>NC_140650.1:20551543-21783926 GCF_978046115.1 Saccoglossus kowalevskii
TACAGCCAAATTTGTTGCAGACTGGTTTATATGACTTTTAATATCATTTAAGTATATATTAAAAAGCAGCGGACTTAGACCATCGCCCTGTCTGATGCCTTTCTCAATTGGGAAAGTATTGGTCAAGCCATTTTTAACCTTCACACATCCAGTAGAGTTTGTATAGATTGCTTTAATAATATTATAAAATTTACCAGTGACTCCATTGTTTCTGAGCTTGTGTAAAAGACCCACATGCCAGATGGAGTCAAAGGCCTTTTTGAAATCGATAAAGCATGCAAACAGGTACTTTCCATTGGTAGTATATTTTGTTAGCAACTGTTTTAACACAAAAATGTGATCGCGGGTCCCAAATTTTGGCATGAATCCTATCTGCTCTTTGATTATTAAATTTTTCTCCAAGAGATAGTTGCTTAAACGCTGTTTGAGAATGGATGTAAACAATTTGCTTAAAGTGTTGAGGAGAGTTATCCCCCTGTAATTACCGGGGTCTGTAGAGTCACCTGTACGAGGAGGCGTTACAAACCAAACAAACCCAAAATGAAAATATCCAGATTTTTTTTTTTTCAAAATTGCGATACGTTATTTGCAATGTGCAGAACACTATACTTTTTTCCAGTAAAACTGTAAAGAATGCGCCAAACATGCCAAACTGCAAAAACACACTAGAATATTCAATCCCCCAAAATTCAGCTCGTATAAATTACAGTACGGAGTTGCGCCCTCAACAAACCAATCTTAACTTAATTGATATAGGACACAGAGGGCGCAACGCTCTGCCTGGAAAGAAAGCACCCTGTGTAAATGAGTGTTTTCATTAGTGAATGAATGATGCAATGAGAGCAGTATAAATTTAGATGAAACTACAACTTGGTGATGAGTTTCACACTTTAGTATTGTATTGTAGATTTAGTATTTTAGGCTGAGTGTGGTATTTCAGAATGCTTTGAGAATTTAGTCTCTTTCAAAGTGATCTGAAAACGATTGGAGTAAAATGGACATGTGTGTGAAGGTTACTAAACAATACTTTATATGGAACGACTCAGTTGTATGCATGTCTTCTACACTGTTTCAAGCTGGAGTGCGAGTTCTGCGAAGGTCATCAGTGGCGGCGGCACCAAGGAGGCAGAGGGGGCGGTTCCGCGCTCAAAAAAAATGTTTGGGGGCGTCGTCCCCCGAAAATCAAGCTGTAACCTTTTGTGTCAGCAAATTTTGCCCCTCAGGAAATAGCGTTTCAGTGGGTCTAGATTTCAGATTTCGTCCCCTCATGCAAATTCGTGCCACCGCCTCTGATTATGTAGGAAAACTATATAAGATTATTTTTATAATAAATACGTCAAACACATAAAGTACATATGCAATTATGACAGCATTCCACAGCAATTCGTGGACTCCACTGCCAAGTACAGTTGTGATGGCGCCATAAGCTGGGTTATCTGATATAGCGCCACCAGTTGTCCGATGTACAAGACATATTTGTCTTTACACTTACGGGAAACGTGCCAACGTTAGTCAATGTTATTATTATTTTAAAATACATGTTCAATTATTTATTTCTGTCATATAATTTGTTTTATTTTTATTAATTATATATTTGATGACATTTATTCCAAACTTTTTGGTAATCGCGAAATAAAAATACTACAAAATGACATGTACGTAATAATAATAAAAACTATTTACAAAATAATAAATATATATTGCAAATAAATGATGATTTTCATTCAACTGTTGTTTGGATATAGTAACGCTTGATTGCATTTTTATTTATGGGTTTTTACACTACGAAAAAAAAAGACGAACAAAAAGGATATAACAACACGTTGACACTTGTTATATTTTTTGAAAACTGTAATCGCACATAAATAATTATATATATATATTATCGGCAACTTTAAAAAAACATCAAACCAAGTATAAACAATATCGATAAGATGAAAGCACAATTTAGTTAATGACATCGAAAACCGGACTTAAATGTGTTCTAGTCTTTACGGTGAGTTTTGTGATGTCTCTTCAGATTTCCAGACTGACTGAATGCCATATTACAACCTGTGAACGCACATGCGAATGGCTTCTCACCAGTATGAGTACGAATATGTTTCCTGAGAGTCGACGCATCCGTGAAACTTCTCTTGCAGTCGTCAACAGTACAATGGTATGGTTTCTCACCTGTATGAATACGTTGATGTACTCGGTACGACGAACTCTGTGTAAATGACTTGTGGCATTCCTTACAGTTATATGGTCTCAGGTTATTGTGCCTCCGCATGTGAGTTTGCAGATTAACTTTTTGCGTAAAGCGGCGACTGCACTTCTCGCATTGGTGTGCCTTGTCACCGGCATGGATTTTCATGTGAGCTACCAGCGATGACTTACGAGTGAACAGATGATCACACTCTGAACATCGGATCCTGTTGTCCCGAGACATACGACGCTTTCGTCTCTTTGCTAGTATTCTTTTGGGGTTCACGGGCTTGGGTTGGGTGGTGATTTCAACTTCAGGTGCAGATAGTGGTTCAATGGTAAGGGCGAAATTCACATCATCGGAATGGCTTACGTCTGTGCATGGAGGTGAAAGACAGAGCTGTATTTGATCTCCATGGTCTGTGTAACTACTGTTATCATCTTCTCTAAATGAAGCCTCCCGGGCGTCTGAAAGATCGTTATGTTCACTACGAGAGGCTGGAGAGTCTGGTACTTGTTCAACGGTGTGGAAAGGTAACACTTGTTCCAGTAAAGTACACAGCAATGATGATTTACCAGTCGCGGACGGAAACGAAACATGGTGTCCGAGCGCAGTTGACGAGGATAGTACTGGCACAGTGACACCAGTATCGGTACTCAATTGATACGATGAAAAGTTTAAATTAACCAAATAATTTGAATCCGATTGTCTATAACAAGGCACAGTCCCTCTACAACAAGGTGACGTGTGGTTGTCACATGATTTGATGATCGGCAGTCTTGTCTGGTATTCATTAGGAAACACTGTGTTGTTCGCTGCCGGTGGTAGTATACCATAATTATCCTGGGGGAAATTCCTCTGGTCGCTAAATTGTGTCGCACCCGATGAAAGTTCCAATAAAGCTAGAGCTGCCATTTCTCGGTCTGAGTCTGAATGACTGTGGAGAAAATATGGATAAATTGACATAGAAATATATTATAGAAACTGTATTTAATCATCCTCCGACGAAAAGTTTCAATAACCAACTAAATCAAAGACAATCACAGTGTGTTTATATCGTATTAATTGTCTTTGTTATTTTTCAGTAAATACTTATAGTAAGGAGTATCACCAAATGTTGATTTTAACACGTGATTAGACAGGATTGGAACCGCGTCCGCATAGGAAGGTGTGAATCTCTATTGAATTTTGCATTGGCGCTTCGATTGGTCGAGAGTGTGGGAAAAGCAAATATCAGCCAAAAACGAAGAGAGACCACGCTAACTTTTCGAAACCGAGAGATACTACCTAACAATTACTACCACCAATTCATAACTAATATTAAATTACTTACCATTTTACTCGCGAGAACGGTGGTGTGACGCCATAGTAAGTACCAACGGTTTCATTCAATGTCCTGAACATTTTTGCTGGACCTGGAAATTGTAGAGAAACAATTTAATAATCAATTAAATATTATGCAATTCATGTACAGAGATTTTTCAAGGCTTACTGGATTGTCGCATATATATTTGTGAAGCACACAATGTGCGTGTTTCAGTACGACGTGATATTTTTGTACGTCATGCGTTCTGCTGTCTCGTTTGTAGCATTCCCATAACGTCACTATATGGCAAGTAAATATATAATTGGAAATCCTGGAAAAGTTGCCTGCCTTCGGCCATAAAGGTAAAAATGCATTTTACTTTAATAGTTTGGTTTAACTATGAGCGTGCGCACAATGATCGAAATTTGTATAAGATGAAGCATATAGCTCCATGGATGAAATAACAGAATACTAGTATTACACAAGTGGCACATTGATATATAAGTCAAGTAAAATGCCACAACAGAGCTTTATCTAAAATTTCGCAAAACAAAAACAAAAAGAAAGAAGAAAAAAAAGCGAAACAAGAAGCGAAAAACAGACTCTGTCTCGCAGTATAAACGCGTAAGCTGTATCAAGGGGAGAGTATATATACGTAGTATAAAATGCAGCATTCATCACAGAGTCTGATTTAACAAAATTGAATGAGGCCGTCGTGAAAGTAAGTTCGAAAAAAACTACGCTAGCAAAACGCACTGTACATATGACATGTTATAACAATTGGATGTACTTACTTACCTTGCTAATGCAAACGAGTAAAAAGATGCGGAATAAATTAAAGTACTGTTTAAATGAAATATGTGGTAGAAGAGACGATTGATGATTACTTGGCAATCTTCCCCGGAGAAGTGGCTATCTTACGAACATCACATTGAATATAAAGTACAAAACACGTGACTTTGGCGGGTATCAATAAAGGGATAATAGGCTAAACAACGTGTGGCGTAATTTCTTATCCAAATAAAACCATCGGCATTGCTTTGTGATCTCGCAGACTCACTCCTCCTTCGATGAGTGTGATGGGAGTTGGCTTGTACGTAGACAGCAGGACCCCGCGCCTTCTTGGCGCTAGTGATTAAGCTTCGACGGTGCCGTGGTTCTTGCAATAGGTCAATGGATTGGACGGCACGTTCCCTGTACTTTTCTTACGAAAATATCATGCCAATATAACAAGAAGTGAACACAGACAAACAGAAAAATACATGTATATACTATGGTAATTGAAATAATGTATTTATTTTAGTGAAAAACAGTCCTTCCAGTTCTCCGTATTTAATTTGTACAAGGATGTGAACGCGTTGGGCTTGTTATTAAGATCACGTGGTGGCGCTGTTGCATAGGAATATACATACTAGTACTTACTGGTTTCCAAAACAGGAAAAGTTAGTTCAGTGTAATGGAAAGCAAATAAATACAAATATTCAATTAACCCAGGAAATGAATATTCCATGACACACACATAAACCATGGAACTATAAACCACAAAACCCGGAATGAACAGCAGAGATAAAGGGATCGTTTAAACAATTATTATTACTTTTTCGTCGTGGAGTCCCTGATTGTTGTCGTCGGAAAGTAAAAGTTTCTTCACGTGCGGAGTATGACTTTGTTCATACACCCATCGTAGTCATACTGCGACTGAGCACACTCGTGAATAATGATCGTCATTTGATTTGTAGCCATTTACCTGGCTGGAATCTGTTGATACTCGTGGTGACAATGGATCGATTCGTCGAATCTCTGTCATTTTCACTTATTTTCTGCTGTTTTAAATATCATTTAACTAAAATTTCGTTCGATTCGTATTCAACAGATTTTGTGTTTTCATAGTTATGATCACAGTCTTGTTAGGTTCACTCTCAGACCACTAAAGAGCTTCACTGCGTACTTTGTAGATCGTTCGGTAAATAGTGTGTTGTTGAGATAATATTACCAAATGTTGCTTTTCGCACGTGATTAGGCAGGATTGGTGATCTGTCTATTGAAAATCATAGCAGTGCTCTGATTGGTCGAGACTGTGGGAAAAGCAAATATCAACTCAATGCGAGGGGAATCCATGGCAACATAACATTCCAAAGACTGCGATAAAATTAGTTGCTGAGATCTAAATTGATCATCTCGACATTTTCTACATACCTCGATAAAAAATAATTTATGTGTGATTATGGTCGCGCACATCAATTCACAATATTCAATTTCACCGCCAAGTGGCGTGAGGATGGGATATCTGCACAAAGCGGAGCTGGAAAGTCCGAGACGAAAATGCACAATCACACAAACTCCAGAGAGTGTATTATTATGGTGCAAACACAGACATATAATAAATATATTGTATATCAGAAATAGAGATGGTAGAACAACTGTACTAATTATTATTGTTTTCGTTCACTTAGTTTTGATCTCAATTTTTATCTTAATGACGTTGACGTACACAGATTTAGCTTTTCTATATTAAATCAATAAATGTGTCATTTTTCATATATATTTTTCCTTGACAGTCACAAATTACTCGTACTATCGTTGTCGTGTTAGCTCCATGGTAGATCCCTGTCGAAAGTAAGACGGTTGTTTTCTAGCAGTGTATAATCACAGTCCCTCTAGATAAAGGGACTGTGGTATAATCAAATCAATTAAAAACTATATATTTTTATGCGAATTAATTTATGTTAATCCATTCTTGGATGTTGTCGGTGAATTTACAAATAAAAAGTACCGTGTTGAGATATTATTTTACAGTACCCGAATTTCTAGTGACTTTTAGTCCTGCATTCTCGGAAACGGAAACGTGGTCTCGACACTTCACAGTGGCACGTAATAAAGCGATAATCGGATGAATAATCAATACCATAAGTTCCTATACAAATAACTTGTTAAATGTGTGAAACACATTGGTTAGGGCATCACGTCTTGTAGGCGTCAGTGATTTCGTCTTGGCCGTGTCCGGGAAAGGACTCCGGGGTCTTCACATTTTATCAATGGTTTGGGTCCGTGTTCGAAGATTTTTCATGGAAAAGTTACTCGTATAGGCGACATCCCATTTCATACGCCCACCCATAATAAAAACTACAGAAGAATTACTACTTTTTTGCTGTGATTTGTTTCTGCCATGGAAGGTACTAAGTTCCTACATTATATAACCGTGATTATATCATGGAGCTAAAATGAGGTCTATCGCAGAATGGAGGATAGTAATAGTTGTAGTGAGTCAGTGTATATCAAGCTTATTGCCATCCAGCCTGGAACTTCAACCGATCACTTGGTCAAAACACGGTTACTGAAAAACCTTGGTCAAAAGTATGCTAGTCTGTATTTAAACGAGACAATTACTTTGATTGCTATCCGTGCAGTAGCTGTACACTTATCCCACGGGTACGCGCAGGTTTTGCCACAGAACGTTCGGCCATTGTTTCCATGGAGGTCATTTCCAACACGGAAAGCGCGTTTTTGCAGAAGACTGACTTTTCGACCACGCACCAAGGATCATTTATTCGTGGGCCGCTTATGTATCATGATTTATATTTCAGTCAGTTTGACAGTGGTTGCCATGACATATACTGATAAAGGTTAATGACAAGACCAGATGGCGAGCTGGTCGAAATCAACCAAAAACATCTTATGACTCTGCAGTTTTTAAGATACAAGACAGTAGCTGTAATTCTAAACCAATGTTGTTTGCGATTTTAACTAAGGTGGTATCTTTGTGGAATGTTAGTGCGAGACTATTACCCCATCAATATTAGTTAGCGTTGACAATGTATAGAAGTGTTTTCTCTAGACAGCTTAACGAGTAATTAATTGATTATGATGTGTAAAACTTTCATGTGATTGGTTGTTTGTTGGAAGGCAAGGCCTTGGAGTCTCTTATACTGATTGTAATTGGTTAAGGGGTGACAAGAAATAAAGATTGATTTAATGCTGTCTCGGGTGAAAACCAGGGACTTGGCAGAGGATCGTTTTGGGAACATGAACAAAGTTTGTGTGTGTTATTTGTCAGCCTAGCGTGGAAACGACCGAATCCCGGTTACCTAAGTGAAAGGTTTTTAACCATCAAAAATACCTATCATACGTGGTGGATAACCCTTGGGCATTGTGTTCAACACAAAAATCATCCTGGGAACACTGTATGATTACAAGACAAAAGACATACATGATGGAAGGGATTCGTGAAGTTTTAACAGAACATCTTGGACAAATGACACAAGCCATTGCTGGAGACCAAAGAATGACACAACAAGCGGTAGAATGGAATTCAGGAAGTGGTGGAAGATCTTCAAAATCGTCCAACGCCTGTCAACATGGGAATCGGGCCAGCTCCGTTTAAAGGTAAACAATCAGAGAACGCAACATCCTGGTTACAGAGATTTAATGCGTACGCAGACTTTAACCAACTGCCGAATGATAGAAAAGCGGCAGGATTCAGAATGTTGATGACTGGCCCAGCCGAGATGTGGGTAAATGAATTGCCAGCCCAAGTAAGAGATGATTATGAAGCTTTAACGGCGGCCTTTATTGCATATTTTGAAAACGCCGATTTAGACTGGATACTAGAACAAGAACTGTCTGAGCGAAAACAAGGGGCCGACGAATCCGTAGAAGATTACGCGGCAAATATCAAGTCGCGTTGTGCCCGACTTCGTAAAACACCCGAAGAACAATTACGTTATTTTCGCGCCGGGCTACCGAATGACATCAAGAGTCAGGTGATTGTCCATCAGCCTCAAACCATTGATGAAGCGAGACGAAGAGCCAGACTGAGTGAGATAGCTTGTCAGATGCAGGAAGGCGAGAAAAAAAGAATGGCGCAGATCTATCAGCGATTGAATTCAGCGTGGAAAGGTTAGCACAGAAAACTGAACAATTATTACAACAACATCGACCGCAGTACGTATACAGCCCGCAGCAGTTCCAGGGACCAGAGAGTCAGGTTGGTTCAAACCTAACTTACCAAGGTAGACAATTCAATACAATTCCGATATGTGGCATTTGTAATAAGCAGGGTCATTCAGCAGCCGGCTGTTACAGCCGTGGAAGTTATTTCAGTGGAAATTGTTATAATTGTGGCAAAAGGGGTCATAGGGGCGAGAGAGTGTCGAAGAGAGGCACAAAAAGGAAATTCGAAAGATATAATTTGTTATAGTTGTGGAGCGAAAGGCCATATTGCTAAAAATTGTGATAACGAAAAACAAGGGGGTAATTTAAACCCAAAAAGTCTATTTTAGTAAGGGCGGAGAATAGACTGACTAGCCATAAGAAAAGGATGGTAGACAGCCCTCTTTTGTGTTCAGTATCAACCGATATCTATAGAAATAGTTTAATTAAAGTAAAATTAGATAATGATTATGTATGGGCATTGGTAGACACGGGAGCTGAGATTTCAGTTATTTCAAGAAGTTTCATACGAAACTTTCCAAACTTGAGAAATCGTAAAATATACCCCCCCTTCGAAGTTCAGCACGTGCTGTGAACGGTCAAATAGTTCCGCTCAGAGGTCGAATTTATGTTAGGGCAGAAATAGCGGATCAAAAAGTGACTATTCCTTTCCACATTGTCGACTATACAAAAAGTAATGTGATAATTGGAGCAGACTTTCTAGCGGAACATAAAGCAGTTATTGATTTCTCATCCCGAAAGTTTCATTTGAGACCAAAGTCGCCAATATGGACACAAAATAGTATTACAATTCCTCCCAAGACACAGCAAATTATGACTTGTAAAACTCAATATCATTATCCAAACGGGGTAATTGCAGAAAATAAGTGCGTGAATAATTTATCTAAGTACGGGTTATTGACTGCAAAAGGCATTTTTGAAATACATAAGAATAAGGTGCCAATTAGAGTAATGAATCCGTTAGACACAGAAATTCAAATTCCTCGAGGCATTAAAGTTGGAATGATACAATGTTTGACCCCGGATACTGGCATAATTAACGTCGGCTCAGAGGGGGAGCACTTAAGTTTGAATGAGTTCAAGTACGATGATCACCCTAGTGAAACAGTAAACCCTTTCAATATTGACATGGCGAGGGCAGATTTAAACTCTGAACAAAAAGAAAGGTTAAGGAAATTCCTAAATATGAATGGAGATATATTTGCCGAAATTGCAGGACACATGGGTCACACAAAATTAATCCAACATAGAATAAGATTAGTAGGCGACCCCGACCCAATTAGTTGTCGGCCATACAGGGTCACTCCTCAAAAAAGATCGGAGATTGAAAAACAAATTAATGATATGTTATCTGAAGATATAATTTCACCTTCTGTTTCGGAATGGAGTTTTCCGGTTGTCTTGGTTACGAAACCTGGGGGTGCTTATCGATTCTGTGTCGACTATAGGAAGTTGAATGCAATCACAAAATTAGAACCATACCCCTTACCCTTAATAGTGGATTGTTTTGACTCCTTAGGAATAGCCAAACCCAAATATTTTTCGACGCTTGATCTAAAAAGTGGATATTTTCAATTAGACCTACATCCAGATAGTCGTGAACTCACTACATTTACGACCCATGCTGGGAATTATCAATTTAACCGATGTCCGATGGGGGTCGCTGGGAGTGGACATTCATTTCAACGGCTCATGAATATTGTGCTTAGGGGATTGAATTGGAAGAGTTGTTTAGTTTATCTAGATGATATAATCGTATTTTCCGATACTTTTGAGAAACATTTGGGGGACCTAAATCAAATATTCCAAAGGTTAAGAAAGGCTAATTTAAAACTGAAGTTATCAAAATGTAATTTTGCGTGTAGAGAGGTTAAATATTTAGGTCACGTGATAAGTAAGGACGGTATCAGAGCAGATCCAGAAAAATGTGCAGCCATAAGGGATTTCCCCGTTCCACGTGATGTAAGAAGTTTGAGAGGATTCTTAGGTATTTGTAATTATTATAAAAAGTTAGTGTTCCAATATGCGAAAATAGCCAGGCCTTTGAATACAATGACTAGCAAAAATATTGCGTTTGAATGGACGGAAGAATGTCAACAGGCATTCGAACAGCTGAAAGAAGCGCTAACAAATCCGCCTATATTGGCATACCCCGATTTTGAGAAGCCATTTATATTAAGTTGCGACGCCTCTGGCCAAGCCATCGGTTTTATTTTATCGCAAATACAAGACGGACGTGAGAGAGTTATTGCGTATGGCGGGCGGGCGTTGACCCCGGCAGAGCGTAATTATCCTATAACACAATTAGAGGCTTTGGCCGTAGTGGTAGGAATTAAATATTTCGACCCGTATTTAAGGCACGCAAAGTTCAAGGTAATAACAGATCACTCAAGTTTAAAGTATATATTTGGGTTAGTAAGACCTAAGGGCCGAATCGGAAGGTGGGTCATTGCCCTACAACAGTATGATTTTGAAGTTGTACATAGGCCCGGTAAGATTCACCAAAACGCGGATGCATTGTCTAGACGTACCTATGAGGGGCCCCAAACGATTACAGAATTAGAGGAAGACGATGATTTGATTGGAATAGTATCCTTAGTAACTGATAAAGTCCAACCGGAAATTAATAATGAAGGAACAGTAGATGTATATTGTGAAGAAAATGTAGTCGGTGGAACGCCTGCAGACACAGGCTGGTGTAATGTTAGCGAAATGCAACGAGCCGACCGAGAGATAAGCCAAATAATAGATTATTTAATAAACGAGACCCTACCGCCTGAACCGCGCAAGGCGCGAATATTAGCATATACTAGAGACGAATATGTTATGGAAAATGAAAAATTATATCACCTCTGGTTCCCCAAGGGTAAATTTAGTAAAGAACAGGATTGCGTAAAACAGTTAGTCATTCCGCAAAAATTAAGAAATCGCGTTTTAGAACAATTTCACAATGAAGTAACGGCAGGTCATTTTGGGTTTGCAAGAACTTATGCTTCAATCAGGCAGCGTTATTATTGGCCAAAAATGGCTTCTGAAATCCATAGTTGGGTGTCTACGTGTGTAGATTGCGCCACTAGGAAATCTCCTAAACTACGCTCCAAGGCCCCCTTGATACCGTTAAAAATAGAAGCCCCTTGGCATAGGGTCGGAGTTGATTTTATTGGGCCCATGCATAAAACTCCGGCGGGAAATCGGTATATTATCGTGTTTACTGATTATTTTACGAAATGGGCTAAGGCGTTCGCGACGGAAAACATGAATGCTCGAACAACAGCTAGGATTCTATTTGATGAAATTATATGCAGGTACGGAGCACCAAGATGTCTCTTGTCAGACAGGGGTCAAAATTTCTTGTCGGAAGTAATCAAAGCGACCTGCCAAATGTTTGGAATCAGAAAAGCAAACACGACGCCATATAACCCACAATGTAACGCGAATACGGAACGTTTTAATCAAACATTAATTCAAATATTAAGTATGTTTTGCGACTCTAGACAGGAAGATTGGGATGTATTTATACCGGCCGCGTTATTTGCGTATAGAGTAACTAAACAGGAAACGATTCAAGAAACACCGTTTTACTTAACATATGGGAGACGGGCGATGTTGCCAATAGATACAGTGTTATTAGAACCAGAACAAGAGAATAAGGTACCCCGAGATTATGCGGAATTACTGAAAGAAAAATTAAAGGTTGCCCATGAGACTGCTTTAAAATGCATTGAGGCTAATCAAGAAAAAATGAAATATTATTTTGACAGGAGAGCGAAAGAAAGTACGTTCCAAGTTGGGGATATTGTTTATTTGTACACGCCTAAAGCAACATCGGGATTGAGTAAAAAACTAGAACATCGGTGGCACGGCCCATATCGCACGTTCGAAAAAGTATCTCCTGTGAACTTTCGATTGCAAGGCGTATGCGATGGGAGAATATTTAAAAATATAGTTCATGTAAACAGACTGAAACGCGGAGCTTTGCGCGAGGAACAAAATGAAGGGGATATATTTGGGGAAGCCCCTGAGTTTGAAATCGTGAATGCTGATGAGAGGGGTACGGAAATGCAAAGTGAACCCCCACCCACTCAAACGAAAATTCCTGGAGAAAATGTTCCTAATTTAGATGATATACCCGAAGGAGAAAATGATTCGGTAGGGCCCAGAGACACAGAGATGAATAGTAAGAATAGCGGATATTTTGGTATCGAAAAGATTATTAAGGGGAGACTGAGGAACGGTAGAAAAGAGTATCTTATTAAATGGGTGGGGTACCCAAAAGATCAAAATTCTTGGGAATGTTATGAGAATTTAAACGAACAGGCGAGATTATTTTTAGAAGACCATCCGATACCCCTTATGGGGTCGACAAAAGCGAATAAAAGAAGGCGGGAAAAGTTGATTAATGGTTTAGAAGTATATTAAAAAGAGATTAATGTGTGACAAGACGAGTGTTATTTAGGGACGCACATCATTCATTACTAACGATAATACTTAACAAATTCATTCATACGAGATCATTTCTCAAAGAGCGTGGAAAGAATCCATGATAAAGCCTAAGTTTAAATTACATGGAGGTGTGATGTCCGCACTATAGCTACGTACGGGTTTGGTGTTGGGGGTCACACTTTCATGAAGACGCCGGGCGGTGACGCCATGGACGATTTGATGAGAACATAGGAAACGCTTTAGGTGGGTACTTAATTCTACCATTCGTCCACGCAAATTGAGAATTGGCCACGGATTTTTCATTTATCATATGTCATACCCCTTTCTTTTCATTTCATTACTAATTTATAGTGCGTCTCCCGAGAAATTGATGTCAAGATGAGAATAGCGTTGATATTTATTAGTGTATTACTGGTCGTACGATGGAAACCGTCTGTGCAGATGAGAGATTATGTTCTGCGCCCCAATTATGGAGTATTGTTTGAACGGGTAGCAAACATCGATAACAGCTTAACGTACTGGCATCATACGTTCGCAATACCTTATTTAGATATTCCTATGATGAGTGTGAATGAGTCATTATGTTCGAACGAAACAGTTCACCTCATTCCGAAGTTTTGTGAGGAATACGGGGAAACCTTGAAGTTAGTCGAGCAACAAAATAAGTTCTATATGTATCATATTTCGAGAGATGAACGAGCGATTCGTGTGTTATTTCCAAAGATAGAGAAAAAGAATTTGGGAAATGAACGACAAAAAAGGGGATTATTAAACTTTGTAGGGAAGGTATCGAAATCTTTATTCGGAACGGCCACGTCGAACGACGTAAATATTTTGAGACGACATGTAGCGGCATTGGAAAGTTCCACCGAGGTTATGACAGATCAAATTGTTGCGTACGAAGATGATTTGAATTCATATGTTTTCACAACGAATAAAAGAATAGAGAATGCTCTGAATGGGATTAAGGAAAATCATGAGGCCATTTATTCGATCGTATCTGATTTATCGCAATGGAGAAAGCGCTTGAACAGAATGGAACTAAATCAAGAGGCGTTAGAAAAAGAATTAAATTATGAACGGCGATCCACACATTTAATGTTTCGATATGCTATTCAACGCCTACAAGCGTTACAGTTACTTGAAAGGGAGACACAACGTAGGGTGAGTTCGATTGACGTGTTATTACAAGAAAGGTTACCTTTGCAGTTGGTAGGACCGAGAGTGTTAGGGGATGCTTTAAGGGCAGTGCGAAAGAAACTACGAAAGAAATATCCTAATTTTGATATAGCATACACGAATTTGAATTATTATTACCATAATGCGAGAGTGACATTTCGGCGTACAGACAATAATGTGTACATAAAGGTTGGAATCCCCATTACTATAAAAAACGACATATTCGAAGTGTATAAAGTGATAGTCATGCCTATGCCCCTCCCTTATGATTTAAGTGATAAACCTCAGCATTTCGACAATAATACAGCAAAGAACGGGCGCACGAAGGTAACGTCAGTTGCAGAGTATTTTGGGGTTAATGAAGATGAGACTTACTACATTGAAATGAGTACAGACCAAATTTCGTCTTGTACTGGTCTGACAGTAAAAGATTGTCCCTCTGTGATTACCATGATAAATATGCGTAAGTCGTCGTGTACGAAGGCCTTGTTCTATGATAATAAAGAGGAAATTCATAACACATGTAAAATAGATTTAATACTCAACCCAGTATACAACCCTAAGATTCTCGAAATCGGACAGGGGAATATTTTGGTGAATAGCTATGATACAAAATGGTTAATAGCATGCGGGGATAAAAGCCCTGAGCCTATTGAAGGTTGTACAGTGTGTATAATTAAATTGCCCTGTGGATGCGCTATAAAATCCGACAATTACTATATATCGCCATTGTTAACCAGTTGCACAGAAGACGAGGCCCCCACGTTTCTGCATCCGGTAAATTTGCCATTTTTAATACCCTTTTATGACCCAGATGCTTTGACAGAAATTACGGGGGAATCGATGTATGAAAACCCGTGGCGAGTACAACTCCCGAACATCACCATTAACAGAGGGAACTTCGAGGAAATTGTACGTTCTGACGCACGTTTGGTGGTAGATTTAAACAGAACGGCAGATTTATTAAGGAAAAATAAACCAATTTATTATTCTAAAGTAGACAAATTATTTAGCGACATTACGGATGAAACCCCTGCCTTACCGTTTTTGGAAGTCAAAACTATTACTATAATTGAAATCATTCTGGCTATTATATGCACAGGGTCACTGATTTTGTCAGTATATACAGTTTGTAAGGTGAGAACTTTGAGCATATTGATTGCAACCCTTCCCAGGGCCCGGGCTAAAACGTTATATTTGCCAGTAGACGAGTTAATTACGGACCATCCCTTGCGAGATTTGAAGAGTTCCATGATCCAACTTCGAAATGAAACGTTAATTCTGATTTTAATGTGTTCAGGATTCTTATTAATATTGGCGGTTATTCGATTGTGCAAGTGTTATCGTAATCGCTCTATAATGTATCGTGCACCTAAATTGCCCCGTACTAAGTTAATTTTAGAGATATCCAATGACAAGCTGTATGTCTTGGTAAATGTTATGACCCTGTACGTGTCTCCGAGTCATTTGGCCTTTGCAAAGCGACCCGTGATCGAGAATTTAACAGTTGAACGTGGTATAATTTCGTCCGTGTTGAATATCGAATGGGGTGATTTAAAATACAAATTTCATGGTGTAGAACGTGTAATTCCTTTGCCCAAAGCCGTAAAGATACCAAAGTGGAAAGATAGTAAGTGCATGGCTGTGGAAGGGGTGGGGAATCATTATAGATTATTGGTAGGTCTATCTGAAGTATATACCGAGATTCCCAGGGATAATACTAGTATGCAGTAGATAGGGAACCCAATACTGAATAATTGGGATAGCAAGTGAAGTGCTGGCACCTCTCCTTGATAGAGTAGGATATTCGAAAATATAACCAATGTATTTAACCTCATAATCTTTTTATTTAAATATATATAACTATTGTATTTTAGAATCATAACAGTAGTGTTTAAATTTATAGCTTTTTATTTGAAATTATAATTACCATATGTAATCATTGTATTTACTCATTTGAAACTATGTATTTTGTTATATTAGAGTGTATTTTACTTGCTTAACAATTGTTGATGTATTTGACGTGTGAAATATAAATGTGATGACATCCTTGGTATTGGAACGGTATGTTCGGAGAACATGCAGAATGTAAAACAGGGGGTTGTATCATGATTTATATTTCAGTCAGTTTGACAGTGGTTGCCATGACATATACTGATAAAGGTTAATGACAAGACCAGATGGCGAGCTGGTCGAAATCAACCAAAAACATCTTATGACTCTGCAGTTTTTAAGATACAAGACAGTAGCTGTAATTCTAAACCAATGTTGTTTGCGATTTTAACTAAGGTGGTATCTTTGTGGAATGTTAGTTAGACTATTACCCCATCAATATTAGTTAGCGTTGACAATGTATAGAAGTGTTTTCTCTAGACAGCTTGACGAGTAATTAATTGATTATGATGTGTAAAACTTTCATGTGATTGGTTGTTTGTTGGAAGGCAAGGCCTTGGAGTCTCTTATACTGATTGTAATTGGTTAAGGGGTGACAAGAAATAAAGATTGATTTAATGCTGTCTCGGGTGAAAACCAGGGACTTGGCAGAGGATCGTTTTGGGAACATGAACGAAGTTTGTGTGTGTTATTTGTCAGCCTAGCGTGGAAACGACCGAATCCCGGTTACCTAAGTGAAAGGTTTTTAACCATCAAAAATACCTATCACATATGAATGGCCGGCTTTAGCAAAACCGTGCGATTCGAACGATGTCCATGCGTGTGCTTTATAATATACCGATTGGATTTATGTGACAATAGTGGTTCGGCATATTTATTTTATTTTACTTGCGTCAAAAGCACGGCATATTTATTTTTATTTACCAAGAACTCGTGCGTTACAGGTATGTACGGAACAATGCTGCATTCAGACAGCTAAGCCAGTCCATTGAAAAGTGATGAGAGCTACAAAATAGGCTTTTTGAGTAAAGATGATGTAATCTTTGTAGAAACATGGCAGTCAAAACAAACTATTGGCAGTGCCCATCGCCAATTGTTTGTGATGGGTGACTGAAACGCCACCGGACAGTCCTAAGATATTCGAGTGAGAGAACACATGCAGAAACAAAAATCAAATATGATCCAGTGCAAGAGGGCAAAATAAACGATTCATAAACGACATTTTTTGCAATGTCGGAAATCACAATCTGAGGTGTGTAGGTCCGTGGATAGAAATCATGATAAATAAATGATCATGATAAATCATGATAAATGTTGATTTTAACGGGTGATTATGGCGGATTTGTAGCACGTCCAGATAACGTATCAGTTCGCTGATTGGTCGAGAATGTGGGAAAAGCAAATACAGTACCAGCTAAAAACGAAGTGAACCCATGGTAACGTTGTCAAATAAACTTTGGGGCCATTTGTCATCTTGTCAATTATCTTATTAATTAAGATTACTTTGTCTCTGTATTTCACCGGCGAAACCGGTGTTACATGAAACACAGTCTCTCTATCCATGGACCAACAAACATGGTGTTGCAAACGCGACGTGTACATAGCCTGTTTCACATTTAGCTTGCAGGCCCATTTTATTTTTTATTTATTTGGGGGGGGGGGCGAATAAGATAAAATTTAGTCCGTTTTCACGGCCGGCCTTAACGTTCTCAGAAGTATCCAACACGGCTGACCTCAACGTGTTTTTTTTCTGTATTCATGTAGAAAATCTCGAAGAAGACGTGGTTTTTGTAATCGGAATGGTGTAATAAATCGTCATTGAGTTCTGATATAGCGCCGCCAGTCGTCCCATATACAAGACATATTTGTCTTTATACTTACGGAAAACGTGCCAATCTGATTACCAAACGCTTTCAGGGGTAGGTGACACCAAGGTGGAAAATGGATGCACATATGGGGGAAATTCCAGGAATTGCAATGAAGAGGGTTCAGGCCAAAATACAATATATAGTGTTTTTATGTTTCATCTGATATTTCTGTGGTATTCTTCTGCTGTAAATAATGCAAGATTTGTTCCGAAATTCAGTGTTGTTGTGTGCACTCCAGGGTTATTAGTTTCACTCCCACTGGGAAATCTGCATTGTTGCTTGAACGAGAGCTAATTAAACACATTTTCCAGACCAGCGAATAAGTATGCAACAGCCAATTTTAACAGCCTGTCACGTGATTTTACTCTGAATGTCAACATGAAAAGAGGCTCGTCCATTTTACGCAGGAATAATTGGAAGTAGAACAGAGATGTGTATACTAAAAAGTAATATCCATCCTTCTTCCTAGCATCGCTGAGCATTTGTGTTTTAGTAGACTTGTTTGAAAATGTTGAATTTGCATGATTTGAGATTTTTGTTTTAACTGAAATTGATCGAACCCCGGGTTTGAAGGAGAACGGCACACCACGTGATCGTTTGAATACAATGGTGAAGGCAAACGTGCTGTGCTACTGCAGTACTCCACTGACGGGATGACTTTTGTCGTCAGCGGTCGTCGCTGAGCTGCACGCTACAACTTCGCTTGTGATGTTGCATGTTAGCTGTGAATTGAATTTATCTTGATTACCGGGTAAAATGCTGCTCATTTGGCGTTGGTAATCTTAATTTGGAGCTGGCCAACGTCGCCAGCAGAAACCTCCTGGTATTTTGATGTTGATGGTTGCGCCTCCATGGCAATCCCTTATTGCACTGCGGGTGTCTCTTCCAAGAGCCCTTCTTGGTTTATAAAACTCAGTCAACATACATCAAGATCTCTCAATCGTAGTATTCCATGTGATGTACACCTAATATGCCAATGAAAACAAGCTGGTTGGCGATCCACCCCGCTCAAAAAACAAGCAATATGTTTTCGGCTGTTGCCATGGTAGGACATGAACGTGAAGCTAACGTCGGGTTATAACTAAAACCGGGCAAAACAACATTTAGTCGTTAGAAGTCATTTTATTTCATTACTAGGACGTATTCTGCCGTTAAATGTATTATTTCCAACCGTTTTGCATAGTATTTTTTCAATTGGAAGCAGCATTTACATTTCATTCAAAGTTCAAAGTGCGTTGAGATTAAGTTGATACAGTGTAACAATGTCGGCGTCGGTGATCTCTGCAACGTAGCCAAAATAAATGGCATGATTACAAGACTGGTAGGAGGTAATAAACTTGGGGCGAAAGTATTCAAAAAATAGTTTTTGACTGTTGCCATGGTAGCTGTGGACCAGGATTGTTTTTCCAATTTGTGATGGTACGACCTGCCTGTCAAGTATGAACAAAATTAGCCAAGCCAAATAAATCAAAGAGGAGTTAAAAGCCGTTGCTGGTGAAAAGTTACCCCAACGTCGGGGTCAATCTTCTTGGTAATAAAAATAGTCATAAAAACAGTATACTGTTGCCCACACTCAAGCTGAGTAGAATGAGCTACGTCCATGATTTTTAATCATAGAAATGTAGGGTGCAATACATTTGGCGTGAAGGTATCCAAGAAATCAGTTTTTGCTGTTTCCATGGAAATGGTGGTCAGAATTTACAAATAGTAACTTTGTGCCCACACTCAAGCTGAGTAAAATGAGCTAGGTCTGCTAGGTGTTGTATCCAAAATTTGTAGGAGATACATTAGATAGCAGATAGCGCCCCAAAATCAGTTTTTTTGCTATTGCTATGGCAATTTTTTTCTTCTGATATTTCTTAATAACTTGGGTGAAGGTGTGACCTACCTGCTAAGTTTGAGTGAAATTGTCCAAGCCAAAATAATCACAGAAGAATTAATACGTGAAAACACTGGAAATCACATACACACACAATTAAAGTGATTTTAAGGGCACCAATACCATGTTCATTTGCATATTGACCGTGAAAATACCAAAAACATCATTGCATGGGTGATATGCAAATTAGTTTTAGTCAAAATAAGTGACTGATTAGAAGTACCATTACTGTTCAAATTTCATTTCACTAGGCAAGTATATTCATGTACCCAGAGTAAAATATCGTACTTCTAAATATTGTTTATTTCTGCCATGTTTCGAAAAAACGCTACTCCTGAACGGACTACTTTATTTGCTCTCAGATCTCATTTGCATATGGGGTGTGGAAATACCGATTACCGAATCAAAATAAACTGCAGTATATATGTAATAATGTTGAATAACATTTTTGCGCTAAAATAAATTCCAGTGAAAATGCCATTTCCCTCATACTCTATTGAGACTTGACACAGCACAGTGAAAATTGGATTCACACGTGATGCTTGAAAACTGTCCATTGAAAATAAATTAAGTGAAATTCTATGTGACTTCATAAGAGTTATATGACACCCAACCCTACCAGTCCATACACAATGTAAACTACACTCCCAAAACATCCTTTCATCGATGTATTCTATTTGACTTCAGGAGAAATTGAAATAAACAAATTATATGACAACGAACTTAATTATAATTAAAGTTCAGCACTGATTAAATAAACTAGCTCGCTCTTATGCCAACTTGAAGTTATTCAATGCCTACATCAGTGACTTCAAAATATATGTTTCAATCCCAGGAATTTCACTTGCTATTAATAGCATGGGAGTGCCAGTCTTTTATTTTCTATTGTAATGTCAATTTCATGAATCTGTAACCACAGAACGTCTAGGTGCTAGGTGCTGTAACCAAATCCTGGTATAAGCACCGGTTAGGCAGTATTGAATTATGCATGTGAAGCCAGCTGAGAGGTATATCCAATCCTATAGATTTCTCATTGTTTGGTTGCTATTTGCTGCAAATAAAACAAAAATCAATATAAAAACATTACCCACACAGCATTCTACAGGTTAAAATAAGCATTATTTTTTCAACGTTATTATTATTTTAAAATACATTTTCAATTATTTATTTTTCATATAATTTGTTTTATTTTCAATAAATATATATTTGATGACATTTTTTCTAAACTTGTTGGTAATCGCGAAATTAAAATAATACAAAACGAGATGTACGCAATAATATTAATAAAAGCAATTTACAAAATAATATATATATATTGAAAATAAAACATAATATATATAATTAAATTAAATAAATTCCATACAAAGCATCCGATTGGATTACATGCATGGCTTCAACTAGTATTTGGATACAGTAACGGTTGATTGCATTTTATTTATGTATTTTCACACTACAAAATAAGGACGAACAAAAAAGATATAACAACACGTTGACACTTAATTTATTTTTTTAAAATTGTAATCACATTAATAGCTTTAATTACACATAAATAATTTGATATATATATATATTATCGGCAACTTTAAAAAACATCAAAACAAGTACTTAAAGCGGGAGGGTCGTCACCTGCGCACGCGCGGGAATTGAGTCTCAGGCGACGACAACAACACACGCTAAAAGTCTCATGCGTAGACAATGATATGCAATCTGATTAAAATAAGATCCTTGTGGGGACATGTTTATTTTTCTTTCTTTATTATTTTATTAAAATTATTGTTTGTTTATTGTTTTATTTGTTAATATTTTTTTTCGTTCCGTTCGCGAAATCCCCATACAACATACAACTGACTCTGATGAAGCTCGCTGGCATGTTGTATCCTACGATAAACTACTGTGATGATTTATTGTCAATTGATGAGCTTACCAAGGCTGTTAAACGTTTGGCAAATGGCGAATTTTATAAGCATGTTTGGTCTGTTTTAGGAAAAGACTTATCTGATGTTTTCGAAGCGTCCGTACACTCCTTCCTAAAAAATGGTAACACTAACCTACTCAGCAATTGGAACTTGAAGCCTGTCGGCCTCCTTTGCGCTGACTATAAAATACTCACAAAGACGCTATCCATTAGTCTCCGTTCAGTACTTGTGGACCAGTCCTATTGTGTGCCTGGTAGACGAATACATGACAATATCAGCTTGATACGTGATGTAATATCATATGCAAATATTAACAATATTCCTCTTGCATTAGTCTCATTGGACCAAAAAAAGGCCTTCGATAGGGTTCATAATGGGTATCTTGTCAAAACTGATCTATTTCACAAAATCTCAAGGTCTAAGGGTGGGACAATAGAAATCCCGGGAGGACAGTCCCTTAAATATTAAATGAAATAGTGAGGGCTTTTATATTTGCAGACTTCTTTCTACAAAAAAATAGAAAGTATGAAGTATGATAAACAAATATTCCTTACAATTGTCCCAGAAACTAATTATAACACACCTACCTTGGGCTATTGTCCTTGTGGTCGTCACTCCCATATAAGGAAGGAAAGCCATCAACTTACCATGACATATTCCAAGAACCCATATTCCTGAATTCTCCATTATTACATCATGTACAACAACAACCATTGTACTTGCGCCACTTTGTTGGAGCTGGCATCATCAAAATTGGTCATTTACTGGAACACGACAAATGGCTGAACTGTGACCCATTCACAGCCAAGTGTCTATTATCGATGTAATCATGGAAGCCATACCTGCAGAGTGGAAGAGAATAGTTGAAAATGGTCCTGAGGACAACTCAAAAAATGTTACAAGATACTCCTTTGACAGTGTGTATAGGAACGACGAGAAAGACATCTTATTGAACTACCTTTTATATAAACTGGAAACGACGTCACCTTACAAATTTCTTGTTGCTCTTCAATACGCTAAACGCCCAAGTACGCAATAAACCACGGTGTGGCATGATATCTTGTCTTTTCCTTTAGAAACTAGGCCCAACTTTTATAACTGTTATCTTCCTCCCTTACTGAAAAAGGACGGTGATCTGCAATGACGCATCTTACATGGTGCATATCCCATTGGCGTTTTCCTGGTAAAGTCCTCACTGGAACACTGACCAATGTCCTTTCTGCATTGAGGTCGATGATCTCACTCATATTTTTTTAGAATGTAATTGACTTGTGCCACTACATCGCACCCTAGGTCAGTTAGTTAAGCAGATAGTGGACAACGATATTAACATCTCATTGCAGTCCACCAAAACCAAGTCATATGAACGATGGGCATCGATTTTTATGTTTCCTCTTCACAACTGCTGAAGTGGCAACCCATGTCTCTCGATATCATAAACTAAAGGAGTCACTGAAACAAGATGATGCACTATTGTGCAATGATAAGAAACCGTCTAGTGAACGAGTTCAAATACCACCAATTCAACCACTCCACACAGTCGTTCATCAACAGATTTTGTATAAATGGTGCTATTGCTTCTGTAAAAGACGACACGCTACAAAAATCTGATGGTATTACATGAAAACTTATCTGGATCATTGATGACTGAAAACCATGTAACACCACTACCTACTACCATATTAGACTACTGGCAAAGGAACGAGTTCACGCGTTATCGTCAATTTCCCTATTTAGTACTTTTCACACATTTTAATTCCTGTTATGTTTATGTTTTTTTTTTTGCACTTCAATATTTGTTGTATATAAATCATTAACATTTTCTTAATTTGATTACTTTATTTTACTCGATATTTCTTCATTCGATAGTATTTACTCGCTTGATATCATTGTATTACTCGACACTTTTTCATTCAATATTATTTATTCGCTCGTTATTATATTATTACTCGTTATTATATTACTCGATATTTCATTTGTGAAATTTCACCATTACGATGATAAGTTACTTGCACTCACTGGCCGCCCAGTGCTAAAAGAGCGGGGAATTATATACCGAGGAAATACAAAATAGGTGGAAACCCGTTTTCTGAAAATGTAAATCTCGATACAGATGTATCTGTTAATATAATTGAAGACTTGATTCGATTTGTAGCTGATAAATGTGGTATGAAAAAGAAAATTTCAAACACATATACAGAACAACCACTCTGGTTTGACAATAGTTGTATACAAATTAAAAAAGAGAAATACAGATTGTTACACAAATTTCGTAATATCAATAACCCAACTCATTTACATGAATACTACTTATTGAGTAAAAGGTGTAAGTATGTTTGCCGGGACAAACAACGCCAACATATAGATCAAATCAAGTCAAATTTGATATGCGCTGATACAAATCTGTTTTGGTCGTCATTTAGATGACTAAATAATTCTTTCTCTGCAAAACCAAATATGCCTATCACACCTGCTAAATGGTATGACTACTTTAGTACGTTCTTTGCAGGTGATAAGGTAGTGGATAACTCTGCTCTTGCAGACGAGTTCCAAGATCTACTTAAATTAGTTTGCAAATTTCAACCTAGCACTATGGAAATTGATTGGGATATCTTGAATGGGCCTATCACAGCTGACGAAATTAGTCATAGCATTGCTAGTATTAAAAATGGTAAATCTGCAGGCCCCGACGAGCTGGCGAATTCTTTAAAAAACTCTTTTCCTACCTTGGCCCCATTTTTAAACATTATTTTTAACCAAATATTTGAATCAGGAAAATTCCCAAACGTCTGGTCAAGAGCAATTGTCATTCCAATATATAAAAAAGGGTCCTCCGATGACCCGGGAAATTATAGAGCAATTTCCTTGCTCAGTATATTTGGTAAATTTTTTACTTCGATACTAAATTGACGGCTGTATTTTTGGGCAGAAACACTTCGATCGACAAAGCACAGGCGGGATTCAGGAAGGGTTACTCAACGTTTGACAACATTTTTATTATGCAGTCAATCATCCAAAAGTACATTACCAGAAAACGGGGAAAATTTTATTGTGCGTTCGTCGATTTGTCGAAGGCTTTTGACACTATTGATAGACAAAGTTGTGGTATATTCTGATAAAATGGGGTATAAACGGGAAAATGTTTAAAATATTGTCCAGCATATATTCAAACGTGAAATCTTGTGTCCGCACCCCAAATGGAAAGACCGAAGATTTTGACTGTCCTGTAGGCGTTCGTCAAGGCTGCATGCTAAGCCCTTTTTTATTTTCCTTTTTCATAAACGAACTGTCCTTTGAATTGCAGCAACGCAATGATCATGGCATACACTTATCCCCCGACCCTGTCGAACTTGTCTACTTATTATTTGCAGATGATGTAGCAATATTTTCAGATACGGTGATCGGGTTGCAAAGATCTCGTAAAATATTAAGTAGTTACTGTGACAGGTGGAAAATGAAAGTGAATAGGGAAAAAACAAAAGTTGTGGTTTTTAAAGCTGGTGGTCACTTGTCTAAGAATGAAAAATGGTTTTATAAAGGTGAAGAAATCGAGGCAGTTTCGTACTATAAATATCTTGGGGTTGTATTTTCTTGTCGACTTCTATGGTCGACAGCAACAAAGGTTTTAGCACAACGTAATATGAAAATAAGTGACAAAACAGGTCTCCTTAATTATAATGTATTTTTTAAACTTTTTGACTCCAAGATTTTGCCAATTTTAAATGTGGTGCTGAAATTTGGGGGTTTCGACAGTATGATTGCCTCGAACGAATCCAGTTTTTTGCTTGTAGATATTACCTTGGTGTCTCACAAAAATCCCCAAACAGTTGTTTATTAGGCGAGTGTGGGAGGTATCCCATTTTTCTGTATTCCGTGAAACGCTGGGCAAAATATTGGGCAAAATTAATAGATATCCCCGTAAATGTTATGATATGCTTTACAGTATAGTAGAGTCTGGAGTTAGAAATAAACATACATGGATCACTGATATGAAGAATTTGTTGTTTATTTGTAATATGCAAAATTGTTGGTACAATCAGGAAGTTAACAATACAAGCACGTTTATGGAAACATTTACTGTTAGATTTAAATGTTACTTGCAGCATAACTGGCTAAGTGACATATGTACGTTTGAGAAACTCGTGACATATCGCGAATTTAAAACAGCGGGAAAAATATCTTACTTCGGTCACTATAAACTCCAACAGAAACCCCTTAGCACGTTTTCGCTACTCTGCACATAGCCTGCGCATCGAAACTCTTGAGAGAGACCAGTGGCTTTGCAAAGTCTGTGATAAAAATCTGTCACGAATGTCAAACATTAAATCATGTTTATGTTGTATGTCGTGATGGTGGTGTTTTGTGTTTGTCTTACGGCGATAGATAGGCAATGTTGTTTTTGGTGATAGATAATTGTTAAATACAGAGTGGCAAGATGTTTCTTTTAGTCAGCACTAGAGAAGCGGACTTTGATAGAACCCGGCTTACCGTGGTACCTACAAGATCGGACATCCACATTTGATCACATGAACGTTCAGACCATTGCATAATAGAACAATACACTGTGTATTGTCATACAAATTAATGTATTGTGATCTACGAAATGTGCATCATAAAGATAATTCTATTGGCCAATTCCGGCCTCCTGCAGTTAACGAGTTGGGAAACTCGCCAGTGAATGACATTCCCGATTTTGGTTCTGAACTGGACGTGCCTTCTAATTTATGTTGCTGGCTACGGATGTGTACTGCGGTGCAAGGGAATCCACCCGGACCACTCTCCTTCTACAAGTTACAAATATTGGACAGATAAACTCTTTAATTGATTGGTATCGTGCTCGACAGAGTGTGCAGCGTGTATTCTACGACTACAGTGCTTCTGACTGTGTTCTATAATTACCGTCGTCGCCACCGTTAGCAGAGACTCGCTGGAAAATACACCGTTATCGTTTTCATCTAGTTTGAAGAAACTGTATGTAGGTAGGGCTGTGTCCGATCGCCAGTATATTATTTGCGTCCGTTGTTTGTTATGTATGTTTGTCTCTTAGTTTTATGCATGCATGCAAGATTCTATGTTAGACAATTATTTACATTATCGATTTAGGCATTTCCTCGTAATAGTATTACGTAATCCCCTACCCCTTTATAGAGGGTTTGGCATTTCTTGCCTATCCTTTTCCCGTGTGGAAATATTACAATATTATTACTGAATTATATTTCTAGTGTTATATTTTTGTGTAACAACACAACGTGTACTCCACTACCCCTTGTAACGGGTCAGGTATTTCCTGCCCATCCTATAGGTGTGTGGAATAAAGTACGTTGTTTACATCTTACTCGCGTAGCGTGTACTTGTTGTTTATGTCGCATATAAATTATACAACTGCCTTAAGTTTCGAATTATTAAAGAACCCAGTTCACAGGGGTGTTATGCGTGTCATTTGTTTGGGACAATTTGAAATATTAGCTCAACCCAACTAGCACCCTGTGACAAAATCAGATTGAAAACGAATACCACTTACTTTTAGTATGCCCATTTTATTCTGAATTTCGTCAATTGTATCGTCCAAAATATTATTTCCACCCTCCATCTTTTCATAAATTTGTAGAATTATTAACTTCAGAAGAAACCAATATAATTAAAAGTTTGGCAGCCTATGGTTATCACACATTGAAACTGAAGCGATATTGCTGATTTTTTGTAATTTAAGAATAATTATGTATATGCTTTTATGGGCCGATGGCCTTGAACTTGTAAAAAAAGACCATATATATTACTCGATATTTATTTATTTCGTTCGATATTATTTACTCGCTCGATACCATTACATTACTCGATATAATTTACTCGCTCCTTTCCCTTCGCGAGTTTTTTTTTTAAAACTGTAAATAATTGTATTTTTTTAATACTTGAGAAATAAAAAGAGGTGTGTGCGCGTGCGCGCGTGTGTGCGTGAACGTGTCTCCACACAGCTCCAGGAAACCTCTGAATTTCACTGCTAAGTAGCTCATTTTTGTTACAACTAGAGTTTTTGTAAATACTTTGTGCCTCTGGTTGATCCGTTTTTAGCTTGTTTTAGGCATAAATCTGCCAATTTTTGGGTGTTTTGGGTTTTTGTGTTGCTGGGGTTGTGCTAGTGTGCGTGCCAAGATGGCCGCCCCCATAGCACGGCCACGTGTTTCATTGTTCACGGGCATGACACGTAAACATGCCATCAAGTGCGAGTCACTTGATGGTGTTTCTATTGAAATGTATGCGCAAGCTGTTGCAGATATTGTTGGAGCAAAAAATGTGGTTGCTGCATCTCGTATTAACCGCAGCGTTATTATTTTCCTTGACGCAATGTTCCCGGAACCACCGTAGGTAGCGCAGCACACGATTAAGGCTTTCACGGAACACTATCAATATCTTTCGTAGTAAAATATCAGGTAATGACCTAAAATGCCCCACATATGTATGTTGTAGCCAACATTTTCACATTGTATCGGATGGGACGCCTGAGAATGGTTTCAAGGGGGTTGGAAACGATGGAAAACATACGAAACAGTATATCTGAGCCAGAAAATAAATTTTATGATTACATTTAATAGACCTGTGACGTCACAAAAAACGTCATCTTCGGCAGGTCTTACGAAGTAACGGGCTCGGAAGCATTCGCTTATGATTTCACCGATGTCACCAAAAACGTCATCTTCGGCTGGTTTTCGAAAGCAACGTCCTCGGAATCATTCGGGTGCTCTGAAATATTATCCAAACAAAGTTTGAAGATGATGGATAGGTAAGTGATAATGTGATACCGGTACTTCAAATTCATCTGCAGTAGCCTAACTGTTTACATTTTACAATCGAATCATTATTCGCTACGAAAAAATATAAATTTGGAAAAATCGTGGACTTGACCATGCGAAAGATTCATCTACTGAAAAGGAATGTGTTTTGAAACTCGTGTCGTGACATTGTCAATGTTGCTATAGGCGTACAACTCGAGTTGTGTCGTGACATTGTCAATGTTGCTATATAGGCGTACATCTCGAGTCGTGTCGTGTCAATGTTCCTTTAGGTGTACATCTCGTGACAATTTCAGCAGTGCATAGTCAAATATCTGGAAATTGCGGGTTATTAGTTTACACCTATACTTTCCACCGTAACAGCGTCCCCACTAAAAATGGAAACTACGAAACCATACAACGTTGTAGCGCGTGAAAGTCCAACAATGTGCGCAGACGATAACAAAGTCTTGAAACTGAACTGCCGTATTAAGCTAGAAGCCTAGTCATAATTTTGGAAAAAATTGGTCATCAATCGCATGACAATGATCATTAGTTTATTATGTACAATCATGAAGCTAATGTCTCATGGTTCAATAAAATAACATTGTTTATTTGAGAAACGTGTCCTAATATTTTTTTAAAATTGGTATTTTTAGAACAATTCCATAGACACAATGTTAAAGAAAAATTACATTTTTTTACACTTTTTAAAACCCGATTTTTTAAATAATTCAGAACAACCAAAAGTACTCCATCATTAACAATATATGATTTTTTCAGCCTATGTAACCAGGTTAGATTTTCAGATATTGCATAATATCTCTGCCATAGGAACCTGTGGTTAAAGTGTTATAATAGTGTCAAAATGGTGACTTTCCACTAAAAAATAACCATCAATTTCCCGATAAAAAGGCTGATGACCACCAACTTTTTTTAGGTCAATACTCCTTGCCTTAGAGTACAATTTATTGCAAAATAAATAAATTCTGGGTTTTTTAATTTAGGAGTAGGCTTCTACCTTAAGTTTATTATTTATGTAAATACCGATAATACACAAAACATATTTGATGTATGAACGTGGCGCTAAACAAACATTACAGTCAGAACAGTTAGAAATACTATTTTCTTGCCATTGCCGTTTTGGTTTGTCTGACTAAAACGATCTCATGAATAATTATTCACGTTACTTAATATACCAATGCACAGTTTATGGGGTCAATCTGACATGATTCAGACACTTAAGCAATTTCAGATTATTTGTTTCTCTCCTCTATTTTCACTTCACAATGAACAACAAAGTGGAGTAATTATATCTAAGTTGATTTTTTATGAAAATTTGTTGTCCTTGAAATGAAATTGACTAGAAAATAACCTTTATTTTTGCCATGATTCCGACACCATGTCCATGATTCGGACACATATGAAAAATGCTTACAACATCATGCCTTGCCAAATAAAATCAATAATCATAATCATTAAGTTGCCACCGTTTATTTTCCTAAAAAATGTCATTTGACTGCGCAAAACTCAAAACAAGAAAATTGGTGCATGGACAAATCCAAGATTAGTTTCTCGATTTTATTTGTAATGTCAACTACTGTTAGAACCCTGCTACTGGTGGATCGCCACTCATTCTTATTGGGTGCGAGCACAAAGCAACTCGGGCTACATCATTTGATCATTCTAAAAATAGATCCTTGCAATTTTAGATTATTGGAGTACCTTAATGTTTGTTTCTCTCAACTATTTTAAATTAACAATGAACAACAAAGTAGAGTCATTATATCCAAGTTGATATTTTATGAAAATTTGTTGTGCCCTTCAAGCGACAAAAGGCTTAATTAAAATCTTGTGCCTTGCAAACTAAAATTATACCTCATGAATTCAGTTATCAAAATCATTAAGTTGCCATCGTTTATTGGCCAACAAAGTGTCATTGGACTGTGCACAACTACCAATAAGGAAATTGCTGCAGGGACACACAGAAGATTATATTTTCATAGTTTTTTAAGGCAAAGTGCTGCTAAAAACGAGTAATTTCTCAAATTTATTTGGAACGTCAACGTTCACCGCTGGTTGGTTAATGGGTCAATATTTACTAATATTTCCCTAAAGCTTCCTAATTCCCTGACCATTTTGCATGCAACCAAAATCAAAAATTGTTAATACTCTTAGCAACATTTAATTTGGGGTCAATTGACAGTTCAAATGATGAGAACAACCTAATTTTACTAAACAAATTAAAATGTGAAAGGAAGATATTTTACTTGCAGTGAGGTGCGGAACGTCAGCCCATTGACACACTGTATCTTAATCCAGAATGTGAAAAGACGTGCTTTTACGTCTTAAACAAAATTGAAAGTTAGGAACATCACACGACTTTCTCATTCCACGCTTACAATAACAAAATATGTACAATGAACATATCCAAAGGAAAACTAGCCGTGTTACATTTTAATGCGCAATTTTAAAACATATTTTTAGGCGGTTACACCCACCAGTTTGTGTGTGGATATTTTGATGAAGAGAAATCATACTATAAATGCAAAAGCATTGGGTGCCCCGCGATGGGACCCAAACGCATACAAACAACTTATCATCTCTTACAATCATCGCATTACCTGGGATCGTCGCATCAACAAACAACAATTTCAATTCAACTTTAGCCTGTAACCACACTCACAAATGTCACAATAGTTTTGTCAATGAAAAACAGTGAATAACATTGCATGACATCCATGGCAGCATTCGTACAGAGAATACTGTATTATCATCAACGGAAACACATTAAGCATCACACAAAAATGGATTCTTGATGGTCAAGCATGTTAATTGTCACTATGTGATGATGTTCACTGCGGGCCTTGTATTTTGAGATGTGCGAGTGCGATAGCACACCATTACACACCTAAAATGGTTTTGAGGAGTGCAATTTTCCAGTACACTTGAGCCTGGTAAAATTACACAGAATTAGCTACAAAACGCACACCTACAACACACCTGAATTAATTTAAAAGTGCTTTTTGTACCACACCATGTATTTCCAAAATTCAAGGCCTCGGTCAGTCACATTATGCTCACGACTAGGGTAAATGACCCATGGTTCGGACAGCGCCATGAATCGGACACCTGGGGATTTGAAATTGTTTTGCCTCATTAAAAGTATTGATAAAGCTTAGGCCTCAGACAGATAGATGCACTATTAGATGTGACATATGTGATCCAATTCCTATCATAAAATGTTATTTTTTAAGATACAAAATCGGGATGCAGCCTCAAGTTTCAAAATAGAGTGATCCTTAAGAGCCCTGTTAAAAATAAGGATGTCAGAAAATGCAAAAAAATAAAAAGAGGAATTAAATTTAGCCAGATATTTGGGATATAAAACTGGTATATTCTGTTCATCAACTTCAAATTATCTACAGCTGCATTGCCAATTTGAACTTGCATAAATTTAATGGTCCAGAATCCAAGGTATGTGCCATGGATTTAGGACAATACATTATTTATACTACAGAGTCACTCAAAGTTGATAAAAATTTGCCAAAATAATTGGGTCCTTCTGTATCTTTCTGTTTAACATGTTTAACTTGCGTGCATTTCCTATGCAAGTCGACGTGATCACACTTACGATAGCAACTGTTGGTTTGCCGCCAAAAACAAGACGTGCATTATTTTGCACATACACATTTCTACATAGGATATTGTGGGCATTATCATGTTTGAGTCACTCGCATATCTGCCACTTTAAATCCTTTTTGAATCAAAAACATCATCATAGTCACCTTCTACACATTGTAAGCTACATTTTGTTAGGATCATTTGAGATTTCATAGAGGAAAAAACAGAATCAGGTATGCATTTTGAGAAATATCAAAAACCATAATAAGAATTTGGTAAAATAAACAAGGATTTCACTAAAATGAGATGTTGTCACAAGAGTGCGCAGCAAACTTTTTTTCTTAACCCGATTACAAATTTTGGACCATTTCATTTCGAGATAGATCCAGCACAATGCATACAAACTGTTTACAGAAAGAAATTGTGGACAAAAAAAAATTGTACTTTAATATGTATTACACACGCCTATTTAGTCCTTGTAGATCGCCAAATAATGTGGCATAGCAGACTTCTGGCATCAAGTGGCATTGGTGCATCACAGACTACAGGCGAATTTAAAAAGTTATTTTGACAACATGATTTGCCAATGATTTTTTCTTCTTTATAAAATAATTCATGTGCAGAAATTACAAGTCATTTGTATACAAACTCGCTAATACCTGATCTGAGACGGTACACAAAGTGCCTTTCAAAATAAATCTTTTTGAAAAGTTATAAGAATATAAAGGAAACTTCTATGCCTACACTTCGTGAGCACAAGAACTCGGGGAACTTCTATGACTGGACTGGGCCCTGAAAATGCTATTTTAAAACCTTGAAATTAGTTCACCACAAGCCACCAGGTGCAATTTACCCCCACTCATTGTCATTTTCCTTATCCTTTCCAATTTCAGCAATATTTTGCTATAGTTTCTCTGAGTAGAAGTCATACCCATCATAAATTGGCACATAATCCTCTGTAAACTTGTCTTTCTGCTTTCAGCCATTCCTAGTTATCATCGCATTCCAACAGCTACCTGTCTGTGATCCTTCCGACCTTCAATTCTGCCTGCCACAACGTGCCCTCCGACCTTCAGTTCTGCTTGCCAACTACACTTCATAGCACTGAATCATCAGGTATGTAACGCCTTCCTATCATGTCTAATCATTACATTATCATTTTTATGACCATCTGGGCAATGAGGGGGGAATTTATGTCTCTCATCATGTATGTGCTTTTAAACTCATTATCTAAAATTATTTTATCACCCTGTGCGTCAAGTTGGCTTTTAAGTCACATCAAAGCCTATTTTGAGGTAGAGCTAAAATAAACATGTAATTTTTTACTTTAAGGAGAAATGCTTGATAAATACCTTACTAAGATTTTATTTACACAATTGGCTCATGCAATCCAGATGCTTTTTAGTACTGAAAAAAACAAGTTTCAATAAGATGTGATGAGTATGAATATTACAAAAAATGCTTCAGTGGATTGACCATTTCTGCAGTGAAATTGACTAATGCTAGGAATCAAGGGTTACTAAGCTATCATTTGCTGTATTCAAAAAACATTGTAATCATCACACTAGTTCACAATAGCAATGGATAATAGAAATGGGATTTTCATTCAGTTTACATGCTGGAAAATAAGAAATATAGTGAGTCAAATTGAAAATGTTTCTTTATTGGAATATGTTTGGAAGTATGTGGCTAGTATTTCAACCAATTATCATTCTCTATTTATTAAAACAGATGATCACATAAACATAACAAATGGTCTTCCATGCAAAACATTTAGCTAAAGATTATATTTAATTGTCAAGTGTGAGTGAAACATTTTAAATTACTAGTATTTTTCCTATCATATTTTACAAGAATGGTTTTCTTTTAATATGTTGTCAATATCAAAATCGGCTTGCAGCTGTACAGGTCATTTTCATTTCATTTGTGCAGAAATATAGTGTCATTTTCATTCATGGTTATATTGTGTGTGGTGGGTATTGGGTGTTATAAATTTTTAAATTTGTATCAATGTGCATTTTCTAATAATCTATACAAAGTTTGATGTTTAACTTTCTAAAAAATAATATATATTTTAAAGGTTCTGATCACATTCTCATCCCCCAGGGCTACACAAGAAGTAGTGTATTTCTGGATGTTAAATTGAAGCACCTATTTTTCTGATTATAAATAAAAAATGTAACCACCAAATTCATTGTAGTTTTGATGATATATAGCATAAAAGGTTATTTTGCTATGCCTATTTTCAATTATTTATGTATTTACATAACACCCTCATCCCCAGAGTTACATGCTTTCTTTGTTTCTTGTTTACTCTCCAGAGACCAATCTAAAGGTTACATATCACAAAATGCACTTCAGGGTGAAGGTCAATTAGTTAAAAGTAAATATAAACATGTTCAGATAAAAACCTTCACCTTTAATAGATTTTATGGGATGTTTCCAGGGTCCCTAAATATAACATGTACTATGCATTGGACTACCCTGGCAAAGGAAAACTTAAAAAATAAATGCATAAAGTATGAGTAAAATCCATCATGGGAAAAATGCACCAGTTTCCTGATTAGGTGCAGCGCCACATTATTCGAACTCACGGAATAAATCAAAGCCATTTCTCAACTCATCACTTAGACATGTCTGTGTTATGTAATAATTATTTCAATGCTAGACCCAATAAGGGGTCAAAGGTCAAAAGAAAGGCCAAATTGTCTACTCTGTTCGGTTTCAAAGATGGAGATCCAAAGTGTTAAAGGTGACCTCATTGCCAAATATTTACCTTTTGGTCACAGGTCAAAAGAAAGGTCAAATTTTAAACTTTATGGAATTTCAAAGCTTAAGGTGTAAAATTGTTTTTCTTGCACCAGTAATCAAAAGTGTCAATAGTAACCCCATTCCCGGACCTTTCCCTTGGCATCCAAGGTCAAAACAACCGTCCAATTTTCAACTTTTTCCAATTACAAAGCTTAAGGTGTAAAATTCTTGGACCAGCGATCAAAAGGGTCAATATTGACCCTGTCACCCAACATTTTCTGGGGGGGCAAATGTAAAAAGAGTAGTCAAATTCTCGACTATTTCCGATTTCAAAGGTTAAAGTGTTAAATTGTTCGTCATCGATCAGCAATCAAAAGTGTCAATGGTGGCAACGTCATCCGACCTTACATCGGATGACCCTGTGACTATGAAGTTATATTTATTGCTTTTCTTATTTATTCACTATTGCATTCCCTTCTGTAGGTTTTTTTCCCTGAAGAGATATGGCTGCATTCCAAAATCCATGCTCCATTTGCCATCGGTCTTCTTCAACGCAGTACACTATTCAGATTGCACCATTACGTAATACCTCTTACAGTGGACAAATTGTCAAAAGACAGTTTGGCGACAAACAGGGCATGACAGTTGGCTCACTTACCTGTACACAATGTGCTACTTTCATCTGCCCTCCAACTGAGCAACACAAAAGAGCACCATGTTGGTCTTATGCCTGGCCAGCATGTATTTGGACATGTCTGACTTCTCCAAATTATACTGACCCCAACCAATTTATGAATTTCTTGCCAAGTTCACTCCAACAACTTTGGTTACATTCAATAGACCAATGGCTGCCAGCCATGCAAAATTTAATTCATACACCATCTTACTTCCAAGATGTCACACCTCACTTACAAAGCCTGAAAGCTCACTATGACAGTGGAGTTCTTTCTAACGTGATCAAAGCCCTTGATGACTTCTGTTATCCAACAGTACTGTGCCCAGTTGGTTGCTTCATGTTTATTGATGAATTCCTCAGAGACAGGCTTACTCTTGCCACAGCAACCCATTACATGGCCACTATATGCCACTCCTTTCGTGCTTTTAAAGCAGATCCTCACTTCCTGGATGGGGCCCATTCTGATTGGACTTATCCTTATGAGGACCTAAAATGGAAATGTGCTCCAAGCGTACTAATTGATGATGAAAAAGGCTTAATGTTCCTCATGTGCTCATCTACTGTGCATTGTCCACCACATATCAAGAGACTTCATGTGCCCACCAACCCAGTCCTCAAAAACTTTGCACCTCCAGTGCCCGATGTACTAGCTCCAGCAGTGCTCACCAGCAATATGTGCCGACCAGGACACACAGGCCGATACAATTCTTCATTTCCTGTATACAGGCAAACTGGCAACACTTCAGGCCTCTCTACCTTTCGCTTGCCTTCCAAAGGGCAAACATACACTCCATCACCAGAGATCGCTACTGCCAAAGGCTTGGTGTTACAGCATCGGCCAGATATTTTACATGTAGCTCAGCAAACCACTCAAATTGCCGCCACAATTCCAAGTTTACTTGACAACTACACATCTGCTCCTAACCATCCCACAGTCCACGATTTGGCCTCCCACAAAGAAACTGGTTCATACATAGATATGGAAGATGCTTTCTTTTTATCTGATGTGTACAATACATCATACACCACAATTACTCCCCTCCAGCAAACAATCAAAACCCACAAGGTCACAAATTACAACCACAGCACTGTGTTCTTACTGTACACCCGGCAGATGGCACTGGTTCTAAACTACTTCACATACCTAATACACATTTCATTGGCCAACGAAAGCACACTTTCGGTCCAATAATATACTCAACCTTAATGATATTCCTCAACAGCTCATCCCTCAATGAAGCCTTCCTACAGTCTGTGAGAAATGCTGAAAATATCTCATCCTTGCAAAATACCTTGCTATCTGTTCTCAAACAGTTGTTAACTTCCCATGCAGGTGGACCTGTAAATCATCAGGACATTCAAAACCTAAGTACGATCCTGGGTACAGTACAAGGCAATTCCCCTGAACAGCGCATCACACGCTTCATCCAGCTTGCATGTCACCAAGTTGGATCCTTTGACTTTCAAACGCTACAGGACTTGCAACAAATCATGCCCAATGCTGAATCTAACATTATCATCTTCTTCACAACAAATGCACTTGGGCTTGAAAACATTAATGTACCAACTGATATGCTTGATCGTCAGTGGAACCTTATGCTTTCACTTAGTGCCAGAGAAACTTTCCAGATGCATGCACGTTACAGCATCAATACTGCATGGCAAACACTCACTGGTCAAGCAATACCAAACCGTCTGCCTGGACAGCAGCATCTCCTTATGTATGTTCGCTCAGGCTATCGGATCCAACCAGCTCAGAGACTGATGCTTGAAAGATGCTGCGGTCAAACACAAGCATATTGCATCATTCACAATCATTTGCTTATTCGCCAAGCACAAGGCAATCAGCTCACATGCAGTGTACCAACATGCAATTGTGTTCTTTTCTGGTGTTGCCCCAAAAACTTTGGGGAGAAACAACAGTGCACTGTTGGTTTGTGCAAGAAACATTTCAAGTCAGCTATTCATGGCATTCCAAATGGAACATTCACTGTAGGTAATTATGGCCTTAACCCTCAAACGCCAACTCTGCAAACTTCTAGAAAACGACGTCGCATTCAAGATGACCACAATGATAATGAACACTCTGACACTGGCGATGACCAAGATGTGACTTTCGCTTTGGAATACCATCACCCTGTTTTTGAGGAAAATGCTGAACAACCACAGGACCTGTACCCAATTGGTAACACAAATCAAATTGCAAACATCTGCCCTCTTGTGACCTCTTCGGATATTACTCCCCTTTTCATTGCTGAAAATAGCTCTACTACTTCCGGACACTTCTATCTTAACCACCATCTGCGAGTCATGGCTAGAACATCTTTCTCTCAAAAACCACCAGTCGCAACTCTCCAACTTCTCCAGAACATTTGCAGTAATAGTCCTAATTGGAGTGTGCCACTCATATATCCCGAGGGTATGCTCTTCCCACGCATTTTCTGGGTTACTGAAGGACATTCAGTTGTTGGTGCTATTCCATCAATCTTCTACACAAATCTCATACAGAAGTTCCACCAGAAAACATTAGCACCCCTAAAAGATCACCTCATGACAAGAATACTGGATAACAGTCTTTTGACATCACATGACATGTCATACCTTCAATTTGCATTTGACATCATACTCAACAGTGACCTAAATAGAAATTCTGCAAAAATTGATTGCCATAGAGGCTTAGAGGCTGTGGTTAGAGATGGGCAGAAAATACAACCAGAAACAGATGGTGGCCTCCTCCAATTTGATGATATCGACTCTCGAAAACAAGTAAATCAGCTCATTGCCACACTCAGAACAGAGGGACCTTGGTCGTATTTCCTCACCCTCACCTGCAATGACAGTGCCACTCCAGGTGTGGCCCACTTAGAGCTGCCATACAGCAACATTCTGACCAACACTCCCCAGGAAAACTTCATGACTTGCTACAAAATTACTCTGTGATCCTTACACGAGCATGGGAACGCACAGTTAATTTCATGTGGCAATGCATCACAACTAGCCATGAACAACCTTTAGGCCCTGTAAAAAGTTCTTGGATGAGATTCGAATTTCAGAGTTCTGGGGCTCTGGGGAATCGACCTCATGTACTTGCAGGCATAACAGTAGAAGATGAACCCCTGCCTACAACACTTGCACGTGTTCGTTGTTCAAACATGTTCATGTGGGCACCAGATACAGGTACTGACTTTCAGACTTTGAATGCACATGGTCTCATCCAGTCTTCCACAGATTTTGAAAACTTGCAACATTTGGCATCAACACTGCAGCAACATTCATGCACAAATGCAGGCGGCAGATGCATGAAACGTAAGGCTCAAGATGACACGTTTCTTTGCCGAGTTCCCAAACACCCTCCAAGTTTCGCCTACAGATTTGAGGACCATGGCATCCTGTATCCTGAGGACACGTACAACAACCTCGCCTACCTTGATCTGGCGAAATTATGCCCATGTGGCCAACATTGGGAAACTGGACCACAGTTCAAAGCTGGAATATGGCACTATCCAGCTCAAATTGGTGAACACTTTGTTCCGACTGTGCCTCGCTTATTTGTAGCGATGAAGTCCAGCACAAACGTACAGGTATGTGATAGAAAATTCCAAGTTTCATACTTGGCCAAGTATGCTGCAGGCATAGAAGAGAGACGCCCTGTGCACCTTTCCACAACCACAAGCCCGGGTCAGGTATTGGTACAAGCAGACAACCTCATCAATATAAAAATATCAGGTCAGCGCATGCACCCTCTCAATGACAGACCTGCAGCCCTTGCCAGAGAACTGGCACTTACTGAAATGATATGGTATGCACTTCGCTTCCCGTATGTTATCTCCAGCACCACATATGTCCATGCATCCACTAAATCCCCTGAGTGTCGCTCAGCCATCTTCAAGCACAAACGACCTAATCTTCAACATCACCAACAACAAGATGGTGGTGGTGATGGACTCCCACAGACAGCTGCTGACCGATTGGCCCTACCACTGTGGAGACAATTCACACCAGCTCAGGTTACTGCCATCTGTAGTCACCACCAAAGCCATTACTACCTAGACAACACCACCACATTTTCAATTAGACCACCAGAGCTCCTTCTCTTTTCCACTTTGGAAACTTACTTACGCTGATTCACATGGAAAAAGGACTCTAAAGCACATCTCAATCCAATCTTAAACGCTTCGTACAGTACAGTTCTCGCGGAAGCTTTGGCTTTTGTGGCATCATTGTTGCCTACGCATGGCTTCATTGTCGCCTCAGCATCGCTTCATTGTGGCATCTGCTTCGCGTGATGAAAATTGAAGCTGTGTTCGCCTCGCTATTTTGTGGCATCATCGTGGCCTCAGCTTCGCAGTCTCATGGCATCAACATGGCATCAGCTTCAACTTATTGTGACATGAGTATGACCTCATTATTTGCACGCAGAAGGGCAGTAGACAAAAACATGTACAGAAGTTCGATATGTAATCGATTTGAAATTCAAGGCGAATAAAATAATATGATCAAGAGTAAAATGACATTTTAAAAAGATATCTTGTTTAATTATTTTAGTGTTGCGAGTATTGGGCACCAACAACTTTGCGAAGTACATTACAATCGGCAAGGTGATGAGTTTCATATTGACTAGAAGGAAAATCGTGATAAATTCAAATCACACGATGCAATCGTCGTTCTGATACAACACAATTTGCTGTATACGAAGTGAAACTGTTCTTGTTATAAAATTTACCTTTTTTCGCTCATTTTATTTGCTGCTAGAAGAGCAGATTCAGATTCCTCATTTCGGTGGTATTTTTCTGTGTTTCGTTTAGTTTTAGCAGAGTCCGACCCCATGCCCGGACTACTAAAACGTGCAAATACACACGTACGCCGCCCGGTGCGTCGGCGTCGTCGCCAGTCATCTTGATACAAAGTTTCAAAACAAGTGCGTACATTTCCAACATATGATTGGATGGTTGTGGTGGCGTCGGTCTGGTAAAATTTGACAACCAATTCTCAAAATTAAGTCACGATCAGTGATCCCAGCACTGTTTTTTTTTTCTTTTTTTGAACTGAGGTAAAATCCCATCAGTTTGTCAAATATACCAATGTTTTTCAGTGAATAATTGCGAAGCCTGTCACAGCACAAGAAAAACTTTGTGAATCGACGATGGAGATTGGATGGTACGACGACCCTTCAATTTGCGTTAAATATGTTTTGCTACAACATCATTGATTGGCTGAGAGTCACCTGATCGGAGCACGACCTGGGTCACAGAACCATATTTGTCCGTATTACCAACAGAACTTTGCGAGAAAACCACACCCACATTTTCAACCATTTTAGCGCGGAAGTTGCCAACAAATGTCGAAAACTCGTGAATTTTATGAATTCGAATAAAATAAAGCTAGCGATTCGTAAGACTGGTTAATAATATATCCCCCGATGCTCTTCGATTTTTTTTATTTCAAGGTGAGAAATGGATACTAGTAGTTGAAGTTCCATCGATTTCAAGGCGACTATTTAACCGCGACAACTCTACGCTCTGTTGTAGTTTCGCGAGGTAAAACAAAAATACAATAAATAGTACTTGTTTAATTATTTGGTTGTACAGCCCGCAAATTACGGGACATGATCCCCATGAATTGCGATAAATAAATGCTGATTGTGTTGAATGACGGACGTCGGGACTGTTTGGAGAAACAAATTACGGTCGGTAGACATTTCAAACAAATGAAATTATTAACGAAAGACGAGATTTTTCTAGGTATTTACGGTCATACCAAATATATTCAAAATTGACAAATACACAAAGAGGTGTAATAGTAGGTCATTTTTATTTTAGCCTTAGAAATATTTTCTTTCACTCAGTCCACGTCCATGCGTGGGAATTCTATTTAGCTTCATGGTCCTTCGGCTTGTCTTCTGCTTGGGGGGAAACAACAATAATTATACAAATCGTAAACTCAACACAATCAGGAAAAGAAACCCAGACAACCATGTTGTACTTCTGTTGAATACATTTTGTAGCAGTGTCTAAAATAAAATATTCAATCCCAGCCAAATCTAGGTCAAAGGGTCAGATTGCGTGCATATAATTATAGATAGTTAAAACAAAATGTATTTGAACTTTTGACGGTTGTTCAACATCTATGCACGGTTAGTTTGTAACCGTGATCTATGAAAACCAGAACATTTTTAGTAGTCCAAATTTTTGCACGGTCGAAAATAAAACTGAAATTGACCGGTCAAAAGCGGAAGCGGTCAAGAGGTTTGGGGGAAACTAGTACAGTACTTCTTTGTTTGATGAAGCGATGCTGATGCCACATTGTCGCCATAATGAGGCCACAATGAAGCGAAGCGATAATCGTCTAACCTTTTAATGTCGCGACATTGAAGCGATGCTGAAGCCATAACAATGCCATAATGATGCGATGCTGAAGTGAAGCCAAAGCTTCCGCGAGAACTGTACTGTATCTTATTGACAGTGTTGGTCGTTGTGTTCGCATTTGTGGTGCTCATGTCTCACATGCTGCATCCTACATCCATGCCCTTACAACCAACCCTGATCCAAATATCGCTGTCATTGCTATTGATCTATATGCTCACATATTTGGACCTGTGCAACAACAACAGGTTCAGGCAACTCAACACTACCAGCGTTTCGTTGACACAACAGACATGAGACGCAATGTAGTTGTCTTCAAGGCACCATTTCCATCAAACCTACCTGAATTCTTTGTACACATCATCTTGACCATGGGACATTTCAGTACTGAACAAGACGTATATGATCAACCAAACATGACTGCAGCCTTAAGGGCAGCAAAACTGATTAGTGATGATGGGCCTGATGAAACTGATGTCAAGAACATCACCCGTGCATATGTCACAGACCAACTGCTTTGGTATCCCTTCGGCTCAAAAACATTCAGCAAGCACCTCAGTGATGCCCTTCATACATTGCGCACTATACTACTTGACCCACAAGTAAACATTGCGCTCCCATCAACTACAGAAGAAGACATTGCAGATTCTGTTACACATGACCTTATCTGGCATGAACATTTCCTAAGAGATACTGCTATAGATGCCTTGGGAGGAGAACCTATTCCCAATTTCCCAGACATTGAACATTTTAAAGAAGGTGCAGTTGAGTTCCTACCACAAATTACACCAATCAGAAATCAAAATGCAGCATCATTAAAAGAACAGAACAGGGCACTCAATAAACACATTACACAATAACCAACCCAGTACCCGCAATTGCTTTGTGCTTGTTGGTCCTCCTGGAGCAGGGAAAACACACATTTTGCTCATTGTGAATACATATGCCCTCTCCAAGAATATGCCATCACTCTTGGCAGCCATAACCTCAGAACGAGCAAGACTCCTTGGAGGAACCCATATCCATATGCTCTTCAACATTCCAGTCTTAAATGCCAAAATCAAAACAGTACAAAACATTGTGTACAAAGCTCTCTTGAGTCTCTCAAAGAAACCTGTACAACTTGCTATGCTGCAGCGACTAAAAGTGCTATTCATAGAAATAGGCCTACTTTCAGCTCAACTTTTTGCTGCTCTTGACAACATCCTCCGATATGTTAGAGGCTCCAACCAGCCAATGGGAGGCATTTTGGTCATAGCCACTGGAGATCCATACCAGTTGGCTCCAGTTGATGGCACACCCTTTTGGGCCAGTCATCATCTCATGACCTCTTTCCACTTTATTACAATGAGCCACTATGTCAGAGCATGCCAAGATGCCGACCTACAGCAACTTATACAGATACTGCGCAATGTCAACATCACGAATCAGGACATTGAGAATTTCATACACATTGCAAATCGATGCCTGCCTCATGCTGTAACATCATGCGATGATGTACCACAACATGCCTTAATAATCGTGGGTACTAAGGCTGCTTGCCAAGAAATAATTAGCACATACATCGCATAAAAACAATCTGACCCAACTGTACAATGCAAAACATTCCTTGCTACTGATGAGGTTGAGACTACTCAACGGGTATGGGGGCCAGGCAAATGCCAATGTTCAATTCCAGCTTGACAAAGCCTGTCTGGAGCCTAAGAGGTTGGTACTATTTAAGGGACAGGTACTTCGACTGACATACAACAATACTGTTGCAACAAATGAAGTACCTCGTTTCTCTCAAGGTCAACTCTGTATTGTCATAGACTTGCCAAGTGAAACTGAACTATTGCGTTTGATGCTTGTCCCACCGGGAGTAAGGCAAATTCAAGAACACATGCAAAATAACCATCCCTGGTCGTTATTCTCCCTTTCACCAACTCAGGCACCCTTAGTCATTGTTGGGAAGGGTCATACTAAAGCACGCCGCATCCAATTTCGTGTAACCTACTATATTTGTAGCACGGTTCACAAGGCACTTTGGGAGACATGTCCACAAATTGCTACTCAGATTTCAAGTCAACAACGCAAGTACAGACTTTGGGAAAGAGACCAGTTATTGGTCCTCATCAGTCGAGTGAAAAATTGGAGAACATAATATTTGTGACGCATGATCGCAATGACACTATCATGGGCATAAGGAAACTGCTCCAAAGTACTCCACAATGGTTACACCACATCAAAAACATTCTCTCGGCACTGGACAATACAACACCATCAGCCACAATTCAACATACTCATGACCCCTATCCCCCTACAATTCGAATGCAACAGTTACCTGACAGCAGCATTGGCTTTGTTTACATGTTGGTGAGCAACAACCATCGCAACTTTGCCTATGTTGGTGAAACAGCTTGTATCCAACGCAGACTCCAACAACACAACACTGGTCATGGTTCCAATTTTACGAACAACCCACAACTTCGCCCTTGGGTGTGCTTTGTGCTAGTGTACCGATTCCCTGAAAATGGTGACCATCAGGCAAACATCACTGCCAGGAAGAGCTTTGAATATCAATGGCACACACTCAATGCTCAAGATCACCTTCCAAACACTCGCACCATCTACACGAATGGCCTAATTGTCTTCGATCGCATACGTCAACACTACCCTAATCTAATTTGGGAGGACTTTGGACACTTCCACCCATGAACACCTCCAGCAAATATAAGTACAGACATTATCCCAACATTTCCTTCCAACATCAAAATCAGTAGGTGAGAGGATGCATTCCCCGTATGGGTAATGCTTCCTCTCACCACCAGAATCCTTCAACAACACTCATCCTCCAAGCACAGGACCATAACACAAAAGTAAGTGGAACATCAAAACAGTTCAAGACATGTACCAGTACATTGAAATCCATTCAGCATGCCTTTAACAAACACTCCCTCTAGCTAAAGTAATTGCACCTGTTGATTTAGCTAACACTTTCATGTTTTAATTATTCTCCAACACTAGCATTAACCTATAACTCATACCCCCAAATCTTCAAATCAGAAAGATGTTTTATATAGATTTCATTCTATTCCAGATATCACCATGCTAGCACAATACCTTGAATCAGGGGACCTTGATGCAGCCATGGCAATATTTAATCATCCCACGGTGACTAATGTGACATTATCAGAAATCTTGACCACCACATCAGAGAATACAACATTGACAGCCCAAGTTCTCTCAGTGAAGAAACCCAAGCCCAAGAAGTTCCAAAAAGATGGCAACAAATTTTCCAAACTAGAAAAACAGTATGACCGGCTTGTTCTCCTCAGGTAAAAACATAACAAACTTGCAAACAATTGTAATCATAACTTTAAGTCAGTCAGCAGACTTTCCCTCAAAACAATACTTAATCAACCAGAATTGTGAGGTCTATTGCAACAAGACACCTCTACTATGCTTCTCCATCTCAAATATTACCAACATTCTAACATTACGTAGTCAGTTTTCAAGCACTATAACTTTCACGCATTACCTAAACATGTTGGTATCAATCTTTCAGAGAACTCACCGAAGGTGACCTCTTCTATCTCCTCACCGAAACACCTATGGACACAAGACAACTCTTCAAAATCCAGAACTATACTTGGATTGGAGCAACTGTTGGGTTATTTGAGGCTGAATACAACACCATGCTGAACCATATTCCCATCCTAAAGCTTGACCAACCACTTCTGCCTATAATACCTACAGTTATCTACCACATCACAAGACCATTTGTCGCAGAGTACTCGGATAAACTCATCCCAAGACCTCTTTACATCAACCAAGCCACACTCACTGTCACCAAAGCTAATATTATCATCGGTTGTGGAGCAGACTTTTGTGACAGCCAACATAACATCAACACTCACTGTCTAGCTACCGTCACCCAGGACATAGCAAAGCGAGTGATACAATGCCACATTACATCTAAAGAAGCTAATATAACAAACACTCCATTCACCTCTGCATCCTTTTCCAAACTCTTCCTCCCAGAACATGCAATGAAGGTAAGTGACAGTGTATCGAATTTATTCTCAACCATATAATATCAAACCACCACCTCTACACTCAAACTAAATTGGATAGAATGACAGAAAACAGAGCCATTAACAATCATTATGACTATTTACTTTACTTCATCATGCCATAACTTCTCAGTGCATCAACTCGTGTATTCTTTTAGGGCCCTTAAAAATTCCTGTATACTTAAAAATCAGGTCTCATTAAAAAAAAGCCATTCATAATGGGAGCACTCCTTATTGATTTCAAACTACTTAAAAAGCATGGGTCCGACACAGAGTAATTGTGGTCAAGTAATGCTCCTTACTGGGTCTAATCTAGGGCCACTCGCTGAGCCTGAAGCCTGAATTCATGTTCTATTCCTGTGTCAATGAGCACTTTCTAAATAAGAGCCCATAGCGATGTCTATTCATATACTTCATGAATATTAGGAAAACACTAAGTACAATTGTTCAGTTCAACCTGATGCGCGTGACAGTATTTTGCAAACTTCTGCCAAGTGTGTGTCACGCTCTGGCAGGGAACAAATCGCAAAACTACCACACACACACACACCCCCACTATTGCACCCACTGTATTCATATAACTTATTACTTTGAAATTCATAGGGTGATCCAGAACAATGCATATTTTCCTGTGATTTCTGGACGTGTTAACTACACATTCACCAAAATATTTATGAGAGTATAGTGAAACAAATACAACATGGTTTATTTCAGCAGGTATTGCCTTTTCAAGATTACTCGGTGTGACTATTTCCTGTTGCTTGGCATCCGGAAGTTGTCACATGCATCCAACACCTCGCAATCAGTAATTTCCATTAATTCCCTCTATATCATGCTATATTTGTATAATACCTCATCTACAAAATGATATTTGTCCTGACTAATGTCACTACCTTTATTTCAGACAACAAGCACCCAAATTCCGATGCTAGAGTTCCGAAATCACGTACGTGACGTACTACGTTATTACGCTGACCAGGGTGTCACCTGGCAAATCTCAGGATGGTATAAGCCTGGCCTTCGGGCCAATGATGAACAAGTGCGTGAATCAAAATTCCATGTCACCTGCGTAACACCAGAGAGGGTCTTGGAAAATGCACCCCTTTTCAATGTAAATATACCTGATGTCGAACGACAAGTTTTACAAGCCGCCATTCAAAGGCCATGCCACCAACGTGTCCTGGCTGCACACCAGCAACGCCCACAACCAAATCCACATGCCCAGCAGCAACGCCAGCAACCACAAGCGGCCCCACACCAGCAACGTCAACAACAAAATGCAGATAACCATCAGCAACGCCAGCAACCACAAGCCGCTCCACGTCGTCAATGTCAAGAACATCAAGCTGCACAACAGCAACACCCGCAACACAATCCACATGACCAGCAGCAACGCCAGCAACTACAACCAGATCCGCAGCAGCAATGTCAAGAACAAAATGTAGATGACCATCAGCAACACCAGCAACGTCCACGCCATCAACGTCAACATGAAAATGAAGCTGCACACCAGCAACCCAATCCACATGCGCAGCAGCAGCGACAGCAACCACCAGGAGCTCCGCAGCAGCAGCAACATCAACAACTATAGCCACCTCCACAGCAGCAATGTCAGCAACCGAGTTTACCAGTGCAGTAGGAACGTTAGCAACCACAAACACGTCTCCAACAGCAACATCAGCAACCATCAAACGTATTTCATTAAAGTCTTCATTGAACCAAAGAAGGGACTGATAAACTGTGTATGACACAAACTATAGAACGCATTGTGTATGTGCTTCCTACTTTATGAGACACTTCTATGGACCTAAAACTGTTATGAGACATCATTCATTATTAGTACCTGTGATGGCAATCATACTTCACCTTTTAATACCAGTGCCATTCTTTGTGGACTTTGAAATATTAGGTGATTCACAAAAAAGCTAGCTCCCTCTCAGTGGGACGAGATTGACAGAAAATGTTCATACTATGTTAACCAAAAACGCAGTTTGAAAAATGGCCTCACCATGACAATTTTCCTGTCATAATTTCACCATTGGCCAATGCCTTAAAGTTATGACTAAGCACTTCATTTTTGAATACAAATGAATTCAACATTCAAGAAATTATTAATCTTTATCGTAAGAACATTTTAACAAACTTAACAATCATCTATCATTTCAGAAATACAAAGCTAGTGCTGCCAATATATATTTTCCTATTCACAGCCAACTCTTCCATCCCTCTTCTACGGGTCAAACAAAATGTGCTTTATCCTTTTTCATTCACGTGCATATACTCTAAGTACCATGTATGCAGCAAAAGTCAAATTTCCATAAATCACTACTGCACACAGAGGACTCGTGCATATACTTGGTTTAATGATACCCATGTTTTACCATATTTATGTGTACATGTATTTAGACACAGTTTCTTTATGATACGAGTGTGCTTAACAACAAACAAAGTAAACCAGCATTTACCTACTGGTATCTGTTTATGAACAGAAACTTTAATCTCATAAAATCAATGCTAAAACAAGCTGCATACTTTTATAATCACATGCAGTGGCAGCACTAATTTCTTTGGCAACCATTACAATCCCCCCCCCCAACCGGAATCATAAAAAGTAAAAGAGAAAAGGACAGAAAAATCAAGAAAATTAGCAATTTGGTCTACTGCCAGCAAACAAATATGCCAAAAAAGATGTTTTTTTCCAGGGGGTGCACCCTGAACCCAAATTGCCTTCACCACTTTTCCCCCATTAAATTTGGCTTGCCCTCTACTTGCCCCCCCCCCCAACATTCAGATACTGCTGTCGCCACTCCTCACATGTGCCGATATACCATAAATGCCATATTAGGTCAGTTATCAGCCTTTTACCATGTTACTTTACCATCTAGTATATTCTTGCACGAGAAACCTCTGAAACTTGACACCCCCCCCCACAACCATTTCCCTCATCAAGCTTCAACACATCACAAGTGGTTATTAGGTATTTCTAAATACATGTACATCACATTCCTTTTTATATCTCAGTTTCTCGCTATAAGCTGGGTATTTTGCTTGTTGTTGTATAGTACATGTTCTTTTAAAAATGTACCCTAGTTATGAGCATGCGCTAATAAATAAAAATCCCTTCAATGACCATTACAACTTGGTACAACCACATTGACTGGCTATTCGGCTCTTAAAGGGGCAATTCATGATCCACTTTCAATCATCAAGGTCAACTCTATCGAAATTCACATTTTTACCTGGTAAGAATCCTCGACTGCTTTATATTACAATCCGCAAACCATTGTTTCAAATATCCTTCCATTTGGCCAAGAACTGAAAAAATGTCATTTTCTAATTATTATTGAGAACCTGACAGTAATTACAACACAATAGTCTATGGAGACTTGAAAACGAATGATCTGAATCAAGTGAAATTTTCCAGCTACATTAATGTTTTACTCTATTTTTATTTAGGTAGAAAAGTGGTGAGGTTTTGGTCACAACAGAATCATGAATTGCACCTTCACTATACATCATTTCTTTGTGAAATTGTGGGTCAGAAGTGAATAAAGATAGAAAACTAATATTCAATCATAGGCTGCATCACTTTCGTTCACTTAAGGCAATGTACTTGTATATCTGAAAAAAATCTGCTCCCTTATTATTAGCGCTGTGGGCTTAACTGCACATATATATGATACAAGTCAATTTATCACAACTTCCATCAAATGTACATGTGTATGTGTAATATTTAATAAAGCATTATTTCTTCACACAAATTTCTCAGCCATCCTTATATACATGAACACGCACTATTGTCGCTGTCGCCTTGTCCAATATCCATCACCCTCTCTCCGGTTTTTCACTTGCTCCCATAATCGCCTCACTGGTAAAGACGTGGGAATGACAGAACAACGAAAAAACTTCTTAGGGAGTGTACCTATAAGGACATTCCAATACTGCCACAACACTCCACCCCCTACTCCTCTCCAGAGGTTGTTTCCTTGCTCCCATACTTGCTTCACTTGTGAGTGATGACATGCATTATATCTGAAGGAATCCCCATTGCGAGGTGAGTGTACTTCCTCCTCAACTATACGTGTACTCTTCCATGAATGATTAACGTTTGCACCCTCATTCAAAAAAAAAATTATCTTAAATACTAAGGTCAACAGACTTTTCATAAATATAAACATTACTCTTATATCAGGCCACTCAACAGTCTATGGTGTCATTGTCTTTTATTGGGCACAGGCAGTGGGGATATCTTATCCACATTCTGACCATCCTGCATGCCCCTCACCTCTAGAACACCATGTAAGCATTTCTCCAACACAATATCGCTCATCAAATAAGCACAATTCCAACACATAAATAAAACATTACTGTTGACATATCCATGCATAATAGAATTTGCACATGTCCCTCATAACCCCCCCCCCCCCTCCCACAGATGCGCCACAACATCTATAAATGTACAGGTAGTCCCTTCCATCTGGCCAGATGCAACACATGGCATCTATCTCTAGTTCCGAAAAACTCTGGGTTATGTTTCTTGTGTTGAACAGGTTTGTTCACAAGGTATTACTGGAATTGGTGACAGTTTTCTCTATGTAGAGCCACTGGTGAAACCGGCGACGAAAGTCGCATTATCAGGTGTACCACCCTATATTCCAAATGACGTGTTAGAGCGTGGACTCTCGAACTATGGTCGAGTAGTTTCCTCTATTCGATACATTCCACTCGTATGTAAAAATCCTGTCTTGAAACACGTTCAGTCGTTCCGTCGACAAGTATACATGTTGTATGATGAAAACTCTATCCAGGGTTCGATTCTTTTAACCCATGAACAACGTAAAACTAGAATATACCTGTCGACGGATGAGATCACCTGTTATAGATGCTCTAAAAAGGAACACACTCAAAAAAATTGCCCAGATAAAATTGCTGTCAATGGGATCAACACTACTTCTACTGAAAATGAATTACCTGACAACCCTGATAGTGATAATAGTAAAACAATTAATAATAGAAATATACGACAAACTGATTCTCTACCAATTGATTATGAAAATACCCAAGAAAGAATTTGTGAAAACAGTGAAATTACAACGAATAGTAAAGATAAATACGATGAGACAAATAATTCAACTAAAACAAATAAATCTACTGACAGCGCACTGACAAATGAAAATACAAATGAAAACATGATTATTGATCAACCCGAGGATGACCCACTTGTTACTGAACCTAGCGCTATTGTTACGACAGGTGCTGACACACTGACACACGACCTGGTCTTTGTAATGATAATGACCTAAGCAACTCAGAACCAACTATGAATATATTAGAAAGTAATGGTGAAGAGGAGGTTTTAACCCTTCCTTCAATTTCCACTCCCTCGGGATCTTCACCCACGGCTGTACCTCCTGATTACCCCGGGGCCCTCGCAAATAGATGTTTTTGACAAGCGCTACCATCCCACCGCTCTCCCTTTTGCGGACGAAATTGAATCTGTTGCATCGGACATGTCCGACATGTCACAGTTTACTACAGACGAATTAATGTCAACATCAAGCGAGTCTGGAACTACATTCCTGTCTAATGAGTCGTTAAAAAAATTTCTTAATGACTCCTACAATTCGAAACATTTGTTACAACATGCCCGTCAATTCTGTCCAGATCTACGCCTGCTTGTTAAATCACTCTCACACTACCGTAAAAACACTGAACTAGTTCACAAGGAGAAAGTTCGCATTCAGCGATTGGCATGTGGCGATTGGTCAGAGACTTTTATTCAAATCTCTTTTCTCCCGATCCCACTTCACCAGAATGTCAAGATGAAATATTAGCAGATTTGCCACAACTCGACAATGTTCTTAAAGAAAGATGTGATGATGAGTTAACGTTTGATGAACTTTCTACAGCAGTCAAACAATTGTCAAACGGCAAGACCCCAGGTATTGACGGGTTGCCGTGTGAATTCTTTAAACATTTTTGGACTCTTCTGGGACATGACCTACATAAGGTTTTTCTTGCATCAATTGAGAATGGTCAATTGCCTACATCTTGTAGACGTGCAGTTATTACACGTCTCCCAAAAAAGGGTGATAACAGCTTACTCAAAAATTGGAGGCCAGTGAGTTTATTGTGTACGGACTATAAGATTTTAACCAAGGCAATGTCCGCTCGATTGAAAACAACACCCTCTGACGTCATCCACCACTATCAAACGTACTGTGTTCCAGGGCGACAGATTTATGACAATATACATCTTGTACGTGACGTCATTGATTACTCCAACATAAATAATTTGCAACTAGGTATCGTCGCCCTGGATCAGGAGAAAGCATTTGATCGTGTAAATCATGCCTACCTTTTTAAAACGCTCCATGCATTTGGGTATGGGGAGAACTTTATTAAATACATTAAATTAATCTATTCTGACACGGAAAGCTTCATACGTGTTAATGATTCGCTAACCAGTCCTGTCTCTTTTCAGCGTGGTATACGACAGGGATGCTCCTTGTCCGGACAACTGTACACACTGGCTATTGAGCCCCTACTACAAAAAATTAGAACAAAATATCAAATACGTGGTGTTAATACACGCAACTCTAGTGGGAATCATGTGAATCAGTCTGCATACACAGATGATGTAAGTTTTTTTTTTGAACTGAGAACAGCGATTTTACCAAACTAGAGGAATGGCTACATATTTACGAGTCTGCCAGTAATTCAAGAGTTAACTTTACCAAATCCCAGAAACTTTGGGCTGGTCGATGGAAACACAGAACCGACAACCCATTAAATATTACTTGGAACAATGAAGGACTCAACGTACTTGGAACCTTTCTTGGTAATAACACTTCATTTGTTAATAAAAATTGGGATAATGTCTTTAACAAACTCGAGGACAAGCTCGATTGGTGGACAAAGTATGCTCCAGCATTGTCTTATAGAGGACGCACTTTAATAATCAATCAATTGGTGGCGTCTAAGCTGCTTCATTGTCTTGTCACGTTAAGTCCTCCAAAACATGTCATTGATGAACTTCAAAAACTTTTTCTCAATTTCTTTTGGCAAGGACGGCATTGGATCTATGCAGAAAAAATCTATTTAGCACCTACCAATGGTGGACATGGCCTGATAAATCTTAACACCCGTATTCACTCCTTCCGCATTCAATATATTCAACGTTACCTGTATGCTAACAGTAATCATTCTTGCTTCACATTCACTAGTTATTTTCTTCGAGAATACAACCATCTTAACTATGACAAACAATTGCTTTCTTTGATTCTTTTTTACGCGAGAACACACTAGAAAACAACCATTCTCACGTACGTGAAAACTGTGACCGCAGGCCCGTAGTTTTTTTTTTTTTTTGGGGGGGGGGGTTCGGCGAACCCCCTACATTTGTGAATAGTTTTATGATCGTAGATTAGAACATAATAAAACAAACAGTATTAATTAAAATAATTATCATCACTTGACTCAGTGTGGTAACTATCAGGCTCAGCCAAAATTGCATAGTAATGAGCATTTTGGTGGCAATGAGCTTTAAATCTCAATCGTGAAGTTACGCCGTCTCAGCTCAACAGCAGCAAATCAAAATAAAGTTGTTATTCCGTGATTCCGCGATGGTGTAATAAAGATCGCGTTCAAGCAATATTAAAACAACATTGAAACAATAATGTAATGGTTCATCAGTTTTCATGGCATATATACTGTTTCGTTCCAAGTGTATCAGCCAAATGTAGTCAACTCATTGTATTAGTACGTGTAGCCTGTGTTATTGGACAACAGTGTACAGCTAAGATTTATCATCACGAGTTGTATAGGTCGAGGGGCTTATTGCAGCCAACAATTTACCCCACAGTGTTGCTTCAGTACTGAAACTATGCGATGATTCATATTTTTTAAACATATTTTTTACACGTTTTTTTATGTCTTAAAACATTTTCTATATTTTTAGTGGGTTCATAAAAGGAAGATGTAGTCATTGAAGTCTATCGAGACCGCTGCTAAACTGTCACTATATGCATATTATTTTACCGCCCTCTAAAAACAGATTTACAGTGAACCAAAAAAATTACATACTGTACGAAACTTGGTGGTATGCCATTGGTTGGTGCATTTAATTTGTTTGATGCAATCATTGTGTCGGTCAGTTTATATGGTAGCGATATGGGGGTACGAAAATTCGGGAATCGAGAGGGTACAGACAACATTTTGCAGATATCTACTTAGCGTTAATAGTTGTACAAACAATGTTGCTATGTTGAACGAATGTGGAAGGCTGCCATTATGCTGTGGTTATTTCAAGCGTTGTATCTCATATTGGTTAAAATTACTTGAAGTATAAAATAGCTGGAACCCCAAAACATGTTATATCATGCTTAAACGATTAGACAAGACCGGCAGACTTACTTGGGAAATCCACATAAAAATTTCCTGTTCAAAACTGGTTTCGACATTGTCTGGTTTGAAAAACAAGTTGGAGATACTGTAAATTTCTTAGAGATATCTCAATTTCACAATCATCCAGGCTGTAGTAGTATTATAACATGGGAGATTTATTGGCAAGCAATTATAGACTAAAATATATACTGACGAGTGTTCGCTGTTTTGGCTATAAACATAATGTTGAATTAGGCAGACACACACAAAGTTAGATCACTAAATTTTTAGGTTTTGCAGTGATACATTTGAATTTAGCATGATGGAAAATGACATTCACTTTGTTTTTATATGTCCATTTTATAATGATCTAAGGGCTGATATTTTGTCAATAACCCTATGCAATTATGCAAATACTGTCAGTCTGGGCTTACTTCGTCGCTACACAAACTGTCACACTATATATCAACTAGCTCTTTATCTTTTTAAAGTTTTCAAGGGACGAGATGAATATGCATCCAGCTTAACTTAGTACCATGTATACATGGATGTTGTATTGTTTTTAAAACGTGCTATGTACTTTTCTACCCATTACATTTTGTACGATGGGCTGAGGCCCTGTACAGAAATAAAATTACATAATACAAAATTGACCAATACTAAATACTAGTAATTGTAGACAGATTTCGACATGAAATCGTGTCACTTTTATGTGTACTAACATTTGCGAAGAGCGAAAAAACACTCGTGAGTAGCATTCTACCTTAAAATGCTTAGACAATAATGCTAAGATACGTACAGTCTTGTCTTTCTTGTGTACAACATTTTGCCGTAGTGTATCTAGGGTGTGGGTGTGTTTGTCTGTGGGTGGGGAATGGCGCCTTTCTCTAAAATGGTAAAATAGTTCAAAGATGTTATGTGAAATAACTTACCAACGTAACACAAAGTAAACCAATTGAATTTAAAACCGAGAATATACAAGTTCAATGACACTTTTTGAATATTCTATTCTAATTCATAAAATATATTAATGTTGTTTTCGAACCCCCTATTCAAAGGTGCTGGCCACGGGCCTGGACCGGAAACTGTCAAACTCCCGCACACAAGATTAAGGTAGCGAAACTATTATTTGTGTTGAAAATTACGTAACATAGAATGTCATGTAAGTTGGTTAAAATATAGATTTTCTGAAGGGAAGCAAGGCAGCCTCAGTAGTGTTTTCCAAAATCAACAACACAGGTTTAATCTGTGTGCCTATAAGTTTCAAAGATAAACTCAAGACAAAGCAGTGTTAGGATGTGTTATCAGTAGCTATCTGACACACAATGAGTGTTTCCAAACATTTGAGTGGTTTGTCTCCGCCCCTGTTTGTTTCACAGATTAGTCATTTGCATATGAATGTGTCAGACACAAGGTCACACAGCCACTGAAAAAAAATCATTGATTTTGGTGTTTTCATATGCCGAATTTATCCAATTATAGCTATCCCATTCCTTTATTTTTTTGGTTTCCAATAGCCTTACACATTTGGATGTCCCTACACATGGTAAAACAGACCTTGATGGGAAAACAAATTGATTGTGCCGATTAACAAGCTTGAAAATCTTTGCTGTTACTTCATCAACGTTTTCTAGGAGTTTATGTTTTTCAAAATACAAGGTCTTTAACAAAAAATAACGTATACTTATTGTCGTCGGATTAACACCAAATTTTCACAGCTTTAAGGTGACAATGAGAGGAACTTGAATGTGTCCAGACAAACTATTTCATCTATTATTTACCAACGAGTTGTGGTTTGAGTTGGGGGCAATGCGACTAAAACAGTAATTGAAATTCAGGACACTATTTTTTAAAACGCGTTGCTTGAATAAAACTAACCAGACACATTCAATTTACCAGACTATTGAACAACTAGGAAAAGTGAAAAAAATACTTCTTATCGCCAGCATAAATGCGTAATTATTTTTTTTACAGAAAAAGTAATTTTTCACTTTTGATTAAGTAACGCGTCGTAGAATGCAGATACGGGCATGCAAAATGCACTTGTGAAAAGCTTGAAGTCTGGCGATTCTAAAAATATATACTTTCCCGGGTCTATTTGTAGTCATTTAGTCACAATTAGAAGATGAAAACAAGTATGCAAATAATAGTCCCGCTACCTTAAGCTAGTCTATGATTGGTTGCTGGCAATGTTTGGGGGATTTTGACCAGTTTGTGACGTAGGCTTGTCTTAGAGAATATTATGCCCATAACGTCAAATGCCATACAGAATCCCATTTTCCTGTAAACTAGTATAGATGATATATGCCCACAGTGTGCAACAGTTCATTTTTTTGCGCACAAAAGAAAAGAAGTAAAACTCTCATACTCAAAATAACTTTTAATTTAGCATGGATTTAAACTACATTTCAATTAAATCTAATATTCTTTGCCCATCTTTGATTTGAATGAGTTGTAGAGATCAATATAAAAGGGAAGTGAACCTTAATGTATGCGCCTAAGGAAGGAACAGACAGAAGACACTTATTAGTAGCATTCATGCAGAGCTCTTTAGCAAAGGCTAAGAGGTCCAATACCTTAGCCCATGCTAAGAAAATGTGCATGAACACAGGCTAAGAAATACTAAGTACAGAGTAAATCTGGTCAGTCCAGAGCCTTAGCACAGGCAAAACAAAACATGCATGAACGCTTAGCTCGGCTAAAAAAAACATTGTATTCAATGTTCATTTAGGAGATTTACTTCTATTTTCATAACTTTTTATTTCGGTGTGCCATTTCCTGCATGACAATCAACGTTAACACATATAGAGAGATTGACTCAAGAAAAAAAATTAACTGATGATGAGACTCTGTGCTACTTCCTGTTATTCTGCAATTTGCACTTTCTGAATTTGCTTTGGTATTGTTTTATAACTGTAGAACTAACCTTCCTAGTTACGCTAACTAAGCAATCATAGTTAAAAATTTTAATAAATTTGGGCGTTCCTTACACTGTGCTAGCCATCGTTTCCTTCTGTGCATGAACTCAAACATACGAGATTAGCTTAAATCTTAGCCTGTACTTTGTGTAGCATGAAGACTACTATTGAAGATCCAGGGGGCAAATGGGAGAGAATTAAACAAATTATAATGAAGGTGTTATATGCAGTCGTTTCTGGGTCAGCCAAATTGATCATGGGTACTCTGGCTCAACTTGGACAAAAAAAAAATATTTAGTCTATATAACGGCACTTAAATCACAGACCTTAGAGAACAGGGACATGCTACTGTGGGTATCCCTTTCAAGTAACCTTAGTTATAATCTTCTACCAAATTAACACCTTAGAGAAACTGATAATAGATCTATGTCAACACAACTGTTGCATCCTCTCCTGTTTCATAAGCCAAACATGGCTGCCAGGGTGTAGCTACACAAATTGAGACAATTTTGTGGTTGGAATATAATCAGAAAAATTATGTTTGATCAAAACTAAATAGCCAAGTACTCTATTGATGCGAGTGAAACAAAAAATTGCAAAGTTAACAGTTTTTATTCCACTATGAAATCAGGTAAGGGAAACAAAAACGGTAAGTTTTCTCTGCAAGGAAACAAAACTGCCTAAACGTAAACAATGACTTGTCAAAATTTGTGTCATTATATCAAGTGGATTTTTCATCATATTTAGAACAGATATAGCATAGTGCACTCATTATACACCGACAAATGGGAATACTAGTAAAAACTGTTTCAGATGTATAAATCTTCTCGGTACATGTATATGTAGTAGGACCCTATTAATGAGATTATCTATATAACCCACATTGCACATAGGAAACTGGATTTTCTTTTGTCTCAGCTAGAAGTTGCATGTCCCTGTTTTCCAAGGTCTATGCTTAAATCATAACCACCTGAATACCATTATCACTTTTCAAACTAAACTGTTTTTGTATTTTTAATATCATTTTCTTGATTTTGAAAAAAAAAATAGAAACAATATTTCACTTACCATAAATACTCTATTAGCAGCACATGCACTTAGGTAAATTGCAGGGATCTTCAATGGTCGAAATAAGTAATATTTTCATGATTTAGTATCCACAAATGTAATTTTAGAGCAGATATGGTATTGTATTGGATAATTATAATACAATTATTTATTTTGTGAAAGTCCCAGGGGATTGATGAAGTTGTACATGCACGGTGGCATTCCCATTGTGGAGGGACTCTATAATTTTGTATGTACACAGCTTCCTATTTTGAGAGACAAAATCTTGTAAGAAGTTAAATCCCCCTATTGTTCTCAGAAATTAGGTTCCCAAGTACAGCAATGTACTGTTCTAGTTTCTCAAGAGACAAACTGTGTGTATATATGGCACAACCCCTTAATATATTCGGTTAGGAAACATTTTGATTTGATTTTATTCTGTTGTCTAGATGCATGTTTCGATACTTATATTTTTTCAATCAGAATGTACCGGGTATCATTTTTTTGGAAGTATATCTGAGTTGCATATGGGAAAAATTAACATATCACAAGATGTCATTTTCACATTTCCACATTGCTATTTGTGAGGACAGAAATATGCCAGCATACACAGACAACACAAATTTGTTTCCAGAATTGGTTACAAAGTGTATTAATTAAAAACTGGTCATTGTAAGCTAATAGCAAACTGAATTATTTTTTGCAGATAATGACATTTTAAAAAAAGGAAAAAAACTATATATATTATTATTTCTATATTCCCCACTATATGGCCACCGGCCTAAAGTACTGTTACATTTCAAAACTTAAATTACACACAGTCGCTTTAAAATTACAAGATACATATACTTCAAATCATACTTCCATTTCAGTTTCTCTGTAATGAAAACTCTTAAACAAATATTTACCCAAACTTAATAAAATATACGAGTTAGTACACTGAAGCAATGCAATGAATTTTATCTTGGTTGGTGGTGAAAAATAATATTTTGGTAAGAATGTTTGTCTAAGTGCTTCATATTTTGGACAAACCATAGTAAAATGATATTCGTCCTCAAATGGACATAGTCTTTGGTCATGTTCTACCATTTTCAATTTCTAGAAGATGACAGGAAATTCCAAGTCTAGTTATAGCACATGAATAGATAGAAGTAGCCAACGAAATAGCAGCAAGATATCTTTCATATATTAAATCTTGTTTAAACATGCAATATGAAGCTTTACATTTTTATTAATTTCTGCACACCAATTCTGTCTAGATATATCAAAACATCTTCTTTTAAATTCACTGAAGAACATCTCGCTATTATCAATTCTTTGTTCATACCATACATGTCCATACCCAGATGTACATAAAATATTTTTTATCTCTAAAGCCCAACACCTAGACCCCCCTTCTGCTCTATGGTATAAATAATTATAACATTCCTTTAAAATAGCTGAGCCGCCCTCTTGAATCAGTTTCAGCCAAAATCTGACCATTTCAATATTAACATAAACTCTAACCGAGTGTCTCCCTAATTCACCCCTTACTGCAGCATTGGAAGCTTTGAAACGAACTCTCAATAGAAATTTACAAAACTTATTTTGTACTTTTTCTATGTCAGCTATTACACCCCGCATTCCCCACACACAACTACCGTATAACAAAATTGGCAATATTTTACAGTCAAATACTTTGATGCAGTCCCCTTAACCCCATAATGTTTTTTTCCAAACAAAATAGTGCTTTGTTAGCTCTCTCCGAGATATCTTTCTGTGTTTGAAACCATTTTCCTAAACTCGAAAAAAACTATGCCTAAATAATTATATTTTGCTACAATTTAAATTTCTTTACCCCTCAGAAACCATTTTTCATATTTTTTCAGCCGACCCCCTTTTCGGAAAACAATTATTTTTGATTTGTTCAGATTAATATTCAGTCTCCATTTTAGACAATAATCCACTAAGTTATTAAGTAATCTTTGTAATCCAACAGGTGTGCTGCTGAAAAACACCAAATCATCTGCGTATAACAAATTAAAAAAAAAAAGTTTTAAAGTATTTATATACACAACTGATTCCTGTCCTTGTTGGAGGGCATTCTTAAGATCATTTATATAAAAGCAAAACAGTAAAGGTGATATAACAGAACCCTGCTGCAGCCCAACATTAATATGGAAAAATTCAGTAACTCCCTTTGGGTTTTTCACAGCAGCCATAATATTTTGATACATAGAATAAAGTGATTTAAACAGTTTCTCATTAATCCCATTTTTTGACAACTTATAAAATAATGAACAAAGGTGTACTCTATCAAATGCCTTTTCATAGTCAATAAAGGCACAATAGAATCTAGCCCCAAGAGTATAAACATATCTTTCTACAAGGGTATAGAGAACAAAAATATTATTCAAAGTTGATTTACCTTTTTGAAATCCACTTTGTTCCTCAATTATTTCATTATATCGATTCAACCAATTACTTAACCTATCACTGAGAATACTTGTGTATACTTTACATATAGTATTCAAAAGCATTATACTTCGATAGTTTGCTGGGTCATCCCTGCAACCCTTTTGTACACTGGGGAAATTAATCCCCTGCTCCATTCTATAGGAAACTTTGTTATATAGACTGTACAACAGATCACAGATGTCTAAAGGTGCAAATTTCCAAAACTCAGAAGGAATTCCATCTGGACCAGATGATTTATTAGCCTTCAGTTTATCCAAATTTGTCTTCACCTGTGTCAGAGTAATTAGTTGGTTATATTCTGCTAATTCCAAATCTACATCAGGTATACCAATATTCTCTATATCTAAATCCGTCATATAATCTTCGATTGATGCGTAAAAATCATTGTAATTTTCATTTTCCACAAGAACCGGGGTAATCAAATTAGTAAAATAATGTGACCATTCCTCCATAGAAATATTTTCTGAAACATTAAGTTTATGTTGCTTAAGTTTCTGCCAAAATTTATGAGAGTTTTTCTGTTTGGACAGGTTAATTAGTTCATCCCTTCTGAGCTTTTGGAATTCTGCTTTTTTCTTTTTAATGAGTTTTTGATAGGATTGTTTAGATAGAATGTAATATTCAAGACTGTTCTGATTTTTTGTATGTCTATAATGATTAAGCGCTTTACTGACTGCACGTTTGGTGACTAAACATTCTTTATCAAACCAAAAAGTTCGAAAACACTCATTTAATTTTTTTGACTTGTACACCATATCTTTTCCACAAGTATAAATAATATTAGTTAAATTAGTAGCTGCGTCATCTATATTTCCTTCTATCACATTCTCGTAAAACTCGTGACTTAGATTTCGAATGCCCTCTGAATTAAAATTATTTCTATAAACATTTGCTTTTTTAGTATCCCATTTTAGTTTGTTCAGATTCTCAGTATTATGATGGACAGTATCAATAGTACTATTTTCATGCTTGGAAGACAGCATCATGGTAAGTTCAAGTGATAGATGGTCTGATTCAATTCTATTACCAATGGAAAAACCCGTAAAATTTGAGAGATTATTTGGGGTTGTTAAAATATAATCAACTACACTTGTGCCTATACCTGAAACATAAGTACAATTTCCACTCCCTGTTTGTTTAATGAGTCTCCCATTCACAATTTTAAAGTTGGTACTTTTACAAAATTCCAATAACTCTAAACCATATATATTACACTCATTATCCATAGATTCCCTTTGTGGAATATCACTAATAGTAGTTAATGCTTCAATAAATGACACAAAACACAAGGTTTTGGCAAAAGTGGAAGGGGAAGCCAATTGTGGAAGCAGGCGTCGCAGCGAACAGCTCCATGATGGGACTCGCCTGTGAATTGCATCATGGCGCTGAGCGCGTGGTACCTGGTTGCAACCTTCCACCAGCAGAGACTGTACAGGCGGGAATCATGGCTGGCGTCCCCCTGGCGGGAGCCTGCATATAGACTCACAACCCCAGGGGGATGGACAGCGTGGGTACCTGTGTAAAGTCTGCTTGGTGTGTAAAGTCTGCTTGGTCTGTGGTGGAAACCCCCAAATTTAAAGGCAGGATGATGTGTTGCGGGAGATGGGGCTTTACACGAAGAGTAAAACAAACTGATAATTTACCACAAACAAAACAAATTGAAAAAACTTGCACAGCAACATAACGAACATACTGTAAATAAGAAAAAGAAACAAGCTAAAGAAACCGATAAATTTACAAAGTCTATCGCGATAAGATAAAACAAATCATGATAAGACCGATAAAACATTAAAATAAATACATTGCAAATACATGTAACGAAAACGAAATGAAATCTCAAAACAAATGTCAAAGTTACAGTTAAAAAAAGAGCAGTCAGCAATTGGACAAGTGACCCGGAACTGAGCGGATGATGCTGATGGGTGTGCGAATGTAAGTCTGGTAGGCGTCGCTGCGCCACCTGCCCAGTGCCTTGATCAACCAGTCCGGAAGATTTGCGTCGGCAGCTGTCGTGGAAACTGTGAGTAGTGTAACGGTTAACATCTGGTACAGATGCGCAAGTGAGAAGGTCTCGAATGTGGTTGCTAACAGCTTGCCGTGTGAGGAAATTACTGTTGGCAAACTGGAATGCAGGTAGGTGAGCGACGGAACTATGTAGTGCTTTGTACGCCTGGTATGCCTGCACAGCGCAGACCGATGCCTGTGAGGGTGCGATGATGATGTTACATCCCCGACAGAATGGGTCTGTCTTAGAAGCCTTGAGCGCAATGACGAGGTCTGTGTTGCACGTGATGTCTGCCGTCAGTAAAGTGCATTGTGGATCGAAGGTGGTTGACGCGGGTCGACAAATTCGCTGACTCTCAAGAAGCCGAAGAACGCCAGTGTAAAGGCAGACTGCAACATAGCTTTGTCATGATTGCAAATAGTGAGATGGTTTGCGACGGTCTCCTTAAGCATTCGCATTAGTGCAATGGTGATTGGGAGTTTTACACGATTTGGCATGCCGTGATGTCTTTTAATGCCTTGCATAGTGAAGTGAAGCAGGAGGTCGTCGTGTATTGATGAGGTGAAGCCAGCTTCAGTGTGTGCACGGATGATAACTGCGAGGTAAACTTTTAGCGTACCATAGGTAAGTGACGACGTTGCGAGATGTGTCATAAACAGAATCGTTGAGCGTTGCGTTTGTGGATAAGGATTCATCCCATACATGTGACAGAAGAGAAGATAGTGAGTTTGTCCCGCATGATATGTCGGTCGTGTACCTGGTGCAATGCTCAGGTTGATGTAGTGGCAGGCTTGTTGTGTGATGTTGACGGGACTACGTCGCACATCGGAGCCGTTAAGAGGGTGCACAGGTCTGGAGTTTTGGTTGTGACCCTGTCTGCCTGAGGTGCCAGTCGTTGAAACCGCAATATCTGTTGGCGAGAGAGAGAGTCAGCGATATCGTTATTAAACCCTGAGATATGTGAGATCATGACATGAAAGTTATTAGATGCTGAAGTGAAGAACAGCAGTCGGACAAGTTGCATAATCTGTGGACATGATGAGGAGCTTTTTTTCCATATTTGGACGACTGATATGTTATCACAGTGAAACCGTATTCGAAGACCATACCACAAGTGGCCCCAAATTAAGGAAGATAGTAGAATTGGGAGAAGTTCCTTCCAGGCAATAGAGTATGAAGGGTCATTTGTAATGAATAGAGGCCAGGTGTTTGCGAACCAATGACCCTTGTAGAATGCCCTATAGCCAAGTGTTGCTGAGGCGTCTGTAAACAGTTCGAATTCTGGAGATGGTATCCAGTTTGTGTTGAGGAGGTATGCTGTGCCGTTCCATGATGGCTAGAAGTCACACCACCATTGAACGTCATGCCGGAATTCGTCAGTGAGTGTTATGACTTGAGAAAGACTGGTGGCTGTCATGCTGATATCGATCATGCACCTCAGGAAGATACGGCCAGCTGGTAAGCACTTACATGCAAAACTGAGGCATCCAATGAGGGAGAGCAATTCATGTTTCGAGCATGTATGGCAGGTCAACCAGCTTGGCAGCTTGGAAAGTAGATCCGCAGGCTTGTCCTTAGGTAGTCTAATAACCATGTTGACAGTGTCAAGCTCCACCCCTAGAAAGGTGATGACAGAGCAGGGACCCTCAACCTTTTCTGTAGCAATGGGTACCCCCAAGTGGTGACAACTTTGCAGCATAACATCCATATTGTGCTGGCAGGCATTAGTGTTTGCCGGTCCAACTGTCAGGAAATCGTCTAGGTAGTGTAGAAAATCCTTATTCCTTGCGCGATGACTAACGATTCAGTGAATGGCATCAGTAATGCGGTTGAAGAGGTATGGTGCTGAGCGAAGCCCAAATGGCAGCACACGGTCAAAGAAATAGCATCCTTCCCCAAAAAACCCGAGCAGGTGCCAGTCTTCCTTCTGAACTGGGCATAAGGGAAATGCGTGTTTAACATCGATTTTTGCGAGTAAGGAGCCATGGCCATGCTTGTGAATGAAGGCTACAGCATCATCGATGCGTGAGTAGACCAATGAATGATCTTCTTTTGAGATATTGTCATTGACGCTGTCAAGTGTAGGTTGAGAGAGATCCATGATAATGCGAAAACCCCCACTTTTCTTGGGCCGTAGGCCAAAAGAATTACAGAAAAAGTTTTTGAAGGGAGGACATTTAAATGGTCCGATAGTGTGACCAAGTTTGAGTTCTTTTTGGATTGATTCTGTGATGATAGAGGGGTTGATGCGAGCGGACTTGGCGTTGCGTGTAAATCTTGGGTAGTGCTTGCCGCGAAATCCAAGGTTGGCCCGATGAGAAATGTCAAATAAAATGACTGCTACGAATTATTTGTCCGGGTGGACGTGCATTTCTTGTGCAAAGGAATTGAGCTTAAGTGGTGTGCTTGGGTGCAGATTTTCGACCACGTGAGCTGGCATGATTATTGGCGTGAAAGAGTCGTGGTGTGGAGCCACGAAAAAGCTGTTTTTTTGTCTCGGTATTGCGGTGGCTAGTGGCAGTGTGGCCTGCAGAGTGGCAAGACGAACAAATGTGGAGACGATTATACCGGCATGGAGTTTCGCAGCAATCTTGATTGAAATTACGGCACATTGTATTGTTATAATTGTCAGCAGATTCGTTCACCCATGTATAAGGATTCCTGCTTCGTTGGCATTCCTGTTTGATATGACCTTTTTGATGACAGTCAGGACATGTTGGAATGAGCAGATGGAGTTTTTGTTGACAGAATTTGTAATCAAGTTGGTTGTTAGGCAAACTCCAGTTCCGTAGGCCAGGGTAACGTGAGTAATCTAGACGGAATTCTTTGTCATAGGTGACCCATGCTTCAGGTTTGAACTCAAGAGCTCGGCTGGCGATGTGACGCTGGTAGTTGAATAGATGTACAGCCTAATGGGGAAAATAATGTGCCCTATAGGCAGCAAATGTTGAACAACATTCTAGCCAGTTTGCTAGATCGCGAATTTCATTCTTTTTTGCATGTTTTGAGAGAACAGCGACTGAGGGATCGTCAGAGTCCAAAGCCACTCAGGTGTTTGAGATCTGGGTGGCATTTGGTTTTCTTGAGTCATGGTGTAAATTGGACAAATCAACAAACTTACCCCGGTTTGCTAGTTGATTGAGTATTTGCTGGTTGACATATGGTAAAAACAAGTCTGCAGGTGGGATGATCGGAGGAACTGCAATGCTGGCATTGTTCATCATCGCCATCGCCTGTGTTGCAGTGTTGATACCGGAAGCTGAAGTGAGAATGCCCTCACCGGCGAAACATTGTATGGGAGTGGCCATGTTGGTTGCGTTGAAATTACCCCCGGTAGCAAAACTTTGTTGACTAGGATTAGCATGAGGTAACGATGCTTGGCTTGTAGTAGCTGGAAGTTGTTGGTGAAACATCGAATTGTCTTGATGAGCGGTATTATTGTGTACGATCGCATTATGTTGACTAGCTATTGGCCAGGTCATCGGAAGGCTGTTATTTGTGAGAGAGTCAGTTGGCATCGAACTTGATGGCATTGTTTGGCTTGGGTCACGTGATGACACGAGGCTTGATGACAGTTGTGGAGCAGCAGGCGGTTGTGAAATATTATTCGGCTGCTGCTGACATGTTTCGTTCTAATTTTGAAGGGACATGCACAGGAACGCGAGAGAAGACGGACCCAACTTATTGAACAGAACAGAAACAGTATACAACGGCGTAACAGAATACAGAGTTTTATTAATGCATGTAGTAGACAGCGAACCAAATTTATTTTGTCTACGATTGGTGCTGCTGTACGCTCTACTACAGCGACCCAATCAGTGTGGAAGCATGTACACTGAGCTCGGTTGCCATTTTGGGAATGAGAAAGTTGGATATATTTGATCACGTGCATAATGTTCACACCCAAAGGTCGCCGCAGAGGGCGCTTAGCCGTTCGCACACACCTCGTTAGCCCGTGCTAAGGGTCTAGACCGCGTCTTAAATTCGGATTAGATTTAACCCGTACTTAGCATTCCTTAGCCCGTGCTAAGCGTTCACGCACGTTTGCTTAGCCCGTGCTAAAGAGCTGTGCGTGAACGCAACTATTGTGAGCTGTATTAAAATTCCATTATTAACTGTTCAGAATTGATGTGTTATAATTTTAGGGGGGTGGGGTAAAAAAAAATATTCATTTGGCTTTTCTGAGACAATTTATAACTTGTTAAACATATAATGCGATGTGCACTTGTAAACAATTATTACCTGTCCCTGTACCAACTTTGAACAAAACTGGATGACGCATATCTGAGAAAAAGCTTGTTTTTTTAGATTTTTAAGGAAAAAAATGGCCTCCAAGCCGTAAAAATTTATTCAAACAGGTCATGAGACCTGACTTTACTTGTCATTTGAAAGTTGCAACATATAATTTGTCCAGTTTTTGGCATGGACATAAATTGGCAAACATGATTTCTATGGCATTTTCAAGTTTGTACCACTCTCCATCCTGGTCTCAGGAAGAACACCGGAGAGCAACAAACAAGTACAACAGGTAAAATGACATGTAAGTATGCAAATCACATTTGCAAATATGTTGAAGAGTCAGTGTTGTGTCTGTTTGGATAAACTTCCTTGTACAACTGTATTCCTAATACAGGGACACTGTCAATCACAGAACTGTTCTAGCTAAAAACTTCTGATATTTTAGACAGTAACAGGGCAATGATACTGTTTGTCATACAAGTACCAGCACCAGATGAGGAACTGAGAAACTGCAATGATCCTTGGTGTACATTACCTGTGTCAACAACTTTACTTCCCATGTACTTCATGTACAGATCTACATGTAGTTTGTGGCCCTAAATAAGGACAAGAGTACTTCTCATATGACAATGATACAAATGAAGTGCAAGAATCCAGACAAATATTATCAAGTTTTTATTATCATACATTAATATTAACAAATCGTGTGAAATTGAACTTTTATGTACAGAGAAACACATATTTATGCTTTGGTTGACAGCACTTCTCAAAGTAAAAAAAAGAGGACCTGCAAAACTTTATACAATTGTCAGACATACAGCGAATAGTATGTTTTTGTAATATATGCAGTTCCAGTGGCTTTGCTTTCTGAGCAAAAAATTCTGGCTCTGCACCTGAAAAAAAACAAAAAAACATTTAGTCAAAAGTAAGCAGAGGTTGTAGCATATGTGCTCCCATTAGCTGTTAAATTTAATTAAAAAAGATATTTGTGCATCGTTTTTTCAGTACGAAAACATATTACTTAATATATTTATACCAGCCAGAAAGAAATTGCATTAGGAATATAAATGGACAACAATTGATGCATGTCTAGCAATATACTGTTTGAAAGGCCGCAAGTTCTAATGAAATAGCAAACCAATCACTACTCGAGTCGGACTGGCTGGGAAACTGCACAATACATACAAAAATGTATGCAAATGATATATGAGCAGCTCCACCAAATTAAAAAATATTATTTCTATAGTTATGACTCTAATGTGAATGTGATTTTCCACTTCTTAGCAATACTAGTTTGTGTATTGTATTGTATTGTACTGTATCATACAAGTTTATTGCGATTCTAAATGTGTTTGTAATATTATTTAGCTTTATTTAGGATTCTGTTTAGTTGGTTAACTTTACTGTATCTTAATGTAGTTTATTTTATTTTTATACGACCATAAAACAACTCACTGTAGTTTGTTTTAATGTTGAATAAATATTATAATATTATTATTATTAAAATCAGTCACAGTACAATAGTGATGTATTGCGCGAAATTGTTGCAAGGACAATACTTTTCTTGATTTGCGTGCCGTCGTGTGTCGATAAAAAATGCACGGAATGGTCGGCAGTATCGATCAAGTTCATCTATTAGTGTGACCTTCATGGCTGGTGAAAAGCAAGATGCCGTATAATCTTTTAAATAGGCGTCAAGGAGGAATGAAAGGCCTTAATTTGGTTCTACAATGGGCGTCATGAAATGTTGGAAAAACACAGTCAATCAAAAAAACTGTTCACATGACAACAAAAAATATTCACATTATTTAATATGCATTATTTTTTTGTCAGTAGCAAATGATCATGGTTCGGCAGCTTACTTGATTTCTAAGTGTTGCAATTGTTGATTACCGGTAGTACTCAGTGGTGATTATATTAACGTACAAAAAATAAATTCTTTGAAGTAAAATTCAACTTAGTTTTATCGTAAGCAAATGATTTCGATTACATGCTGACGCTCCATGCCATACGATATCCGCCATGTTATCCATGCTGACGAGGTGTGTTTATTGACCAGATAGGGCAAGTCGCTAATCAACCAATCAAAATGCTAGATGGTGCCCATGTGCTCAAATTACCATTAACATTTAAATATGTTAATGACAGTTCAGCGACCTCATGGTGAAAGCAACACAGAAGATATTTACCGATGTTTTAGTGCGATCTTTTGGCTTCGTTTTTCATAGGAAAAAAGGCATGATTTTTGTTTTAATCTGCCCGATTTACAAAAATTAATAAACGTACCGTCCCAAATAAGAATGTACCGGGTGGAATTTTTCGGAGAAAAAACATAAACGTACCGGTACGTTTATTTGGGACAAGTAGCGTTCTGGGCAAGCTCTCCGAGTAGCAACATATTTTTAACTTCGCATTGGAGTGATCAGTGGATTACGTAAATAAACCAACACTTTCAATGAGTACATACCGACCCAACTAAACTTGAGGACGCATCTCATAGAACAATAGCTGTGGAAATCATAATGTAAATGTTGCGGAAATCAAGCATGGCGATAATGATTTTGAGCGAGGCAGAGTCTGGCAAGCATCTCAGAGCAGCATTGCTCCGACACCACCATGACGTTTGACTCCCGGAGAGAGCACTGCAAACCTCTTAAATCATGAGGTAAACTTTCAATTTACACAATACATATTCAATTCCTACAACAATAATAAAAAGGCAGTTTTTCTGGCGAAACTCTCGCCAGGTTAGCAATAGTTTCTCACGATCACCAAACCCGAGACACAAACAATAATACAAAGTGTATAAATACCATAACAAGCACAGTTTCTTACCTTTAAAATTGACGAGACACAATTTTGTCCATATAAGCATTGCGCAAATAAAGATACAATTCCGGGATACAATATCCTCACACAAAAATGACTGTGATTTCCACCGAGACGAGAACTGCATATACGTCATCAAAACTCCGATTAAACTCGGGTAATTTCGGGAAAAGTCGGATTTTCCAGCAGTTTTGAAGGAAAAATGTTAAAAATCAAAGAAAAACACAGTGAAACTTTGAAGAATTGAAAAAATAACTTGATGTGCATAATAGCACCATCAATTCCTGTCTGTACCAACTCTGAACTGAATTGGATCACACATGTGTGAGAAAAAACTGGTAACGTGAAAATGTGCACACACGGATGCACAGACACGACCTAAATTAATACTCCCTGCCAGGATCACAGATCCGGCGGGGGCTAACAAATATTTTATACTAGAAAAAGTATTGCACAAAAACAAAGAGGAGAAAAAACATTTTGCACCCCCCCCCCTTAAGCTAATCGCATACTTTTAATATTGCTTACATATTCTAGTTTTGTCTAATGTTTTCATTAATTATCCAAATTCTGTACTTCATTTGTTTGTACACTGGGCTGAATAATTAAGATGATCTTTTGAAGCAATGTTTTAATCCCATCCCTCCCTCCCCCCATATGACTTTTTTACTTTGTAAAGCTGTACCTCCCAGATTTTTAGTTGTTTATGCATGGATGGTCTTTTGTTATAAATTATTTACTTTCCAGTCATTTTTTGAAGTGTAAGCCTTTGTCATACTTTCGGCTGTGGTGACTTCCTGTCACTATGCTTTTGTTTCCCTTTGGTTAGCTAAACATATGAACAATGGTACAGTGCCATAACTACACTGTTAACCGAAATAAACCAACCACAAATTATCGAAACAACCACCATATATTTTTCTCCTATAATATTTTTTGTCATTCCTTTTCCATGTTTTATTGATTGATAATGTGTGTTTTTTTATAAACCATTGTGGTGCTTCTGATACTAGTTTGCTGATAGTTGATAGAAAGGAATTTTCGTGACATTGATTGGTACACTCAGAAGCACAGTTTTTTTTTTATTCAATCAACAAAGAAAAACGAATACAGAACAGAAAATTAGAAAATTACAACATATACTTACAACAAGTACTTTAAAGACTGCTTTTAACGATTTGTTCGTCCCATCAATGATGATGAATGTATCGTCGGCATATTGTCCGAGTAAAAATTGTGAGTCTGAAATTACTACACCCCTGATTTGTGGATTCGATTTTATAGCTTGAGCTAACACTTCAACACAAATAATGAACAGATATGGGGACAATGGATCTCCTTGTCTAACACCTCTTTGTAAAATTAGAGACATGGCCATTGCTAATAATATAGCTATTTATATCTTTATAAAATATGTGTCTGACCGCGGTCGTGTATGGTTAGGCTCGCACATCAATTCACACTTATTGTCAAGACCGTGAATGAGCAGAAATGACTGGGAAATTAAAAGGATTATATTGCCACAAAGTTAAAAAAAACATATAAATTTGGCTGCACCAAAAGCTTGGAAACTAGTGTATATAAATAGTTGACAGAAGACTGAGCGATCAACGACATCATTTTGGGCGCAATTGAACTTCAAGTACTTCATTGCGTAACTTACTGCGCGGCAATGCTGACATCTAGTGTGTGTTCACCAAAGTTTGACCTTCAAGTCACGCACTGAACAGGCGCGTTACCTTAGCAACCCTTTTCTTTCATGCTCCGCACGTCGATCTTGTAAAATTGTTATTAGTTCTGACGCAAACGTGTACATTTTAAGGTCGTTTACTTAGTGTGCTGCTTTTCTAATTACGCAAATGTGTTTATGTAACCGATTGAAATAATTAGAACTTAATGATTTCATACGATTAAAAGTAGGTTCTAACTGAGTATGCATTGTAAGTCAATAGACCCAGGGTACGATAGCTCGTACATGTTAGTGTATGTATACCAGCTGGTGTTTATTGATACTTGAGAACCCACTATCAGTTGGTGAGAGTGACAGTTAATTAGTGTTATGGTTAGTGTGTGTGAACTTCAGTTAAAACTACAGGGAAAGTAAGAATTAGGTCAAAGCCAATTATGTGGTAACGAGTATAATTAGCAGAGATTTAATGTTTGAAGTTTAGCCGTAGTATATCATAGATAATTTGTGATTTTTATTAGGAGCTTTTGAGCGTTGCTTAATCACTTCCAGAATTACTGTGTTTGAATTAAGTTTCCTATACAGATTGCCATAGCTTTCTTGGTAGCTATGGGGTAACCATGGAGACCAAATTGAAGATGAAGATGAAATCACTTATTACAAGCAAGTTAATGGCTACTTAGTACTAATTAGGGCAGAAATTAATTAGAATAGCTTAATAAGGAATTGAGGTGATTAATATTAATTAGTCTCGAAATTAATAAGTTAACTAATTAGACATATGATAATAGTGTATTGACGTAGGTTTCTTTATTTTTTAGTTTTATTTTTATTGATAATCACGCACATTTATCCAGATTTTCAAAGTTATACTGTAAAATACTTTATTTTAGCTGGAATTAATATTCGCTGAAAAGACTTTTTGGATGTTTTGTATGGAATTTATTTTCACGGATTTTTGACAAGTTGAATGTAAAATATAGGAAAAATGTATATTCGCTGGATTTTATTTTCACTGAATCATTCTTTCAGCGAAAATAGTGAAAATTAATTGCAAGCGAAAATAAAGTATTTTACAGTAAGCACATTCCAGGCAATTTTCCCACTTTTTCAGAAACAAGACATGAAATGTCACAGTCCTCGTTATTTGATTATAAAGTAGTACAAGGAACATCTGCAAACAGGTGAATGAATATGGTACTCTATGTGGGTACAACTCATTATAAAGTAATTTCCCATAATCTAGTTTTGTACTGACAACTAAAAACTTACACTGACCCATGTTCAGAATCTCAGAGTACACAAGTGCAACAAAACTATTTGTCATACATGTATACTTGCTCAAGAAACTGCATTCATGAATCTGAGTGAACCTTGATGTACATGACTTCTTTGTTATTCAGGTCTTAGTATATTGCCAGGACCTGGGTTTGTTTCAACATCACCACTGGGCATCAGAATTATTTTCATGTTGTCAAATACAATTTGTTATTAATACAGTAAGGTTTATTATTTAAAATGTATTCATTGTACATAGAACATCTGTTAATTTAAACAATTGTAAAAGCTATGTTTTCAGAGCAAGTACATGTAATAATTAAGGAAGCCAGTAAAGGCTGGTCTGCTCATAACCTTCAATGGAGAAGTAACAATAATTGTTTGAAGTCTTTTTAGTGCCGTGATATTATTGCATTTCAATCATTATTAATGGGTATAAAATACTGTAAACCATTTAGTTTTCACTTCTAGATATATTCAGGATTCTATGAAATTTCAATAAAGTCCCTGACACTCCATGTTGTAGGAACCCAGAAAAAATTGCCTTGCGAAATTGAAGCAGTTCACAGCACCACTGTAAAAAAAAAAGTATTGAGTATTGTTAAAGATATACACATGTGGGTTCATAAGACATATGTACCAATCTGAGTGGTTCTAGAGATTAGTATCATAAAATTTTACTCTCCGTGATTCAATATCAGCCCTATGTATAACGCTGTGTTGATCAGGTGAACTAATTGACAATGGCCCTACAGGTATCGCTATGCAATCACAGTAGTTTTGTATTCTTCTTGCATTTCGACCATGGAAAAATATTTGTTTTTGAGAGTGGCCGAATTATTAGAAGAAAAACAGAAACTATTTTTTTTAGTATAAATTCTAGTAACTGAAATGCAGGATTGGAAAAGAACAAGACAATAAGCAAGATTGATAAACCTTCAGCGAGCACTCCTGAAATTTCAGATCATTGGTACCATGTTTTTGGATACATTCAATAAAATTGGGTTATTTATTTGATGTAACGAAAAATGCATTCACAGCCGATGGAAATTCGTTTGAGATGTTACTGGATTTTTGTATTCAGTTTTCCATTTCAACCGCCATCATCACTTAGTAAGCTGAGATCGCGCATGGGGATACTGACTGTGCATAAATGCACATTGTAGTGCCACCAGAAAACCAATTGCTTGAGAATATTTTGCACCATTACACCATTTCAAATATTATATTAATTCACAGACAACAAAATAAAGATTTTCAAAAACATACAAGTTTTCCCACAGTTGATGATTGTATGGCAATTACATGGCTTCACCAGTTTTACTCTGGAAAAAGTTGGAAACAGATAACAGGAAGGGGCAACATGGCTACATCTTTTTTTTTTTGAATTTTAATCAAGCATGATTTTCAATTTTTTTTTTTTTTACAAATGTCTATTTCAGGGCAACAGAAACAAAAACAATAAATGTGTAGGTAGGCATTTTAACAATTGCACAATTAATATTGGATGAAAACGTCATTACCGATATAAATCAAATTGTTCAAATTAAAAATAAGATCACATTTAATTTAGTCAGTTTTCATAATTAAATACATAATAACATGTACTTATAAATTTGAATAAGGTTCAACGGCTTTTTCATTTAGTGCCAGTTTATACACCACAAAACCTCTCGTTTAGGTGTCACACTCAGAGAAGAGTGAAAGGCCTTAATTTGGTTCTAAAAAAGGCATCGCAAAATGTTGGAATTGAATCCCCCCAAAAATTCAGTAAAGTTTACGAAAAGTAAAGTTTGTTCTAAAAGAAGTTTCAAATAAATACAAACACGAATACATTGCTTAGTGGATATGGGGTGAGAACACCGCCAAAATTATCTTGGTGTCATCATTGTGGTCATTATGTCATCATTATTATGTCATTATTGGGTTGTTTGGTTGTTATTTGGGCATTATGTTATTATTATTATTATGTCATTATTTCATTGTTATTGTTTTGTTATTCAAATATTTGGTTATTATAATGCTATTGTATGGTTATTTGGTCGTTATTGTCCAAATATGCATTTAATTGGTTGTCTCGACATTTAATTGTTTTGATATTCCCCCGATATGTGATTGTCTTGACATTCTCTCAACATTGTCTTGACATTCTCTCAACATTGTCTTGACATTCTCTCAATATTGTCTCCGCCTTCTCTCAACTTTGTCTTGACATTCTCTCAACATTGTCTTGACATTCTCTCAACTTTGTCTTGACATTCTCTCAACATTGTCTTGGCATTCTCTCAACTTTGTCTTGACATTCTCTCAACATTGTCTTGACAATCTCTCAACATTGTCTTGACATTCTCTCAACTTTGTCTTGACATTATCTCAACATTGTCTTGACATTCTCTCAACTTTGTCTTGACATTCTCTCAACTTTGTCTTGACATTCTCTCAACATTCTCACACTATTTCCTTGATATTCGCTCCATAAATCTTCTCAACATTTATCCTCACAATTTATTGTGGTTATATTCTCCTGACATTTCATTGTCTTGAAATTCTCTCGACATCCGCCTGTTTTGGCATTTTCTTGATAATTATATATATATATATATATATGTACTAGCACCCAGAAATCTTTGCCCAACATGGCGACGATTTCAGAACAGTTGTTTGATATTGCTGAATCACTTGATGCAGTTACTAGGCCGAGTGAATTAGAACCTATATTTGACGATGTAGTTTTTCTAGAAGAGGAACTTGTTGAATTCAGCATCAATGCCGATGTCCCGGACTATGCTTTTTCCCAACTGAATCTTGCCATAAGAATTTTGAAAGATTTTATTGACAATCTGAATAACATTTCTGATCCTAGTACAAATTGGCCGTATTGTTCAGACAAATTATTTTCCGGAGAACAAGGTAGGCGGCAGTTCGACATTTCGAAAGAGCAGTTGCAGTACTTTACAGTAGAAGGATTTAGTGTGCCAGCAATGGCAAAAATGCTCGGAGTTTCAATCCGAACCATACAAAGACGTATGGTTGTGTACGGCATTTCAATTGCTGAATCATATGCAGAGTTGTCTGATCGAGAACTTGATGGAATTGTAACTGACATAATTACTCGTCTTCCAAATACGGGCATGAAAAGGTTACATGGGTTGTTACGTGCCGAAGGCAAACGTGTGACAATTTTTCGTGTCCGAGAAAGTCTCAGACGTGTTGACCCGAATGGAGTTGTTAGTATTTATTTACTTATTGACTCTTACACAATCCCCGGAGGGAAAGAAAATGGTCACAAAGTACAAGGAGAAATATATATATATAAAAAACAAAACAAAAACACAATATACTAAAAAACAAATAACAAATACAATCACTAAATTACTAAATAAAACAAAATCTCTAAAATACAATCTAATATAAAATTACAAAATTGACAGCAGGCATTAAGATGTCAAGTAAGACCCTGCTTCCTGACTTCAAAGCTTTTACTTATGAACTGTGCTACTGGTATAATAATGTTTTCATTCTGTAACAATTCCATGAATTTTTTCTCTGCAGGTTTATTTTCAAATGCTAGGATCATATCCTTAGCTTTATTGAACAGTTTGGCACGCAACTCATTATATTTGTTGCATTCCAGCAGAAAATGCATTTCATCCTCAATTAGACCTTTGTTACACATGTCACAAACCCTGTTGTTTAGTGGGATTTTTTTATGACGACCCATTTCAATTTTGAGACTATGGTCACTAAGACGGAATTTGGTAAGCACACTACGCAGTTCAAAGTTTTTTAGCTTGACTAAATATGGCTCAAGTTTTAAATCTGATTTGATTAGCCGATATGTTCTTAGTTTGTTTTTCTCATTTGCTTTGGTGCGGTTATCATTATAGACCTCACCTTTCCATCTTGTTAGAAATAAATCCTTGATGCCTAAATCAATTTGTTTCATTTGTGCCGAGGTTAGTTTATCACCGTTGTTAACTGAATGATATAGTTGGATATTGTTTAATAATGATGTCACTTCTAGATACCATTTACTTTTAATGCTTTGGTTAACCACAAAAGCTTCCTTGAGTAACGCATTATTAGAATTCATGGCCCGACTGTAATATTTAATTATTTGTTTTTTTATAAATACGTCTAGGGGGTATCTGCCTAACTCGCTATACATGGCCATAATTGGTGTGTGTTGTGACACCCCCAGTAGATACCGACAATAACTTAATTGAACGTCTTCAATAGGTGATTTAGTGGAGAACTCATCACCCCAAACATCACAACCATAAATGAGGATAGGTCTGATGAGTTTGTCAAAAAGGGAAATTGAAACTTTTATACTTATGTTTTGTATTGAGCCAAGCTTTGCTTTCATTGAAAACAGAGCTTTTTGAGCCTTACGTTTAAGGTTTTTTAGGCCATCCTTAAATTTACCATTGGCACTAATGACTAGTCCCAGATAGTTATAAGATTTAACTGTATCAAGTTCGATACCTCCAAGAAAAAATGTATCATTATTCAAACGTCTGTTTGATTTATTGAAAATTAAAATTTTGGTTTTGTCAGTGTTGACAGAGAGCTTCCACGTTTTAGCATACAATGCCAAACTATCAAGACATGTCTGTAATCCCTGTTTAGTTTTAGAAAGTATCACAATATCATCGGCATAGAGTAGACAGCTGACATGCGAGTTTTCTAAATAAGGAGGATCACAGGTATTAGGATTGAAAATAGTGGGCAGGTCATTTAAAAAAAGATTGAAGAGAGTTGGACTAAGATTACATCCCTGTTTAACACCAATATTGGACTGAAATTGTTTTGTTAAGCCTTCTTTACATTCTTTATATTTTACTTTACTGTACATGTTTTTGATAGTTTTATACATTTTTCCAGTTATACCATATTTGATTAATTTTTTGAATAGACCATCATGCCAGACACTGTCAAAGGCCTTTCTAAGGTCAATAAAGTAGAAGAAGAACTGCAATACGTAGACGACAATACAACGTCCCATGCCCGAACGCATTGTGGCACATTGATGGAAATCACAAACTTATAAGGTTTGTACAGTGTTGCTGGTGTTTGTAAAAAAACGTGGCATTGTCTATATCCATACAAATATGTGACAAGTAGTAATGGAATGTTCAAATTATTCGTAAAAATGTTATGCACTATTGAAGCCAAGCATATTTAATAACATTTTGTTATTTGACCGCATTTAATTTTCGAATTTCGTTTAATCATTGCTCGTTAAACACATCGTTATAACACGCATACCTTGGCCCTTTAGGGTCTCTGTTCTCAGATACACCAACGTTTCTTAACAAGTTGTTTCTTCTATATTGTCCATAGATGGAAGTTTGTAGTACATGGCGGAGTTGATGGTTTTTCGCGATTGGTGGTCTATTTGTTATGTAGTGACAACAACAGATCGACTACAGTCCTTGAAAGCTTTGAAGATGCAACTGAACGGCTTGGAGTTCCCTCTCGAGTTAGAGGTGACAAGGGTGGTGAAAACGTAGATGTTTCTTTATTTATGCTTAGTCATCCGGACAGAGGAACAGGAAGGGGTAGTTTTATATCTGGCAGGAGTGTACACAATCAGAGGATTGAACGTTTATGGCGGGATGTTTTTTGTGGTGTTTTATTTAAATATTACCAACTATTTTACTACCTGGAAGAGAAATTACTACTCGATATAGACAATGATGTTGATATCTTTTGTCTACATTTTACATACTTGCAAAGAATAAATCAAGATCTTAATCACTGGCAAGAAGGGTGGAACCACCACAAACTTAGCTCAGCTAATAGCAGATCACCAAGACAGCTATGGATTCAAGGTTCTATGCAGATGGCCGACTCAAGTTATATCCCAATAAGAGAACTATTTGAACCACGAACTGAGGTTTGTATTACATCATCTTTGCCAATTATATTTTCACAAAAAAATTATACATTAATAGTTTGCCATGCATATTCCTTTAATTTGCTTACAGTGGATGCACCCTGTAAATATTGAGAATAGTATTTGGGCAGTATGCGATAATGATCTAAATGTCAAATATATGACCCAACCTTGTATTAGTAACAAAATAAATATACCTAATCTACTGTGCAATATAGAAGAACATATTAAATACGTATGTGTCTTCTGAGTATCTTACACTAATTGTTCTTCCGCTTAAAAGGTTGAACTCGATGAGTATGGAATTGACTGGGACGGACCTCTTCCTGAAGATACAACAGATGCAACGGTTGAAATTCCACAAATTCATTGTCCCCTACAAGACAATGAATTGGAAGATCTTTATAGTTCCATTGACCCCTTAAGAGAAGATAATGCATATGGTATATCAGTGTATCAAAACGTCATTGCCTTTGTAAATACAGTGCTCGACAGGAGAGAATGAATATTATTAGTAAGTCATTTGTAACAACCAGTACAGAGCACATCACAAGATAATCAAATCTGACCACACCGGATTTCTCATAACACTGAATCTGTTTATCAGAACTGTTACTGTGATAGCAATTTTGGATGTTACACAAAATCGCCTAATTTAGTGATGATAAGCAGCACATTAGAAGCCTGTATATGTATTATTTTAATAGCACCTGAAAAAAAAAACGTGCGGTTGGCGTCACCCAAAAATTTTCCACAATTCAAATCGGGGCTAGTAAATGTTTTTGAATCGGTGAATCAGCCATTATTGCAATCACAGTAATATCAGAACAGAGATTTCTGCCCACGAATAATTTCAAATTTTTACATAACTAAATTGTGGATTTGATAGATGAATATTCTTCAGATTTGTTTGTTTACCTTCTACAACAGACTAATGGTGTTTGACGCTATCGTCTGACTTATATAACTAGTTAATGTGCATTGAAGTATTGGCTTGTTAATCGTCGGCAATGAATCATGATTACATCAAAACTCCTGAATCCTATTGATGACCGATTTCATATCGTCTTTTATGTACACCTTCTACTGTGTAAATGCAGATTTATTTATTTTGTAAATAGTAAACTGATTTATGTAGATTCTGAGTATTGCAATTCTGAGCTTACTGGAACAAAACAAAAATATGAGTGTGTTCTACGGTGTATGGTTTTTTTTATGATTTTAATTACATTTTATTATAAACTATACATAATTCTTGGACTGGCAACTGCGAAGAGATTTTAGCTCTGCTGTCATTGAAGATTCATATGATTGTGCTGATGATGACGATAGGTGATTGTCCGGCCATTCGTCAATTATTGGAACTTTCAACTTCTTCTTGAATACCAATTTCTTTGATAACTTTGGTGGATCTGTCAGATTTATTCATTTTGTGATGAATCATATCTTAAATTGTCTATTTTTAATCAATATTTTTATCATTCTTATTCTTGAAAACTGGTATTTCGAATGCTTGGATACTTGGTATGCATGTACCTTGGGATGATCAGAATTGTTTCATTCTTTATTTTTAGTGAATAGTTTTATCCTTTTTGGTCAAAATAGATATTTTCGACTTCTTCTTGAAAACCACTCACACTGGTGCATCATGATTCAGATACCTTGAGTGGTGTACTATAAGGTTTGTTTATTTAGTGATATCTTCAATTCTCTATTTTTGGTGAATATAATTTTTATGTATTTATGTCAATTTTGGTCAAAACATATTTTTGAAAATCGCTTTGATACATGTACTTAATATGTATGTATTTATCATGTAACCATGTATGAACTATGGTTGATTTATTTCAAGATCAATGAATAAAATTCTTTATGAATAGTCACATTTTGCAAATGTGTTATCTATTGTTTAATTTCATTCTACCATGTTTAACACAAGTTCATGACTTGCGCAATGCAACTTTGGTGTCCAGTGCAGTATTTGCAATGCACAGCTTCATGAACTGTCAAAATCTCTAGCTAATCTGTATTTGAACAATTTACAAGATCAACAATATCTGATTGTGAAGAAATCAAGAACAATTAAATAAAAAAAAAGCTTAGAAAGAAATCCCATGTGGAGATACATTAAAAATAATTTGAAATTACTTATTTATTATTTGCTAAAAAAAATAATTATGCAAATCAGAAAATTAATATGAACAGATTTGAGTGTAAAACTAATGAGGTCTGTGCAATATAACAGACCATCTATGTACCAAGTTTTATTGAAATGCGATTAGGACCAAAAAATTATGAATTATTATGCTAATTAGGGAATTAATATGAACAGATTTTAACCCCAAATTAATCAGGTTTGTACATTATCCTAGAGCATCTTTGTACTATGTTTCATTAAAATGTGATTAGTACTTGAGATATCAGTGTGAAGGGTGAAAATCGATTAATTATGCAAATTAGGTAATTATTATGCACAATTATTAACCCTAAAACTAATAAGGTCTCTGCATAGTCCTTGAGTATCTATGTACCAAATGTCATTGAAATGTAATGCTTACTACTGGAAATATCAAAAGCTGAAAATTAATTATGCAAATTAGGTAATTAATATGTACTTATATTACCCTAAAAACTATCAGGTCCGTGCAGTGTCCTATGATACCTATGTTAGAAGTTTCATTGAAATGTGATAATTAGTACTTGAGGTATCAGTGAAAAAACGAAAATTGACTGATAATTATGCAATTTAGGTAATTAATATGCACATAAGTTCAGAGCATCTATGTACCAAGTTTCATCAAAATCCAATGAGTGGTTCTTTAGATAGCAGTGGAACAGACGGACACACATACAGACAAACTAACTGCAAAGACTCACATTGTGTTCTTGGCACATGGGGGTCAATCACTAAAATTAAATTATATTGTTACCAACAACAAAGACACCAGAAATCCATTTTTGGTTCAAAATGCTGTTTTAATCACAATTGACAAAACTGCTACAAGCAGCTAGTGAGCACCAACATTACATGAGCACTATAATGCAACAAACAAGTGACATGCGTTCAATGAATCAAGCAACGCATACAACGCACACTAACCAATTTTGCTTAGTGCAAATTCTGTTACAGAATAAATAGACGAATGTAAACAGTCAAAACAAGTAAACTAATAAAAGCATAAACATGTACAAATGATACTTGATAATTATAACACAGGAAATGTTTGAGACTGCAACTAATCTATATTGGACTCAATCCTACTATAAAACATTTTAACTACTGCAGAAAAAAAAAACCCATATATCATATCAATGATGCTAACATGGATAACGCAAAACGCTTTCAAAAATACACATGTATAATATACAAGTTTCAATTAATATATTTAGTTATGTTGACAGAACCTTACCTACTATAACAGCCACAAATTAAGAGAAAGTGCATGATATATCAGCATTGTTTCACCTCAGGTGGACTACATTTTACATGCTGCAGATTACTACATGCATGTAAAGTTGGCCATACATGTGCAAAAAAAAGAACTATATTTATGCAGTACAAGTTATACTATGCAGTTCCTTTTTGCAGTTAGTGCACGAGTATCAACAATATTAATATAATATTTTATTTTAAGTTTGTGATTTTCCAGGTTGTCCATGTAGTGGTATAGAATATCTATTTGGAAATGTTGTCAAGACTTTTTGAGATATTAGAAGATTAAAGTGACAAGTTACAAATCAAGCTCTCATAGATCACTTACTTATAGTAATTTCAATGCTATTACACCTGTGTATGTTGTCTCTAGACATTGCCAAAATCACGACAATTTGATAAAGCAAACGTAAATCTTTCCGAAAAATCTTCTATGCAGCTGAAATTTCTAGGTAATCGCAGAATATTGGCACATGTATTTGAGCTTGGAACAGTAGAGTTTGTGATAAATTCTATGAATGGACTTTTTGTGAAACCTAAAGGGGGAATTGAATGAGTGCCAGTGAAGAATGCGAAAATGTCACCAAGTGTTATGACTACTTCTATGGGTTGATTATCACTCCCAGCAAACAAACATGCCTTCTGATTACCTGTTAAGACAAAATGTAAATGAATGTAAGATTGAGGTTCCACTTGTCAAATTGTGATATCATTTAGCATTATAATAAATAATACTATATTCTCAGTGGGAATTGATAACGAAAATCTGATATACAACTTTTCTCGAGAAATTACATGGACAAATTTCAATGAAGTCAGTTGAAAATTGGCAAATGTATCAATATTTAGATTTTTTAAATTCATAGGCAAACTAGGTATATACTAAAGTGTCAAGTATTACATCCCAGGGGGGATTGACACGAGAGGGTGCCATTCGTCCTGAATGAAAAGTTCAAAGTCAGTCGTTCGTAGCTCATCGTCTAAGCTACTACCTTTTACGAACATATGAAACCATTTCAGCGATTTCTTTACAGCATAAACTTATGTTGCCCTTAATTCGGAAAATTGAAAAATTGGGTCAGTCGGTCAGATTTTTTTTTTTTAAACTCGTGAAAACTAAGGGTATCGTAAATAGCCGAGGTATATGGGAATCAATGCAAGAGACGTGTTTGCTCTTCAGACTTCATAGTATTCGGAACATGTAAGAGAAATACAGATCAACCCGAGGTTCAAAGTCGCCCTTATCCCCCCCCGGGACCCTGGGGTTCAAACAACAGTCTGGACACTTTTTACTGCTCAAAATGTTGAGTTTTTAATATATATAAAAAAAAATGCGACCTGATATTTCAGCCCAAGTTCTACACATGATTTTATTGCATTCAAAATTGTTCCATTTCAAACTGCACATGCACACACACACACTGTGGTTTCTCGAAATGCATACTAATTAGGTTACTTGTCAGAGACACAAGTCACTGAAAATATTTTGAGCAAATTTGTACAATAGTACTTGAGTGAAATATAAACATCCCTCTGCATTCTCCATGAATTTCATAGATTGCTATGATCAGCGTATAGAAAAAACCTGTGGTTACTTCAACAGTTTGCTGGAGTCTGGTAAAAATTGTGTCTCAAAAAACACCTTTACATCAGTTTTTTGATTATTTTTTCAGCTCGTAAACATAGAATCACTCAATTTAGAACTATCATGTATGCTTTCGGAAAGCATTTTGGCACAAATTTACTGAAAAAAACGAGTTTTCCATTGCCCATTAATTATGAATTATGCAAATGAGACATTTATTTTGACCAATTGTGTCATGGAACTCCCCCCTCCCCCCGTAATTCACCTTATCCACAGAAACAGTGACATAGAAAAAAAGCTTAAACATTTACAGTACATGTAGATTACAACATTTTGTAGTTGTCTAACCTTTAGCACATTCATCAATAAATTCAAACCAATAGTAGATGGTAGTTTCTTCTTCTATCCTTTTATTTGAGCCACTTGGACTATATTCCACATGGATTGATTTTAAGTAGTCAGCTGATGGGAGTAGCTTTTTACTCAAGCACATGAAGTGCTCCATAGATCCTAATTTAAAATAATAAAACATAGTAAAACATTGCCCTTGTTCAAGCTTCTCAGAGTTTCATGTTATAACTTCTTTGGAATTAACACCTTCTTTTGATACACTATGTGTAAGCTTCCCTCACATTTATAAAATCATTAAAACTGGGGAGGAGATTACCAATTTGGATTGGTGGCACATAATTTGTGATTAAAAAACAAAATACAGTAAATAGGCTTAAATGTGAATGTACTGTTTAACAAGAGCAGCGCTGGTAAATGCCTTGGTTAAAGCAGAGTGTAAGATCAGCTATGGTTTACAAGGTATTACAAGGGGGCTCATAGCAGTGCAATTCAGAATTGCATATGGATAAATGCTAGGTCAAAGGATGCATCTTTTCAGTCTCTTGTGAAATGTTTACAATAAAGCACCGGTTGAATGTCTCTATCTGCAATAGTGCTCCAGATATGATAGTTATGCATTTTTAATTAGATTACATAACCATATACATGTATGGTCAATAATTTAATTGGTCATATCTATCTGCAATAGTGCTCATCTGCCAGTAAGAACTGTTGCCATACCCATGTTAACGTATAGGAATTTTATAAGACGTATTTTCATCAATATCTTGAAAACTCCTATCCAAGATTTCATGGATGTGAATAATATCGGAAAGCTTAAAAGTAATCAAATCAAAACTAATCAAGTTATTGCGACCAGAAAAAAGGTTTATGACGATGACAGTATTGTCTCTAATACTTTGTCCCTCAATATTTATTTTGGACAAGGCAAAACCAAACTTAAAATGTATATGTGTAGACTAGAGAGAGATATGCAAGGTAAATCTTAAAGTTTGACCTAAACATTAAACCAATAAAACAATCTTTGCACAGCTGGGTTTCTTAATACATTAAGCAGTTACCTATGATTTGTATGCATATTACACATTTAAATTAACTTGAGCAATCTGCATTTGAACTTTGCAAGTTGAAATTAGTTGTAGAATTAACTTTTATCACACAGCTACAGAAGTCATAAAAAAGTAGGATGTTAAATATTTATGCACCTCATTAATATACAAGTTTGAGGTAAATTATTCGCAACTTTTCATTTTCATCCCCATCCATACAGTGTGTCCAGTGATAGACACCATCGATTACCAAACAAGTTTGAGCACCCTCATCACCGATGTTGAAAATTTTTACAGCAACTGTAAACTTACCTGGTTCGGCCTTTACCAAGTCTGCTATGTGCAGAACATTCATTCCATCTAAAAATTGGTTTATCTCAGGTATGGATTTATAAACACAGTGATGTGTAGTGAGATTTTCAAGAATGGGAGCCTTCATATCCAATGTAATTGTACTCATCGGATCTGTAAATCCTGTGATATTAGCGACACTTTCTTCTCCAATACGCGATACAGCTATTCTGAGTTCCTCATTAGTCTCACTAGACTGGATCTGCATAGGATATAATACAAGGTTATATAATAAGTCATGAAGGACATTCCCCGAGAATTATCAAATTATCATGACCATTGTAGTTGCACTGCAATTCTCAGACATGCACAGGTGAAGAAAGGCCCTCCCTCCCCCATCATCTATAGTAAAAGACTATTCACACTAACTAGAAGCTCGATAGTCTCATGGGGAAAGATACTATTAATTTATATTAGTTTAGTTCCATGTATATATTTCCATTGCGCGATGTATAGAGTACTTGTTGGCATGAAATAGGTCAATACACACAGTGGGTATGAAAAGTGAAAATAGCTAGTTTTGTTTGACACATTTTTAGCATTAAAATGGCTGTCTTACCTCTATCTTGAATTGGATCATGAAAAGTATATACATGCATATGAATCCCAAATGTGGTACTTTTACAGACTGGGGTGGACTGGAGGACAGACCAACAGACAGGCATACAAGAAGGGTAACTTGCAAAGACTGCACATGTGTGTTTCACGAATAAGACTATAAATCTCACCTGTTTGGCTATCAGCTGTATGTCATAATCTGGAATTTCATCAATGGCTATCGGTTGTTCTACACACCCTCTTGCCATATATTGGAATGTTGCTTGGCTCAAACAGTGTAATCCGGGACCACCATGGCAAAGAGATATAGCAACCATCTTTCCTGCAGTGAAATATCTTCTTTCAGCAAGAAAGCGCAAATCATGAGAAAAGCTCAGATTGTTTTCCTTGCCTTCAAGCACGCCACAGGTTTTTACAGAATTTATTAATAAACTACAAAATTCCCTTCTGGGCCCCCCATCGTCCACTGCACTTTCTCCAATGAATGACACTTTAATTAATTTGTTTGGGAGGAAATCTGGTCGATTTATGGCTCTAACAGCAGTTTTCCAGAACGTTGACCTTAAAATATTCACACGTTGATAGTCCTGATCATCATAATCATCACCATTGTCTTTATTGTAGTCCATATGTATTCGATCCACCACATGGTGACTTAGTAATGTGACAGCATATTCCAGAGTACATCTATAAGAATATAAACATAAATAAAGTCAAAGCAATATATAGTGATTCAGTCTGATCTGTTTTTGCTAATTTTGTTTTTAATAAAATGGATCATAAAATGATGTTACTGGTATGATTTGTGAATGAGTAATGAACTTAGAGTTTTGTCATTTTTAGTCATTTGCATATTCTAATAGACACATTGTATGAATCATCGTTGATCAGTATAGTGGTTTTCAAAAATAAGTTGAAAATATCAGTGTTGACTAAATATGACATAAATAATTGCCAAAAACTGAAAATTGAACATACCATCCAAACTGTCTACATATCAAATCTTGAAGCATTCATGTGAGCACTTTCCACGATAAAGTTGAAAATAACATTTTTGGCCATGAAATAAACAAATCTGACAGTGATTTACACAAGGTATCTACATATCTAGAAATTGGACTACCAGAAAATTTTAGTCAAAAGCCTCAAATTGTTGATGGATAACAACAGATAATGACTTATATGACGTACACCTGCGCACTGTCATCTTCGATGACAATGGAGCTAATAAACCTCAAAACTATCTGAATTAATATTAGTGGATAAATGGCTCAACCAAATCTCTGCCTACCTTGGGTACAATGTAGTGTTGTTAGCCACTGTGTTTTCTTCTTCTGCAACATTATCTTCTTGAGATTCAATACACCCTGCACTATCAAATATCTGTGAGTAACTCCTATGAATAATAAAATCAAATCTACACTGTACAATATGACAATATTATTATTGTGCTATTAGCAACATTTGCTTGAATAATGAAGTTGGTCTCAGGTCAGAACATTAATTAACTACTTTAATGAATATAAATAAACTTTGACTCTCCTGGAAACAAGCTATAATTTTTATATCTTTCATAATTGTAATGAAGTCCCAGGAAATAACATTTTCTTTGTTGTTGTTATAGTGATGTGAAAAGTTGATAGGAAGGCACAAAGAAAAGGGGCATATAAGTACAGGTACTCACAATAGAGTGTTGGTAATATTAATGGACTGATACTGCACATGACCTTTCCCTTTCTTACTTATGTGAAAAATAAATGGTGCGGCCATGCAATGCTCTATTTTGTACAGGTCCATGTGCAAGTTTTACACAGAGAATTAAATCTAAATGTTCATGTGGCAAGCTGTAACAAAGTCTTGGACAGGATAATAACACAAATCAAACTGAGAATGAGTAGTCTGCCTTTGTACCCAGTTTGAAAAATTATATGCACATATCATCAAAAATAATCATTTCTAACATACTAGTTGTGTCCACATTAGTATGGGCTAATATAGTATATATAGTATAGGCTAGCATCTGTACAACAATCACTAGGGCTAATAGGTGTCATGCAAGATGTATATGAAAGCGCTATACAGGAGTGCAATAACTGTGAGCTGGCCAATTTTGGACTCATAATGTCCAGTAATTAAAAACTTTACCTGTCCACAAGAGAGTATTTTCAATATTTATCTGAAGCAGTCAAAATCAACCTGTTTGAGACAGGCAGATAGGACTAAATATTGACCAATAGAAAATATGATAGATGAACCACCACGTATGTAACCTAATCCAAAAATCCTCGGACTGTGCTCAGAAAAAATTAAGGTACCACCACAACAAATCAGAGAAAGGTACTTCTCCTGAAGTTCTGATGATTTAGTTTACAAAAATAGGCCAATGGCCTGTTGCTCAACGGCTATTGTACAAAAGATTAGTGCTGTATATGCCACAACTTTTTGTTTAAATTTGTACTTTTAAATGAAATATCGCCAAACAACCACAAAAAGTTGTCAATGGAATAATAAACACATGTATGCCTAACACCAAAGCATTGGAAATAGTGGTTAGTTGAAATTCCATTTTTAACCAAAAATGACAAAAATATTCGCCAAAATTAGAGAATTAAAGATATGGCCATGGGATGAACAAATCTAGTAGATGTCAACACAAGGTACATACGCGCCAAGTATCAAAGCATTCAGGCTACCGGTTTTGAAGAAGGAGTCGAAAATAGAATTTTTGACCAAAAATGACCATTTTAAAATAGTCTGAACTGAAATCAGGTTGGATCGTAACAGCCGTTTTTTTTTCATTATTTTCACCTTAAGTTTCTACTTTTCTACTGTCGATGGGTCCCGAAACTATTTCATCAATAATTTTGAGGGCGATGGTCCGAAATTGGTTGATTTCACGACGAAAACCTCGTGAAATGGGAAAACTATGACGCCTCGTGGCGTCACGATGACTTATTCAAGATGGCGGCAAACACAGGGATTTCGCTATAGTTTTCCGCGGTTTTCGTCTTGAAAAGTTATTCCAACACCATACTATAGATGGCGCTCTCACTATAGACCGCCACAGTTGAGTTTTGGGGGGCTAATTTGCATACTTGTGGCAGATTGACTTCTCATGAACAAATTACCATCTACACTCATCAAGGCATCCACACCAAAAATCAAGTCAAATGGTTTGGCGGTTTTTGAGAAGAAGTCGTGCACAGACAGACAGATAGACAGATAGACGGAGGACAGAAACTAACAATGTCCATTCCACTGTATATTTGCCCCGCCCCAAATATTAGCTCAGAAATCTGAAATGACGATAAATGCATTCCAGTGGCCCAATATAGTTTTAATACTGACCTGTTAAAAGCCATTGATAATGAAGTGGAGGAACTAGTGGTAGTGTTGCAATTTCTTGCAGAAATGGTTTGGCTCTGATCATTTGAATGATTACTAGAAGAAGAAAAAAATTCTAAATGAATAGGTACAGAATTATTAAATAAACTTCCAGGGATTTGCAGCTGACTACATTATACAAATGTAATTCAAAAAGTATGTAAAACAAAAAAAGCAGTAAACTAACCATCTGTGTGTATTTGATGTCTGCCTCATTGTAGATGTACTTCTTGCAGGACTCTCAATTACACCCCTGAAATCCAAGTATTTTAATTAATCCAACTATTAATTTTCTATAAACATTCAAGATTTCAAATCCTATCTGTTATTAAACACCACAAGAGGATTACCCCTACCCCATGTGCCAGACTCACCATGGAAGCAAAATATACATTGTAAGCAGCAATTCCAGACAGTAGTGAAGACAGCACAGAAACAGAGTACCCAGGCTATTATAATGCACATAAGCTTATTTGGGTCTGAACAAAGTCATTATTTCACAAAGACACTATTTATTTGACACCTCAAGATTTACATGTACACCATCATTTTCATGTACCAAATAAACACCTACCCATCACTTTCCTCATCATCTATATCAAGGCCTTTACATGTTTCGATATGTTCTTTCAGCAGGGAAAACGGAATTTCAACATGGCACTGACCACAGATTTCTTTGGGAGCATTATTTATAGCCTATAAAATATAAGCAATAACATGTACCATTACAAACATATATACTCATATAACTGGTAAAACACATTATCAGGGTTGACGTCAGCCCCACCAACACATAATATATAATGAAATAATTATCAGAGCATGAAAAGAAAATGATAATAAATGATATCAACTCTTTTTTGCTGTACTTATCCTACGTAAATCTTTTTACACGGAGGCAATAAAGTTATTATTATTATTATTTTTATTATTATAAATAAATAAATACGATTAAAATTTAAAGAGCGGTGGTCGTCACTATAAACAATGTATTTTACACGCGTTGTATACGTCACACGGGCGCAAATCGAAGGGACGCGGCGCAACGGCCACCGCTCTTTAAATTACATTCCTGCAAATATTTAGGAAAGAACAGAGACGAGAAACGTACAATATACATTTGTGTACTCACTGAAATTGTGCTTGCCATTTCGGATGGAGTGGTAATAGTGATGGCTGGTGTTGTTTCAAGATTATTTTGTAGCGGTCTGATGTACAATTTGGCCTGTCCAGCCTCCGCTTTTAAGAATGGTTGAGAATACCCCTCGGATGGGCAACTTATAGGTACCATTCGTCTGCTTCCGTGAAATGCGCGGCAAATCTCATAACCACCACCTTCACTCAGTTTTGGGAATTCGTCCAGAAGTTGCTCATGCACTTGAGCAGACGTACTGCCAATTGGTATTCGAATTTTGCGTTCTCCGAGACCTATTTTAGACAAGTCGGAACGCTGCTTCGGACTGGGACACCAGTCGTAATCAGTGCTGCCCACACACACAAAGTCATGTGTCCAAGTCGGCGCCGCAGACGTTGAACAGTCACTGACTACCCGTCGATCCTGAGAACCGAATCTCAGGCGGTTTCGTTGTCGTCTTACATGGCGTGAGCCGGCAGATCGTGTAAAAGTTTCTCGAAGTTCATGAGCAATATCATCACTGGCAACGGACGGGGCAAAAGTATCCCTTGATTGTGACGGTCGGCGAGTTACATTCTCTATTACTGTAGCAGCGGCTGTTATAGCATCTCGGCAGGCTTTTACTGCATCTGCTAGTTCATCGGAGTTATGAGGCCGATGTACAGAATACGCCATTTTAAACGCGACTACACGCGCGCCTTTTTCAGCTTTCACAATGTTGTACAATGATTTCTGGGTAGAGGTCAAAGGTCAGAGAATGTTAAGATAATGTCGAGAGAATATCAAGACAATGTTGAGAGAATGTCAAGACAAAGTTGAGAGAATGCGGAAACAATGTTGAGAGAATGTCAAGACAATGTTGAGAGAATGTCAAGACAAAGTTGAGAGAATGTCAAGACAATGCTGAGAGAATGTCAAGACAATGTTGAGAGAATGTCAAGACAAAGTTGAGAAAATGTCAAGACAAAGTTGAGAGAATGCGGAGACAATGTTGAGAGAATGTCAAGACAATCACATATCGGAGGAATATCAAAACAATTAAATGTCGAGACAACCAATTAAATGCATATTTGGACAATAACGACCAAATAACCATACAATAGCATTATAATAACCAAATATTTGAATGACAAAACAATAACAATGAAATAATGACATAATAATAATAACATAATGCCCAAATAACAACCAAACAACCCAATAATGACATAATAATGATGACATAATGACCACAATGATGACATAATGTCCACATAAAGACACCAAGATAATTTTGGCGGTGTTCTCACCCCATAAGTGGATAGTACCAGTAGCAAATGGTCACGGTAGCACAATCTGGTCATTGTGTGTTTCGCAAGTGAAAAACTTACTTGTTTTCGAAGTATTGCAATTGTTTATTATTATTCAGTAATGATTATAATACGCACAAAAAATTAATTCGTTGAATTTGTATGAATTGGAAGTAATATTCAACTTAGTTTCATCGCAAACGAATGATTTCGGTCGAATGTTAATGCGATGCGTTATCCGCCATGTTATTTCAGTACACGTGGCTCATTTAAATATGTTAATGACGGCTCAGTGACCTCGTGGTGAACGCAACAGGGGATTCACCGATGTTTAGCAAGATCTTTATGCATTGATTTTGACGGGGAAAACGGCATGATTTTTTTTAAATCGAAAAATTAGTTGTTTTCAAAAAATAAACTGAGCATTCAAGAATAATTTAACATTGTTCACAGAAATAACAGCCCATTGTCGAAACGAGGCTTACCCATTCACGCTATTCACAATAAACATGATACTCTTGAATATGTGTCAATGACTACGGTAAAATATAAATTAGGGGAGAGTAGGAAATCAAACGGGCGGTGCACCGCGGTCATTACCGCGGTGGTGGTGGGTCCTCGCCGGTTGACCGCATTTAATTTATGCAAATTTATGCATAGATTCCATGACACCGGCTGACCGCGGTCGTTCGCGGCACAGGCGCTCAGAACATTTCCTGGATAATAAAAAATGACCTAAAGTGGGATCGGCATAGTTATAGTCAGTCGCCGGTAAATTTCCCTACTACTCATATAATAACACAAGGTAGGAAAGCGTTGACACCATGACATCGAAACTTCCCGAAAATAACACGATTTTCCAAATTATATTTCGATCCGCTTCACACAACTCAAGCATGATATCGGTAGAAACTATCGATCGACTTACATTTCCTTTATTCGAACTAAAACGGTTTAAATCCTGTGAAAATCGAAACACCAGAGCAATATGAATCAACCCGTCTACGCGGATATTTTGAAGCAGAGGCTCGTGCATGCGCAGCTCCAAACATGCGCAGTTCCATATACTGTACATATACGCGCGTACTGCGCCGTCTCACAATTTGAATATCTAGGCCCAGTACATATTCACAGATGATACCGATGTACCTGTTGATGCCGAGAAATAAAGATGTCTGATACAAATTCATTGGCAGCAACTTGGTAAGCATGTCATCAATAATATCAAACACATTGCATTTGTTCATCAGTGTTCATAATCTTTATTTGTGTTTCAGTTTTACTCTGATGAGACAAAATAAAAAAAAAAAAATTGGAAATACAAGTAACTTATTATAATATAAAATCAAAAATCAAAATAAAATTAAACAAGCACGCTTCAATATAAAATGTTTGCTTATAACATATTACATAATACATTTCTTGAGAACACTGGTTCATTTGGAAAATTATAAACTAATTATAAAAATTACAAAAGAAATATCCATGAATCGTCAATAATGCAACATGTAGAAGTGAATATCACAAAGGCAATACATACTAACATTTGCAGAAAATAATTTCAGGAAGTTAGCCTACTGTGAACAAAAAATAAAGTTATACAGGCATTAACTTTTATATTTTCTGCTGAAGATAAATTTTGTGAGAAAAAACATTACAAAGGCCAATTTCTACAAATTCAAGATTCAAAACAATAATAAGCAGTACAGTACACTTATTTTTTTTATTTCATCTTCTATTCACAATCAATTATATTTTATAAAGCCATACTTGTACATTTTTCTTCACCCTTTTTTCCATATTTTATTCTATTAAAGAAATAATTTCTAAATTTTGATACAACTTTAAAAACAGGTACATCGGTATCATCTGTGAATATGTACTGGGCCTAGATATTCAAATTGTGAGACGGCGCAGTACGCGCGTATATGTATATGGAACTGCGCATGTTTGAAACTGCGCATGCTCGGGCCTCTGCTTCAAAATATCCGCGTAGACGGGTTGATTCATATTGCTCTGGTTTTTCGATTTTCACAGGATTTAACCCGTTTTAGTTCGAATAAAGGTAATGTAAGTCGATCGATAGTTTCAACCGATATCATGCTTGAGTTGTGTGAAGCGGATCGAAATATAATTTGGAAAATCGTGTTATTTTCGGGAAGTTTCGATGTCATGGTGTCAACGCTTTCCTACCTTGTGTTATTATATGATTAGTAGGGAAATTTACCGGCGACTGACTATAACTATGCCGATCCCACTTTAGGTCATTTTTTATTATCCAGGAAACGTTCCGAGCGCCTGTGGTTCGCGGTGGGCTCGCACAGCAATACTAGTCACACTTATTGTCAAGACCATCAATGAACACAAAGAACTGGGAAATTAGAAGGATCACAAAGTTCTAATGAAAAATTAAACCAATTTGGCTGAGCCAAAAGCTAGGAAACTAGTCTATAATAGTTGAAATTATTTTATTTGCCTGAGCCTGGGAATAAAATCACAAAACGATCCAGAAAGACGTAGAGTAGAGATCAACATAATATAAAATATGATCGCATTATTTTGTGAATATATATCATGCATGGTCTCAGAAAATGTTTAGAAAGATTAATGTTTCGCGTAGACCAAATATAATCACGCATAAGTATAAATTCAAAGCGTTTTAATACATTGGTGAGAGGTCGCATTTACGTGAACAAGAACATGCACTAAGAAGGAAAAGCAAGCCAAAGTCGAAACAGGGTGTATCATGGACTTGGTACAACATGCGCTGCGACAATTGAGTGATCGTCGAAATCATTTTGGGGCACAATTGAACTTCAAGTACGTTGCGAAACTTGCTACGCGGCGATGCTGACATCAAGTGTGTGTTGACCGAAGTTTGACCCCAAGTCACGCACTGAACTGGTGCGTTACCTTAGCAACCTTTTTCTTTTTTGGTCCGCGCGTCGATCTCGTAAAATTGTTATTATATCCGGCGGTACTGTAATAACACAACTTGTATCCAACTCTGTATTGGCGTTGAATATTTCAACATCGTTTACTCAGTGTGCTGCTTTTCTAATAACGCAAATATGTTTACAGTATTTCACGGGCTCTAAATATTTAAACTTTGCAATGTATTGCTGTTATAATAATTACGCAAACTAAGTTATTTTTATTGTTGCTGGGACACTAACCCGGGCTATTGGGTCTGTGAATATTTAAATATTACCGACTTGATAATGCGTTGCATTCGTAATTATTACGCAAATATAAACATGGGCGCATTTAAATCATTGAAAACGATAGTCAGGTCCCGGAGTCAGGTGTCTAACGAAAGTCGAGAAAATATTTTAAATACTTGTGACTCATCGGTGAATTATTTTATTCGAAATATAGTGAATATGTAACCATAGAACAACATACAATATCTTGCGTAATGTTAATTTTTTTCTATAATAAACTCGCAGCGCACTTCGATCGCATAATTCGCGTACATGACTGACCTATAATAACCACGTGTTTGAATTACATGCGGCAATGAGCACTGACATTTAAATTCGGGCCACCCAGTTTGACGCAAAACGATATAGTTACTTAACATTTGTTCAAAAAATCGGTAAACTCTCACAAATACCATGAACGCGAAGAGTTAACTGAAAGGCAACGTCGTTTTTGACCCCCCCCCCCTCAAAAAAAAACACGTCAATACAAGATTATGTGTGCAAGGTTAGATTTTTAGAACGTACATGACCGCTTAATTCTGTTTTTTTAATAATCATGTTGCACGTGAAACACAGGAGACATTTTAGTTCGTCCATTTCTTGTTTACCGATCTTATACTTTTTGTCTGGAATGCGATACAGGCAAAGAATAAACATTAATGATACCCACCGTTGTCAAATCAACAAGAGGCTCGAATCAGAAAGGCTCGGCTATTTAAAACTTCGTAAATAACATTCTTTTCATGTTGTAGACTTTATTCAAGTGTAACAAACGTAAGTGCAATGTATGGACGAGTCATAATACTCGTACCTTCGAAAGTTACGACTTTTACTCTTGGAATTGGTGATAAATACATGCATTAAATACAACATTGTTTCACGCAACAACAATTCGTATACAGCATTGGACTTGTGGATTTTTATATTAATAAAATACGTGAGCCGATAATATTATCATATGCTTAGTATTTCCATGCCAGCGATGCTCGTAACCTGCTCGATTTAAAAACAGCTATTTGAAACAAAGACCCATGGAATCACAAAGGAAACTGTTAAGTACGTATTTCACACCTTTCTTACGGCCGCGGTTGCAACCGGTACCGGTGGCCACCGCGGTAGAGACCCCTAATATACGCTGCATGAAAATTCGAATTTCCGTCGTAACCGCTTGCCGGATTAGCAACGTGTTTTGCAGTAAATCCGTTGTTTATATTTAGGTGTGTAAACGTTCGAATTTCCCTTTCGTAACCGTCGAAACTCAAACGACGTAAATTTTCAAGTTGTGCGTTTGATACACCCAATGTAAACGGCGGAAATTTCCAAATTTGCTGTCGTTTTACGCTGAACTTAAAGAACTGATATACTACGTTGCCCGTTGTATATTTTCAACGTAAATTGACGGGCAACTCTGAGTTTGTCGTTGTTTTATGTTCAACTTATTAAGCGGAAATCACGCACGTTGAACTGCTGCACTACTGGCTTGACATGTTAGAAATCATTCACTTTTCATATAAACCTGCTTAGGTGGCCAGGTCTAAAGACTATATGAATATATTTCTAACTAATCCGTTTATAATTTACTAATTTGTCGTCAACTATATATTTTTTGTTTTACAATGGTATTGTTTGAACTAATACTCAATGATTCGATTGTGGCGAAGTGCTTAACTAGCGACTGTAACTGTACATTACATAAATATGTCATTATAGCGACATATACTAATTTATTACATACGCATCCGTAGTGACTAATAATAATACTTCTGTTATTGCGCCCTCGCCGATCTCAAATCCAGTTGAACTTTACAATTCATGCGAAGCAAAAAAGCTCCTTATCATGGCTTACGCGATGGTTGTGCGCCCTCTGTAAATTGTGTATGTTTGTCTATGGAATTAACACTTTAGCGACTATTGACATTTTGTGAATTGGCCTTGGACCTTCCATGGATAAGGTATAGGTTTAACCCGCACCTTCGCTAATCCTACGAGCACGAAATATGTTTTGAGATTAACCTGAATTTGAGATTTACTGGACTCCGGCAGAGCAAGATCCCGGCGGACATTATCTCAGAAAACATGTATTTAGATAATGTAATTTTTAAGTTACTACCAACACATTACAGCAGGATCGACGATGAACGTTGATGTACTGTGAAATACTTTATTTTAGCTGGAATTAATTTTTGCTGAAAAGTGTTTTTGAGTGTTTTGTATGGATATTTTGCCACTGATTTCTGACGAGTTGATTGTGAAATATAGAAAAAAGGTATATTCGCGAAAATAAAGTATTTCACAGTAGATCTAAAAAGTCACCAATTTCATCTCTTTATTTTAAAATACAAATAGTCCTATTATGGCTTTATAAATCATAATATATAATATACAGCTAAAAAAAATAGGTGGTTTAACCTCAGACTAGTAATACATATAATGTATTACTAGTCTGAGGTTTAACAATTAACGAGTTATGGTACGCTCACATTAAATGCCATTGTCTCCATGCGATGTACTGTCTGGGAGTTTGTTCTACCCGGATTGTGTCTACAGGGAATGTTTTCTATATCATCACTTATATTACAATTTTTAAACAAAATGCTATATTACTATGTAGTGTATTGCAATATTTGATGACCATGTAATTTTCAGGGAAAATTTGATGATCTTGTTTTATAAAGAAATTTATTTACTGTAGCACACGAATCTACAGGAGTGTTTTTGTGAACGGCAGGTCGGCCCTGGGATTATGGCCTGGATTTACGCGACTAATTGACGTAATTTTAAAACATACGACAATTCGTTCCACGCAAACCACTCTGTAAAATAGCGTTATTTCAAACATGTACATCCATGTTTCAAACAACACCACTTAGCATTAAATAGTAATTATCCCCCGAGGCGTTATATTCGGACAACTTGAAGCCAATAACCAACAGCCAATACAGCGACAGGCGTATTTATAACTGTTGTGACGTTGCTTCTCTTTCAAGGGCTAAAAATCGTTCTACGATTACATCACTTCCGCTTTAAGAACTTGTAATCGTGAAAAGCACTACGGTTGACGCTGTGACATCACGTCTATTCAGTCTTCCTACTTAGAATTCATAATTGAGATTGTTCTAGCATTTACTAATATTGTTGACGTTTATTATTTGGGCTTAAATGTAATATTCAAGATAATAAATGTTGTTGGATATCGATAATAAGGTGGTTTCACATTGTAAAATAATGCAGGCTTTTGTGGAGGGGCTGTGGCTTAACTCAATTTCGAATCAAAATATTCGGGCCGTATAAATAAATCATAGCTTAGAAGAGGCCTTTGATGAAAGGGCGGTGGTCTTTGCTCAGTGCGTGTTTGAATTTTATGTAAGTAAACAACGTGTTGTATACGTCGCTATGGGTCTATATCAAACACGACGAAGCGCGACGACCATTACATTTTAATCCCAAGGTTAGGTGGCCCATGGAGGTAAAAAGAGCCTCCATGGGTGGCCTAACTACAGCATGATCGAGCGCTAGAGTGCGTAACCGCTGATAAACAGATACTTCCATGCATTGAATAAATTAGGTTCGTGACGTTTGTTTTTACAATTGTAACAACGATGGCTGTGAGAGGTGTCAATTAGCCTGCTGCGGAAACAAAACCAACTAATTTCTCAGTGGTTATTCCAAAGGCAGCATTGTAGAAACATAAAGCAGAGACTTCAATTTAAGACACTATCCCGATGATGCAGACTACCTTTTCGTCAAAATTTGCTACGCACATAAAGGAAAACACCGAGAAACAACACGCCGTGTTCGACACTTTTGACGTAACCAAACAGTGGCCTAAATAATAATAATAATAATAATAATAATAATAATAATAACTATATTACACTACTATGCCATCAGAGGGCGCAGTATGGTAAATAAAATACAAATCATAAGAAAAAATACAGTAGCTAGACTATAAGATAAAATTAAAAATAAAAGATGTTAAAAGCTTAATAGGAAAAACAAATTAAGGATAGTTACAGGATTCTCCCAATGTAGATGTGATAGCTATCATATACCTGATTTCTGTTTTGCCTTATTTAGAAACTTTGCCAGGGGTATGAAGCACGTCATTATTTTAATGAAATTATCTGTTTTATTTAGTTTATTTTTAATTCCTATTTCCTGAAACAGCTCCCCTCTTTCTTTATTGAGAAATTCACAATCTAGGATAAAATGTTGTTCGTCCTCAACTGAATTTGTATTACATTTTTTACAAAATCGCTCATCCGCAGGAATTTTTGGTCGTTGTTGTCTGCCTCTTTCAATTTCTAAATTATGATCACTAAGCCTAAATTTACTCACAATTCTCCGAAGGCTGAAGTTTGTTATTTCGGTCAGGTAAGTTTCTATTTTCAAAAACGATTTAAACAATTTGTATGTTCTCATTTTATTGCCATGTTTACCATTTTTACTGTGAGGAGAATTTAAGCTTTCTTTCCATAATTTTTCATAATCTTTTGTGAGTTTTGTTTTAACAACATTTGAGATTTGATCAATGTTATTTACTTTATGGTTTAATTTTATTGTTTCAAAGTCATTGTGGCCCATTATATTTTCAATATGTTTTATCCAACTAGAATTATTCTTAACTGCTTCATCGAGAGCACATTTAAGTATATGGTTATCAGGTAGGGTATTTAGCCTGAACCAATATTTAGTTGCCAATGTTGACGCCTTTATTCTTATTGGCGTTCTGCCAAGTTCTCCTTTAATACCGATTACTGATGTAGTTTTACTTACACCAAGTATGAAACGATAAAATTGATTACAGGTGTGTTCAAGATCATTGTCATCTTTTAATAAATCACATGCCCAGATTTCTGCCCCGTACATTAAAATTGGTGAGATTAGTTGGTCAAATAACTTTAAACACAGTGAAGGGGACACCATTTTGTGATTTAATATGGTTTGTCGTATAGAGAATAAAGCTTTCATTGCTTTGTTTTTTAACATTAATAAATTTGATTTAAATTTTCCATTTGGTGTGAATATAGTGCCTAAATAACAGAATTCACCCACTGCTGTAATATTTTGGTTATTAATTGAGAAATTTTGATTTTTAAGAATTCTGTTGCCAGTATTAAAAACCATCACTTTTGTTTTCTTTACGTTTACTACAAGGCTCCATTTTTCACAATAGTTGGCTAGTTTATTCAAACAATTTTGTAGACCTTCAGGAGTCTTAGACACCAATACTAAATCATCTGCATATTGAATACAATTTATATGGTTTTTACCAATCGAGACTGGGTCATCATCCTTTTTACCAAATAAATCGGGTAGGTCATTCAGAAATATATTAAATAGTGTTGGAGAAATATTGCATCCTTGCTTAACACCACAAGTAGACTTAAAATCATTTGATACACCATTAGGTAATTTTACTTTGTAGTTTAAACCTGTATACATTGACTTCACAATATTATAAAAATTTCCATTGACCCCTAAGTTTTGCAATTTAAGAAATAATGCATCTCTCCAAACATGATCGAATGCGTTTCTGAAATCTATAAAACAACTGTACAAACGTTTTTGTTTACTGACATTTTCATTAGTGTATAATGTTTTATTTACTATTGTTTTTAGTAGGAAAATTGCGTCAGTTGTTCTTCTCTGTTTTCTAAATCCAAATTGTAGTTCATTTAATAATTTATTGTTTTCTAAATAGGATGTCAGTCTGTTATTCATAATACTAGTAAATAGTTTTGATAAGCAACTTGATAACGCAATCGCTCTATAATTATCTGGGTCGGATTTGTTGCCAGATTTATGCAAAGGGAACAGTATTGTTGATTTCCAGCTTTCTGGGAATTTACCTTGTGTTAAAATGGAATTAAATAACTTCAGTAAACATTGAACTAGCAGTTGATTGTTCACTTTAAGCATTTCATTCGCTATTCCGTCTTCAGCTGTTGATTTGTTATTTTTTAGTTTTTTAATTGCCATTGTTATTTCACTAATTGTTATTTTTGAATTCAATGTAGAGTTATAATGTTTTTCCTTTTCTTTTTCCAGTAATGTTTCCTCAAGATTTATATTTTTGACATTTATGTTATTATAAAGTTTACTGAAGTGATCTGTCAAAACGCTACTTGTTAGAATAGGTTCTGTTGTGTTATTGTTTTGTGGACAACGTAACTTTTTAAGTACTGACCAATATTCATTCTGGTTTGTAACCTCGAGCTGTTCCAGATGATTGATCATGTTTTTTTTGAATTCTTTTTTTATCTCTAATTAATTTGATGTAGTGTTTTTTGGTTTTATGATAGTTCTGTCTAGCAAAATGATTGTTTGGATTTTTTGATAAAGATTTAGAAATATTAATTAGATCTCGTTTAACTTCACAACACGTCTTATCAAACCACTGCTGTTTAGGTCTTTTTGACTTTCTTGTTTTCTTTGTTATTTTTTTTAAACAATTTTCAGCTGTATTAATTAATATATTTTTTAATTGTTCAGTTGCTGAGTTAATACCTATATTATTCTCACTGTAATTCAAAAAATTCAATAGTTGTGATTTAGTACTTTGGTTTTGTAACTGTTTCTGATATTTATCTTTTGAGTCCTCATTCCAGATGTATTTTGGAGGAAGAGGAGTAAGTTTGTCGTGTTTTTGCTTATTTTTTACGTGATTTACTAATAATGAAAAGCTGACAGGGCAATGGTCTGACAAATAACTGACCTCATTTACTTTAAAACATTCTATTTGTTTATGGCATTCTACTGAGCTGATACAATAAGCTACCGTACTTGAACCCATTGGGTGATGGTAAGTATAGTTGCCAATTAAATCACCTATTGTTCTACCATTATTAATTATTATATTATTATTTAAGCACATCTCTATTAATTGTTTTCCAAATTTGTTAGAAACTTTATCTTGTGTGTGTCTATTTTTGAACTGATCTGGTGTATAATTATCTGGCAATGGTATATGAGAGTTATCATCGAATGAAACATAATCTACTAGGTTCCCTGTACGGCTATTGAAATCCCCCATAATTATCACCTCCCCCTGTTGGGAGAATCTTGTAATTTCTTTATCTAGTATGTCAAAGTAATCGTGATCCAAATGATATACAGAGTTTTCAGGAGGAATATAAATACATCCCAAATAAATATCAAACTGCAGGGAAAAAAACTCTTTGTGTAGCTTACACCATAAGAAATCATTAATTTTACTTAAACCAGCTTTCAATTCATTTTTAAATATTAAAGCCACACCCCCTGAATCCCTTCTACTTTTTGGTGATTTTCTTTTCCTATCAGATCTAAAATTACTGTATCTATCGATATCTAATACATTACTACTACTACTAACACCTAACCAAGTTTCTTGTAAACATAAAATGTCAAATCTTTTCAAAATTGATAAAAAATCAGCTTCTTCAGTCTTATCACCTAACCCATGAATGTTCCAACTACCAACTGTAAGATTGGAACTGCTAATTGGTAGATTTTTTATTTTCATGCTGATTGAGAATACATAGGGTTGTAGGCCAAAACACAATACAAATAAATTAGCATAACATTTTTTTTCTTTGTAAATGTATGTCATAGACATAAACACTACTAATACCATACCAGAGTTTTATGTACTTTGAATGTTATTGATACATGTATAAAATAAATTTAGGTTTTTCTGCTACTTTTTTTTTTATTTTTACATTACCATTCCTGTAGATACCGTGGTTGACTATGATATGGTTCGCATTTATACCAGCTATCCTGATGCAGATGAGAATGTTTGTTATATTTATTATCACTGTATCTGTCATCATATTTGGATACTGCATGTCGTTGTAATGTTCACTAGGATATCGTCCAGCTTCTTCCTTTTGATTTAACCAATGAGGGTATTGCTTGTATGATTCGTCATAAGGTCCACCTTGGTATTCACGTTGACTGTAGTGATGGTTTTGATTATTTTGATATCGACTATTGACGAAAGATTGGAAAACTTTATTTCCATGTCTGTTTTGCTGTCTTTGTGGTTGTTCAGAATTCTTGGTGAATCTGCTGCTGTGTCTACGACTATCATTGCTGTTTCTGTGTTGTCCTGAGTAGTTACTGCGTTCATGTTGTCTATTAATATTTTGTCCATGTATGGAACTATTTCTTGCTTGATACAAGTGAATATTTCTCACTGTACGTTTGATGTCAGCAACAAATAGTCTAGTACCAGTAGTGTTAAGATGAATCCCATCGTTTGTGTACATGTCTTTAGTGTGACTTAGTTTTCTATGTTCTACATAGGTACAGTCAGCTGTTTCACATTTATCTTTCATACTTCGGTTAATTTCATTTATCATGGTGTTCACATTTTCTTCACTGCCATGGCGTGGTAATATGCTTGATATTACAATCCTTGCATTGGTAAACTTGTTCTTGGTGTTATCGACTAACCGGATTAACTGCTTACTAACTAGTTCAGCATTGCTCTTTGCGATATCATTGGTGCCAACATGTAATACCAATAAATTCACTTGGCTGTGATTCTTGACTTTACCTATGTATGAAGAGGCTTCGGCAATGGTTGAAGCACGAATCTTTTTTGTTCTCTGGCCTTTGTACATCATTGTTGGAACTATGTGTTTTGTTATAGAGTCTCCTATAACCAATACATCATATTCTGAGAGGTCATAATTAGAACTGTCTGAGTTACTAATATGGCTTACTTTAGTGATTATGTCACTGTGAAAGCGAAAAAAATAACTGACGTCGAGACACCGTGTCCACTTCCTGTTATACTGTAATCTGCATTTTCTGAATTTGCTTTGGTATCGATTTATAACTAAACATCGAACATGTATACCTTCATTGTTACTTCAGAGTAATCATATTTAAAATGACTGAAGATTGGGTTTGGGCGTTCCGGTGGACGGACGTTTCGGCCAAGGGTTTCGACCAGGACGGACGTCTCAGTCCTTGGTTCTCTTCTGTAAAATAAACGATCTTCAATATTTGAAATTCGCACCTATCGTTATATGTGTAGATATCAGTTACTAGTATTTCAAACAATAAGTATGATTTTTGGCTATTGAGAAAATGGTATATGCTTGTATTTTGTGCATGTATTTATGACCAATTTCAAGAATAAGAGTCGTAACTTTCGTAGGTACAAGTATCGTGACTCTTCCATACATTTCACGTACGTTCATTACACTTGAATGGAGTTGCCGCTTGAAAAGAATGCTATTTACGAAGTTTAAAATAGCCAAGCCTTCCGGATTCTAGCCTCTTGGTTGATTCGACAACGGTAGCTATCATTTATTCTAAAAAGTTGAAGATCGGTAAACATAAAACTAATCTAAAATATGTCCTGCTCTTCACGTGCGACATGTTTATTAAAAACAGAGTTAAGCGAATTTATTTAGACATTAATGCGTGAATTCTGGAGGTCATTGCCCATTGCCGCACTTAATTCAAACACGTTGTAATAGAGTTCATATTCATATTCACTCCATTTCAAATAAACTAATTCACCATTGGAACATCGCCCAACAAAAATTTCGCTGATCACTCAGTTGTCGCAAGGTGTGTTGTACCATGATACACCCAGTTTCGACTTTTGTAAAATGCGATAGTAAAAATATACGTTTCACTTGGTATCACCATGGAGGTAAAAAAAGATTTTTACCTACATGGTATCACATTAGGGTAAAGCTGTGGGGTGGGGCGCTAAACGGCGGGATATTCGATACCCTTGAACATGCAATAGAAATTACGTGTATACAGTGCATTCTAATTATTCTTCGCAAATAAAACAACAATACAAATAAGAACTTTTCATTATCTAATTTACATAATACTGAACATAATAATGACCGCGAAGACTGGTTGTTACAGTTGTTTACAGAAATATTTAATACATAGTCTATTACGTCATATAAGTGATCAGTTGTTCACAGAAATATTTAATACGTAGTCAATAACGTGATATCGGTGATCAGTTGTTCACAGAAATGATGTCGTCATTCAGTTTACAAAAATATTAAAACATACTAGTAGTCTATTTCGTTATTTCGGCGTACATGTTTAGTTGTTTACATAAATATTTAGTGTATAACCACTTTTTTGAAAAGTTATTTTCCAAACTAAAAATAGCCAACGTCCTTTAAAATAGTATGATACAGGTAAAAATTTGAAGAGCGCTGGTCGTTGCGCAGCGCGTTTTCGTACTTCGTGTAATGAAGCAATGTTTACACGTGTTGTATACGCCGCCATGAGTCCCCTATCCAACAGGACGCGATGACCACCGCCCTTTGAACAAAAGAATTTTTATTTTATATGCTGACCAAAAAATATCAGAATAACAATGTTTTAAACGTTTGTAAAACCATAGACCTTAGAAAGAGAAAATAAAAACACTTGTTGTTTGCATTATCGTATTTTCACTTAAATCATACTATTTTCAATGATACTCGCGTATTTTAGTTTTGCTAGTCTATATTTTAAAATCGTAATTCTGAAATTTCCGAACTGTCTGAAAGGCCGTCTGCACAGACAGGACTCGTCCAGATTGTTTTTAGATCGCTGTATTTTCGCCCCATTTCCCAAAAATTTTGCGGTTTTTACCTGAGTCCTGCCATTTTCGAAGTAATTAGGATATTTTATTTTGATGACTTGCTATACAAAAGTCGAAATTACGAATTTTCTATACTGTTTGAAACCGTGAAAGTCAGCAGCTTACTGTCATGAATTTGTTTTTGCGTATCTGTTGGTCGACTTAATTAACTGATTATTAGCGAATTGCTGTGTTATGTCTGTCATCGTTTAGGTTTATTTGAAGTTTTGGACGGAACTTGGCTCAGTGAATTGGAACTAATTACCAGATAACCGTCGCGATTCTGACAGTTGGTATCCATAGTTATTAATGTAGTGAACGATTAATCAAAAGATATGACGTATTCAGTACTTAGTGTGATTGGCTGTATGATTGAAGGTTACGCCCTAGAGTCTTTTTACTGTTTTGTAATTGGTTAGAGTTTTGAAAATGAATAAAGAGAGTTTGAGTTGGTCTTGGGGAGCAGAGCACGATAGACGCAGTCTGAGAGTAGAGAGAGTGCAGTCCTGGGCAGTCGAGAGCAGTCCTGGAGAGCCTTGGGGCGAGTGTTGACGCAGTCTAAGAGAGTCTTGGGGATTTTTCCCCAGGGCGCTGTGTCTTATAGAGTGCTCGACTGATCGACTAAGACGAGAGTTGAGACGTATTTCGTTGTGTGTGTCTTATTTGACTGTAAAGTATAAGTGACTTTCCCGATCCCGTACCTCAAGGGGACGAGATAGAGAGACGAGACGAGTTTCCCCCCTGGCAAGTGTAGAGAACCCCAGAGGAGAAGATTTTCCCCCTGATATTACACCGGAAATGGCTGACCCGGTTTGTTTTAGATCACTATATTTTCGCCCGACTTGTCAAAAATACAAAAGTCGAAATTCTGAATTTCCCAAACTGCTTGTAAACGTGTGACATTCATCTGACAACGAAAATGGCTGACCCAATCCTTTTTTGATTGCTTTATTTTCGCCCGATTTCTCAAATATAAAACATCTATTGTTCAAATTGTTGCATTTTTTACTTGAGTCATGCCATTTTCGAAGTAATTAGGGTATTTTATTTTGATAACTTGCTATACAAACGTCGAAATTACAAATTTTCTAAACTGTTTGAAACCGTGAAAGTCAGCAGCTTACACCGGAAATGGCTGACCCGGTTTGTTTTAGATCGCTGTATTTTCGCCCGACTTGTCAAAAATAAAACATCTGTTGTTCAAATCGTTGCATTTTTTACTTGAGTCGTACAATTTTCGAAGTAATTAGGGAGTTTTAATTTGATGACTTCCGTTACAAAAGTCGAAATTCTGAATTTCCCAAACTGCTTGTAAACGTGTGACATTCATCCGACAACGAAAATGGCTGACCCGATCTTTTTTTGATTGCTTTATTTTCGCCCGATTTCTCAAAAATAAATCATCTATTGTTCACATTGTTGCATTTTTTACTTGAGTCATGCCATTTTCGAAGTAATTAGGATTTTTATATTGATGACTTGCTGTACAAACGTCGAAATTACGGATTTAGTCATGTTTACAAGATTCGGCATTTTGTTTGTCACGTGATAATTGTGTGAACAATGATTGTCCGGTTATTGCGAACTTGTCCCTCTTTATTTAGGCTTTTGAATCATAAATTCTAAAGTATGGTTCTGAATGAAACAACAGGCAGAGAGCACTTTATTCAAAAACGTCGTCAAACCCTTCTCACTACCTTAACGTGACCATGGAAGGTACTCCTTCCATGTCGTGACAATAGCATCGATCACCCCAGACTATAATATTACGAGTCTGATGCATAACGGTCCAGTGTGCGACATCCTGTGTGTATTGCAAACAAATAGCATAGCGCCGGTCGGCATTTTTTTATTCTGGTCGGAAATTCTGAATGGCGGATTCTAGCAGCGAGCGTGGGCAGAATTTTGAAAAAATAACGAACGAAGAAATCAACAGGTGAAAAGGTGTTTGAGTAATATTCTCAAACATAAAACGCAACTAGATGAGTTTTTAGTAGACCAATACACTCACGTGACACTACTTTCCCGAATTAGGTTCGTGCAGGGAGCTGGTTCGTGTAAACTACTTTCTTGAGGAAGCCCATTTCGTTTTCGCACCTCAGGCCACGACACCAGATCTATTCACACTACCTGCCTGGACTTCGTACTTGATATGGTTGCACATTTTAGTTATTTTGCGCAAAGTAATGAAAAACGAAACGGCGTTAATTTTTGACATAGAACAAAGGGAGATAGAACAGTGGTGGAAGGAATCAATCGGAATCAATCCTCGGTACTGGCATTTTGTGGTTCTTTGCTAAGACCGAGATAAAAAATAAATGTAGTAGTCCAGATAATCGCGGTGTCGTAATTATCCAATATATACGTTAAGACAAAACATCCTTTCCCATTTATACTTGATATATATTGTGCGTGGACGTTTTTTGGACGAGGTGAAACTTTACATTCTCATGATTGAATAGTGTAACGAAAGAGACGCTGGAAGCAATGTCAGAGTTCTTCGTCGAAATGAGTTTGAGAACCTACAAACCGTTTGGGTCCGCTTCTTGGCACATGCCAAGTTATGCTCGTCTAATCGTTTAACAGGGGAGAGAATTTACAAAACAAGCAGCCTATCGGCTGAGATAGCTCCGCTGTTAGAAATGCACATTTCAATTAAAGAACTGAAGACATCATCAGAAAATGAACAATATGTATAGTATCAAAGCAATCGGACTTACAGTTTTTAGCAAGAAGTTGAAAATATCACTTTCTACCAAAAATGACTAAAATATTCACCAAAATTAGAGAATTGAAGATATCATCACGAAATGAACAAATCTGAGAAAGGTCTACATGTAGTATCTATATATGTAATATCAAAGCAATTGAACTTTTGGTTTTTAACAAGAAGTCGAAAATATCACTTTTTACCAAATATGACAAAAATATTCACCAAAATTATAGAATCCAAGATATCATCACGAAATGAACAAATCTGAGAAAGGTCTACATGTAGTATCTAAATATGTAATATCAAAGCAATTGAACTATTGGTTTTTAACAAGAAGTCGAAAATATCACTTTTTACCAAAAATTACAAAAATATTCACGAAAATTAGAGAATTGAAGACATCACAAAATGAACAAATCTGAGAGAGGTCCACATGTAGTACCTATATATGTAATATCAAAGCAATCGGACTTATGGTTTTTAACAAGAAGTCGAAAATATCACTTTTTACCAAAAATTACAAAAATATTCACCAAAATTAGAGAATTGAAGATATCATCACAAAATGAACAAATCTGAGAGAGGTCCACATGTAGTACCTATATATGTAGTATCAAAGCAATTGGACTTGCTGTTTTTAACAAGAAGTCGAAAATATCACTTTTTACCAAAAATGATAAAAATATTCACCAAAATTAGAAAATTGAAGATATCATTACAAAATGAACAATTCTGAGAGAGGTCCACATGTAGTACCTATATATGTAATATCAAAGCAATTGCACTTGCGGTTTTTAACAAGAAGTCGAAAATATCACTTTTTACCAAAAATGACAAAAATATTCACCAAAATTAGAGAATTAAAGATATCATTACAAAATGAACAAATCTGAGAGAGGTCCACATGTAGCACCTATATATGTAATATCAAAGCAATTGCACTTGCGGTTTTTAACAAGAAGTCGAAAATATCACTTTTTACCAAAAATGACAAAAATATTCACCAAAATTAGAGAATTAAAGATATCATTACAAAATGAACAAATCTGAGAGAGGTCCACATGTAGTACCTATATATGTAATATCAAAGCAATTGCACTTGCGGTTTTTAACAAGAAGTCGAAAATATCACTTTTTACCAAAAATGACAAAAATATTCACCAAAATTAGAGAATTGAAGATATCAACATGAAATGAACAAACCTAAGAGAGGTCTACCCAAGGTACATATACACCAAGTATCAAAGCATTCAGGCTTGTAGTTTTCAAGAAGAAGTCGAAAAAGTAAAACATTGACACGGACGACAGACGACGGACAATCACTCATATGATAAGCTCCGCTCGACAAAGTCGACAGCGGAGCTAAAAAGAATAGCAGACTGCATATAAACTTTTTTTCTCGATTTTTTTCTCGATGTCAAACCGGTTGCTATGTTGTAATTGTATGGAACAATGCATTCTGGTTGTCCAACTACGGAATGTACACTATTGTCTGAGACTCATTCTCGCCGCCAGAGTTTATTTCCGCTTCGAGACTCGACGGAATAAATCTATGTAGGCTTGGCGTAAAAGAGGCCGGGCCATGGGGTACGACGATGCGGCGACTTGGATTCAGTAATACTCCACTATTTGGCTCAAGCAAGCCTATAAGGCTGTATGTTAAACCATGGACCTCCATGGTAAAACGTACGATGTATAAAACGCGTCGACGTGTTCACAATACTAACTATTATCAGCTCATTACCGACTGGCACCGAACCAATTCTGTCGTCGTATCGCTTATTTGGAATAAAAGACGTGTTTTAAGAGCAGGTCAAAACTTCCACCAGTATTCGACTGAAGTCTGGCTATTGCTTAACTGAAGAATGACACCTCTTGGTGTGTGAATTGAGTCTTATCCATTTAACATCAACAAACCACCAACTATTAATTGCAGCGGATTTCTTAATTTGTAATACTACAATAGATGCGGAGCAAAAATAATATTATTATGGGGAGGGTGCTCAGCACTGCCAATTCACATCATACTTTTGACGAAATGGTCTCTCGACGAAATATGCATCGGGATAAAGCATTCTGTATGTAGTTTCTACCAACGAACATTTTAATTACAATTTTTCTATTCGTTTTTAGCCTCAGATGGAAGTAGAATAGTCTCTCTCTTTCGGTTATAATTTGTGTATAGTATACTGTTCTAGGCCAATCAGATCTTGGTTAGACCACACATATTTCATAGCAACAGACGTAGTTGGCACTTAAATGTAGATCCACATCCTCTAATGGACCATTATAGTTTTTATCAAGGTATCGGATGATTTTGAGCAGGCACATTACATTGACATTACAACAAATACACATTTTAAATTTCCATACTGTCTCTCACACGGGCATAGTTGTGCCAAGGCAAGTATACAAACCAGTGCCGCTACACATTCATTGTGCATTTAATCAAAATCCTTCTCCACTAGAGTAGTGCACTAGATATGAACTTCGAATATAATTTATTTCAGAGACGTAACGACCAACATATTTTATTTACGAATTGTACAGCTACCAGTCTACAGCCGTTTCAACATCAGCATCCGTTACGTGCACATGGTGGGATATCGGCACGTGCCGACATTTTAAGCCTTCATGTTTGGGGAGAATTACAGCACTGGGTTTACGTTTGTCCGGACCCACATCGGAACCCACTCGGTTCGTACAGAAATCACGCTTTCATTCGTCGATCTGTTAGTTGACCCAAACATGAAAAGCGATACACATATGATGAAAACAATAATTGACATATTGAAATTAATTCCTTTTGTTATTATAGTATTTATTACGAGTTATCGTGCAATGAACGGCTTAGAAGATTCGATTTTTTTTTTGTTTACTAGTACGTCAATGTAGCATTGCAAGAAAATACCGGTTGCAGCACATGAATATTCGTCGCCGACGACAGTTTGCATTCATTTCATACATTACTACTGTATCTGATCATATATATAATTATGTGTTCTTTGAAAAAGCACCACTGATTTCGGTTCGTGCCGAGCGTTCAAGTAGATCTCTAACGTGAACGCCACTAATGTGTACTTGGCTGAGAAATCATTACGTACTACAATATACTAACACTGACACTCCTTTTCTAACTTTTGAAAGTAATGGTTTTAAGAAACATTCATTGTGTGTTTTAATCATAGGTTAATCAACAGTATGTTTATAAGTTCAGTCACACCAGACAAAACAAATATCACTCGATGCCACAGTGGTAACACCTCTTTTGTTGTAGAAGTAACACACGTGATTATAAACAATGTATTAACAAACAAGTGTGAGCTGTCTTGGCTGAGTTCAAGTGCAGCCCCTTACACGTTTTTTTTCCCAAACTTAAAATATGACGGAACTTCGTTCTATCATAGCCCAACTATACTTTTCTTTAGATTTTTGAAATGTCATAAAATTGAACTAATAAAGACGTACAAGAAGCCTGATGTATTGGAGCTAAGCACGTCTGGGGGTACATCAATCTTCAAGCCACGACTGTGTTTGTCGTTGATGGCGGGATCATGACGCGGGAGTAATTGCACTTAACGAGCAATTTAAAAACAAGCTGTACGAGGGCGCTATATACGAATATGGAATAATTTTATTTTATTAGCTAATGCAAATTTAAATTGTAAACGGTTATACACATCATGTAAGGATAAATATTATAAAGCAGTTCCCGGAAAACGTCAAAATAAATGTAATTTACAATGGGCGTACTCTGTGTACATGACATGGAAGAACACAAGAATATGCCGGAAACCGTTAACGTAATGATCGGTTACCCAGCTGTATATGTTGTTACAGTTTCAACGTAAATTGGCGTATATTTTTGCATTTACGTTTCTTCCGTCCAACTTAATCAGCAGTTATTTAAAAGTATACGTTATAAACGTTGAACGGAAATCTGCGGTTTTTCAGAAATTACCGTTGATTTACGTTGGACTGAATGGACGACAAACGTAGCATTTCCGGCTGAGGGTTATGCGACGGATATGCCACCCCCATAGTCCGACGGTTACGCGGCGGTTTTACTGCATAACCGCCATGTAACCGTTGTGTAACCGTAACGGAAACACACGATTTCATGCCGTGATATAAGCAGTCCGCGGCTCTCCACGGTTTACCGCGGTGAACCGCCCGTTTGATTTCCGACTCTTCCCTTAGACTTCTTTAGGCGTCAGGAGTGAATGAAATATCCAAAATATCTTTTAAAAAAACTGCCGAAAAAATGCCGGGCGATTTCATGGTCCGTTCACAGTCCCTCCACAGAGACTGTGGTCCGTTGCAGACTGCTCGACCGACCGTCCATACACGTGTTGTCACTGTACATCCGCCATGTTGAATCGCACAAGATCGACAAAATCTTCATTGCAACTAACAGTTCAATGCTCACAACATAAAAAATACGAATATAATCATAGGCAACCTGCTATTAGATAATGAATAAATTGATCGACACAGGGAAATTCTCCCCCCCCCCGAGTTGTAAATATTTCGGAAATCGCTACACAAGCAAATAAACAGGCCATTTGCTAGAAAAATTAGGCCTTTTTTCCTGTCAAAGTTTTCTCTTCGGATTTTATGCCAGGAAGCATGTTAGAATATATTAAAACTTGGGGCATGTTGAAAATTGTCCAAAAATTCAAGATGGCGGACGTGTTTCAAAATGGCGGACTTTTTAATATATTTTCGCGATACTGTGGAGATATTATCACTATAATAATACTATTTTTTTTTCTACCAAAGTTTTCTCTTCAGATTTTATGCCAGGAAGCATGTTAGAATATATTAAAACTTGGGGCATGTTGAAAATTGTCCAAAAATTCAAGATGGCGGACTTTTTAATATATTTTCGCGATACTGTGGAGATATTATCACTATAATTATACTATTTTTTTTTCTACCAAAGTTTTCTCTTCGGATTTTATGCCAGGAAGCATGTTAGAATATATTAAAACTTGGGGAATGTTGAAAATTGTCCAAAAATTCAAGATGGCGGACGTGTTTCAAAATGGCGGACTTTTTAATATATTTTCGCGATACTGTGGAAATATTATCACTATAATTATACTATTTTTTTTTCTACCAAAGTTTTCTCTTCGGATTTTATGCCAGGAAGCATGTTAGAATATATTAAAACTTGGGGCATGTTGAAAATTGTCCAAAAATTCAAGATGGCGGACCAGTTTCAAAATGGCGAACTTTTTAATATATTTTCGCTATAACTGTGGAGATATTATCACTATAATTATACTATTTTTTTTCTACCAAAGTTTTCTCTTCGGATTTTATGCCAGGAAGCATGTTAGAATATATTAAAACTTGAGGCATGTTGAAAAATGTCCAAAAATTCAAGATGGCTGACTTGTTTCAAAATGGCGGACTTTTTAATATATTTTCGCGATACTGTGGAGATATTATCACTATAATTATACTATTTTTTTTTCTACCAAAGTTTTCTCTTCGGATTTTGTGCCAGGAAGCATGTTAGAATATATTAAAACTTGAGGCATGTAGAAAAATGTCCAACAATTCAAGATGGCGGACGTGTTTCAAAATGGCAGACTTTTTAATATATTTTCGCGATACTGTGGAGATATTATCACTATAATTATACTATTTTTTTTTCTATCAAAGTTTTCTCTTCGGATTTTATGCCAGGAAGCATATTAGAATATATTAAAACTTGGGGCATGTTGAAAATTGTCCAAAAATGCAAGATGGCGGACCTGTTTCAAAATGGCGGACTTTTTAATATATGCTTTTGCTATACTGTGAAAATATTATCACTATAATTATAATATTTTTTTTTCTATCAAGGTTTTTTCTTCGGATTTCATGCCAGGAAGCATGTTAGAATATATTAAGACTTGAGGCATGTTGAAAATTGTTCAAAAAATTCAAGATGGCGGACCAGTTTCAAAATGGCGAACTTTTTAATATATTTTCGCTATAACTGTGGAGATATTATCACTATAATTATACTATTTTTTTTCTACCAACGTTTTCTCTTCGGATTTTATGCCTGGAAGCATGTTAGAATATATTAAAACTTGAGGCATGTTGAAAAATGTCCAAAAATTCAAGATGGCGGACTTGTTTCAAAATGGCGGACTTTTTAATATATTTTCGCGATACTGTGTCGATATTATCACTATAATTATACTATTTTTTTTCTACCAAAGTTTTCTCTTCGGATTTTATGCCAGGAAGCATGTTAGAATATATTAAAACTTGAGGCATGTTGAAAAATGTCCAAAAATTCAAGATGGCGGACGTGTTTCAAAATGGCAGACTTTTTAATATATTTTCGCGATACTGTGGAGATATTATCACTATAATTATACTATTTTTTTTTCTATCAAAGTTTTCTCTTCGGATTTTATGCCAGGAAGCATGTTAGAATATATTAAAACTTGGGGCATGTTGAAAATTGTCCAAAAATGCAAGATGGCGGACCAGTTTGAAAATGGCGGACTTTTTAATATATTTTTGCTATACTGTGAAAATATTATCACTATAATTATAATATTTTTTTTTCTATCAAAGTTTTTTCTTCGGATTTCATGCCAGGAAGCATGTTAGAATATATTAAGACTTGAGGCATGTTGAAAATTGTTCAAAAAATTCAAGATGGCGGACCAGTTTGAAAATGGCGGACTTTTTAATATATTTTCGCGATACTGTGGAGATATTATCACTATAATTATAATATTTTTTTTTCTATCAAAGTTTTTTCTTCGGATTTCATGCCAGGAAGCATGTTAGAATATATTAAGACTTGAGGCATGTTGAAAATTGTTCAAAAAATTCAAGATGGCGGACCAGTTTCAAAATGGCGGACTTTTTAATATATTTTCGCGATACTGTGGAGATATTATCACTATAATTATAATATTTTTTTTCTATCAAAGTTTTTTCTTCGGATTTCATGCCAGGAAGCATGTTAGAATATATTAAGACTTGAGGCATGTTGAAAATTGTTCAAAAAATTCAAGATGGCGGACCAGTTTCAAAATGGCGGACTTTTTAATATATTTTCGCGATACTGTGGAGATATTATCATTTGAATTATACTATTTTTTTCTATCAAAGTTTACTCTTCAGATTTTATACCAGGAAGCTTGGGGCATGTTGAACATTTCACAAAAATTCAAGATGGCGGCCCAGTTTTTAAAATGGCGGCCTTTTAAATACATAATTGCTATAGTGTTGAGATATTGTCATTATAATTGTGCTATTTGTGGGGGCTATCATATTTTTCTTTTCAGATTTTATGCAAGGAAGCATGTTAGAATATATTAGGATTTGGGACATGTTGGAATATTAAAATGATGCAAATGACAATATCTGAAAACGTAATGCATGCACCTGAAATCCTATTCACAACAATGTACCGTCTGAAACATTGTTAACACCTTTTATTGTTATACTGAAATTTCATCGTTTATATGACCATAAATAGAATCTATTCTGTTTTACTGATGCAATTACATGTGGATCAGAGCTTCAGGGTTTTCTTGTACTTTGTGAATTTGGTTTATTGAATCTCACTACACTGCTGTTTTGATTAGTGCATGGGCAGACGTTAAGCTTACTGGTCTAACAGAAATTTTATCTAAACTGGAACGATTGGATCTGGAAATAAAGGAAGGCATTTAAACAGAACAAAAATAACCAAATGTAAGTAATCAATAAAAAAATTTAATATATTTATTATCAGCTTGACTGTGTTGTTTTTTACTTAAGTTAAGTTAGCAAATTTTTAAAACTTTATTTGGGTAGTTTTTTTTCAAGATTTGAATAATTTATTTTTAATCACCTTTACTGTCTAAAAATTATTTTTTCAGCACTACAATTATGTCAGCAGTTCCTTATCTGAAAACCAACAGCCCTGGATCTTATCGATGCATTTTGTGTGACTTGTTTATTGAAGATAAAGACAAAAAGCCAGTCCAGTCAGTAGCATTTGAGACGATTCAGAAAAATGCTGTTCTTTGGTCAAAAATCGACAAACGTGTTTGTATAGACCAACCTTATAAGGCATTTCGCGAAGCAGCAGCGAGGCTCCCCAAAAGTTTCATTGAGACATTGTACAGTCATAAATCTTGCACAGTTTCATTCAGAAGTAGATTATCAACAAAAGTGCTGCAGTCAAGTAAGCTTGAGAAAGGAAATATTGATGAAGAAGCAAATGATAGTTGTGGTGAAGGGGAATCACTACTATTGGCCAGTGGGAGAAAAAGAACCAAAATAATTAGAGAAAAAAGGACTGAAAAATCATGTTCGATATGCAACCAAAATTCAAGTGATGATGGAAGACCATACAATGATGGTGGGCTGGCACGCTGTTCAGAAGAAAAAGCTGCTTTTAAGCTAAAAGCCTTGGTGGCAAAGAAGCTGTTAGATGAGCATGATCGGCATTATGATGCTGCAAAGAGAATTGATATTCTACTCAATGGTGCATCATACGATGTGTTTGCAGCTGATGTCTATTACCACAAGAAATGCTATGCTGCATTTTCATACACCTACAACAAGAAAGAAACGTCAACAAACAAAAAAGAGCAAGAACGCAAAGCTATAGAGTGTTTTGATGAAATGATCAGACGAAGAGTAATCCTAGATAAACAATCCTTTCTCATGACTGAGCTCTTGAAAGACATCAAAGAGATAAGTTCTGATTTTAGCCTCAATGAACCACCAATAAGACAAACAAAATATCTTAAGACGCATCTTGAAGAAACCTTTAAAGATGAGATCGCATTTTCTAAAGTTGGTCGTAAGAAACAAGTCCTACATTGCAGCTCAGTCGGACCTGTTACCTATGTTGAGGCTGCATTAAAAGGCCATGGTTTACGAGAGGTTGACCTAACCAAAGCATTTGCAAGACTTGTAAGACGAAAACTTGCAGATAGACAGCCACTTGACTGGCCCCCAACAAATGATGAACTCTGCAAGTCTTTGGAAACGTATATTCCACTAGAGTGTGTCTTCAATGCTATAGCATGGTCATTGAATGACAAATGGCTGATCAATGAAAATGGAATTGTCAATACGCCCTTGGACTTAAGTCACAAAATTTCCAGCCTTGCTCAAGGATGGGAAGCAATGAAATCACATGGTAGATCACCTTTAAATATCGCCATGGGCTTGACAATCAACAGATTGACCGGAAGTAAGGAGGCATCAAGATTGTTGCACAGAAGTGGTATCACTATATCTTACAATGACATTAGGCTCCTAAGCAATACTTGGGCAGACGAAGTCAAAATGGAGCATGCACAGATACTTCCACCTGGGTTTGTGAAGGGTAGGGCAGTTAATATTACCTTTGATAACTCTGATGGTCGACAGCAAACTCTGACAGGGTCACGAACGACACATCACACTACAGGAACAATATTCCAGGCATCTTTTCCAGGCGACAAGAGGTTAACGTCATGTCAATCATATGGTGATCTATTGCACCAGGAACAGAAAGATTATGGCTCGTATGTTATTCCAAAAAAACGGGCAGACCCCCCTGCGATGCCGGATTTTGAGGACAAGTTCAAAGATTCACCATTGATTGAAGAAGCATTTCAGCGTGATGTAGCTTGGGTATTGTGTGGAGCTGTAAGCAGAGATATTCTTCTCGAAGTGCAGCCAGAAATGAGCATTGATGATCTTCAGCCTGTTGGATCATGGACAAATTTCATGAAATCTGTTACAGACACCACCACATCAAAATGCAAATTAGAGTACCTCCCAGTCATTCCACTTCCTCCTAAAGACAATGTTGTCAAATGGTATATGGATATGGTTTTAAAAATGATTGATCAACTAGAAACAGATCATATTTTCCTTCATGCAGATGAAGCCATCGATTCAAAAGTTTTGATCATTCAATGGTTAAACCAAGGAAAGTATGATCAAATCATTATCTTTTTGGGTGGATTCCATACGATTTTGGTCAACCTAAAAATCCTCGGAAAAAATATTCTTGTCTTGGATTAAAAGAATGGTGGGTGGATGCTGATGTAATAGCTCAAGGTTCTGTTGATCAAGCAATGGAAGGGAAGCACTATCATAGGAGTATAAGACTACATAAGCAAGCTTTTGAGGCACTCGTTCGTTACCAAATGAAAAGTATTTTGATGAATGATGACATAAGCCATGAATTAAAAAATTGTGAATTTGAGAATTTTGCAGTCAACAGACAATTTGAAGTCCTTAGTTGATTCAGAAGGATTCAAAGAAATGGTGAAGAAATTGACAGACACATCTGACACTCAATCTCAAATGATGGTACAGTACATTCGTGATGTCTCAGCTGTTCTCTGCTTCATCAGTGCTGTCAGAGAAAAAACAATTGAGCGCCACTTAGCAGCAGAGCAGGCATTGTTACCAAAGTGCTTTGCATTCGGGCATCAAAACTATGCCCGTTATCTGACATATCAACACGTTAAGCTGCAAGATATCAAAAGTAAGAAAACAGTAGCATGGAATGATCTTCTAGTTAATGGTTTTGGTGGTTCAGTCTCTGGTAAGCCATTCTCAATCATCCATGGCGACTTAATAACTGAAACAACTATTAACAGAGAAGTAAAGGTTAGAGGAGGGCCTATGCAAGGAGGATTTAGTACAAACGAAAGAGCTGTAGATACATTTGTGAAAACCAGTCACTCTATGGCTACAGTTCGAGTTAAACTAAAGGAACGTTTGAAAGTTTTGACACAGTCTGTTCACAAGGAAACAACTGTTGGAGCAATTAAGAAGCACGAGACTATGATTGAAAGTCTTGTCCTGCAGCTGGACAAATATTTTGACCCATTTCTTCAGGGTCCTGCTAGACATTTCAAAACTGGAGCACAAATAGAGTCAGCTGTAATCAAAGGTCTATTGAATTCTTCTGCGATGGGAGAAGACATGTATATTGAGTTTGTTGATGAACGACTCAAAACCACAGACAACAGGGTCAGCATTTTTGCACCAATTAAGAACCCTAAACGAAAAACTGGTATGGAACGAACAAAAAAAGTTCCAAAAGCAGTGAGTGTTCTCAAAGAAGACAGACAAGCATTTGGTGTTCTTGTTGGTAAAGCTGCAAGTCCAAGGGAAGCACACTCCTACCCTCTAACTAGTGTTCCACTCGCATTAGCCTCACCTGATAGAGATCTCAGACAAGGTTGCAAATCAGCTCTACGAAATTACCTGATTGATGAATCGAATGCTGAGATGCAAACTCCTTTGTCAGAGGCAGCATGGTTAATTGATGGCATGGCTGCAGTTAGATCAATTAAAACCAAGCCAACATGGGGAGAGTATGCAAAGGCACACCTGCACCTGCGGATCGAGCATACTCACTTGGTGTGATATTTGACAACTACACACAGGAGACTACAAAACAACTTACACAGCGTCGCAGAGGGAACCCTGGTAAGAGAGTTTTAATTACAAGTCATGAGCAAAGTATGCCACAGCGAAAAGATTGGGACATTTTCCTTCATAACTCAGAGAATAAAACAGAACTGATAAGTTTCCTGGTAAATTATGCCAAAGACCACAAAGACATGTTCAATATACCACTCTGCATTACAGAAAATGAAAAGACCTGGCTGATCGCCAATGAAAATATAACAGATCTTGAAGAGAGTAACCATTGTGAAGCTGATACTCGCTTGATACTGGAGGCTAATAAGTCTGATGCACCCGTGATTGTTCATGCAACAGACACTGATGTCTTAGTGTTGCTGGTTCATAAATTCCCAACTCGCCTTTTCAATCGGAAATGGCAAATGAAAGTTGGTGACCAAAGATTCGTGGATATTGAGTCAATTTGTGGACATATCGGCTCTGAGGCTTGTGCTATTTTACCAGCATATCACAGCATCACTGGATGTGATACCACCTCCTTTCCATTTGGAATTGGGAACTTAAAGGCATGGAAAAAGATGAACAAATTGAATTGTTACAGCCTGCTGAACAACATTGGTTCCACTTTGGCCTCAGTAAAATAATTGTCACAAGCCAAGAAATTCTTTCGAACTGTAATGTACGCAGGCAAAACAGATGAATATTATGTTGACACAAGAGTTCGGATGTATGAAAAATAGAAAGTCAAGTCAAGTTCAGGAATAATCCAAGATGAGAATAGTGCAATCCAACATTTAAAGCAAAGTTGCTTCCAGGCATATATTTGGCATCAGTGCACAGAGCAGATGATTAATTATCCACCACCCAATGAAACAAGGGGATGGAAAGAAGAAGAAGACAGCATAGTTCCTGTATGGTACACATGTAACCAATTTCCACCTTGTGACAGCCAGCCTGACAACAGTGATAATGATGAAGTATTTTCAAGCAATGACGATAATGAGGAAGAAGATAGCACAGATATCAGTGACTATGATTTTGATTATGACTCTGATGAAAGTTTTTAAGTGAGTGTGTGAGAGAGTGTGTGTGTGTGTGAGTGAGTGTGAGTGTGTGTGAGTGTGAGTGAGTGTGAGTGAGTGTGTGAGTGTGAGTGAGTGTGTGTGTGTGTGAGTGTGTGTGTGTGTGTGAGTGTGTGTGTGTGTGTGTGTGTGTATGTACTCGCATTACTATATGCTTCGAGGACGTTGATAGGTTTTTTGACCTGCCTCCGAGGACGTCTCAATGCTAGCGAGGACATTTTCAGGGTCCTCGGATTAAAGTGTTATAGAATGGCTTCAAATGACCTATTAACCACGTGACACCATTCTGAGACACGTCCTCGAAGAACCGGTAAAGTGTGAAAAATTTACACATTTTCGTTGGAGGCCCATTTCAGCCTCGGGCGCCCCCAATTTGACAGATACACACATTTCAAAGATACACGCAATTCAACAGTTATAACGCGTCTAACTGGTTAGAGCGCCAACTTTTAATGGCATATAGCAAAGGTATTACCACAATTCTAGTTTTAAGTGAGATCCGAGGACCCCGGGGGACATGAGATGGTAAATCAGTGAGGCCTCATTGTTGTCCAAAACATGATACACAATGTGTTAAGGTAGCGAAAAGGGTTTGATGACGTTTCTGATTAAAGCATTCTCTGTCTATTATCTCATTCAGAACCGTAATTTAGCTCATATATTTCAAAAGCCTAAGTATAGAGGGACACGTTGGCACAATCTGGAGAGTCAATGTTTACATAATTACTACGTGTCCACAAAAATGGCAAAACTTTTTGTAAAAATGACCAAGTCTGCGATTGCGAGAGTACAATGCGGGAATTTCCGGGTGAAATTTGTGCAAGGCATTGTCTGTAATCAAGTCTATTGAAATGCGTCTTCCATAGTCAAAAGACCTATTCTTCCGATTTCTATGCAGGTTTGTTTTTTTGTCCCCTAATTACTCCATACTTGGCACCTTTAACATACTATTATTCTGTGACAAAGCATTTTCCTAAAAAACCCAGACATATTTCGCACACCATCATTATCTTTTGAACGCTAACTGCGAGTTTGAATGTCCTAGTCCGAACGCACTTGATTTGGCGGTGGTCCCAATAAGTCGTACTCAATCAAAACTTCAACTCAAGAAAAACGCAAAAAAACAGTTTTCGATAATAAAACATTGTAAATTTGCTGCGTTATTATAAATATGCACTAAAAATGGCCAAACACATTAACCACTGATATCATAGAACTCATAAAGAGTGTCAGATAATGAATAATTTCAAGCGTGAAAAATGAAGAAAATTGCTGGCATTTGAGTCCGTACTTCAGGAACGTTGGGGTTTCCATTGTTATGCAAACGAACAACGAGGGATAATCCTCTGACAAACATTACTGTCCCACTGTATACGCTGACAGTTTACAAACAAGCTAATCCTTCAAGTGTCTCTGATAAGAAATCTAATAAAACGGGTTTTATGGTGAAAAAAAAATTGCTGTGTCAGAGTGTGACGCTGCAGATTTGTTTTGCCTCGTCTGTCAACGCTTTTTTTTCCTCGCCATTGCGTTAGAAAAAATGGTATTAGTAAAATAGAATATTGACTTGGAAAATAAAACTATTTAAACGAAACTTGCGCAAAGTTACAGTATTTTCGCACACCCTCCCGCCCGCTTCCGTTTTCCAATCACTTTTTTGTCTCGCTTTTGCTACCGCTTGCTGAATTCGACCGGACAATTTCCGCTTTATTTTCGACCGCGCAAACCCCGAAATATCATTCGGACTAAAAAAAAATTCCGATGTTCACATTGCCTTATCATTGTTTTTCTGTTTTTTTTATATATGTTGAACAGCTGACATAAGTTCAAATACTTTTTGTTTTAACTATCTATAATTATATACACGCAATCTGACCCTTTGACCTAGATTTGGCTTGGACTGAATATTTTATTTTAAACAATATTATGACGTGAAATACAAAATGTATTTCGACACAAGTACGACATGGTTGTCTGGGTTTTCTTTCCTGATTATTGAGTCTTCGCAATGTGTTTTGTATAAGTATTGTTGTTTTCCTCCGAGGTGAAGACAAGCTGAAAGACCATGAAGCTAAATGGCAGTTCCATTCTGAGTGAAAGAAAATATTTTCTGAGCCTAAAATAAAACCTAATATTTACACCTCTTTGTGTATTTGTTAATATTTATTAGTATTTGTTTGGAATATCGTTGGTTTCTTCATACTGAGTTTAGGACGGGCGTCGATCAACACAATGCTGACAATGAACGTTAGATAAACACGCACTGTTTACGATAGGAAGCTTACACCCGTTATATCAGAATCCTTAACAGGATGTTTACCCGAATGTTGTGCAAATTTGGACAAATTATAATATATATATATATATATATATATATATATATATATATATATATATATATATATATATATCACTCACTCAAAAATACGATACACTTGTCTGGAAGTGGTGAATTTTGAGATACAAATATGGCACTAAATCCATCGAATTTAGGGAAACCATGTTCGATCATGGTGTATATAAATTTTTAATTTTGAGATAATTCACTGGAACGATGCCTGATAATTATGTATTTAAACGATGTCGGGCCGGTTGTACATGAATCCAAATTAAATATACAGAAATGGACCCCTCAAGCTGGAAGACTTGAACTATCACTGAAACTTAGGGATACAATTTCATTGACGCCAAGTAACATAGTTTCATGCCTGGCCAGTATTTTGTCGTAAATTAGATCAAGACTGTAGAACTTTATTCTGAAGACTACATATATATATATTTGGCATGAATGGAATACAGTTTCTTCACGTGCATCGGCCAGGGATCAATCGCTGCGAACACGACCAAGTACATACTTGTGTATTTGTCTGCTGTCCAAGACAAGTCATTTTACAAGGACAATCACGAGGCGTGTTTCTACGGGAAAGGTGACTCAAAACGCTGACGAGATTGATTAAAATGAATTGTAATGAAAGTATAATATGTTTCCCCACTATGGATGGCTAGGCCGCGGGTACACGGTGTCATGCGACACCTGCTCACGAATTATGCCGGCTATTTGCTACCCAGTTTAGTTTTCCAGCAACCTTTCCCAAACTGAGGGACAGCTGCTACAAAATAGGCAAAATATTGAAAGATAAAATTACATGTCATGTTTGAAATGTGCATTGATATATAACATGTAACACTCAGTCGGTGTGCTACAGATTCCGATCAATATTACAATATATTTTATTTTCTATATTCAGATTCATAGATTCAAATATAGCCAATCACGTTATCTCACTGCGCGAAGCGGTGAATAAACTGAAATTACAGTAACAAAACTCCCAACACAGCCGCCATGGCACAAATAACCTTTAAATCCACCAGGCTATAATGTGACTGATATTTGTTTAAATGGATAACTCTATTGTACATGGTCGCGAATAAAAAGGTCTGTCTGATCACTGTGGTCTGATGCACTGCGTGTTTTATAATAATTTAGACACGTAAAAAGCAACGTGTGCAATTTGAATAGGATTAATTGGTTTTGTCTTAAGTAGTTATTTTGTAATAAATTTGCCGTATTTTAAGAACATCCGCTCAACTGCTGAAGCAGGCGATGTAGTGCCGTGGTCGTTGATAATGTTTAACTGAAGTGTAGCCGAGTTCTTTCCTTTTTTGTTCTTTGTTTTGAATATTAGAATTGGGCACGTAACGACTCTATCTTATTCATCAATTTTTTATCCCGTTGAACATGCCGTTTTATAACTACAAATATTTCGATTTTGATAGTAGGCATAATCTCTGCTGCCGACTGTCATTACATTTGTTAGAAAGTATTAGAACATATAACCACAGTGTGTACTCAAAAAGCATCGACAATCAAAAATGCTATTGACATGTCAGACAGTCCGCTAATAATAACCTATACTTAAAGTTCAAATTGTTGAGCCCCATGAATTGTATGCTAGTATTCCGAATGGGATATCACTGTACGCAAGGTAGTAGGACATGTGTGAAGCTAAATTACACATTGTAATAAACAGAACAAAATCCCGATATTGAATTTTGTTTTGTTCTAATAACTCATGTGCGCATTCACATTGTGATTTATTTTGGTTTGAACAATACGAAATGCGATGTCTGCCCATACTGGGAGTACACGTTAGATAAAAACAGATCTATTCTAAAAACACTCAATAATAGACAACCCTGCAAAAAATTTAGAATCAAGTGCGACAATATCAAAATATGTCGTATTAATAAACGTCTTAGCAACTTAAACTTACTGTAAAAATACTCGAAAATATAATGTATGTCCATTGAACAATTTAACAAAAATAATCTTGCAAATTTTTGACAACTTGAACATGCATTATTTCACACGAAAATAAACAATCACGCTGATATTTTGATAGTGATTTCGGGGTTGTCCTTGCCAAGAATCTTTTTTACAGTATTGACCTTTATGATGCGCTGTGTTAGTTACTTTATAGAAACGTTTTTGTGTGAAAGAATTCTGCCCACACTGTCGGAAATAGGACCAAGGTTAACGGTGCTATATGCCTATCAAGCCTACTTTAGTAAATGCCGTATAAATATCCACTGCAATTGATTTCATGAAGAAACATAAACCTCGTTGAAACAGTTTGTACTTTTTTTATCGTACATGATTTGTCGAACTGTCAAACGCCATATGCTTTTCCAAGACCAATTTAAGGAATAATAAATGTGGCTGTCTCTACCACCACCGCCACCACAAACAACGCCAAAATCATAAAATCGATAAAGACTAAAATTGCATGGAGTATGTTACATGAGCGAAGTTGTTTTACTTATATATTTTATTAAGTATAGATATTAACTTATTTTCTCTTGCATCGTCTGTAGGATTTGTCATTTGGTGAAGCTTCGCACACACGCGTCAAAGATTCTTTTTCGGCGGATATCAGTATTTTGTTATCAGTTAATACGTGATAGTTAATTCAATTTTGGGGAAGCAGAGTATATGTTATGTAACAGGCACGGTTACAATCGTATTAGTATTTATAAATATCGCTATGTCGGTGTTTCCCGTAAACAAACATGTTTAATCCAAATAACTGGGACATAAATTCAATGTGATCAGGAAAAATGAAAACAGAGGTATAAACAAGAGTACCAATGCACAAGTTTTAATGAGCATACATTTAGAAATATCTAACACGGATACTCTATACTATTTGAGTACGTTTTTTTCAGTTACTTGGCAAGTAATTCTCAACCTAAATCAGGTCATATAGCAAAATATGTATGAATCATACACTTGCAATTAGTTCATAAACGGTTTTGATAATACACAAAAAAGAAACGTCCTCGGAGACAGGTTCTAAAAAACAGTCCTCAGATCATATAGCAAAATAAGTATGAATCATACACTTGCAATTAATTTGTAGATGGTTTTTATAATACATAGAAAAGAAACGTCCTCGGAGACAGGTTCTAGAACAGTCCTCAGATAATATAGCAAAATAAGTATGAATCATACACTTGCAATGAATTTGTACACGGTTTGTATAATACATAGAAAAGAAACGTCCTCGGAGACAGGTTCTAGAAACAGTATTCGGATCATATAGCAAAATAAGTATGAATCATACACTTGCAATTAATTTGTATACGATTTTTATAATACATAGAAAAGAAACGTCCTCGGAGACAGGTTCTAGAAACAGTCCTCGGATCATATAGCAAAATAAGTATGAATCATACACTTGCAATTAATTTGTATACGGTTTTTATAATACACAGAAAAGAAACGTCCTCGGAGACAGGTTCTAGAAACAGTCCTCAGATCATATAGCAAAATAAGTATGAATCATACACTTGCAATTAATTTGTAGACGGTTTTTATAACATATAGAAAAGAAACGTCCTCGGAGACAGGTTCTAGAAACAGTCCTCAGATCATATAGCAAAATAAGTATGAATCATACACTTGCAATTAATTTGTATACGGTTTTTATAATACGCAGAAAAGAAACGTCCTCGGAGACAGGTTCCAGAAACAGTCCTCAGATCATATAGCAAAATAAGTATGAATCATACACTTGCAATTAATTTGTATACAGTTTTTATAATACACAGAAAAGAAACGTCCTCGGAGACAGGTTCTAGAAACAGTCCTCAGATCATATAGCAAAATAAGTACGAATCATACACTTGCAATTAATTTGTAGATGGTTTTTATAACATATAGAAAAGAAACGTCCTCGGAGACAGGTTCTAGAAACAGTCCTCGGATCATATAGCAAAATAAGTATGAATCATACACTTGCAATTAATTTGTATACGGTTTTTATAATACACAGAAAAGAAACGTCCTCGGAGACAGGTTCTAGAAACAGTCCTCAGATCATATAGCAAAATAAGTATGAATCATACACTTGCAATGAATTTGTACACGGTTTTTATAATACATAGAAAAGAAACGTCCTCAGAGACAGGTTCTAGAAACAGTCCTCGGATCATATAGCAAAATAAGTATGAATCATACACTTGCAATTAATTTGTATACGGTTTTTATAATACGCAGAAAAGAAACGTCCTCGGAGACAGGTTCTAGAAACAGTCCTCAGATCATATAGCAAAATAAGTATGAACCATACACTTGCAATTAATTTGTATAGGGTTTTGATAATACATAGAAAAGAAACGTCCTCGGAGACAGGTTCTAGAAACAGTCCTCAGATCATATAGCAAAATAAGTAAGAATCATACACTTGCAATATATTTGTATACGGTTTTTATAATACACAAAAAAGAAAACGTCCTCGGAGACAGGTTCCAAAACAGTCCTCAGATTATATAGCAAAATGAGTATGAATCGTGTATTTTAAATTAGTTTCGATAATACACAGGAAAGAAACGTTCTTGAAAACTGGGTCAGACTCTCCTAGGGACATTTTCTGGCCATAAGTAATTTGGAGCTACTCCATTTAGTCAGTTATTAAAAATGCGATATCTTATTTCGCCTTCCACAAGGACTGGACGTTTGTTCATTTACCTGTCAAAACTAAAATCTTTCTTTGTGAATGAAGTATTTCTAATGAGTACATTGGCATCATGGTATTGTATTACCATACTTCACATTTGTTTAGTTTGTACTGTGTCTGAATGTGGCGCTGTCTTAACGCGTTTTTTAGTAAATATGCTACAAAAGTATGTCGTGCGTCCAACTTTCATGAATTCGGCTGTAAGGCGTAGCACTCACGTTAAACGCAAAGTATTGCGCAAGCGAGGACTTTAATGTTTTCTGAGAAATTATTTTTTTTGCGGGTAAAATGGTGCTCAGACCCCGAAAGCGAGAATATTGGGGAACACATGGTTCCAGTACTTGTCTTTCAATGTAAAATGGAAAACGTATGTGAAAAAGAAAAAATGTTACTACTCGCGTGGACGTGCGCATAATATGGGCATGGTGAAAAGGCCAACAAGTTAAGCATGGCGGGCACTCGAAGCACACGACGGTCACATCGATTGCTCTCTTCTAAAGAAGATCAAATAAAAGTGGCAGAACATTATATAGCCAAACAAACTGACCAGCCAGGATTTTATGAGACGATTGTGCTATGGAAAGTTATGACGTTCCACTGTTTACTTTACTGTTTCTATTGTTGTCTGTCTTCAGCGACAATGTGCTAAATGCTGGGACCAAGCGCGTAGGTGTCACCATATCGAATACTAGTAATCCAAACAGGACACTTTTATAGTAGAATGCACTTACTGTAAAATAATTTCAAACTGAGTGACAATTTAAAACAATATTTTTTTATCTAATTATTTTTTTATTTTGTACGCGTTCTCGTTGTTTTGTTTTTGTATTTCGGCAGTACGCATTAATATCTGGCGACAATGAAAGTGCATGCTAAAAAAAAATAACTGTGTGATTTATTGTTTAGACACAAAACTGAGATTAGCCGTAAGAACACTGATATTACACCAGTTTCCAAATACAAAATTCTATAATAAAACTTAGGGAGTCTTTGGTTTTAAGAGCTTAGGGGGTCCCAATAAAATATGGCAGTTTTGTTCTGATCGGCCGTGAATTTTTGATACATGTGTATGCTGTGAATGGAGTTATTCAGGAAGGTAATAATGTAAAGAATTAACAAATTCTGTGTGCTCAGTTCGGCGCGATTAATAATATGCAACCAATTTCCTGTCAGTTGACAACACATTATATTCTAAACCAAGGACTGACAGCACGTTTTTCGAAGACCCTGTACCGTTCGAACCATGGCAGTGGAATCGAAATTTACTTCAATCTGCGTTAGATTTTTGCATTCAGATCTCAGTATATTGAAAAAGACGTTTGTTTATAGTTTTTAGCGATAATCAGCAAGTATTTCAGCTGTTCGTTGTACGATTCTTGGATGTCCCTCAGATGAGAATATATTTAATCTGACTGTTTGCCGTTTACCACGGTGCTCAATGCTAAAATAACTGAACGGCTTCATCACTGCTTCATGTTAACTTGTATTTCGAAATATATCCGAGTCACAAGTGTAATGACTAGTTTATCATTTATGGTTTAATTTATTCCAGGTAGAGGTGTTTTTGCTGGAAAGCAATTCAAGAAAGGAGATTTCTTATTGCAATACGATGGTGAACTTATTAGTGGGTCAGAGGGAGAGATTCGTGAAGAGTCTTCTGATGGCAGTGTATTCCGTTACTTTTTTAAATTCAAGGATAAGACATATTGGTTAGTGTCCACATATTTACAATCTTTTCATATGAAACTTAATATTAGCGTATCCCATAGTACTGTGTACATGTCTGTGTTGTGACTACTATGTGACCCTGTACCACAGCCACAGAAATTATTTAAACTCAAACACAACAGGTGGTGTGTTTTTTAAATTCATACTTACTATCACCAATAAATTACATGTACAAATAAGGCCAGTAACCCCGTCTACCCATATTTGTAACAAATATCAAATTCTTATTTTATGTAATAATAAAGCTTTAACAAATTGCCATGTTAGACGCAAAAAATATTTCTTCATTTATTTCTTTTAATGTAGTGGATGACCATATATGACTGTATGCAATTTACTATTATTAATAACTTGTGATTGCTGGTCATTCTTAAGTCTGTATCAAATGAATGATTGTGACAGTAAAAATAATCTTTTAACTCTTAGTCCATAAAAAAAAATCTACCTTGCTATATATTTTTCAAAAGCTATATTTTGCCAATGTTGCAGTATCGATTCTACTAATGAACCTGGTAGTGGGCCTAAATATGGGCGGCTAGTAAACCATGAAAGAAAATCTCCAAATGCAAGAATGAAAACACTTGAATTCAAAGGACAGCCATACCTGGCACTATTTGCTGTAAAAGACATTGACGTCAATGAGGAAATATTATATGATTATGGACCAGTCAAATTACCATGGGAGCATAAGGTAAGATAATGCTTATTTTCATAATAATGTTATAACAGTATATGCCTTATAAATATATTTATATACAATTTCCAGTTGAGAAGTTGGTGAAAGTCTGAAATGGGTAATATTTGTTCACATCATTCCTTTAACTGATTCCATTCGAAATTGCACATACACTTGCACATGTACTACCTCAAACACAAGTACAGTAGGATTGTCTGGTTTGCAAAGTCCATTGGTGTGATATTTTTTCTTCTGATCGTTGACTTGTCATGATGTGTTCAAGATTTGTATAATTATTCCTGTTTTCCCCATGAAAAAGAATATGGACTGAGTGAAATATTTCTAATTTTCTAAAATACATCCTGACCTTGCACCCGCTACATGTATTTGTTAATTTTGCATGTGTATGGTATGGTGTGGCAGTATGTCAGTAGATATATCCAGAAAAATATTTTTGATGGTTTGAAATGCCTATTGTTTGGAATGTTGTTTGCTATTAGTTTGCCCATACTGAGTTTTGGAAAGTCAAAACCGATATCTATCATTCAGCAAGATCAGCTGAAACAGGACAAACCTAGACTAAAATTCATGGGAATAATGTACAACAATTTGAGGACTGAGAACCATATTATTTAGGTACTATTTATTATATATATTTTCTGATTTTTCATTGCTAAACCAAAACAAAATTTAAGTTGTCTTGGTGAAACAGTCATTAAAATCAATGTATTGGTTCATTTCAACTATTCATTTATTACCTTGAAGTGTTGAAAAAAAATCCAATAGCAAACCCGTAAAATTCATGAATTTCCCTACTTCAGTGCTAAAAATGGTTGAGCATGTGGGTGTGGTACACTGGCAAATGGCTGTGGATAATACAACTGAACCTGATTCTGTCATTCGAGTCGTGTTTCAATAAGCTGACTTCAATTTCCATGATATAAAATATTACATTTAATTTGCTAAAATCATAACAAAGATCTGAGTATTCAAATCATATAACAAGAGGTCACAGTTCAAGTTGCATTTATGAATGAACAATGTGCCATACGATTTGAAGTATTAATTAATTAATTAGCTACGTTTGATTCAAATATGAGTTTTCATTGGCCAGAGAAGTCATTTGTTAATGCCCGTTTACCCATGAGAGAGAGACCCCCCCAATCTTTAACATATTTTTAGCAAACAAGTTTTTTGGGCCACCATTCACTGAGCATGTACCTTTAATCCCTTTACAGTATTCAAAAAGAAACATGGATACAACTGATGCACAAAGGATAATCAGTATATCAGTTGAAAAAATTGCTTCAGATAGAAATCGGCTCTCATTCAGAAAACGACGTATTGCCCCAAATATTCATAAGATCCTGCTAGTATCTAATGTCATCAGCAAAGCTAAACTGGTTGTTTCGAGACAAATGATTATTGGGTTACAACAACAGCCAGGTTTGGAATTGGGATATCATGATTGCAAGCTAGAAACTATGTCAATATACGAGACTGAAGTGAATGTTACTGATAGGAGACAGGAGTTGTTAAATCGTCTTTCTAAGATCACAAAGATGAGAAGTTGTATTCAGAAAGTGAGTATTAGGTCATGAATGGCAAAATTCAACCCAGAGATGGTAATGGGACAAACATTTAAGTTTTTTTTAAATTTACATCATGGTGTAATTTGGAGTGTATTTTAAACAATGTAGTAGGGCTTGAAGGGCTTTTGAAAGATGCAATAGAAAAGCCGACCTAATTTTATCCCACATGATAGTATAGTGTCCATTAGTGAATTTTCGCAGCTGGTTAAGTATTCAAAACAGGAAAAATGTTTGCATTATGCCTGTCACCGTGTTTGGGGAGAACAATGTAAAACTATATTTTTTATTCTGAAGTGGAAATTGACTTAAAAAGTAGCTAGTGAATCGGGGGAAAAATAGATGTGAAAAATTGTATGATTTACATAAGAGAAATAGTAACCAGCAAAGAAAACACAAGTACTATAAATTTTGTTTGCTGCTGACTACAAATTACATCTGTGTGCCAATATCCATTCCCACCTGTATCTCAGACATCCCTGGACTGATCGAGTTCAAACTTCACATAAACATCTGATATTAAATCATACTTCTAAATATGCATTTGTTTTATGATACAATTCAATATGGGCAAATGTCAGCCATTTTAAGGTGAAAAATCAAGCATTTCTGCGATTCCGGTTCCAGACCTTGGTCATGTATGGATAGATCTTGTGTAATACATGTACATTGAACAGTTGCAAGTAATTTTGTTTCTCAGACCAGATTCAAAATGGCTGACTGATGGTCATTTTGTTGTTAGTTATGAATGTGGGAGGGGGGGGGGGCATTTTGTTGTAATGAATGTGGTTTCAGAGCTGTATCTGACATTCATTGACCAATCAAACCATATATACCATCTGATTCAGGATGGTGGAATGCTGTTCTAAAGTATGCCTCTGACATTGATCGATGGCAATCAAACTACATTTCCCATGTTATTTCTTTCATGCTCGGATTCAAAGTGGCTGACTAATTTCAGTTATGTTTACTGTTAAAATAAGGATGACTCTTGTCATATCATGAAATGACTTTTTTTGGTACAAAACTGTTGACTGGCAGCCTTTTTTTATGAATTCTTTACCAGATCACGCTTGAACATGCTTCAAACATCACATATTCATCAAACTTAATGTTGTACATTTATGGTATATAAAAGATTATGTTGAAAAAGTAACGTGGAATAGCTGTGCTATTTCTAATGACTTGATTTTCTTGTATGCTGTTGAGTGAAATTAAATATAAACATTTATTGTTGTAAAATATTTGTCTTCTTCTATTTGTATTGCTTTCGTAGATATTAAACTTGCATCAAACACATGGATCTGCTATGTCATACCAGCGTGTACCAGGGTGTGATGTATTACCGGAACGCACATCATCTGATGGAATCAGTTGTCAGTTAGAAAAGTCTCAAGTGCCAGGGTGCGACATATTACCAGACCACACATCACCGGATGGAATCAGTTGTCAGTTAGAAAAGTCTCAAGTGCCAGGGTGCGACATAATTCCAGACCGCACATCACCGGATGGAATCAGTTGTCAGTTAGAAAAGTCTCAAGTGCCAGGGTGCGACATAATTCCAGACCGCACATCACCGGATGGAATCAGTTGTCAGTTAGAAAAGTCTCAAGTGCCAGGGTGCGACATATTGCCAGACCACACATCACCGGATGGAATCAGTTGTCAGTTAGAAAAGTCTAAAATGCCAGGGTGTGACATAATTCCAGACCGCACATCACCGGATGGAATCAGTTGTCAGTTAGAAAAGTCTCAAGTGCCAGGGTGCGATGTATTACCAGACCGCACATTACCGGATGGAATCAGTTGTCAGGTAGCCAAGTCTAAAGTACCAGGGCACAACATATTACCAGGCCGCACATCACCGGATGGAATCAGTCGTCAGTTAGCCAAGTCTAAAGTACCAGGGTGTGATGTATTACCAGACCGCACATTACCGGATGGAATCAGTTGTCAGGTAGCCAAGTCTCAGATACCTGGGTCTGACACAATACCAGACCGCACATCACCGGATGGAATCAGTTGTTCGTTAGCTAAGTCTCAAGTACCAGGGTTTGATGTATTACGAGACCACACATCACGGGATGAAATCAGTTGTCAGTTAGCCAAGTCTAAAGTACCAGGGTTTGACGTATTACCAGAACACACATCACTGTATAGATCTGCTATGTCATACCAGCGTGTACCAGGGTGTGATGTATTACCGGAACGCACATCACCGGATGGAATCAGTTGTCAGTTAGAAAAGTCTCAAGTGCCAGGGTGCGACATATTACCAGACCGCACACCACCAGATGGAATCTGTCGTCAGTTAGCCAAGTCTCAAGTACCAGGGTGTGATGTATTACCAGACCGCACATTACCGGATGGAATCAGTTGTCAGGTAGCCAAGTCTAAAGTACCAGGGCACAACATATTACCAGGCCGCACATCACCGGATGGAATCAGTCGTCAGTTAGCCAAGTCTAAAGTACCAGGGTGTGATGTATTACCAGACCGCACATTACCGGATGGAATCAGTTGTCAGGTAGCCAAGTCTCAGATACCTGGGTCTGACACAATACCAGACCGCACATCACCGGATGGAATCAGTTGTTCGTTAGCTAAGTCTCAAGTACCAGGGTTTGATGTATTACGAGACCACACATCACGGGATGAAATCAGTTGTCAGTTAGCCAAGTCTAAAGTACCAGGGTTTGACGTATTACCAGAACACACATCACTGTATAGATCTGCTATGTCATACCAGCGTGTACCAGGATGTGATGTATTACCGGAACGCACATCACCGGATGGAATCAGTTGTCAGTTAGAAAAGTCTCAAGTGCCAGGGTGCGACATAATTCCAGACCGCACATCACCGGATGGAATCAGTTGTCAGTTAGAAAAGTCTCAAGTGCCAGGGTGCGACATAATTCCAGACCGCACATCATCGGATGGAATCAGTTGTCAGTTAGAAAAGTCTCAAGTGCCAGGGTGCGACATAATTCCAGACCGCACATCACCGGATGGAATCAGTTGTCAGTTAGAAAAGTCTCAAGTGCCAGGGTGCGACATATTACCAGACCGCACATCACCGGATGGAATCTGTCGTCAGGTAGCCAAGTCTAAAGTACCAGGGCACAACATATTACCAGGCCGCACATCACCGGATGGAATCAGTCGTCAGTTAGCCAAGTCTAAAGTACCAGGGTGTGATGTATTACCAGACCACACATTACCGGATGGAATCAGTTGTCAGGTAGCCAAGTCTCAGATACCTGGGTCTGACACAATACCAGACCGCACATCACTGGATGGAATCAGTTGTTCGTTAGCTAAGTCTCAAGTACCAGGGTTTGATGTATTACGAGACCACACATCACGGGATGAAATCAGTTGTCAGTTAGCCAAGTCTAAAGTACCAGGGTTTGACGTATTACCAGAACACACATCACTGTATAGATCTGCTATGTCATACCAGCGTGTACCAGGGTGTGATGTATTACCGGAACGCACATCACCGGATGGAATCAGTTGTCAGTTAGAAAAGTCTCAAGTGCCAGGGTGCGACATATTACCAGACCACACATCACCGGATGGAATCAGTTGTCAGTTAGAAAAGTCTCAAGTGCCAGGGTGCGACATATTACCAGACCACACATCACCGGATGGAATCAGTTGTCAGTTAGAAAAGTCTCAAGTACCAGGGTGTGATGTATTACCAGACCGCACATCACCGGATGGAATCAGTTGTCAGTTAGCCAAGTCTAAAGTACCAGGGTGTGACATATTACCAGGCCGCACATTACCGGATGGAATCAGTTGTCAGGTAGCAAAGTCTCAGGTACCTGGGTCTGACACAATACCAGACCGCACATTACCGGATGGAATCAGTTGTCACTTAGCCAATTCTAAAGTACCAGGGTGTGACATATTACCAGACCACACATCATCTGATAGAATCAGTAGTCAGTTAGCCAAGTCTCATGTAGCAGGGTGTGACATATTACCAGACCACACATCTGACAGAATCAGTTGTCAGTTAGCCAAGTCTCAAGTAGCAGGGTGTAACATATTACCAAATTGCACATCACCGGATGGAATCAGTCGTCAGTTAGCCAAGTCTCAAGTACCAGGAAGTGATGTAATACTAGACCACACAGCACCTGTTGAAATCACCACTCAGTCAATCCAGTGTCAAGTACCACAGTGTGACATATCGTCAGACCACACATCATCTGATGAAACTAGTAGCCCGTTAGCTGAGATTGTTACTGATCGTCACTTAAATGCTGTTCCATTAACAAATGTTTTTACCAACATTACTGACTCAGAATATGTATCGGAATCAGAGAATGACACTGACATTCTTTGTTCAGCAATACCCTTGCCGCCTGTATCAAACACATGTGCAGCTAGTTTAACAAATGTCAGACCAATACGTCTGGTAAGACCTTTCACATCTCTGCAAATCAAAAAAGAAAAAGGGAAATCTGTAAGAAAAACTGTGGTGGATGACATTGATGAGGATGCTGATGGTGACATTTTTGATGATGATGAAGATGATGATGATGATGATGTGGCAGATCCGGATTATATTCCCTCAGATTGTCCATCGGATGAACATGTTACTTTTTTATCTACTCTGCAAACCTGTGAATGTTGTGAAGTTAAAGTAGATCTAGAGAAACATTCTAACAAACAGGCGTTGTTGTCGAGTAACTCAAAAATACAGAAAAAACAAGCCCAACAACCCATTGCAGTTATCAGAAGGTATTTAATGAAATGTCTAGCAATAAAAGTTATGGTGATGATGATCATGATCATGGAGCCTCTACATCTGAATTGTCGGATTGTGAGTCAGAGGTGTTTAACATTACACCCCAATTTCAGTCGTCAAGCATTGGAAAAGACGTTGAAGAAAACAAATGTTCAAGTAATGTATGTGCTGTTTTGAAACCTGATACTTCATCATCCTCTCAGAAATCAAAGGCAACTGTATCTGGCCCTTCATCTGTGTTGGTTCTTACAGCAAATAACACAAAGAATAAAAGGAAATGGGACAAATACCAGTATTGTGTGTACTGTATGAAGCCAGTTGCAAAGTTACCTAGGCATTTTGAAAACAAGCATAGTGAAGAACCAGATGTAGCTCATGTGTTGAGTTTTAAATCCAGAAGTACTGAAAGAAAATTGCTGTGGCAAAAGCTAACAGACAAAGGAAATCATGCACATAATGTTGAAGTACTCAAGGCTAGAAAGGGTTTTCTAATTCCCTTTAAAAGACCATCATATCAGATAGCTGCAACTGAATATGTTCCCTGTCCAGCCTGTTTGGGATATTTCATCCGAACTGAATTATGGAAACATCACAAATCATGTACAGTCAGGATGTTTCAAAAAGCACCACAGCAGGCATTTCATAATCGTATACAGCAAGTTGCCGGAATGTTGTTACCTCATAGTAAAAATGCTACTAGTGGTATGGCTGAAATTTTTTTATCCAAAATGATTCAGGATGATGTGTCAATTACAGCACGAAATGATGATCTGATTGTAGAATATGGCTACAGAGAATACATCAAAGTTGGTACTGCCTCTGCTCGACATCAGTATGTCAAACAAAAGATGAGGGAACTAGGAAGACTACTTTTAGAGTTGAGGAAACAGAGTAAAGAAGACTCTTGTTTAAGGGATTTTATTCATCCTACAAAATTTGATGCTGTAATCGAAGCTGCACAAATGATGACAGAGTATGATGTAGATGCTCGAGAAGTTGGAAAACCATCTCTAGCGTTGAAGTTGGGACATGCCATGAAAAAGTGTGCCGCAATCTGTATAACTGATGCCATAAAGAGTGAAAATTCTAATATGGAAATAGCATATACAAGGTTCCTCAAGTTGTGTGAGATGCAGTGGGCTCAAAAAATTAGTTCTCATGCACTGAGCTCAATGCTAGAACAAAAGAGAAACAAACAAAACGATCTACCATTGGTGGAAGATGTTGTAAGGATGAACAAATATCTGAAAAAAGCAGCACAAGATAATTATGAAAATCTTAAAGAAAACACCTGTAAAACGTCATGGAAGGAACTAAGTGAAGTCACCCTCACACAGTTAATTATCTTCAATCGTCGAAGAAGTGGCGAGATGGAACGTATAACAATTACAGATTTCAGGGAATCTCGTGGAGCAAACATGGAAGAAGCATGTCATTTGTCGGATTGGGAGAAAGCCCTATGTCAGTTGTTTGAATGAGTTGAAATAAGAGGAAAAAGAGGTAGAAATGTTCCGGTCATTCTGACACACGATGTGAAAAATCAAATCACATTGCTTATAGATAAGAGAGAGGCCGTTGGTGTTCTGAAAACCAATCCATATGTGTTTGCCTGTCTCCAGGATTCATTACGTGCAACCATGTGCTTAAATAAATATGCACAGAAATGTGGTTTGACTTTCCCTGAATGTTTCAACTCAACCAATCTAAGAAAGCAAATTGCAACTATGTCTCAACTTTTCAACTTGAAAGACAATGAACAGGACATTTTGGCTGGTTTTTTGGGTCATGACATCAGAGTTCATAGGAAGTTTTATAGGCTCCCACAAGACACCCTGCAGATCGCTAAAGTCAGCAGAATTCTACTTGCTTGTGAAAAAGGATCTGTGGAAAAGTACAAGAACAAATCACTTGATGACATAGAGATTGACTTGAATGGTAAGTATGGATTTACTTTAACGTATATATACGCCAGAATATTTTTAATGAATGTAATGATCTGTTGTGGTGATGGTATGTTCTTTTATACCGCCCTATATTTGCAAGAGTAATTCCTGATTTCGAAAGTCATTTCGAAATTGTATTTATCCCAAAGCCACAGTTCCTGTGGTTGGCCAAATGGTTTTCAACTGCAGTTTTGAAATTCTTAATCCTAAATGTTATTCTAAAATTTTTAACTTTATCGTAAACCACATTTATGCCTAAACAAAAATGGATGTTCTTACATCAAAAAAACAAAAAAAAATTAATTTTTCATTACTATTGTATGCTTCATCAATATGTGTGTTTATTTCAGAGGTTTCAGATGATGAAGAATCAGTGCTGATTGATATCAAGACTCCTGAAGGTTCGTGAGAGTTATAATACTGGATTTTTGCACCTTATGTGCATACAGTTTTGTGAGTGCTATATACATGCTTAAGATTTTTATTAAGAAATAAAATGTACACTTTATTTTGTCATCCATTTTTAGTTTCCGTTCAGACGCAGTACGAAAACAGGGACTTATGACCTCTGTGCGTTCATGTATCTGTGCGTCCGTGCATCCAGACCTATATCTTACATATTCCTGGACCGATTATATTCAAACTTCACACATACATCATACATGATATTATACATATGCACATCAGTTTGTTTCATGATCTGATTCAAGATGGCCGAATGGTGGCCATTTTTGTGCTTCAAAATCAAGAATTTATGGATGGATTGACGATTAGAAACAAGATGACTGAATGTCAATCATTTTAGTGTTAAAAAAAATCATCATAATCAAGCATCAACCACATGTTTGTGTTCCAACTATATTACTATAAACAAAACTATATATCTTAAGTTTGATAACTACATGTAACTGGGACTGTGCCATGCATGGATTGTTTTTATAAAGGGGAAATAAAATCCAACCATGAAACTATTACATTACGTTATTCTTCATGAGCAGCGTCTGTGTTTGCACACTCTGTCACAGATCAGTATATTTCCGTATCTTATTAATTTCATTATGCTTGGTATTTTTTCAGCACCTGGAGATTCTACTGAGAAAACAGCAGATTCAGCTGTGTGTAAGATAGGACCATATTTGATACAAGAATCCAGTTTTAGGAATCTCAAGAATGGGAATGAACTTTCTGATGATATTGTCAATTCTGCTGTCTATCTTGCCACTCAAACAAGAGAGGTAACTTAAAGTTATATTAATGTAAAGTTATATTAATTACTTCACTGAGTCTGTGTCACACGTACATCATTGTAATTAGATAAGAAATAATTTGTGTACAACTATAGCATGCTGTACAGTTATCATGTGCTAGATAATATAAATAAAAAATAGAAATGATAATATTATAAAAGCTGAATTAAATCTTGTTTAAATTGTTAATACAATTGGGGACATTATACTATATAGGTGTTTTTTTTTGTCTTGTGTCTTGACAAATTTAAAAATCTGAAAAACTGAATTTCTGGATTAATGACATTGGTTTGTTAAAACTTCTCTTGAACATTATGTACATTATTCCTATGCATAGCTCAACAATTTCTTTTCTGGACAACTGAAGATAACCTCACTCTTAAAAAATGTAATAGATGGCAGAGGAGTTCAAACTCTATTTTGAACAGCATTTGTTTTCATTTGAGTTCATATTCATAATTTCATGTTTAGTTTTATGTTCTATACATGTCCAGGCACCAGAATATATATATATATATATATATATATATATATATATATATATATATATATATATATACACACGTTTATATGTATGTGGTAAGTTTTGTTACCACTTTTCCAGCTGAAGACTACAAGTTGTGAAATATTTGTTATTCTATATCACTAATAGCTCTAAATTAAGTTAAACTTTGTGATTTAAACTGAGCATCATTAAAGCCTTGATGTTCAAGTCAATTTGATACATTGTAACTATATTCTTGATATTTTTTTTCCTTAGAGAATCAAATTTTTTGACCATAATTTAATGTCATCCATTTGTCTGAGGGGTGAAACCACTTATCCAAAAAAGGTAAGATTATCAAGCCTTAAAAGTTTTTGTGACCTTTATTTTATAAAACTTTGTCTAAACTACAAAATGTAGTTCATGTAAGTTTTCATTCTTAGCAGTATACATGTCGAGTAAATAGAAATTTCACATTCTGCATATGTATAAAAGAGCATATTGTTATTATCCAAGTTGCAAACTCTTCATTCATTTTTGGTTTCCACCTTCATTTACACTTACAGATTGATTTTTCCGAGCATGACTTGATAATGGGAGCTATGTATGAGGTGGACAAAATATTTGTGGTATTATACAAGATGGACACTGGACTCTTGTGGTAAATATTTAAGAATTTTTCTTAGTCATTCTCATGTATATACAAATTTATATAATAATCTTTAACTCAGTAATACAGATAACAAAGCACTGATTTCAATTTTCTCATTAAATTTTGCTGTCACTTTGCAGTTTTCTCAGTATCTTTGCCTACTTGTCTACTGAATTTGTAGAACACAAATAGGAGGCTATGTCGTGCAAAGCACCTCTACCTGTCAATCTTTTGGTACATCCTTCTGATTTTGTGAACACTTATGTTTGAAAAATGGTAATTTTGTGCAAAAATTGTTTCATTCACTTCTTTTTATGCACTTTGGTTCTGTTGGCAACTATTACTGCAAAAATAACTATCTGCATTATATATTTTTTGATAGCCAGTTTTTGCAACATGCAATTATTAAATATTGGCAGTACTCACTGCACAGGTTACAGTATACAGGAATTCAGGTAACTGTAACTAGGAAAAATATTGCTGTTGCTGTGCACTGGAAACTAAAATTACCTTACAGATATTACTACATTTCTATTCATCTGCACACAACAACTACAACTGGTAGTTTATACTGCTTATATGCACTCAGATTGTTTTTATATTCAGCTTTTTCTTGAACTGGGACAATCTTAGAGGCATATATTCAGTGAGGTCTTAATCTTTTATCATACATCGTATTGGATATATGCACATGCATACATGCTTCTATGGTGTAGGAATTTATACACACATCCCCCATGGTACATGCAATATCATGAGCATAATTTCCTGTCATAATAAAGACAATGTTGTTCCTAGTATGTAGTAACATCATAAATACATGCCCGCTTATTTATAGCAATAAATAAAAATAAATAAAAATAATTATTTCAAGATGCCGATATCACGACTTATGTGTATGGTAGTCTCAGTTTGAGTGAGTCAATGAGTTTCAATTCAAAATGGCCAACTGGCAGCAATCTTGTTTTTTTGAAAATGTCATATTTGGACATGCTTTCTCAGTTTTCATTCATATTTGGTACATAGATTATACATGTTAGGATATGTCCTCTGTTCGTCAGTGCGTCCAACTGTCTGTGCGTTCGTCTGTCTGTCCATCCAGAGTTGTATTTCAAAATTTGTAATTTTAGTGCCTCATTAATTCCCATCCTCAGACATACATTTTCTTAAACATACTTTAAACAATTTTAGCAAGTGCAATAACATAGACGTGCACCTCAATTTGTTTTACTTTCACTTGTGATCTTTGTTTTTCTCTGCTATATCTTAAACCAGAGGGGTTGTCACGCAACACATGTTTGAATTTGATGTAAATAAACTATCTGTTGTATTTGCCACTTGGGACTCAAGTTTCAAGGACACGCTCGCAACAACCAACACCTTCACTTTAATATGACAAGCATAAAGAGAACTTTTAAAAATTTATTGGGGACTTTGTAATTTTCAATGACTTGTTCCTCATAACTATGTCAGTTTCTTTTCATCATGTCAACAATTCCAAACGCAGCTTCAATGTTCCTGTCCCGATTTTGTGTCACAGTGAATGCGTATACATGTTGATTACTTTTGACTGTTGACTGTTGACCGAATGGAAATTTTGTGTCCTCGAGTCTTTTTGAATGCCATAATAAATGACAGACAAAAGATAATTTTAGTCCTCAAATGTCAATTCACCAAAATACAACTATGACTTGTTTTAATTGGGGCACATTTTCTGTTTTAATATCTTTGTTTATCTGTTGAACTCTTGAATGTGACTTGCCTGTATCTAATATACTTATTTATATATTCTGTTGTTTTGAATAAAACAATAAATGAAACACACATACTTCTAATGATAAAGCTTCTGATATAATAACACTTATTTTAGTCCCCGTTCGGACGTAGTCTGAAAACGGGGACTTATGGTTTGCCCTGTGTGCGTCCGTGCGTCCGTCCGTGATCACCTGTATCTCGAACATGCATGGACCGATTAAGTTCAAACTTCACTCATACATCACACATTATATGGGACATGTGCACATGCATTTTTTTCATGATCCGATTAACGATAGCCGAATAGCGGCCATTTTAAGGCCGAAAATGCATCAAAATCGCACATTTTCACCATTCCGGACCCGGATCTCAGTTATGCATGGACGGATTTTGTTCAAATTTGGTACATACATTAAACATAATAGGACCTTGATGCACGTCATTTTTTTTTTTTTGGATCGGGTTTGAAATGGCCGACTGGTGGCCATTTTGTTTCAAAGAATTCAGTTCTGGATCCGTATCCGAGACATGTCTGGATTGATCAAGTTCAAACATCACACACACAAGGTACATCATGTCACAAATATGTATGTTTATTTGTTTCATGATCTCATTAACGATAGCCAAATGGTGGCCGCTTTAAGGCCGAAAATGCATCAAAATCGCACATTTTCACCATTCCGGACCCGGATCTCAGTTATGCATGGACGGATTTTGTTCAAATTTGGTACATACATTAAACATAATAGGACCTTGATGCACATCATTTTTTTTTCGGATCAAGTTCGAAATGGCCGACTGGCGGCCATTTTGTTTTAAAGAATTAAGTTCTGGATTCGTATCCGAGACATGTCTGGATTGATCAAGTTCAAACTTCACACACACATGCTACATCATGTCACAAATAGATATGTGCATTTGTTGCTTTGAATGTATATGTCACTCAAAAATGAACGGAACGGGGAAGTGTCATTGACAATGGCTTGTTTAATGATTGTTTTGACAGGAAGTGAATCAAATGGATCGCAAAATATTATATCTCAATTCTTTGGGGGAAAGCAAAGAGAAAATGAATCAAATTCAGCAGAACTGGAAGTGAGTATTAATGTATATAATGTATTGTTTTCCATAAGCCAACTGTTGGTACTAATCTGTTTCTGATCTGTAGGGCTTGAATTTCATGGAGGCATCAAAGGCCCTTCAATATTTCTATGTGATAAGGTAATTTTTCAATTTGGCCTTAAAATTGGATGTTCAAGCCTTGATTCTGTGTGTAAAATTTTGGTATGTGTATGCACTCTCATGTGGCTGAGAAAACAGAATTTTCAATGGGCCATTCCAGTTTATATCTGCACCCCTCTGTTGATGTGGTCGGATTTACAGCACTGTATGATGGGGAAAATACCCCGGAATTCCAACTGTATATGGAGAAACAGAATCTGGAAATCCAGAAGAGTATGGAAAACAAATTCTTGGAAATCTAGGCAGTTATGGCTACGAAAATTAAATATGGCCTAGTTGGGCAAGTATGAAATAGTTATTACTGAAATTAGATAAGGATGATGGCACAAATGAGCTCATCAACACCGTGAATCAGGACTAGTTTGGATTTTCATTTATATCAAATATAAAATTATGAACTTGGTAAATTAGCTAATGATGAGTTATATTTGGAAATCCTACTCTGTATGGTGGCACAATGGAACTCATCAACACCATAAGTAGGAACTATAGTTTTGGATTTCCATTACTGTGTGGTGAATGGTGATTTGAAAATAAAACTTTGTACGACTTATACACCCATGGAAATTATACCCTATATGAAGTAAACACACAAGCTCATCAACAGGGGGGTGCAGATATAAACTGGAATGGCCCAATATAAGTTAAATTTTTCTATTCCTGTATGAGCTTTGGAAAGTCTTAAGGTCCTGGCCATCTATGCACACATGTGTACAAGTTAGTTGGGGAACCAGTTTTTGGATGCAGTTTGTTAAATTAAGTTTTACCTTTTATGGGAGTTGATGCACATCGTGGCTGGTCAATATTGTGTTTTCATCAGTCCATTCAAAATTGTTTAGTACATGCATGGCATCAACATGTACATGGTTTTAATGAATGCTGAAGTAGCAACTTTTCACTTCTGCAAATACACTTACTACTTTGTGTCTGCTTTACAGCAATCATATTAGTAAATTCATTTGCTACTTACTGGTTAACATAATTTAGTTTATTGTGATTGGATATTGTCACTTCTGAAAGCTAGAAAATTGTCCTCCAATGTTCTTTTACTCTTCTAACAGTTTTTGATTGAAATATTTCACTTTTTTTTAGTAAATTTGCAGTTATCAAAGGAGAAGATGGAAATTACAAAGCATCAACAATTGACCATGCAGTGCAAGTTGATAGTGTCTCTTGTGGAGTTTTTGTCATTAAGGTAAGGATATATCCCACAAATCATTTAAATATTTTGATGTGTGTTACAATCAGGAAATCTCATTGTATGTCAGTTAAAATTTAATAAATATAAATAGATATTACAGTACAGCTAAATACTTACTTACCTAATGTGCTAACACTTTGTTAAAATCGTGTTATGACCTTGCCAACTCTACATTATTGAATGTTAGCTTTGTGTTAACACTAGCAGCTTTTTAACTTTGGTAGGATTGTTTGCATGCAAATGAGATCAAAACAAGAACAGCAGTGTCATTCTGTATTTAATCATATTTTGACAATAAAAATAAACTTGAAAAATTCTACAAGTTTTTCAAAATGTATTTGTAATCACAGCATTAAATTTACCAACTTATTTGTTGTGTCATCACCAGTTGGGATAAATGTATTTGTATTTGTGAGTTCAGTAGAAATATTTTTGTCATTGATTTCATAGAAATTTCACAGCGATATCGTGTCATCTTTGTATGCTTGTATATTTTCTTAGGGTGTGACTGTATGGAAATACTAACAAAAATATTTGTTGATAAAAACAGTGGGCATAAAATATAGCAGAATGAAAATAAGTTGTTTAGATTACTACTACTAGATTACATGCTACTTATCAGGGATAGGAAAAAGTTGTCAAAACAACTATTCAAATTCACAACTCTGATTGATTGCTTGCCATGGCCTCATGCCAGCGCCAAGACAACATTTAGATTTGCAGTCCCTGTTGGTACATTCACTGTCACCCAACAGTGGTTTACTGTGTTTGATGCATTATTTATTACAGATGAATTGAAACATCAGTCCATGACTTCCCTTTGAATTTTCTGCGCAAGGACTGTACAAATAATCAATCCATATTTGAAATGAGAATTACAGTTTATTATTATCACATTATATAGGACGAAAATTAAATAGTGTCCATTGTCGTAATTCAACATTGCGACAATGTCAATAAAGTTTCTATAGGGTAATTCAGTAACGATCTCCACTTGTCAAAAATACTTCTCGTAAAAATAACAGTAGTAATAGTCTTTGAATGTATTAACAAGAATGGCCAATTTATTACGGATACTTGATTGTACGCAAGTTAAAATCTATAGATTATATCAAGGCAGTTCTATTGCCACCCGTCTAGTACAGATCAAGGATTGGATGATAGTAGATACAATATTTGACAAACATGATTACTGAAAAAACATGTGGCTGTAAAGTATGAAATATCTATCTTTCTGGAGCACAGTTGTATTTGTGTTTTACCCTTTCAAATGTATTATATTTTTGATTCAAACACTATTTGAATTATATTCAAAAACTTTTAATAAGAATCAACTTTACGACAACCCTGAATATGCTAACATTATGTTACACTAATGCAAAGCTAACATCAAGTTAAGATGCATTAACATATTTTGGTAAACAAGTTTTGAGCTGAAATTAATGGCTCATGCATGAGGGAAAATAGACATTTCATATTTCTTTGACAGTTGTCTAGTTTCATCTTGTGAGCTTTTTCACTTTCTGATCTCTATGATCATTTTTCTGTTGCCAGTAATAATAATTGCATTGCTTTGCCTAGTTGTAATTTTTTTTTTTCATTTTTGGCAAATGAAAAATAATGTGGGCATGTAGTTATTTATACATGTTCTATGATTTACATGTATATCAATTTTTAAGTTTGCAGAGTATTTGGCAAAAGAAAAATACACACAATTATTGCATGGAATGGACAACGTTTTTGAACTCAGAGAAGATATCGTACGTTGCCTCTCAGAATCAGGTAAATAAGACATTCTCTCTTGAAAAAATAACTGGAATTTCTTGTGTTAAACTTTATAGTATTGGCTTTCATGTTTGTTACCCACATTCAGAATTTACTCCTTTTAATTTTAAGTATATACTTTTCTTGAGTTCATATGTGATTTTGAAAGTAAATGAAAACAGAAATGCAAACAACTTTTAAAATCATGTGTAATTTAGTGTCATTTGGGTTCATATTGTACGCCAATATAGTTTTTTTTTAAATACACTGTTTTCAAATTTTTATAATTGACTTTCATAAATTAAATGGCTGGCTGTTCTTGCAGGTGTGAAAGAGCAAAACTCAAACACAAATGAATCATTGCTTCGGACTGAAGAGCAAAAAAAAGCTAAACAAGCACATCCAGGTAAGTGTGCCACATTTTGACAGATGATTGGTAAGTTGGATGCTTTGTATCAAGTAACATACGTTTTTAGTCCCCGTTCGGACGAAGTCCGAAAACGGGGACTTATAATTCGGTCTCCGTCCGTCCGGAGTCATATCTCAGAGTCCCTTGGACCGATTCCGTTCATTCTTTGCATGTGCCTAGTACTTTATGTGGGACATATGCACATGCAGTGGTTTAGCGATTCGATTCAAAATGGCCGACTGGCAACCATCTTGTTTTTTGAAAATGTTGTATTTTGGACATGCTTTGTCAGTTTTCATTCAAACTTGGTACATAGATTATACATGTTAGGATACATGTCCATGATGATTTATTTCACAATTGGATCAAAGATGGCCGACTGGCAGCCATCTTGTTTTTTGAAAATGTCGTATTTTGGACATGCTTTGTCAGTTTTCATTCAAATTTACTACATAGATCATACATGTTAGGATACATGTCCCCGACCGTCCATGAGTTCCTGAGTCTGTCCGTCCGTCCGTCCGTCTGTCCCTGCGTCAGTCTATCCAACGTCATATTTCAGAATCCTGTGGACCGATTCCGTTCATTCTTTGCATGTGCCTAGTGCCTTATGTGGGACATATGCACATGCAGTGGTTTAGCGATTCGATTCAAAATGGCCGACTGGCAGCCATCTTGTTTTTTGAAAATGTTGTATTAGTTGTCATTCAAACTTGGTACATAGATTATACATGTTAGGATACATGTCCATGATGGATCAAAGATGGTCGACTGGCAGGCATCTTGTTTTTGTTTTTTTATGCGGTATCTTGGACGTGCTCTGGCAGTTTTCATTCAAATTTGGCACATACATGTACTTTATACATGTTAGGATGCATATCCATGACAATTTGTTTCAAAATCTGGTCAAGGATGGCCGATTGACAGCCATCTGACTTTTTGGCCTTACTACTATATTTCCACAATTTATGTACTATTTTCATTCGTATTTGGCACATACATCATACATATCAGTGTGTTTCATAATCAGATCAAAGATGGCTGAATAACGGCTGTTTTTATTTTGGCCATATTACTATGACACGAAACACGTGTTTTGATGTAAATAAACAATCTGTTGTATACGCCACTTGGAACTCAAGTTTCAAGGACACGCTCGCGACAACCCCTTCGCTTTAATATGACGAGCACAAAGAGAACTTAACGGGGACTGTGTCATTTTCAATGACTTGTTATCATTATGTGCAGTCCCTTCATATATACACTTTCTGGAGATATTACTATCCTTACAATGATGGGGTGTTGATTCGTTCTGGCTCAAATTGTTCAGCATGCATAAAGCTGGCAGAATTTCAATTTATAACTAACATATATGAATTGCAGTATTCATTTTTCAATCAAATTTTTCTCTTCTTTCTTTTTCATTTACTTCATTCTTCCTTTTAGTTCAGCATGAGCTTGCTTATCCTAAAAGAAGGGCATCTGGCAAAAGTGATATATGCTCATCTGAAATAGCACCGAAAAGATTAATGGCAATCCATTCTCCGTATGAACGAAAGAGAAATGTTTCTTTCACTCAGACTTCATCTAGTGTAAAGAAAAAAAGCAGACAGATGCCTCAAGGTATGAAACTGTTTCAGTATGTCTTTAGCTGCCAAAATTTCAATGTGTATTGCACTTCGTAGACTATGACTTTATGATGTCTATTTAAACAATAATGAACGACCAGCCAACCCATAATGGGCAAAAGCTCACTCCATCATGAGTTGACAAAGAATTTATTATTGTTATTTTTTGAAGCATTTTCAATACCAGTGGATTTGCTGGCACTAAAAAATGGAAAATTTCGGGAAAAATCCACAGTGAACAGAACTGTTTCACAGTCACTGGCCTGTGAATCTGAATAATTTAAAATGTCTTTCTGAAAATTGTTTTCACAATCTCATATGGCAAACTAAGAAAGAAACTAGTTTTTATCCATCAAATATTCTTGTAATTAAATAATTTACAGTGTGGTGTGGAGTAGCATTGTAGTGGTCGCTCGAGCGAACGACACACAGTGACTAGTACTTTTGGTGTCCGTCATGACCTTGCACTATGCTATGCTAGACCGCCGCCTATAGACTGACGGAATTGACTGTGCGTAGGAGTGTGTACCATTGGTACATGTACGTTGTCGTATTGTTACCCAATCCAGCAAGTGTTTTCAAACCATTGAGGTGGATTTTATTGGTGACTGTCCTGTAATAGTTATTTTCAAATGCTACAAGAGGCCCATGATTCGATGAATACTTCAAGCCAAACGAATGCGTAGCGAGTGAGTGAACATGGCTGGAAAGCTAGTGGGTGTTAGCCATCCTAGTAGGAGAACAAACAGTGATTTTAATCTTGTTGTATAAATAACAAGTCATTGTTAATGACACAGTCCCCGTCCAAAATTTTGTGATTTGACATATCAATTTGATGCTGATGAAGTCATTGAGATTAGATTGAAACCATTAATAGGAGATGGATTTGTAAAAAAATATGATTTATTGCTTTTACATGAGAATTGGACAATCATATTGAATCAAATTACAAAAATAATGTTCGTGTTGATGTATCTATTGGTATACTGTTTTTGTACAAAATTTAAACAGAAATGTTCATTGTAGGCATGGGTACCATGAAAAACAAAATGGCCGCCATATTTGTTCGAATCACGATAAAAAAAATGGCGTGCAACTACAACCCAATATGTATGATCATCATACCAACTTTGATCCAAATTGGCCCAGTCATCTCCGAGAAACTGCTGCGGACACGTTTAGGTATCAGAAATAGCAAATTTTACATCCAAAATGGCCACAAGTTGGCCATTTTTGCTCTGATAATAAAGTAACTTGACGCGCATATGTAAGAAATTATGTCTTCATGTAAAGTTTGAATGAAATCAGTCAATGGGTGTTTGAGATATAGCTCCGGACGTACATACATACGGATGGAACTAACCCAAATTAATAGTCCCCGTTTTTGGACTTCGTCCGAACAGGGACTAAAATAAGACACCTGACAACAATCTTGTTTCACAAATAAGTGTAGTACTACTATTCATTTTTCTGTACTCGCACTCTGTAAACATAGCAGCATCTGCTTGGATGAATCACCCCGGGTTAACCTTAGTTCATTGACACGATTAGGGACATGACAGTGGCATCAGTCGTGGAATCTAGAAGCATGCCTACGAGATGAAATGCTTCAACCGAGCGTGCTTTAACGTAGAGAGCTAACGAGGATGCTTGCAATTTCTCTTCTTAAATAGTTTCTCCTTTATTCGTTTTCGAAAACTACATTGTATTCAAATCCATGGTACAGGGATCAATAATGGGATACATTATTGCGAATAATCTGCTGCATTGACATCATAAAATCCACTGATATTGATAATGCTATAATATAATTAAATATAAGGTTTACTTTAAAATTGCATTACATCATTTATTACATATCCATGTTGATTTGTTTTTGTTATGTTTGACTGACTGGTGGTCATTTACAAAACCATAAAAAATCAACATATGAAAATGTCATTTAATTTGAAATTACTCATAGGATATTACTTATACACCTTGTTTTGATTTTGAGTGATGGCAATTTTTCTTATACACTGCATGTCAACTATTATTTCAAACAACTTCTTTTTGAAAATCTAAACAATTTTGCAGCAACAGATTTTGATTTGCGGCTGTCTATTTACCTTGTTACTTTGTAACAGTAGATTTACTTGATATTTTCTTTTTGTGTTAGGTGCAGAATATAAGATATGGAGTGTTGAAGAAAAGATGGCTGTTAAAAATTATTTTTCGCAAGATATTAGACTTCTACACGTGCCTGGAAAGGCTGCTTGCAGTAGTTGTTTACAACAGAATCCAGTTTTGTGCCATAGGTCCTGGAAAAATGTAAAAGATTGTGTTTGTAATTTGATTACGGTACATAAGAGACGGAAGGATAAATGAATTCTGTTATTTTTGCTGCCAGATGTTATATAATAATGTGGTATACATCAAACTGTAAAGAACTCCTAAAGAGCCGCCAGTTCATATTTGCTACCACACCTGATTCTACATCTCACCTCATCAGGTGCTCGGCCATGGTAGTATTAAACTCTTTTTATAGAAAGGGATTCGTTCCAGCAGGATTATGATTAAAGGTATAGATGCAGGTTCTTGGGCACTTGGGAGTGAATTTTGTTTTTTTTTTTGCTTTTTTTTATCCTAAGTCTTGGCTATAGATTGTTAAAATTTCGCAGTATTGTGAATAGTGGAACATACTCAAAAGACGATTTTAAATTATAGAAAACAGGTACAAACATTCTCTTTTTTGAATGTTTAGCAAGATTAGGCAAGGCTACATACATAATCAATCAAAGAAAGCTTAGAAAGAACTCCCATGTGCTGAGAGTATTGGAGACACATTAAATATAATTCGAAATTACTTAGCTGAAAACTAATTATGCAAATCAGAAAATTAATATGACCAGATTTGAGTGTAAAACTAATGAGGTCTGCGCAATGTAACAGAAAATCTATGTCTCCAAGTTTAATTGAAATGTGATTAGAACCAAAAAATTATGAATTATTATGCTTATTAGGGAATTAATATGAACAGATTTTTACCCCAAACTAATTAGGTTTGTACATTGTCCTAGAGCATCTTTGTACTAAGTTTCATTGAAATGGAATAATTAGTACCGTGAAAACTCCAAAATTTCGACCCCTCTAAAAATTCGGCCGCCTATTTATTTGCCGGGTTTTGGTGTTTTATTTACCTCCAAATGTTCGACTCCACTAAAAATTGCCGACTCATTCTTATTCGAAAATTGCGACCAGTTTTAGTTTTCCCCCAAACGAAAAAAACCCCGATGTGAGCGTTCAAACGGGACCTTCCTCGAAGGCATGAATCCGGGTTTCTGATTGACTGAGAGATTTTTATTTTATTGGTAACGAAAATATATTCTAAATAAACGAAGTTTCAAATAAAAACGAACACAAAAATCTCGGCATGCTGCGTTTCTGAATTGTTGATTATTACTGTACTCAGTAGTGATTATAATAATGTACACAAAATAAATTTGTTTAATGGTTATGAAATACAAATAAAAGTCAACTTAGTTTCATCGTAAGCGAATGATTCCGGTCTCGTATAAACGTTTGATGCTGTAGGATATCCGACATGTTCTCTTAGGTCAAATAGGTCAAATCGCTAATTAACCAATCAAAAAGCTGGATGATGCCAACGTGTTCAAATTACCATAGCTTATTTAAATATGTTAATGTTATTGAACGCAATGCGGAAGAGATTGATGTTGTAGTACGATATTTTGGCTTGGATTTTGATGCGAAAACGGCATGATTTTTTAAAAAATAAACTGGTCATCTGAAGAATAATTTAACATTGTTCACAGTGATAACAGCTCATTCTCGAAAGGAAGCTTACCCGCTCACGCTAGTCACGATAAAAATCAAACGCATGTACTCTTGAATAGACAGACGTCAATGACTACGGTAAAACTTACTCTATTTTAGCCGGCAGGATTGATTGAAATGTCCGAAAAATGACGCCAAAATACACCTTAAAAGTCCCATTTTATTTTTTAATCCAAGGGCGAATTTACGGCAGAATTTGGTCCCTCAAATAAGGGACACGTGAGCTTTGATTCTAACCGGATACATTGCACTGGGTCGGGGAGAGAGTTTGCTAAACTTCCATGTATCTTTTGTCCAATGAGTACCTGTACTTCGAACATTCGCAAGTTTTCCTAGGTAGTGCGAGACAGCTTTGTCTTTTGACCTATTAGTTTTGTGCTGACCTCTTCTCCGCGTCTTGATGTTTTGTTTTGCTTGTCATAATACTCACTGATTGATGACTTTGTTTAGATTTTGAGTTACAACTCGGCCACGACCTTTGCTTTTACCGTGAAACATGAGGAAGTTTACGTCAATTGACGGACATTGCATTTTTTAAAAACTAATGAAGCACACTGTCTATCATCCCCATTTTTTCATTTGCTGATTTCTATTCTGAAAAATTCGACCGTCCGAAAATGCACCTTAATTTTGACTCTAAAAACACGTCACATTTCTAACACCAATTATTTAAAACCGGTCGAAATTTTGGAGTTTTTACGGTACTTTAGATATCAGTGTGAAAGCTTAAAATTGGTTAATTATGCAAATTAGATAATTAATATGTACAGATTTTAACCCACAATTATTCAGGTCTGTCTATTGTCCTACAGCATCCATGTACATTCATTGATATGTGATGTATAGTACCTGAGATATCAGTGTGAAAGTTGGTTAATTATGCAAATTAGGTGATTAATATGCACAAATATTTACCGGAAACTAATTGGGTCTGCATAATTCTAGATTCATTGAAATGTGATGATTAGTACTTTAGATATCAGTAGAAAAGCTGAAAATTAATTATGCAAATTAGGTAATTAATATGCACAATTATTTACCCTAAAACTAATCAGGTCTCTGCATAGTCCTAAAGGATCTATGTACCAAGTTTCATTGAAATGCGATGATTAGTACTTGAGATACCCGTGGAAAAGCTGAAAATTAACTAATTATGCAAATTAGGTAATTAATATGTACTGATATTACCATAAAAACTATCAGGTCTGTACAGTGTCGTATGACATCTATGTACCAAGTTTCATTGGAATGTGATGATTAGTACTTGAGATATCAGTAGAAAAACTGAAAATTGACTAATCATTATGCAAATTAGGTAATTAGTATCCACGGATTATTACCAAAAACTAATCAAAACCTAGCATTAGTTCAGAGCATCTATGTACCAAGTTTCATCAAAATCCAATGAGTGGTTGTTTAGATATCAGTGGAACAGTCATGGAACCACTAAAAAATAGCTAATTATCATGCAAATTAGGTAATTAATATGCACGGATTTTTACCAAAAATTAATCAAATCTGCGCACATGTTCAGAGCATCTATGTACCAAGTTTCATCAAAATCCAATGAGTGGTTCTTTAGATATCAGTGGAACAGTCATAGAACAGCTAAAAATTAGCTAATTATCATGCAAATTAGGTAATTAACGAGCATGGATTTTTACCAAAACCTAATCAAATCTGCGCATTGGCCCAGAGCATCTATGCACCAAGTTTCATCAAAAACCGATGTATGGTTCTTGAGATAGCAGTGAAACAGTCGGACACACATACACACACACATACACACATACAGACACACTAACTGCAAAGACTCCCATTTTGTGCTTCGCACATGGGAGTCAAAAAGAAACATGGTGAAAAAAGTAATGACGGGATCTCCATATTATGCACTATATTTAACTTTTTACAAAACAATAATAGGTTTAAATTTTGAACTGTTTTTAATTAATGAGCCTTCGCAAACTTCTTATTGAGTGAATGGTTATGCAAATTAGCCATTATCTCCACTTGTCTTTTTCAGTTTACCAGAGAAGTTCAAATAGCTCTCACAATTCTTGTTTATTTCAAGTGAAACTTTCTCACGTTTATCAGTTGTTTATTAACAAATGGGCATCCAGGTCTATATATAGTATGTTTTGTTTTCATATTACAAAGTTGTCAAGCAAGATGTGTGCCGTATATTCAATCTCGGTCAATATTTCACACTTCTAATGTCATTGTCCTAGAATGCAAAGCTTTAAAAATAAGCCCAGATGTCCTTTTGTTTGTAGAATTGTTGTCAAAATAGTGTGAAAATTTCAAGACAAACTGACAAAAACTGTGGGAGCTAATTAATTTCCAATCTCTGACCAACCAGAAAACACGAACGGTGATAATGCCTGTTTTATGAAAGTGACGTTAATCGTCTACAAAAATGGCTATTGCATCACAACGACATGCCAAAATCCATCATACATCGATGCTTGCTGATATTCAATCGTCAGATAAAAAATAAAATAAAAATATTTACAATTCAAGGGAAACAAACGTAAAATTGTCTGCAGAGTCAACACCTTGCGCGAAAACTGTCACGGTGTCGTGTTATCATTTCCACTGAGGGAGGGGCACAATGGATCACGTAAAGCTGAAGAGATATTCATACAGTTATATAAACATTGCGGATTGAGTCTAAATTTACTTTCCCTCAAACCTTAAAAAAAAAATACATTGTATGACTCAGTTTTTCGTGATCTCCAGTGAAATGGACCATGCGAAGTTAGACGACCAGTTTGAAATGGGCCGTAATATTTTGCTACACAACGGCTATTTGCAGTTTTTACTACTCAATCGGAGGGAAAATATTGTAAATCGAGACAGGTTTCATTCAACTACAGATGAGATGGGTCGATAAAAATTAAACGAACCCTGACCTCTGGAAGTACCCCATTTATAGAGTGCCTTAGTACCAGAGGTTGCAGAGCATACATACAACGTACTTTTTGACATCGCTACAGGTGCATGCTAGCTGACAAGGGGATTTCCGATTGAGGTAACCAAGATGGCATCACAGAGTGCTTCATTTTTCCGTGGTGCTTAAAAACAGAATCTTGTTGGCAATTTTTCTGTAATTTCCAGGGTATTTTTTTATTTTTAATTAACCGAGCATTTTATGAGTATGCCATTGAAAAGTTATCGATACAGCACAGCAATGGTGTTTATCCATTGCATTGCAATGCTATCAGCAGGGTGATCTCTACAGCGAAAATGAAAAATGTTTACTTTGTATACTTCAGTTTTAAAATACCTTGGGAGAAAAAAAATGTGTGAAAACAAAAATATTTAGTAATATAACAATATGCCAGGCTAGAAGTTGTTGACATGTTGCGAGATAAGGGTGAAACTGTTTACTTATCCTTTACAACTGTAAGCAACATAAACAAACTTCGAGACTTTTAATCACATATGTGTGCCTCGGTTCCCTCTATTTTAAAATCGTTTTTTTGAGTGTTTCAGCATTGACAATGCTCCAAAATTTTAACATTATCTAGACTGTCTGGGTAAGAAAAAGCAAAAAAAAAATAATTCACTCAAAGTGCCCACGAACATGCATCTATACCTTAAGGCCACTTCATTGTTATTGCAATGAATCTCACACTGTCAGATATTGTGGTCAAATCTATGCAGGTTGTTGTAACCTTTGCAGTTGGGTCATACCTTCATTAATTTCTGATAACTGGTACTACAGAAACAGTGACAGGTTCTTAAAGCGACAATAGATTTTGAAAATTTTTGTTTAAATATACCTACATAAAGATTACCAAAATACTGTTTTAGACATAATTGCGTGGAGATTGGTCAGCCTTTCAAGCTGGGAACGTATTTGACCCAGGGCCCTCAGTATTATCATGTACTGTAATTTTTCATCAAAACTGGAATTCAATAGATGGAGACCATGACGCAACCGTGCCCTTCCTTATTTCATTGACAATGTCTGTTTATGCTATGCTTTCAGTGTCTGCAGGAAATGTATTAAAATGAAAATATCGATAGTTGCAGCTATTGTCGTTTTAACTACAGTGGTCACAAAAAATTTATGTCTGAACAGGTGAAACAAACCTATCTCTGCTACTCAGTAATACTACATGTGCACTTGTCCTACATTCTAAAAAACATGTTACACTGATTGGTCTTATGGTAATCATGTCAATCAAAATCATGCTTTGCTCCAAAAGCCAATAGCAAGTTTGAGATATTTTGTGTACATCATTTGTTACTTAGGAGGAATTATAAAAACACAATTGGATTCTAGAAATGTAAATGTTATTGAATTGAGCTCAATCTGAAATAAGTGACTGAATTCATGGCTTCATTAATGGAGTTCCTGTGTTCTTTGTTATGATTAATATTTTCATGTATTTCTACCTCCATATATTTTGTTTTTCATTAAATAAATCCTAAAGCAAGGTGGTCGTTGCGCCATGGCCTGGTTGATAATGGACTTGTACCGCTGCACACAATGTGTGTGAAATACATTGTTTACGTGTAATTCAAACACCCGCTGCGCCGACCACCACCCTTTAAGTTTTTGTGCATAAGCATTTAGATCATTTACAATGATCATTTTGTGCATTTGATCTTAGGTGTACTTGAGTTCCAAACAGGTTTATTCCTTCCACTACCATAGTTATCTGTGGTCATCCACAACATGGTCTTGTTTAAATTTTGGAGTACCATATGCTCTATCTCACCTAAATTTGGGATGGAAAATTACCACCTTTTCATGCTGGAAGTTTCAAAATAAGAATAAACATTTTGTTTGATATTGCATTCCAACAGAAACAGAAAAATATACTAAAAATATTTACAAATTTTCTATACATAATGCCACATGTGGCTGAGAAAAAACACAACTATGGAAAACTCCCTGCCTATACTATTAACAAGTACACTTTGATCTCTGCTCATTTCTCATTATAATGTAAGAAAGGAATATGTATTCCATCAAACTATTGCAAATAAAGTTGGTGATTAGAAAATAGCGTGATGATATTCTGTGTGAAAGTTGTATCTCAACCAGATTCCAACCCCATTCTATTTTAGCGAATTCAAAATTCGGAAACAATGCTAGATAAATACTAGTTCATTGCTCTGAGAACTACAGTTTCAGTTTATGCAACTATCAGTGTTGTCCCTTACTGGAGATGTACATTGCCATTTTGTACAAAAAATGTTAAAAAGAAATGCTTGCTTCCCTAATAAAATTGTGTGGAACGAGAGGGGAGCAGCTACCTCCCCTACCCAATTTTCAGCACCACTAAGTCATTGGACGATGTTGTATATACAAAAATATCCACACCTATTTTTATTTATACATTCAATCACTTAACATCCATTGGAATGGATGATAATGGACAGATGAAAAGTGACATGACAAAGAAAAACAAAATAATTTAACAATTAAAAATGAAAATCCATGTCTAGGAAGTGTTGCTGTCTAAATTCAAAACAGATTTACAAATATTAAACTAAAGGTATTCACAGAGGTTTATTTCTCAAGCAAATTTGTGAATATTTTGCTTACATAAATGGAATGTTTTTGTGTTGGGCATAGACAGGGCAAGGCATCACAAATTGTTTTTCATTTTTTCGATCTGATTTTTGTTACAGAGAAGACATACCTCGCATTTGCTGGTAACTGAGTGTACGAGTTTCAATTCTCTATAACAATTATACTGCCATTTGTGAATTGCACTTATATGTGTGAATGCTATGCTATTGTTCATATCAGTTCGAGGACACGTGAAGTGACACTTTGCACATGTGGGAGTGACACCCCCGAGATTTTCCACGTCCTCTGAAAAAAAATCGCGTCCTCAGAAAGGAGGTCCTCAGTATGATAGTCAAACGCAGGTCCTTGAAGAAATGGTCTGATTGCTAAACTCTACTAACCCAATAATGTATACCTACAATAGTATTATATTATGTAATTAAATATCAAGCCTGTAAACCCACTAGAAAGTGACGTCCTCGGAGACTGGTCTAGAAACCGAGTCCTCTGAGCATATAGTAATGCGAGTATGTATGTGTGTGTGTGTGTGTGTGCGTGTGTGTGTGTGTGAGTGTGAGTGTAATATTCACGTCCGTCCGTACGTCACGGAATGTACACCAATCGTACCCCAATAAACTGGAAAACTTACCTTTGCAAACACGTCTCTTATGCCGCCTTCTTGAAGTTCTTGAAATCAAATAAGGTTACTAGTTCTTCTAGTAACTAGTGAATGAGACCACTGAGCCGAACAGAATACATGTATAAACAGTACTATAATAAATTGCATGCAATGGAGAATTCACGTGCCGTAATAACAGCAGCATTACTCACAGATCTAATCTACTGTAAAATATTTTATTTCAGCTGGAATTATCATTCGTTGAAAAGACTTTCTGGGTGTTTTGTATTGAATTTATTTTCATTGATTTTTGACAAGTTGACTGTAAAATATAAGAAAAAAGGTATATTCGCTGGATTTTATTTTATAAACATTCCTTCAGCGAAAATAGCAAAAAAATTTTGCAAGCGAAAATAAAGTATTTCACAGTAATTAATTTATTTTGAGCATGCGCAGATGTTCTGTCAATGTTGCCGGGAGAGGTATTTTTTGATGAAAATCGTGAAAAAGATCCACTTGGGATTTTCAGATCTGTTCATCAACCTGCCAAGTTTCACCGTTATCTGCTGTAGAATTTCTGAGAAAATGTTGGAGACGGAAAACAGACAAAACCTGAATTATAAATAATGGGCTGAGCTGTGTTTCACTCCATATAGGGATCGAGGAATTTTAGAATCATTAATACCTGTCGAAAAGTACATCGTCATTATCAGATGATGGACTCCTTGATCTATGGGGTGCGTCCAAGGGTGGAATTACCCCCAGTAAAGATACTAACTTAGCTTGCAAGTTTGAATTAGTCAGCAGATACTTCCCATATATAGTGTCGACAATGTTTTGGGACAGCTCTGTGGGAAGCAGTTGCATTCCTGCTTAAACCAGGAGTTAGCTGGGATGTGGTTCTCATATTTAGAGAGCTTGTGAGAAGAGGAACTCTGAGAACTGTGTTTTCGGGAAATCGGACCGGAATCAACGTTTCCAGCTGTATTTCAAGATTTCCCATGCAACGGGAGTGGGTGAATCTCACCCTGAACTTTTGGTGACTCTGTGGTGACATCAGTTCTCATCCATCAAAAGAACCGCTGACTGGTGACATCTGATGGCAGTTGTAACTAAGCTAATATAGGGTACAGTAATTCTACCTCTCAACTTTCTACTTTCAAACTGTCTGCTGAGTAACACTTGTACTGTGAGTTGGGATTCGTAGTCAAGTTGTGTTCCACTGTACAGAGAACTATTTCTGAATTATGACGATTGATTATGACTATTGTTCAGAATTTCTACGAATGAACTTTTGAAAACATCGTTGTTGAACAGCGCCCTCTACGCTGTGCCTGAATAATCTGCGAACACACCCAGGCCACGCCCGTTGTTGTTGAACAGCGCCCTCAACACTGTACCTGGGTAATCACCGGACACACCCGATTTAGTCGTGCAGTGCCCCCAATGGTGGATTTTGTCTCAGGAACTGCACACAGAAGCTGACTGTGAGTGAACTGTGACCTGATGTGAACATCGATGCTGAACTGTTGACGTATTCATGTGTTTGTTACTTATGCACACTTGTGTTTTTTGATTGATTAATGGTTATTGTTTATTTGTTGTTGATAACATTGGCTTTGTTGGGGACAAATTAGCTGATTTTATTATTCATTGAGGGGCCGATTAGCACATTTAAACTCAAACTCTAATTAGCTAAGGTTAGGTTTTCTTTCTTTCTTTGATATATTTTCAGGATATCCTATCTCACATATTTATATGCATATGCTAATTATTGTACCTTTGTTTATTTTACTGAAGTAGATTGCATTAAAGATTGTGGAGTTAAAGTGCCTGTGTGTGCCGCCTGGTTTTGTTGCCCCTGCTTCCGGTCTTGGTGACTATATCGATGAACCACATGTATCTTTCCTGTGCCGAGCCCCAAAATTTATCTTTCCTGTACACATTTGTCCCACTGAATCAATGATCTGTGAGGCTTTGTAAACGGTGTGTTACATTTATAATATTGTACCGGCTCTAAAAATGTCAACATTGTAATATAACGCTTTCATAATAATTACGCAAACTCAGTTATTTAATATTGGACACAGGACGTTACAAAGATAGATTTGATAAGTACTGTAAAATGACTAATTTTCACTGGGTTTAAATTTCACTGATTTACCATTTCAGGCATATTCAGTGGGTTTTAAATTCACGGTTTCTTCATTTAGATAATGTGTTCTATGCTAAATTTTACATATTCACTGGGTTTTAATTTAGCGCATTTTCCAGTCAGCGAAATAAGCTAAATTAAAACCCAGTGAATAATTACCCCCTTTACAGTAGTTCAGAATTTAATAATAGTTAGTACCCGTTGTATCCCCAAACTGTATCACTAAAACCACCATTTCGATCACTCCTGTGCCAGGGACCAGTGTTTGGGCGACCGGTCGGTGTTTTCAATGAGCCAGCGAGAGAAACGATAACTGAGAAATATAGTGCGGTCGAAAATTAAACGATAAGTGGTTGATTGAAAAGCGAGAAGTTGGGCAAAATGAGTACTGTAGTTCAAGAGATGTTAGCGTATTTCTAATTTAGTTTTAAGTCGTACAATGTTTATTCACTCGCTGTTGACTATAGCTAGAACGCTGTCCATGTCTTCACTTTCAGGTTAGTTTTTCTGCCGATATTTCAAAACCAACGTGATTTTTTATTTGGGATTACGAGAAACGTATGGTATTCATACGCACAACACCTCACAATGTTTCAACTTTTAAATTGTCAGTAAACAAGGTCTTCCATAGTAGCACTTCTATGAGATTGACGTACTAGAATGAATGTGTTCACTGATGACATCATTGAACTGGCCCTCTAGAGGCGAAATTACGCCAAGCAAAGCAGACGTTTGTCGTCTGCTGCACAGCCTGTTTTATACTCGATATTTAGGGCATTTCGCAACACATACAAGCAGTTTTTATCAACAGAATTCATTCATAGATCTCAAATTTCATGTACAGAGTGTCAAAAGCCAGACTTCTGCTCCTCTTGTATGTATGAATTGTGCGATTTCTATTCCTGCAAAGCTTGTCATAATTAATCAACATTTTTCTTCATTTTCACGAAGTCAGATTATTTGTCCTGTATATATTTAAATAATTTATTACGGGGTATGTCATATTCATTGCATCCTATTAAAAAATGGTACTCGTCTTCAATTTCATCATCTGTGCAGAGTTTACATATTCTTTCATTTTTAGGATTTGTTTTTTTGCCTGCTAGTCTCAATAAGTAGTTTATGGTCAGAAATTTTAAATTTGCAAAAAGATCGCCTTAATTTTAAATATCATTTAAATAATTCTCCATATTGAAGGTAGTTTGTTTGTTGCACCATTCGTTCTGCTGTCATTAAATAATTCCCTTCTCCATGTTTTTACATAATTACCTCCCCTATCTTCTTTTCATGTTGTTTTGATAATTCTAAAAAATTGTTGTTTTTAGTTATTTCTTCTATTCTTTCTACCCATCCTGTTTTCCAAGTTTTTATTTCCACAAAGGCAGTTGCTACATGAGGTTATTACAAGAATAATATGTGAGAATAATATACTCGTGAATCGTCATGGGTGGCTGTGGGTGAGCCTTACGTATGGGTCAGTTTGCATATGCGAGTTCCCATGGTAATGTAAGCGCCTAGATTCCAGGTCACTCACAAGTGGGTTCACACACACCTTTTGGGAGTTGATTCTAGCCCGGGTCAAGTGAATCTGTTCACACAAGTTTTTCAGCAGTGGGTTAAAATCAACTCTGGGTCATTTTGCTACTAGTGTGAATAACATATTAAAAACATCAGTAAAGGCTTAATTTGATATATATACATATACACCAAGACACAAATGTGATTTATTCAATGCATTCACGTGTCATTTTCACACTGATTTTACATTTGTCGCCATCTGTTCAATGTTACCAAAAAATATTGTTCAAATAACCATATCTTTTATACTTCCATTAGGGAACTCTTGAACTTATCCAATGGCAATTCCTAATTTTCGAGTTGTCAGTTTCCCTCGGAGTTCCGCTAGAGGGCGCTTCCAAAATACCCGGATGACGAGCCTGAGTGGGGCTGTTTGATGTTATTGATGTTCTGTATTCTTACATGCATAAATCAATAGATTGGAAAAACAAAAAAGTTCCAGAACTCCGCAAATTTCCTCAGGATCGTGGTATAACTTGCAGCAATGTTCGTAAAGCTAAACTTTTTGAACTTGTTGAGTTTGCAAACGAGTTAAATGTTCGCCTTTTGGAGACCGACGATCGCGAAGAGTCAAACAGACGTCGTCGTACTGTAAAACACAGTGAGTCGACGATAACTTTGGTAGCTCCGTATAATGTAATCAAAGAAAGCTTAGAAAGAACTCCCATGTGCTGAGAGTATTGGAGACACATTAAATATAATTCGAAATTACTTAGCTGAAAACTAATTATGCAAATCAGAAAATTAATATGACCAGATTTGAGTGTAAAACTAATGAGGTCTGCGCAATGTAACAGAAAATCTATGTCTCCAAGTTTAATTGAAATGTGATTAGAACCAAAAAATTATGAATTATTATGCTTATTAGGGAATTAATATGAACAGATTTTTACCCCAAACTAATTAGGTTTGTACATTGTCCTAGAGCATCTTTGTACTAAGTTTCATTGAAATGGAATAATTAGTACCGTGAAAACTCCAAAATTTCGACCCCTCTAAAAATTCGGCCGCCTATTTATTTGCCGGGTTTTGGTGTTTTATTTACCTCCAAATGTTCGACTCCACTAAAAATTGCCGACTCATTCTTATTCGAAAATTGCGACCAGTTTTAGTTTTCCCCCAAACGAAAAAAACCCCGATGTGAGCGTTCAAACGGGACCTTCCTCGAAGGCATGAATCCGGGTTTCTGATTGACTGAGAGATTTTTATTTTATTGGTAACGAAAATATATTCTAAATAAACGAAGTTTCAAATAAAAACGAACACAAAAATCTCGGCATGCTGCGTTTCTGAATTGTTGATTATTACTGTACTCAGTAGTGATTATAATAATGTACACAAAATAAATTTGTTGAATGGTTATGAAATACAAATAAAAGTCAACTTAGTTTCATCGTAAGCGAATGATTCCGGTCTCGTATAAACGTTTGATGCTGTAGGATATCCGCCATGTTCTCTTAGGTCAAATAGGTCAAATCGCTAATTAACCAATCAAAAAGCTGGATGATGCGAAAACGGCATGATTTTTTTTAAATAAAAAAATTAGTTGTTTTTAAAAAATAAACTGGTCATCTGAAGAATAATTTAACATTGTTCACAGTGATAACAGCTCATTCTCGAAAGGAAGCTTACCCGCTCACGCTAGTCACGATAAAAATCATACACGTGTACTCTTGAATAAACAGACGTCAATGACTACGGTAAAACTTAGACTCTATTTTAGCCGGCAGGATTGATTGAAATGTCCGAAAAATGACGCCAAAATACACCTTAAAAGTCCCATTTTATTTTCTTAAATCCCATTATATTTTTTAATCCAAGGGCGAATTTACGGCAGAATTTGGTCCCTCAAATCACCGGTACGGTGCTCAAATAAGGGACACGTGAGCTTTGATTCTAACCGGATACATTGCACTGGGTCGGGGAGATCGTTTGCTAAACTTCCATGTATCTTTTGTCCAATGGGTACCTGTACTTCGAACATTCGCAAGTTTTCCTAGGTAGTGCGAGACAGCTTTGTCTTTTGACCTATTAGTTTTGTGCTGACCTCTTCTCCGCGTCTTGATGTTTTGTTTTGCTTGTCATAATACTCACTGATTGATGACTTTGTTTAGATTTTGAGTTACAACTCGGCCACGACCTTTGCTTTTACCGTGAAACATGAGGAAGTTTACGTCAATTGACGGACATTGCATTTTTTAAAAACTAATGAAGCACACTGTCTATCATCCCCATTTTTTTTTGCTGATTACTATTCTGAAAAATTCGACCGTCCGAAAATGCACCTTAATTTTGACTCTAAAAACACGTCACATTTCTAACACAAATTATTTAAAACCGGTCGAAATTTTGGAGTTTTTACGGTACTTTAGATATCAGTGTGAAAGATTAAAATTGGTTAATTATGCAAATTAGGTAATTAATATGTACAGATTTTAACCCACAATTATTCAGGTCTGTCTATTGTCCTACAGCATCCATGTACATTCATTGATATGTGATGTATAGTACCTGAGATATCAGTGTGAAAGTTGGTTAATTATGCAAATTAGGTGATTAATATGCACAAATATTTACCGGAAACTAATTGGGTCTGCATAATTCTAGATTCATTGAAATATGATGATTAGTACTTTAGATATCAGTAGAAAAGCTGAAAATTAATTATGCAAATTAGGTAATTAATATGCACAATTATTTACCCTAAAACTAATCAGGTCTCTGCATAGTCCTAAAGGATCTATGTACCAAGTTTCATTGAAATGCGATGATTAGTACTTGAGATACCCGTGGAAAAGCTGAAAATTAACTAATTATGCAAATTAGGTGATTAATATGCACAAATATTTATCGAAAACAATCAATCTCTGCATAGTCCTTGAGTATGTAAGTACCAAGTTTCATTGAAATGTAATGCTAACTACTTATATCAAATGCTGAAAATTAATTAATTATGCAAATTAGGTAATTAATATGTACTGATATTACCATAAAAACTATCAGGTCTGTGCAGTGTCGTATGACATCTATGTACCAAGTTTCATTGAAATGTGATGATTAGTACTTGAGATATCAGTGGAAAAACCGAAAATTGACTAATCATTATGCAAATTAGGTAATTAGTATCCACGGATTATTACCAAAAACTAATCAAAACCTAGCATTAGTTCAGAGCATCTATGTACCAAGTTTCATCAAAATCCAATGAGTGGTTGTTTAGATATCAGTGGAACAGTCATGGAACCACTAAAAAATAGCTAATTATCATGCAAATTAGGTAATTAATATGCACGGATTTTTACCAAAAATTAATCAAATCTGCGCATATGTTCAGAGCATCTATGTACCAAGTTTCATCAAAATCCAATGAGTGGTTCTTTAGATATCAGTGGAACAGTCATAGAACAGCTAAAAATTAGCTAATTATCATGCAAATTAGGTAATTAACGAGCATGGATTTTTACCAAAACCTAATCAAATCTGCGCATTGGCCCAGAGCATCTATGCACCAAGTTTCATCAAAAACCGATGTATGGTTCTTGAGATAGCAGTGGAACAGTCGGACACACATACACACACACATACACACATACACACATACACACATACAGACACACTAACTGCAAAGACTCCCATTTTGTGCTTCGCACATGGGAGTCAAAAACGCAAAAAAACCTTCATACTTTGCCTTTGTTTGAAATAGCTGATATATTCTCATATTTGTTGCATCGAAGTGACTGGACAACAGCCAGACTGAAAGAATATCGACTTGATAATGGTTATTTATTGCATCATTTCCGTAAAGCTTCATCATGTGCAGAATACAGAATTTATTTTCATTATGGCAGAGTGTATTCGGCAATGATCCATGAAGGAAAATCCTTACAAGCCATGGTTTATTATTAAATCAAACTCTAAAATAGTTTCTGGTGTTTCTAACTGTGTAGTGTAAATTTGATTTAATATTTTATTCACCAGGCGATCAGCAGATGCAGTTATATAAATGGACGCACGTTTTTTCCTTCCGTAGTAATTTTAATTTCAACTTCGCAACAAATGCCATCATAAGGATTATGAACAAAAAGATCAATGTTGGAATAGGCAACGAGTGAATTTTCCATCAAATCCGGCTCAATCTTTTCATTTGCGCTCGTCTCGGGAAGCTGACAGTCTTCGTTTTTCAATCTATGTATAACTGCGGTTGAAAGACGGCTGTCTCCAGTTATTGAACTCAAAAAATACTGGTACAGAATGGAAAATGCCGTGAACAAACCCAAGAATATAGTTTGACGTCCACTCAGGGTCCGACGAAGCATTCGAATCCACTGGCGTCGAAGTGTTGATTTCTTGGACGAAAGAAATGTAAAAAAGTTATTCCATTCATCTCAGGATATTTCGCTCGAGGAATAGCCTGGGGCATTACAATACCAGTTAATCATTTTGACCAATTCTTGCTAAACGTTTGTAAAAAAAAATAAGACTTCGGCAACAGTAACTACTAGTATATTGCTTGCAGCAGACGCCGCTCAAATTTCAACCCCAACACGAACGTTGAACGGACTGTCATCCAGGTACTTTGGGAACGCCCTCTATTGAATTTCGTGAGAAAAATAGTAACTCGGAAATTAGGAATTAATGTACCTTGTTAGGTCAGAAATGTAAATCGCTACAACTTGACATATTCATTTTTTAATTGCTATATTTTCTCTGTACAATTCACTTTCAACTATCTCATCAGCACTAGGTCTCTTGTCAGCCTCTGCCAATAGCCACTCTGCAAACTGTACCTGAAAACATTTACAAATAGGTGAATTGGCTTAAAATTAAATATAAATCATGACTTTTTCAATACAGACATTTCATTCATTCATTCCAAATTGCATGGTTTTGCGACTTGACCGTATGCGATTGTACTGAAAGCGCAATGTGTTTGACTTTGGTAATATACTTGTAAAACAATGATTATGAAAATGCTGAGGATTATACACAATGATAACACTCTTTCAGAAATTTTGAAAACTAAAATTTAAATTTACCTTCTTTGATGATTGGCGGAACCCCTCTGGAAAAATCCGTTGTTTAGCACTCTCCAAAACCTACAACAAATATCGATTTTGAATTTTTCTCTACATTCGACTGTAGTATCTACTGTCAAACTATCACCTCCGTCCCTATTATCATTCCAAGTTCAAAGGTTACACAGGGATGTTTCAACACTACTAAATTTGTTAGTATACTGATAAAAACGTTAGCATTAACAAATCATAGTGAAAGTGTCACCAACATTTTTTTAGCCTCTATCAAGTCCTCTATTAGGGGATTGCTACTTATAAATCAAATGCCAAACCCCAAATTTAAACAGCTAAACATGAGATAAAATCTAGGTCAGGGGGCACCCCATGACCTCAAGATTTGTTTCCCTTACGTCACGAACCACGTCTTGAGGTCAGGGGACGCCCCATGACCTCAAGATTTTTTTCTCTTGCGTCACGAACCACGTGACTGAGGTAATGTAACGACGCCACTTCACCTTGACCTTCACTCTGGTTCCTTTCTCTCTGCATCAAGGACTAGACCAACCTACGGGAAGAGTGGGGTGGTTGGGGGGGGGGGGACCGGGAGTCTATGGTGGGTATGAACTATGTGAATAGGCGGGTTTGGAGAACCCTCTGTCTAAATTTACTACGTTCAATTACCCACAATAGACTCTGGTCAGTCAAAATGACTATTTTGAACTGTAGGTCAGACGCCGATAGACAGTAGGTTGTCCGAGCAAGCAGAAAATGATGAACGTCTTTTCCCCGTCCCAAATGATACACTCTACACCACTCATCACCTAGCTAAGACCCCCAAAAGAGGGTGGTGTCTTACCTTGCCTGTGCTGTCCCTGGAGCAAAATACCAAAAATGGTGCTACGGTGACAGGGTTCGATGTGCCAGAGAGAGCTAGACCCAAAACTCAAATTAGGGGGTAGCATGCTTTCGAAGTAAAGACCGAGACAGTTCTGCATGAGGACATAGGCCGCAAAGCGGGACCTGGGAGCTTCCATGGAGCACTGATGATGACCCTTCTCAATGGATTGGGTGTCTCTTAGGTAGTAGTTGATAAAGACGTTTGCGTTCTCCAGAAGCCTGCCCTCAGAAAATGTTTGAGGGGGGTGCTGACGCTAGCACTAGTGAGTTAGCAATTTCACAATTGTGTTGAGGAAGTTAAAGTATTATAGACCTCTAATACAGTCGCAGTAATCCACCTGGTGAAGGAAAGTGGGGAGGCTAGCCTATCCTGCCTGCCTGGGCTGTACACAAAGACACGTGCTTGGCACCCCGTCTTTAATCCCTAGTACGGTTTTTGTAGCAACTCGGTGCTTGAACCGGGCCGATCCTATGATCCTCCGGCTAACAATATTGACAGCCGGGGGATGACGATCGATGACGATAGTGTCCTAGGATTTGGTTCTTGGCAAGAAACCCGATTCGTGTCTTTAGCACAACTTCATTGTCCATAACGGCGGTACAATTTAGCGAGAAGGACAATGCCTCCAGCTCTGGCCGACGCCTACCTGAGGAGAGGGCCAGTAGGAAGACTATTTTCCACATCAAAAAAATTGAGTGCTGCTGATCAAAGAGGCTCACATGGTGGTCTGCTTAGAGCGGACAACACAACCGACAAATCCCAGTTGGGCGGTTCCCTTGTATGGGGGTCTCGGCCTCTGATATGGAAAGCAGTAAATAGTCCCCTAATAATAGGACAATCGGCTAGTCTTGTTCCCAAAGCGTTCTAGGGGACAAGGGGACAAGGCCGACCTGTAGCCAACGATCGCTGTGTAGGACAAACCCACTTCGTCAAACAGGTGGACGAAGGAGTCTGCTACCTGGCCAATAGAGGGATGGTATGGATCAATCTTCTTTAAGCTACACCAATCAGTGTATGCTCGCCACCTAGAATTGTAGGCAGCGTTGGTGGAATCCCTGTTCGCCCTGGCCAGGACGTTGGCAGCCTGCTCAGATAAACCTTTCGTCTGTGCGAGTCTACTGAGAGCCTATATGCGTGTAACTACTGGTGTTTTGACTAGCATTTCAAACAGAAGTGAAAACTAGGCATTGGTTGGCCAATTGGATGGGACTAATGACAATATGCAGGTGTGCACCTGTCAAAGTTTTCTCCGGTGCCAAGTGAACTAGCGAGAAGTGAGGAAAGGCGTACACATCTATGTGCGTCCACGGGATCAGCACAGCAATACTGGCCCAGGCTCCTGGAGTCAGCGGGAGTGTTATGTACGTCGAGAGCTTGGCGTTCCGGGGTGCGGCAAACATGTCTATCTATAGATCGTCCCACAGCTGAATATGATGGGGAATCTGCCACTCAGCGCTCTAGAGACGGAACCGCCTCGAAAGGGCGTCTGCCAGACTGTTCCTCACTTTGGGGTCTGATCTTGAAACCACACCGAACGGGTAGCGTTTGGTCCAGCGGAAAGCGTTCCATAAAATTTACCCCACCCCCACTTTCAACTTAAATATGTGAGCGAGAGCGTGTTCGACTGTGCGTCTCATGACAAGGTCGGTTCCCTCTGGGGACGCCCATGGGTCGGTAAGAAGGGAGTCAAAACACAAAGCGGAGCCCAGACTCAAGGGTAAATTCCTGAGTCCGGTACCACGCGACAAACCCTGTCTGGCTGAAAGTAGGATGGGGGTTCTATGCTGGTCAATTCTGAATATAACCACTGCACAGTTGCCTCGAAAAACGAGGAGAAATAAACCGGCGGCGAGCCTCTGGTGCTATCATTACATCTATCCATTTCTAAATACATTGGTAAAGCATAAAATGAACACAACATGCATGAGGGAAGCGAAATACAGTTGAAAAAGGTGACGCAACAAAAAACAATGACGTGTTTAAATTGTGTCGCCGAGTTTTATTTTCTTTGTCATGCAAAAACGATACACACAAAGGGGGAAATCGACACGGGGGTAACAAATAAGATCAAAGAAAGCATAGAGAGAACTCCCATGTGCTGAGAGTATTGGAGACACATTAAAAATAATTTGAAACAAGTCATTGTCAATGACGCGTCCCCGTTCCGTTCATATTTGAGTGACATATACATTCATAGCAGATCAAGACTGAAATGCACCTGCATATGTACAACACATTGTACTAAATCTGAACAAAATCCATCCATACATGACTGAGATCCGGTTCCGGAATTGTGAAAATACGTGATTTTGATGCATTTTCGGCCTTAAAATGGCCATCATTCAGCTATTGTTAAGCGGATCATGAAACAAATGCACATATCTATTTGTGACATGATGTACCATGTGTGTGTGAAGTTTGAACTTGATCAATCCAGATATGTTTCGGATACGAATCCAGAACTGAATTCTTTAAAACAAAATGGCCGCCAGTCGGCCATTTCAAACCCGATCCAAAAAAAAAAATGCTGTGCATCAAGGTCCTATTATGTTTAATGTATTTACCAAATTTGAACAAAATCTGTCCATGCATAACTGAGATCCGGGTCCGGAATGGTGAAAATATGCGATTTCAATGCATTTTCGGCCTTAAAGCGGCTGCCATTTGGCTATCGTTAATGAGATCATGAAACAAATGCACATACATATTTGTGACATGATGTACCTTGTGTGTGTGAAGTTTGAACTCGATCAATCCAGGCATGTCTCAGATACGGATCCAGAACTGAATTCTTTAAAACAAGATGGCCGCCAGTCGGCCATTTCAAACCCGATCCAAAAAAAAAAAATGACGTGCATCAAGGTCCTATTATGTTTAATGTATTTACCAAATTTGAACAAAATCCATCCATGCATAACTGAGATCCGGGTCCGGAATGGTGAAAATATGCGATTTTGATGCATTTTCGGCCTTAAAATGGCCGCTATTCGGCTATCGTTAATCTGATCATGAAAAAAATGCATGTGCATATGTCCCATATAATTTGTGATGTATGAGTGAAGTTTGAACTTAATCGGTCCATGCATGTTCGAGATACAGGTGATCACGGACGGACGCACGGACGCACACAGGGCAAAACATAAGTCCCCGTTTTCGGACTACGTCCGAACGGGGACTAATTACTAGCACTTGAAAACTGAAAACTAATTATGCAAATAAAAAAATTAATATGAACAGATTTGAGTGTAAAACTAATGAGGTCTGTGCAAAGTAACAGACCATCTATGTACCAAGTTTTAATGAAATGTGATTATATAGAATCAAAAAGTTATGTATTAATATGCTAATTAGGAATTAATATGAACAGATTTTAATCCCAAACTAATCAGGTTTGTAAATTGTCCTACAGCATCTTTGTACTAAGTTTCATTGAAATGGAATAATCAGTACTTTAGATATCAGTGTGATAGCTTAGAATTGGTTAATTATGCAAATTAGGTAATTAATATGTACAGATTTTAACCAACAATTAATCAGGTCTGTCTATTGTCCTATAGCATCCATGTACAAAGTTTCATTGAAATGTAATGCTTACTACTTGAAATATCAAAAGCTGAAAATTAATTAATTATTCAAATTAGGTAATTAATATGTACTGATATTACCCTATAAACTATCAGGTCTGTGCAGTATCCTAAGACATCTATGTATGAAATTTAATTGAAATCTGATGATTAGTACTTGAGGTATCAGTATCGACTAATCATTATGCAAATTAGGTAATTAATATGCATGGATTTTTACAAAAACGTAATCAAATCTGTGCATTGGCCCAGAGCATCTATGCACCAAGTTTCATCCAAAACCGATGTATGGTTCTTGAGATAGCAGTGGAACAGACGGACACACATACATACATACATACATACATACATACACACACACACACACACACACACACACACACCCACCCACACACACCCACACACACACACACACACCCACACACACACACACACCCACACACCCACACACACACACACCCACACACACACACACACACCCACACACACACACACACACCCACACACACACACACACACCCACACACACACACACACACCCACACACACACACACACACCCACACACACACACCCCCACACACACCCACACACACCCCCACACACACCCCCACACCCCCACACACACCCCCACACCCCCCCACACACCCCCGCACCCCCACACACACCCCCACACCCCCACACACACCCCCACACCCCCACACACACCCCCACACACCCCCACACCCCCACACACACCCCCACACACACCCCCACACACCCCCACACACACCCCCACACACACCCCCACACCCCCACACACACACCCCCACACCCCCCCCCCCCCCCCCACACACACACACACACACACACACACACACACACACACACACACACACACACACACACACACACACACACACACACACACACACACACACACACACACACACACACACACACACACACACACACACACACACACACGATGCGGAGATAAAGAGTGAAGTGGCGTTGGCACATTATCTGTGGACCTTAACCAAGGTTCCCCCAAAGTCGCATTCATTAGTGAATGAATCTCGGCTAGTGGAATAGGCCTTCCCTGAGTCTGTGGCACACTCACCCAGGGTAGGGGTCGACCCTTCAGGTGTTCAGCCTAAGGTAGGATTTGAACTTGGATCTACCGATCATGAGTCTGATGCAACAACCACTATGCTACCAGTGATCAGCACATTATCTCGGTCACGTGGTTCGTGATGAAAGGAAAACAAATCTTGGGGTCATGGAGTGTCCCCTGACCTAGATTTTATCTCTCCGTCATTGGCAGAATCGCTGATTAACGCCTACAGTTCAAAATAGTAATTTTGACTGACCGGAGTCTATGGTGGATAATTAACTGTAGTGAATTTGGCTGCCAATTCTGAAGCAGTAACATTGAAAATCCAAAACTTGAGAAAGAGATTATTGTATGGCAATGCCCAGAACTGGTATATTATATACTGTCTTTACTATCTGTATAATATACACCATGACATTTTCCTAACAAACCTTTACTGTACAGCTGGGTGCAAGAGACAGGAGAACTATTCATTACTAACCTGTATGCGTTCCATCTGAGTACTGAAAGGATGCATCAATTCAACAAATATTAATCCCGAGGAAAATATATCCACTTTACAATCATAACTCTTTCTTGCAATCTGTACAGAACAATATCATTATTAACATATTATCATTGTTTTCCATAAAGTATAGTCAGACTGGTTTTATATCCCATTACACTCTTTGGATCAAAATCCTGGCCAGTTTTTCACAGTGATGCTATAAACATGCAGCCAATGATTTTAGTTGGCAAAGTCAACACAGAACACATTTTTGTAATTCAGTAGACAATCTTACTTGCTCAGGACTCATATAAAGTTCGGTGCCAACTTGATCAGTATGTTTCTTCTCTGGAGCAACTGGTAGTTCCATTCGCGATGCTGAATGTACTTCCTTCACTAAACCAAAGTCGCCAATCTTGATGAATCCATCCAAAGAAAAGAATATATTGGACGGCTAGGAATGAAATATAAAATATTAATGATAAGATCATCAGTTCGGAAAGTATAATGGAAGTTCTATTAGGTTCACAAATGTTGGATGTATGGCTTATTTGTACATGTCATGCTTGTGCAATACAGAACAGCTATTTCAACATCTATACATTGTGATCCAAACATTCATTAGAAAATAGATCAAACTTTATATAGAAATGAGAAATTATTAGGGTTGTAGAAACCTGTTTGTTTACCTAATCATAGCTATCAGAAAGTCCGTGGAAATAATAAATTCCATTTATTACTAGTTAGGCTTAACTACAGATTACAGCCCCGTACGAAAACCATTTGGGAATATACCCAGGTCTACAAAGAACACCCGAGGGTAGCATTCCCTATACAAAAAAGGCCTCTCCTGAGGGGTCATCCTCAAGACGCTCATGCGCGCGAGACCCGGTCTGTTCATTCTCATAAACGTTTCCGCTGCAGAGTAGCACTGTCACTGGAGGTGGGGGAAGCTCCGACGGCTGAAATGTATATTTTTCGACACAAAGAAGTAAGATCAAATAACAGCGAAAAATCGAAAACTACTCACTATCAAGGAGTCTTGTCCCACGATACAACCACTCAGGCAACCCCTCAGTTACCGGGTGCTTAGAGAGTAGCCCCCCCCCCCCCCAATTTAAGGAGGCTTACTTAAAGCCGACTGAACAATAAAAATAGGGCCCCTACAATTCTAATGCATCAAAACAGTGTTTTGCTGGGGTTCGATAGCACCAGTCTAAACCTGCAGCGTCAAGCAAAGGAGCCAACCTGTAGAGACCCTCCTCCAGCGATCATTCAAGACATTCTGTTATCTCCCGCTCAGAGCACCTGCTCGAACGAAGCCCCAGATATAAAAGCCAATGAGTTGGCTACCCTGCGCACTTCGTGTGCTCTCACCTGGTGACGTTCCAAACGAGCCGATGAAGAAGCAGTTAATTTATATGCTTTATATGCTTATAACAGACAAACATAATGCTTCTCGCTGCCCCTAGGCAGTACCAGCTCAAAACTCGGACGGGACATAGAATCTGTTCCTGACGGTCCTCCTTGTCCACCAAGTTAGTGTGGCGATGGGATTTGATTCTTGACAAAAAAGCCCAACCGAGTCTTCAAAATAACTTGTGAGTTCATAAAGGAGGCACATCCATCACTAAAGGACAGTGCCCCTATCTCTGAGCGCCGCCTACCTGACGCCTGAGCCAAAAGTTTTCGAAGTGACATATTTCATGTCCGCCTTATCCATAGGCTCGAAGAGGGGGGGGGTGTCGTAATGCCAAAAGAAAAAAGGACGAGTCCCAGTCGGGAGGATTCGCTAGCCCCTTGGCGAGTGACCTCTTCGAGCAGAAAGACTTAAACAGTTGTATCATAATAGAAATCAAAGCCAGTTTCAGTCCAGCAGATTTTGATAAAACTGACCGATATCAAAGAATCGTCAATATAGATTTCCCTTGATTAAACAAATATAGGAAAAAATTGGCTACCTCGCTAATAGAGGGTCTTGGATGATCAATCTCCCGTTCGTCACACCAATCTGGATTCGTACAAACATCTGGTGCCTTCCGACTGTGCCAAAGCGAGGATCTTGGACAACTCTGCAGAAAAGCCTTGCACTTGCATGAGTTTATTGACAGCCTCCAGGTGTGAAGATGGAATAGCGCGGGGCTCATCGGTAGAGTGCCGTCCGGCTGGGACAACAGATCCGGAAGATCAGGCAACTCTACGAGTGACTCAACTAGAAGTTCCAGCAACATTGGGAACCAGATCATTACTGGCAAATTGGGTGCCACAAAAGTCAGAAGACAGGTGGGCTTGAGTCGTAACTTCTCTAATACTTGGTGCACCAGTTGGAAGGGTGGAAAGGCGTAAGCGTCCATGAGACATTCAACTCCAACCAATTGATGTGGCGGTCCGAATATGCGGAAAGCTACGTCTCTTGGACCTGAAGGTCCATCAGATGACCGCCCCATCACTGGAGCGACGCATTGATAATGAGAGTCAGTGAGGGAGTCATCTGATCTAGCGGTATTCCCGTTTTCAAGTTCTGTGCATCAATCCACCCTTGGTCCGACAATTGAACCCTTAACGTCAGGTTCCGCATGTGGACCCTGTAGTCCAGTAAGCAATCGGGCGAGACCAGAGAGCTGCTAACGGAACCAAACAACGAACTGACGTCATTTTGCCAATAAGCCGCATCAGTTTGTGTATCCAAGCAGATCCCGTCGATCGGAGTTAGCTGGCATACTCTGCAAGGGAGTCGCATCACTTCGTAGAGGGGCGAATAAGCCCTTGCTCCTTGTCGAACTGCATACCCAGAAAAACCAGGCTGTGGGACAGCATTGGGATGAACTTGGCTATATTTATTAAAAACCCCAAGTCATGGAGGAGCGTTTGTGTCAGTTGTATGTGCTCCACTAACACCTCCCTGTCTTGCTTGTGTAATAACCAGTCGTCAAGGTATGGGTTCAGATAGACTGACGGCCGTTGTAGCAACTGGGTCACCTGTCTTAGTACTCTTATGAAGACGTATGGTGCCATGCACAGACCGAAAGGAAGGGCGGTAAACTCGTAAACGTTGCCCTGTAATGGCAATCTGAGATACCGGCTGCATGAGTGGTGAATGGGAATGTGGAAGTAAGCGTCGCTCAAGTCCAGTGACCCCAGAAGAAGTACCGAAGCTGGTGTTTCCATCCGGAAGCGTTCGAGTTCCACAAACCCGTTAAACCTGGACGCCACCCCGAACTCTTGGGAATGAGGAAGATGTGGGAATAGAACTCTGGAAATTCTCCACTAGGCGTATCACCCTTTCCTCCAGAAGGCTGGCTACTTCCTGTCAGATAGTCTCCGCCTTGACCTCATCCCTCGGCAAAAGACCTGAGGGAGGATGGAGAGTCAGGGGAGGAGAAGACCGAAGAGGAATCCGATATCCATGCGACACTACTTCCAGGGATCGGAAATTCTCCTGTGCCAAGCTGGTAAGTGCTACATAAGGTGCGATCCCATGGGAAGGAGTGGACGGGGGTTCGGAGCTTGTGCTTCCCGAACTCCAGCCTACTAAACAGAAGGCGATCAAACTCGTCTCCCGCTGGAGTAGGATAGACACTCAGAACTGCCTCTCCCTCAACCGAAACCGCTCCTGCCAAGAGGGCAGTATGGACTTGCAAGATATCACACATGGCGACTCTCTGCGCAGCCAGGAACTGGATCAAGGTTCGTTGCTAAGCACGCAGATGGTCAGAACTTAGCAAGGAGAGCTGAAGCTCTAACACCAAAGAAGCCCATTCTATATATTGATGGGGCTAAGTTCCGCCCGTAAAGCCTGATGCACTTGTAAGCTCTGGTGCCGGTCGAATTACCACACAACATGCCTTCCCCGCACTACCCATCATAATAAAGGAATGGGTAGCGGGGTCGGGACAGGGAACCCATGGAGTAGGCTGTGGTACTGCGTGAGTGTCCCACACCGAGGACCCATCAACGGTTTGCGTAGCCCCAATGGGGTATCGATTCACCCAGCGGAAGGCATGGGACATGACTGCTCTGAAACCAGGTTCAAGCTGTTTGTCCTTTTCTCCAGAAGGGTACCAATCCCCCTCCATCACTCTCTGAGCCCCCTCCATAGCGTGGGTTATACGAGGTGCCCAGGGGAGTTGGCCAGTGGGTGTGGTCTCCACGCCGGCAGTGGGAGAGGAGAGCGCTGATGAAAATGGGTCCAAAGGAGTCTCTCCCATAGGGGGGTGTGGTTACCACCGGCCCCGTACAAAACAAAAGTCTCGCGGCAATCACTGCCCGGTTAACAAGCTGCAACCTTAACTGCATATGAGTAAGGGTCAGCTGGGCTCCGGTTGGTTGGGTATCCTGCGACTGTCCCGACAAAGTGCTCCCCCCCCTCTTGTTGGGAAAGTGGTAGCTGTACACCATAAGGGGATTGCATACCATTCTGTACAGGGGTACCAACACTGGAGTCCCCTCCCCTCACAGAGTCGCAAGTAGGGGTAATCTGCGTGGCTTGGTAAGACGCAGGAAAAGATACCTGGTCAGCCCGAACCTGAGGGAGTTGGGGAATACGGAGGAGAAGAAGTAGTCGCTCCCTTTCCCACTGATGTGAGTTGTCCCCCAACTGACCCCTCTCTAAAGGAGAGGTCACTGGGGGATGGGACACACCTGACCCTAGCCCTGGTGGTGGAGGTACAGGCAGTATCTCAGCCTGTATCCCCCCCCCCAGGTCCTCCTGCATCCTACCCTGAGACTGCAGAAGGGAGTTGAGTTTTGAAGCGAGATTACTCATCCAGAATCTCCAAGCCATCTCTACACCATGGGAGCGTTGGACATCTTGACTAATACCAGTTAGGGAAGGCAACAGGGCGTGTCCCTGTGATTGCGCAAGCCCCTCAGGCTGTACTGTTGGTACCAATGAAGTCTCGGTGGATTGAACCGGTTCAGTCCCTAAAGGCCGTACCGAATCGACCAACTCCATAGATCGCAGATCCGCTCTAGGTCTCTGACACAGCCGAGGCATGAATGGCAACACATATGTGGGTCCCAGGCATTTGCGTAAAGCAGGGTGATCATGTCTTATGTCCCGACTGCTGCGTCGGGACATTCTTAGTCTTTTTTTGCGATTTAGGCATTATGCAGTTTGGAAAAAAAGATGCAATGAGATCATGAAAAACGAGAAAATTCACCGTGCCAAAATTCGGAATCTGGTGAAAATAAACTGAGCCGGCAAATCAACTAAACAAGCAGCCTGTCGGCTGAGATAGCTCCGCTGTTAGCAATGCACATTTCAATTAAAGAACAGAAGATATCATTAGAAAATGAACAATATGTATAAGTATCAAAGCAACAGGACTCACTGTTTTCAACAAGAATTCAAAAATATCACTTTTCACAAAAAATAATTATCAAAATTAGGTAATTGAAGATATCACCACAAAATTTACAAATCTGAAAGAGGTCCACATGTAGTACCTATATATGCAATATAAAAGCAATCAGACTTGTGGTTTTCAACAAGAAGTCGAAAATATCACTTTTTACCAAAAAATTAAAATCAAAGAAAGCTTAGAAAGAACTCCTGTGTGCTGAGAGTATTGAAGACACATTAAAAATTAATTCAAAATTACTTGAACTTGAGATATTGATGGAAATGCAGAAAACTAATTATGCAAATAAGGTAACTAATATGAACAGATTTAAGTGTAAAACTAATAAGGTCTGCGTAATGTAATATCTATATTCCAAGTTTCATTGAAATGTGATTAGAACCAAAAAAAATATTAATTATTATGCTAATTAGAGAATTAATATGAACAGATTTTAACCCAAAATTAATCAGGCTGTCTATTGTCCTAGAGCATTTATGTACCAAGTTTTATTCAATTGTGATGATCAATACTTGAGATATCAGTATTAATTATGTTAATTAAGTGATTAAGAAGCATAAATATTTACCAAAACTAATATGGTGTATAGTCCTAAGTTCATTGAAATGTGATGAGTGGTTCTTTAGACATCAGTGCAACAGCAACAAATTAACTAATTATGCAAATTAGGTAGTTAATATGCACAATTATTTATCCCAAAATTAATCAGGTCTCTGCATAGTCCTAGAAGATCTATGTCACAAGTCTCATTGAAATGTGATGATTAGTACTTGAGATAGCAGGCGAAGGGCTGAAAATCAAATAATTATGCTAATAAGCTGATTAATATGCACAAATATTTATCCAAAAACTAATTAGGTTCTGCACAGTCCTCAAATAACTATGTACCATGTTTCATTGAAATGTGATCATTACTACTTGAAATATCAAAAGCGGAAAATTACTTATGCAAATTAGGTAATTAATATTTACTGATATTACCCTAAAAACTATCAGGTCTGTGCAGTTTCCTATGACATCTATGTACCAAGTTTTATTGAAATGTTATGATTAGTACTTGAGATATCAGTGGAAAAGGCGAAAATTGATTAATCATTATGCAAATTATGTAATTAATATAAACAGATTTTCACCCAAAACTGCGCATTAATCTGCGCATTAGTTCAGAGCATCCATGTGCCAAGTTTCATTAAAATCCAATTAGTGGTTCTTGAGATAACTGTGGATCAAAAAAAGGCGCACACACACACATGCACGCACACGCGCACACACACACACACACGAGGTCTACCAAAGGTACATATACACCAAGTATCAAAGCATTCAGACTTGTAGTTTTCAAGAAGAAGTCGAAAAAGTCAAACATTGACACAGACGCCGGACAATCACTCAGATGATGAGCTCCGCTCAACAAAGTCGACAGCGGAGCTAAAAATTAGATTTTTACCTTCAAATCTCTATGAATCATTGCACATTTATGGATATACTGCACGGCACTAATAATCTGTTCAAATATAACCAACACCTGCTGATCGTTTCTTTTCCCATTCAACCAGTCTCCCAAAGTTTCTCTTTTACAAAGTTGCATTTGTATGTATAAATATTTTTTGTGGCCGCCAGCTGTTTCTTTATTTTCGCGTTGATCGTTGGAGTGGTTTTTAGATGGCACATCCATAGAGCCACTATCATCTCGAAATTCCACACTCGAAGAACAACTCTCTTCCTTCTCATCATCTGCAGAGTTCAAGTTGGATGAGGTCTCTATTGTTGAGGAATACGTACTCGAGAACGTTTGATCACTGAAATCATAGAATGATATTAACAGCTTAAACTAAATGGAAATCTTACATTTATGGAAATAGTTGATGCTTGAGAAATAAGCTTCAACAGACCGTTTATATACTAGTACTCAAATACAAAGGGGGGTTTATTTGATTTTTTTTAGTTTTTTCCTGGTTTATTTATTTTCTTTACACAGAAAATAAACCAAGTAAAATGAAATGCTGTATCAATATTAAGTGGCATGGATGGCTATATGATTTTACACATTGATAGCAGATAATTCCACAGGGCCAGTATTTGACTCTATGGCTGGCATGCTATGTGTTTGACTTGTCAGTAAAACAATAATGGCTTCAAACCTATGTCATGTAGTTAATTTTTTGGAATATAACATTTTAACAATAAAGTTAATTGTTGTTATCTTTCTCACAATAAATTTGCATATTTTTTCAAAAGATTATTATGTAACTAATAGGAAATTATAACTTTTGGTCTAGAAAAAAAAACATAAAAAAGTTGCCACAAAACATTAGTGGGAAAAAATGTTCTGTTCAAGAGGTATAAACAGTCCATCACTGGTACTTACATTGCACAGTTGTGATAATCCTTCTGTTCAACCGTTGGAGATTCAAACCAAGCTTGGAAATACCTGACAATATTATGGTGCTCCAACTTTGCCATTGCTTTGACTTCTCGCATAACTTTCTGCCTCGCTTCTTCTCTATTGTGTAATAATGTAACTGTCAGTGCATTGGTTTTAATAACTCATGACTCATTCAAAACACCCACTGTACGCTAAACTTAAACATACATTATATGTCCAATGTTTTATATTCCCAGTCTTTGCTCCATGTGTTTGACACACGATATCTGAACCTAGACTGTGCGACAACTGTGGCACTTTATGAATTTAATACAAGAAAACAAACTGACTATACTGTAGACGTTTTCGGAGGTATTGTGTAATAATGTAAAGCTATGACATCATAAAAATCTCTAATTCTGACAGAGGTGATTTATAATCTAGAATAATATTTTTGTGGAATTTACATTTTCTATTAAGATACACTTACCGATTTGGTAATAAAATCCTTTTTATTGCGTAGGTATTTTCATCTAATTTATTTCTAGCTGCAAAGACAGTTCCATATCCTCCTTTACCAAGGCAATAGAGCTGTTCAAAATCCTCATGATATCTACAAAATATTAAATGTAAAGTTATAAGGATGGTCTATCTCGACCTCAATCTGATTAAAATCCGATATAGGTATGAGGCTCCAATTTTTTTTTTTAACCCTTTATATTATATTTATTTGTATTTTAGTTTGAATATGTTGATTTTTTTTGGTTTTTCTTGCCGTTAATCAGTTCTTAGAAAATTGTGTCCCAGTCGCCTCTAACTACATCTGACTCAATGCCTATACAAATCTCGTACAATGAGATCAGTTTTCGACGAGTTTTGTCGACCAATCATAGTGCGGCTTACAAAAATAGCTGTCTGACTTTGCACATGCGCCAGACTCATCGTTCCAGGCTATTTCAAGATGGCTGCAAGTAATGTTAGAACCGATTTGAAATCAATCGAGGATTCTGAATTTCAGGTGAGTTTTAGTCACTTTTACAAAAACTTAATTATTATTTGTGAGCAATCACGATTGATGTATGTAATTCATTTGAGATAATTCGGATTTCAACTTTGATGACCTTGTATTACCGCAGGTGAGGCGGCAGTCACCGATCATGTTAACGAGTTGCATTCAACGCAATATAAACCATCAGTTACATGCATTTTGTTTAGACTTTATACTGATAGTCATCACGATCCAACTATTGCATTATGAGTTACATTACATTACATTACGGCCAGGCAATGTTTTTGCGAGTCTCTGATAAACCTATGGCTTTCATGTCTGTAATTTTCCTATTTGTATTTAGCCGTTCAACAACATCCCCTACTCCCGTCTTAACCGTTAAACGGTCCGAGCGCCTTTGAGTAACAATAATAGTTTTGTCTTCACGTGACGCCGTGACTGTGACCTATATGCATGAAGTCAATTTTGTTATTGCGATATATTAAATGTGCACATTTCCCCTTTCTTTAAGGGTGTGCAAAAAGGAGGCATTAACACATCTGTTATTAAAAACAAATGTCCAAGCCATCCTGCCAACTGGATTTGGTTAAATCACTAATCTACCCAAGTATGATTCAGGAACCTGGTGCTGTTATCATAGTTTCACCCGTGGTTTCATTAATGAAAGTTCAGGTAAGATTTCTACACAACATTAAAATCTTAGTTTGCATTATGTGTGTTATAAATTGTAGAAGTTCATGTTGAATGGTCGATGGAATGCGGTTTAAAAGTGGCTAAGCCACTCATCATTTCATATTTTCTGATAAAATGCGAATATTTCTATTGTAGGATATATGTGAACATATTCCTCCACTACTGCATATGTACAGAGCTGTGTTGGTTCATTAAGTTATTTGGGCAATCCATTATAAAAGTGCTCATTTTACCAAAATTTCAGTGTACATGATTTACTACAGAATTATTTTTTTCTTAAAAATCAGGAAATGATTAGATTTGGAGTCCTAACTTGTACACGTTTACCTTCAAATGATAATTTGTGTTTTTTTTTGTAGGGGTGAAAAACCAGATGACAGCCAAAAAAGCATGTGCAAGACACAACAAAGTGCATTCAAGGAATTTTTCCAGCATGCTGGGGAACTACGCTGTTGCCTGATGTTACAGTCCTTGCACTGACCACAACTGCCTCAAAATCTCTACAGTCCCAGTTGAAAGACAGCCTCATTAAATTATTCCAGACTCCTAGGGACAGTGTATCCATATTTTTTGGATGGTTGACAAACTAAGAGAAGAAAAAGATACTTTCCCACAGACAATTATTTATTTTTCATTAGCTCTAAAATATCGTTATTTCAAAGAGGAGTATTCCCAGTCAGTTTTTTTTATATGCGAATGTACCGGTACTATAGGGAAACTGACAGTATTGTACAAGCATTGCATCCAAAAGAAATAGCTGAAGTGTCCAACTAAAGTTTGAGATTAATATTCTGCTACACAGCCTTTGGTATGGGCAATTGTATCAAAACTGTATTCCATTTAGATCCTTCTTTCGATATTGAAAGTTATAATACAGGGGTCAGATTGAGTTGGAAGAGATGATGAACCATCTCAGCAGTCTTATTTTATCATGTAAATTAATAAATTATATAATAAATGTAACACTATATATAGGAGGGTTAACTTTGAAGATTTTGCATCAAATGAAGACATCAGTGACATGAAGAGCAATAAACCACATCACTTAAATAAGTGACATCTTGGTTTATTTCATGAAAAATAGCATATATTTAACATCCTTAAGCCATTTATTTTCCAGCTGTTTTTTTAAGCATAACATGTTCATCTGCTCAAAAAAAACAATTGACAGAACAAGGTTTATTTAAGTATCAATGAATATTTATCTCAAAGAAAATATGTTTGTCAATCACTAATTTACTGAAAATACTCTGATAAAAATAACAAAAGTATTTGGCAGCTATTCATCACAGTTTTAGAATTCAACAGGGATATGTGGCTACCTACTATTATTTATTGTGATGGTACTGTTTATCAAAATAGCACAACTATTCCAAAATGCCTGTTGAGAATCTTAGTTAAATAACAAATTGATGGATAATAAAGATACCTGGTGGATCTTTTCTTTGTGTGACCAAACTAAGACATTTTGCATCAAAAACACTGACTAAAAAATAGATGGAATCAATTCTGATCAGACATAGACAAGAACAACGAAGTCATCAATAATTACAAAAAACAACTGGTATGGAAAAAAATTATAGTACAGCATCATGTCTAAGAAAATACTAATTAACATGTTAAATTAATGTGCTGCATTAATCTCATAACATAAGTTGTATGAAATTTGCATTACAAGAGTTGGGGAAAAAAGTACACTGAGCTTGCAGCCTCTCAGCTGAGATATCTGTGCTGTTAGAAATGCATGTCAATAAATACAATATAGGTGATTAACATAAATATTATGTAAATTATATAAATATATACTATCGACACGCGAATACTAGTAGTTGGTTTCTAAAACTGAATCCACAATGAAACCACACATTCATCAGCCCTGGAGAATAATTGTTTCTGGGGTGTCACGTTCTTTCTGAAAAAAACAAACATGGAACACGGTGAATTGATAGCGAGCGTTGTTCCCCCCGATCGTAAACATGCGTGTTGTCGGTGACCCATCTGTCAGCCGGGAGCAGTTGAAAAAACATCCATTTTTCGTGAATTGTTAGTTTAGAAATGATCGACTAAAATGAATTTTCAAGTAAAGATCCTGATTGGGATAAAACGACTTGTATTTGATACTGGATCACCGACGCCGATCCAGAGGCAAAAAACAACATTACTGGCACATGTAATTCATCTGCCACCAAACAGAAATAAAATACAATCAAGGCCAAAAGAGTTAATGAATGCTACTTACTTGTTATTTTAGACAATGATCCATCATCGAATAAACTGCGTTGTTAATAAGTTGTATGAGGTCCAGCTCACGCAAAAGTAGCAGCAGTATGCCGCCATGTTTTGAGTAATGCTCAGGCACGTTTGTAACCCGTGATCTGATTGGCTAGTCCCTGTGCGAGATTTGTATGAGATTTGTATAGGCATTGAGGCAGATGTAGTTAGAGGCGACTGGGACACAATTTTCTAAGAACTGATTAACGGCAAGAAAAACCCAAAAAATTGACATATTCAAACTAAAATACAAATAAATATAATATAAAGGGTTATATAAAATTAAAAAAATATTGGAGCCTCATACCTACATCCGATTTTAATCAGATTGTCTCGACCTGTAATTGACAAGGTTTAAACTTATATGTGCACATGTACATGTATTGTAAAATTTGGATTTACTGATTTCAAAACTCCACAGAAGACCCAATATTAATTTTATCTCTCTAAACTGAAACCTGCACTTTCCCTTGGTAATTGAAATGTTTCACCGATCAGTCTTTTTGGTGTTCAGTGTAGAAAAGTTTCACTGTACATGTTTCTACATGTATTAAATAGTTAAAGTGGTGTGATACTAAAGATAGTTACCTAGATTTAAATTCCTTAGAGTCACTTCTGTTGTTCTTATTACCAGATCTTGTTCTGGAACAGCATCAATTACAACAAAATCAGCCATTTTTAATACATGTATAATGAATATATATACTAGCAGCCTGTCGGCTAAGATAGCTTTGCTGTTATCAATGCACATTTCAATCAAAGAACTGAAGATATCGTCAGAAAATGAACAATATGTATATTATTAAAGCAATCAAACTTGCTGTTTTCAACAAAAATTTGAAAATATAACTTTTTATCAAAAATATTCATTAAAATTAGATAATTGAAGCACAAAATCATCACGAAATGAACAAATCTGAGAGAGGTTTACCTGTAGTACCTATGTAGTATATATAATATCAAAGCAATTAGACTTGCGGTTTTTAACAAGAAGTCAAAAATATCACTTGTTACCAAAGATTACAAAAATATTCATCAAAATTAGAGAATTAAAGATATCATCGCAAAATGAACAAATCTGAGAGATCCTAGCAAGGTACTTACATACCAAGTATCAAAGCATTTGAACTGGCGGTTTTCAAGAAGAAGTCGAAAATAGCATTTTTGACCAAAAATGACAAAAATATTCGCTATAAATAAGACAATTGAACATATCCACACGAAATGAACAAATCTGTGAGAGAACCACCCAAGGTACTTTCCTAGAAAGTTTCACAGCTATACAGTTTGTGGTTTTTAAAAAGAAGTTGAAAATGTAAACGGCAACGAAAACCATGTGAAATGGGAAAACTAAGACGCCTCGTGGCGTCACGATAACTTATTCAAGATGGCGACAAACACAGGGATTTCGCTGTATTTTTCCAAAGTTTTCTTCTTGAAATCTACTAATTTCGAACCATCGCCCTCAAAATAATTGATGAAATAGTTTCGGGACCCATCAACAGTACAAAGGTAGAAACTTAAGGCGAAAATAATGAAAAAAACGGCTGTTACGACCTGACCCGATTTCAGTTTGGTAAAATAGGGTACCTCGCAAAGGATAGAACTGTAGCTCCATGGTTTCGCGTTAACATCACGACGAACAAAATAACCGACATCGAAACCAAGTGAGTTACAGAACTGCAGCTAGGTTCAACCACGGTTTCGTTCAACACAATGGCAACAGCAGACTGCAACCTCTGCGGTCGATCCACACAACCACAACTTTCCGAAAAGACTTCTGCCAGTCACTAAATTGCACGCAAACACGATTTCGTCTGTCCTAAGAGTTCCACAACATCCATTACCACTTTAGTATAGTCTTTGGAAGGAATTCTGTCGATTTAACAGGAGAATCGACCTGCCCACACAGACGGAAACAATTTGACTGACCGACATAGGAACACACAGACTTATTCATAAACAAAGTTATTCCAACACCATACTATGGATGGCACTCTCACTGTAGATCGCCACAGTAAAGTTTTGAGGGGCTAATTTGCATAATTTTCCGCAGATCGACTTCTCATGAACAAATTACCACCTACACTCATCAAGGCATCCACACACCAAAAATGATTCGGCGGTTTTTGAGAAGAAGTTGTGTACAGACAGATAGACAAGATAGACGGACGACAGACGCAGGACAGAAACCCATCCCATAGCCAATGACGTCTAATGTATGTACCAAAGAAATTCATCCATAAATGCCAGGAATGCTTGATATTTTAAGATTTTTTAGCACAAAAATGGCTACCATTCGGCCATTTTTAATAGGATCATCAAACCAATATATCTGTATATCTATGACATGATAAATGAATATTTAAAATTTGAACATAATCAGTCAAAGCAAGTCAGATATGGCGCGAGTAAAACAAAATGGCCGCCAGTCGGCCATTTTAAATCATATCTGAAAAATAAAATTATTTGCATTAAGGTCCCATAATGTCTAATGTATATACCAAGTTTGAACAAAATCCATCTGTAAATAACCAAGAAATGCTTCATTTTGATGATTTTTTAGCACAAAAATGGCCGCTATTCGGCCATCTTGAATCAGATCATGAAACAAATTGATGTGCATATGTATAATACCATGTACATGTATGTGTGAAGTTTGATTATGATTGGTCCAGGAATTTCAAAGATAATAAGTGAGAAAATATATCTTTTTCCAATGTATCTCACTTAGGTACGGACGCATGCACGCACACACATGCAAGCATGCACACGCGCATTCACACACGGAAGCACAGACACACAGTGGTCAAAACATAAGTCCTCGTTTTCGGACTGCGTCCAAACGGGGACTAAAAATACCCATCATATATTAATTACAGAACCCATTAAACAACCTGAACAAAAGAAATTATTATTTTTTCTTGCTATAATGATAACATGTAACTTCATGCAGAGGTCCTAATAAATGAGATTTAAAAAAAAGGGATTGTCACTTGTCCCAAGGGTTGCAAGTTTTTTTTATTTATTTATTTTCTAGTAACATGTTCAATTATACCATAGGGTCCTTTTGCTTACTGACCTGACTACACTTTGTACTTGGCAGTTTCCAGCAGAAACAGAATCATTAGTTTATTTTACATTAAAGACACGTTGAACAAAAAGTCCATTTTGGGCTAGTTTCAGAGATTAGAGGACTTTTTATACTGGAATTGTTCCAGTACGGAGTTGATAGATTTGCATATCAAAATCATTTATTTGAATAGGACATGTTCTATATATTCACCAAAAAACAATGTTGCTATGTTTCTAGGCGTACAACGAAATTGAAACAAAAGAAATCGTTGATCTAAATGACCCGTGTCCTTGGATATCAAGTCTTATGGCCATTGTGTTTGCGAGCGAAAATACCAGCGAATATTCCCGGGGAACAAATATTAATGCTGTAATTCACTCTGATGTGGGAATAGATGACAAAGGTCAAAAACAAATTTGAGGGAATCAGAAAACATTACTTACTGCACGTGAATTTCACAACAAAGTTTTCAACGTTCTGGTTATCTATGTGCAACTGCAGTCTTTGAAACAAAATTGAAGGACTCTAAAAACGCAATTTATGGCATGACAAAAATGCAATGTAATGCAATGCAATATCACGACAAATGTTCGCCCACTCTTCCATGTTTATTTGGGGATATTTACTTTAGTTGAATTTTGTCTGTGATAGCAACGTGAATTTGAAGACTCAGAATATGACAGTGACAACCACCAAAACGTAATTGAAGGCAAATGAAAACATGGCGCAAAAAAGACAGTTTTGAGTCGTGGCGCAAGACAGAGGAATGGCATCAGTCATTTTGAGGGTGTCACAATAAGTGAGGGAGCAAATCGTTTTTATGCTATGAAAAAGTGAAGACCCTGAACATACTTTTTTGACTTTAGTAAAACGTTATTATGTTCATGTGCTGCAAGTTACAGAACTCGTACTCATCAAATAATTAAGCCCAGGCATTTTTGATGTCGAAATCGAGAAACTCTCTTTTACGCAAACTGGGAACTTCTAATTACGAAACGAATTACAGGACGACAAAGCTGAAATATCCAAGAACCAACACATACCAAAATTATATCTCAAAAGTGAATATTCGTGGTGTATTTTAAGTTTAACCAGACCGGAAGTGGGAGTTTGTTTGTACTCCAAATATCCAAACATATTTTAGTATAAGGTAGTAAAAAGTAAAATTGTGTGGTTATTTTTGATCACTTGATCGCTTCAGTAAAAAAACACAGACTCACCATGATGTTTGTGACGCATTAGTTGACTGACATGTGTTCTTTGATCCGATGGGTCAAGAATGTCATTAAAGCAATCAGAATGTCGGTAGAATCTGAAGTTCCCGAATGGTAGTGATCATAAAAATAACATTGCGTAAGTAAAGTGATGTAGTAGCACGATGTGTTGGCATCGATTTCAGTGGAAAACTGCATGATGGTTTTCAAAAGACGTGATTAGCAATTTTTAAAAGGTAAAATAGGTTTTGAAAGAAGAGTTTTTACATGATTCTTGTGTTTTCGTTTATTTTGCTTGCGTATTTTTATACACATCCACCATTTTTTTTGCATACAATGTTGCAAAATGTAAAATCAATATTTACTTACAAACAAAGCGATGCTAATTTCACAAAATTGACTAGCCGCTATGTATCGTGCTACTAGGTCTATTGTTTACAAATTACGACTGACAGGAGGCATGTCGGTCGGTACATAATCATAATAACAATCGGACAATAGTCCTGGTCGGAAGCATTTCCGTGGTGGTCACTAATTTTGAGTGCCGGTCAGGCCGACCACCACCAACCAGCGTGGCTAGATCCCTGGATGACACAAGTCTGAGAAAAAGCTAGTATACGACTAGAAAAAGCTTTTTTTATAGATTTTTGAGTACAATGGCCACCAGCCACTCAAAATTTATTCAACCAAAAAACAAGCCATTGTCAATGACACGTCCCCGTTCCGTTCATATTTGAGTGACATATACATTCAAAGCAGATCATGACCGAAATCTCAGACCACTTTCAGTCCAGTCCATCCATGCATGACTGAGATTCGGTTCTGGAATTGTGAAAATACGTGATTTTGATGCATTTTCGACCTTAAAATGGCCATCATTCAGCTATTGTTAAGTGGATCATGAAACAAATGCACATATCTATTTGTGACATGATGTACCATGTGTGTGTGAAGTTTGAACTTGATCAATCCAGGCATGTCTCAGTTACGGATCAAGAACTGAATTTTTTAAAACAAAATGGCCGCCAGTCGGCCATTTCGAACTAGATCCGAAAAAAAAAAATGTCGCGCATCAAGGTCCTATTATGTTTAATGTATGTACCAAATTTGAACAAAATTCGTCCATGCATAACTGAGATCCGGGTCCGGAATGGTGAAAATGTGCGACTTCAATGCATTTTCGGCCTTAAAGCAGCCGACATTTGGCTAACGTTAATGAGATCATGAAACAAATGCACATACATATTTGTGACATGATGTACCTTGTGTGTGTGAAGTTTGAACTCTATCAATCCAGGCATGTCTCAGAACTGAATTCTTTAAAACAAAATGGCCGCTAATCGGCCATTTCAAACCCGACCCCCCAAAAAAAATTACGTGCATCAAGGTCCTATTATGTTTAATGTATGTACCAAATTTAAACAGAATCCGTCCATGCATAACTGAGATCCGGGTCCGGAATGGTGAAAATGTGCGATTTCAATGCATTTTCGGCCTAAAAGCGACCGCCATTTGGCTATCGTTAATGAGATGATGAAACAAAGGCACATACATATTTGTGACATGATGTACCTTGTGTGTGTGAAGTTTGAACTCGATCAATCCAGGCATGTCTCAGATACGGATCCAGAACTGAATTCTTTAAAACAAAATGGCCGCCAGTCGGCCATTTCAAACCCGACCCCATAAAAAAAAATGACGTGCATCAAGGTCCTATTATGTTTAATGTATGTACCAAATTTACACAAAATCCGTCCATGCATAACTGAGATCCGGGTCCGGAATGGTGAAAATGTGCAATTTTGATGCATTTTCGGCCTTAAAATGGCCGCTATTCGGCTATCGTTAATCGGATCATGAAAAAAATGCATCTGCATATGTCCCATATAATGTGTGATGTATGAGTGAAGTTTGAACTTAATGGGTCCATGCATGTTCGAGATACAGGTGATCACGGACGGACGAACGCACGGACGCACACAGGGCAAAACATAAGTCCCCGTTTTCAGACTACGTCCGAACGGGGACTAATAACTTGATGTTCACCTGTACACCATCCATTCCTGTCTCTGTACCAACTCACATGTGTAAGAAAAAGCTGGTAACACATACATTCACACAGGAACACACCTCAATTTATAAGCCTCCTCTGGATCCTAAAACTAACAGCCTGTCGGCTGAGCTATCTCCACTGTAGCAATGAACATTTCAATTAAAGAACAGAAGATATCATTAAAAATGAACAATATCTGTAGTATCAAAGCAGTCAGACTTGTGGTTTTTAACAAGAAGTCAAAAATATCACTTTTTACCAAAAATTGAAGAATTGAAAATATCATCACAAAATGAACAAATCTGTGAGAGACGTGGGTTCTAAATTTAGTTAGATATGCAAGCTAGTTTATACAGTTTCAAACGGGATCACAGGTCAAGTGCCAGACATAAGACCTTGCTTTCGCCAATCAGATTATTGTTATAATAATATTACAGTCACTCATTGGATATTCTCTATATATACATCATCAGTAGTAAATAAAGCAGTTAAGAAATGGTTTGAGGGGAAATGAAATCATATGTTATGTTCACCATACTTTTAGTTTTTTGGGCTCATGTCATCAGAATATCAAATCAAAGAAAGCTTAGAAAGACCTCCCATGTGCTGAGAGTATTGGAGATACATTAAATATAATTTGAAATTACTTAGCTGAAAACTAATTATGCAAATCAGAAAATTAACATGAACAGATTTGATTGTAAAACTAATGAGGTCTGCGCAATGTAACAAAAACTCCAAAACAAAAATGTACCAAGTTTAATTGAAATGTGATTAGAACCAAAAAATTATGAATTATTATGCTAATTAGGGAAATAATATGAACAGAGTTTTACCCCAAACTAATTAGGTTTGTACATTGTCCTAGAGCATCTTTGTACTAAGTTTCATTAAAATGGAAATTAGTACTTTAGATATCAGTGTGAAAGCTTAAAATTGGTTAATTATGCAAATTGGGTAATTAATATGTACAGATTTTAACCCAAAATTATCCAGGTCTGTCTATTGTCCTACAGCATCCATGTATAAACATTCATTGATATGTGATGATTAGTACCTGAGATATCAGTGTGAAAGTTGGAAATTGGTTAATTATGCAAATTAGGTAATTAATATGCACAAATATTTACCAAAAACTAATTGGGTCTCTGCATAATTCTAGATTCATTGAAATGTGATGATTAGTACTTTAGATATCAGTAGAAAAGCTGAAAATTAATTATGCAAATTAGGTGATTAATATGCACAAATATTTATCTGAAACAATCAATCTCTGCATAGTCCTTGAGTATGTAAGTACCAAGTTTCATTGAAATGTAAATTAGGTAATTATATGTACTGATATTACCATAAAAATTATCAGGTCTTTGCAGTGTCATGACATCTATGTACCAAGTTTCATTGAAATGTGATGATTAGTACTTGAGATATCAGTGGAAAAACGGAAAATTGACTAATCATTATGCAAATTAGGTAATTAGCATCCACAGATTATTACCAAAAACTAATCAAAACCTACCATTTGTTCAGAGCATCTATGTACCAAGTTTCATCAAAATGCAATGAGTGGTTGTTTAGATATCAGTGGAACAGTCATGGAACCACTAAAAAATAGCTAATTATCATGCAAATTAGTTAATTAATATGCACGGATTTTACCAAAAACTAATCAAATCTGCGCATATGTTCAGAGCATCTATGTACCAAGTTTCATCAAAATCCAATAAGTGGTTCTTTAGATATCAGTGGAACAGTCATAGAACAGCTAAAAAATAGCTAATTATCATGCTAATTAGGTAATTAACGAGCCTGGATTTTTACCAAAACCTAATCAAAACCTAGCATTAGTTCAGAGCATCTATGTACCAAGTTTCATCAAAATCCAATGAGTGGTTGTTTAGATATCAGTGGAACAGTCATGGAACCACTAAAAAAATAGCTAATTATCATGCAAATTAGGTAATTAATATGCACGGATTTTTACCAAAAACTAATCAAATCTGCACATATGTTCAGAGCATCTATGTACCAAGTTTCATCAAAATCCAATGAGTGGTTCTTTAGATATCAGTGGAACAGTCATAGAACAGCTAAAAATTAGCTAATTATCATCCAAATTAGGTAATTAACGAGCATGGAATTTTACCAAAACCTAATCAAATCTGCGCATTGGCCCAGAGCATCTATGCACCAAGTTTCATCAAAAACCGATGTATGGTTCTTGAGATAGCAGTGGAACAGTCGGACACACATACACACATACATGGGTTGACATGGGAGTCAAAAATGACAAGTCATTGAAAATGACACAGTCCTCGTTTGAAAGTTCTCTTTGTGCTCGTCACATTAAAGCAAAGGGGTTGTCGCGAGCGTGCCCTTGAAACTAGAGTTCCAAGTGGTGTATACAACAGATTTTTTTATTTACATCAAAATACGTGTTCCGTGTAGTAGTAATATGGCCAAAAATAAAAACAGCCGTTATTCGGCCATCTTTGATCTGATTATGAAACACACTGATATGTATGATGTATGTGCCAAATACGAATGAAAATGGTACATAAATTGTGGAAGTAGTAAGGCCAAAAAGTCAGATGGCTGTCAATCAGCCTTCCTTGACCAGATTTTGAAACAAATTGTCATGGACATGCATCCTGACATGTATAAAGTACATGTATGTGCCAAATTTGAATGAAAACTGACCAAAAACAAAAGAAGTACCAAGTTTGAATGACAACTGACAAAGCATGTCCAAAATACAACATTTTCAAAAAACAAGATGGCTGCCGGTCAGCCATTTTGAATCGAATCGCTAAACCACTGCATGTGCATATGTACCACATAAGGTACTAGCCACATGCAAAGAATGAACGGAATCGGTCCCAGGATTCTGAAATATGAATTTGGACAGACTGACGAACGGACACACGGATGGACTGGGACATGTATCCTAACATGTATGATCTATGTACTTTGTCCGAACGGGGACTAAAAATGTGTGAACACATTTGGGTCTATCCGATATGCAAACATATGAGATTACCTTAAATCTTAGACTGTACTTCGTGTAGTGTGAAACTACTAATATTTCCCATTATATAATTATCTCCCATTATGTGCTTGTATATGTGCAGTAACATGCTCAGTAGTGCAAAATTTGCATTTGTCTTGAACTGCCTTAAGGTAGCGAGAAGGGTTTTGTAACGTTTTTGAATAAAACATTCTCTGTCTGTTGTCTCGTTCAGAACAGTAATTAGGTTATATATTTCAAAAGACTAAGTATAGAGGTACAAGTTTGCACAAACTGGACAGTCATTGTTTACATAATTATCACGTGACATCAAAAATGACGAACCTTGTAAAAATGACTAAGTCTGCGATTGCGAGAGCAGACTGCGGAATTTCCTGGTGAAATTTACGTCATGCATTGTCCATAATCAAGTCCATTGAAATGTGTCCCTGGTAATCAAAAGACCTATTATTCCGATTTCTATGCAGGTTTGTTTTTTTGTCCCCAAATTATTTCATACTTGGCACCTTTAACAGACAATTATTCTGTGACAAAGCATTTTCTTCAAAAACCCAGACATATTTCGCACCATCATTATCTTTTGAACGATAACTGTGAGTTTGAATGTCCTAGTCCGAACTCACTTGATTTGGTGGCGGTCCCAATGAGTCGTACCCAGTCAAAACTTCAACTCGAGAAAAACGCGAAAAACAGTTTTGGTTAATAAAACACTGTAGATTTGCTGCATTATTATAAATATACACTAAAAATGGTCAAACATATTAACCTCTGATATCATGGAACTCATAAAGAGTGTCAGATAATGAATAATTTCAAGCTCGAGCGTGAAAAATGAAGAAAACTGCTGGCATTTGGGTCCGTACTCCAGGAACGTTCGGGTTTCCATTGTTATGCAAACGAACAACGAGGGATAATCCTCTGACAAACATTACTGTCCCACTGTACACGCTGACATTTTACAAACAAGCTAATCCTTCAAGTGTCTCTGATAAGAAATCTAACAGAACGGTTTTCATGGTAAAACAAAATGGGTGATGTTTAAAAAAAAAAATTGCTGTTTCAGAGTGTGACACTGAGTGGCAGATTTTTCTTTGCCTCGTCTGTCAACGCTTTCTTTTCTTCGCCATTGCGTTAGAAAAAATGGTATTAGTAAAATAGAATATTGACTTTAATAAAAATAAAACGATTTAAAAGAAAGTTGCGCAAAGTTACAATACTTATTTCGCACAATCTCTCGCCCGCTTCCGCTTTCCAATCACCCTTTTCTCTCGCTTTTGCGACCGCTTGTTGAATTCAACCGGACAATTTCCGCCTTATTTTCGACCGCGCAAACCCCGAAATATCAACATTTGGCTTGGACTGAATATTTTATTTTAAACAATATTATGACGTGAAATGCAAAATGTATTTTAACACAAGTACGACATGGTTGTCTGGGTTTTCTTTCCTGATTGTCGAGTCTTTGCGATGTGTTTTGTATAATTATTGAAGCTAAATGGCAGTTCCATGCATGGGCTGAGTGAAAGGAAATAATTCTAAGCCTGAAATAAAACCTAATATTACACCTCTTTGTGTATTTGTTAATTTTACATATGTTTTTCATGACAGTATGTCTCTAAATATCTAGAAAAATCTCGTCTTTCGTTGATAATTTCGATTGTTTGGAGTGTCTGTCGACCGTGTCCCAATAATTTGTTTGAAATGTCGATCCCAGTTGGTTTCTCCATACTGAGTTTAGGAAGGGCGTCGATCAACACAATCAGCCGAAACATGACAAACATTGACCCTTATTATTCATGGGGACCATGTCCGTAATTTGTGACCTGAAACCCCAAACAATTAAACAAGTATTATTATTATAATATATATTTTATTTTACATCGCAAAAATACAACAGAGCTAGAGTTGTTCGTGGTGAAACAGCCGCATTGAAGACGATGCAACATCAACTAGCCATTTCTTACCTTGAATAAAAAATAAAACAAGCAGCCTGTCGGCTGAGATAGCTCCGCTGTTAGCAATGCACATGGCAATTAAAGAACAGAAGATATCATTAGAAAATGAACAAATCTGAGAGAGGTCCACATGTAGTACCTATATGTATAATATATCAAAGCAATTGGACTTGCGGTTTTCAACAAGAAGTCGAAAATATCACTTTTTACGAAAAATTACAAAAATATTTATCAAAATTAGAGAATTAAAGATATCATCATGAAATGAACAAATCTGAGAGAGGTCCACATGTAGTACCTATATATGTAATATCAAAGCAATTGGACTTGCGGTTTTCAACAAGAAGTCGAAAATATCACTTTTTACCAAAAATTACAAAAATATTCACCGAAATTAGAGAATTAAAGATATCATTACAAAATGAACAAATCTGAGAGAGGTCCACATGTAGTACCTATATATGTAATATCAAAGCAATTGGACTTGCGGTTTTCAACAAGAAGTCGAAAATATCACTTTTTACCAAAAATTACAAAAATATTCACCAAAATTAGAGAATTAAAGATATCATTACAAAATGAACAAATCTGAGAGAGGTCCACATGTAGTACCTATATATGTAATATCAAAGCAATTGGACTTGCGGTTTTCAACAAGAGGTCGAAAATATCACTTTTTACCAAAAATTACAAAAATATTCACCAAAATTAGAGAATTGAAGATATCATTACAAAATGAACAAATCTGAGAGAGGTCGACATGTAGTACCTATATATGTAAATATCAAAGCAATTGGACTTGCGGTTTTCAACAAGAAGTCGAAAATATCACTTTTTACCAAAAATGACAAAAATATTCACCAAAATTAGAGAATTAAAGATATCATTACAAAATGAACAAATCTGAGAGAGGTCCACATGTAGTACCTATATATGTAATATCAAAGCAATTGCACTTGCGGTTTTCAACAAGAAGTCGAAAATATCACTTTTTACTAAAAATGACAAAAATATTCACCAAAATTAGAGAATTGAAGATATCATCATGAAATGAACAAATCTGAGAGAGGTCTACCCAAAGTACATATACACCAAGTATCAAAGCATTCAGGCTTGTAGTTTTCAAGAAGAAGTCGAAAAAGTAAAACATTGACACGGACGACGACGACGGACAATCACTCATATGATAAGCTCCGCTCGACAAAGTCGACAGCGGAGCTAAAAATTCGACGAAGAGCATCAGGGAAAATATTAATAATCATTCTTATCAATCGCTTGCTTTATTTTATTTTTTTACATTTGTTGGCAACTTCGGCGCTAAAAAAGATTGAAAATGTGGGTGTGGTTCTTTTGTGAGGTCCTGTTGATAATACGGACAAATATGGTTCCGTGACCCAGGTCGTGCACCGATCATGTGACTTTCAGCCAATCAATGATGTTGTAACAAAGCATATTTGACGCTAATTGAAGGGTCGTCGTACCCTCCAATTTCCGGCGTCGATTCACATAGTGTTTTTGTGCTGTGACGGGCTTCAAAATTATTCGCTGAAAAAAATTGGTATATTTTGACAAACAAGTGGAATTTGACCTCAGTTCAAAAAGACAAGTCATTGTCAATGACACGTCCCCGTTCCGTTCACATATACATTCAAAGCAGATCATGACCGAAATGCACCTGCATATGTACAACACATTGTACTAAATCTGAAAAAAATCAATCCATGCATGACTGAGATCCGATTCCAGAATTGTGAAAATACGTGATTTTGATGCATTTTCGGCCTTAAAATGGCCATCATTCAGCTACTGTTAAGCGGATCATGAAACAAGTGCACATATCTATTTGTGACATGATGTACCATGTGTGTATGAAGTTTGAACTTGATAAATCCAGACATGTCTTGGATACGGATCCGGAACTGAATTCTTTAAAACAAAATGGCCGCCAGTCAGCCATTTCGAACTTGATCCGAAAAAAAAAATGACGTGCATCAAGGTCCTATTATGTTTAATGTATGTACCAAATTTTAACAAAATCCGTCCATGCATAACTGAGATCCAGGTTCTGAATGGTGAAAATATGCGATTTCAATGCATTTTCGGCCTTAAAGCGGCCGCCATTTGGCTATCGTTAATGAGATCATGAAACAAATGCACATACATATTTGTGACATGATGTACCTTGTGTGTGTGAAGTTTGAACTTGATCAATCCAGACATGTCTCAGATACGGATCCAGAACTGAATTCTTTAAAACAAAATGGCCACCAGTCGGCCATTTCAAACTTGATCCGAAAAAAAAAATGACGTGCATCAAGGTCCTATTATGTTTAATGTATGTACCAAATTTGAACAAAATCCATCTGTGCATAACTGAGATCCGGGTCTGGAATGGTGAAAATGTGCAATTTTGATGCATTTTCGGCCTTAAAATGGCTGCTATTCGGCTATCGTTAATCGGATCATGAAAAAAATGCATGTGCATATGTCTCATATAATGTGTGATGTATGAGTGAAGTTTGAACTTAATCGGTCCATGCATGTTCGAGATACAGGTGATCACGGACGGACGCACGGACGCACACAGGGCAAAACATAAGTCCCCGTTTTCGGACTACGTCCGAACGGGGACTAAAAATACTAGGCTGAGATACATTAGAGTCCACGGCGAATCAGTTTTCTCTGCAAGTTGGGAAATAAAGTAAACCAGAGTAGGGTCGATGATTTTCAGCCCTGAAGGACTTCCATGTGAATCCTGAGTTTCGAATTTTTCATCGACTGGCCACCAAATCTTTATGGCTACAACTAAATTTGACACATTTTTTTAAAGCCTAATAAATCATTCATACATGTCAAGCTCTGTTTGATTTTTTGTGGGAACACTTTTACGGTATAGACTGAACTCATTCAATGACCGCGACTTATTTTTGAAAATTGAATCTCAAATTTTACCAGACCGGTCGACGTGGATTTGGTATTGTTGTTTTTGGAATTAATCATTAACATTTCCTCGTTTCTCTGCTCTGTCAAAATGAGTTACCTATGCTTTTTTCACCGTAACTGTCTCCTTAAAATAATAAAAATTACATCTAGAACAAGCACCCAAAACACGTAACAAGAGGTCCCAGTTCAGTTGCTTTCACGATACAAGTGTCATACAACTATTAGATTTGAAGTGTCGTTTAGAATTTAATAACAGTTAATACTAGTTGTATGTTCACACTTTACTATCAAAACCACCATTTTGACCACTCACTGGCATGTGCCAGTGATCAGTGTTTGGGCGAGCGGTCGGTGTTTCAATGAGCGAGCGAACGAAAAAAAAAAACGCGATTAAAATGCGGTCGGTTTCCGGTCGGACAAGGCCGCGTGGTCGGAAATTAAGCGATAAGCGGTCGATGTAAAAGCGGAAGGTTGGGCGAAATGAGTACTGTATGACCATGTTTCTCCGACAAAGTCTCGACTGACAATAATGCTGACAATGGACGTTAGATAAACACGCATTGTTTGCAACTGGAAGCTTATCACCCGTTATATCAGAATCGTCAACAAAAGAGTATACAGATAAGATGTTATCATTTAATTCCTTCCAAAGATAAACACTATGCAAATATCCACGAAACAGCAGTTGTAGTCTTTTCTGCTAGCGTTTTAAAACACTAATTTAAGCAACGTTATTTCGCAATTTCAATCTTTTGTAAACCTGGGATGATGTAACAAGGTCTAAAGTAACAGTTTTATCAATTTTTGAAAAATCAAGAAAAAAGTGAAAATTTCCCTTCTCGCTACCTTAATGTAGTGGTATCAGTGACTCATTGTAGTTCAAAATGATCCTTCTCAGATATACAACATATGTTTTATATACTTACTTAATACTGAGGTCAGTACATGGAGCTTCCTGAGTTGCTTGCACTGGGACGGTCTCCCTGTATGGACTGCAGATACCATTATGGGGATTGTCTCCTAGTATATTTTTTTCTGACTCCTCTATTGGAATAGACAACTGAGGAGAATCCCCTTGGGTGATCCGGCTATATTCATGCTACAAATAAATAAAACATAGTTGAAAACTATTATTGTTAATCAGTCTGCCAAGTTTCACTGATATCTGCTGCAGAATTTCTGAGAAAATGCTGGAGACGGAAAATGAACAAAACCTGAATTATAAAGTCCCCTTTTCAGGCTGAGCCTGAATGGGGACTAATTCGAAAAGTCCTTTATACTATGTTCTCATCTACTCTCAGTGAACAGCACTGTAATCATACTATTATAAAAACAAAATAATAATGAAAGTAATTGTATTTACCGAATTTTTCTCAGTGGAAGGTTGTGTATCCTGTACTTGTGCTGTACTTGATGCTTGCTGGTATGTGCCTTCCAAGTAGGGCTTTAACGTTTCAATCATTTTCTCACAATCAGCTATTAGGTAGTTAATTTGCAACAATTTAATGATTCCATCTATATTTAGCAAAAAAACTAAATTTGAGATTTTGACATGAAATGAACAAATCTGAGAGAGAACCATCCAAGATACTTGCATATCAAACTTGAAAATATTCCGACTTGCAGTTTCGAAGAAGTTGAAATTGTAAAGCCGACGCCAACGCCGACGATGACTGACAAACAGTAATTTACATAATCAACAAAAAATAAACAAATTACCGGTACCATTAACAAACGATTTTTAAAATGTTAGAACCCCATTTAAACAAATGGTAATCTGTTGATTTTTGTATTCGAGATATAAAAGTATTCACCTGATAATGCTAAGAAGGCTTCTACTTTTTCATTATCCTGTGTTGAGACAAGCAAAAATAATATTTTTCCAGCAGCCAGGGGAAAAAAATTGAAGAGTCATTTATGTAACAGTGCCATGCAAATGTGTCAAAATAAAATCGAACTGCATGCAGTTGAATCATGAATCAAAATAAACCACCATTTCTGACTATCATCCAGACTCAGAATGCAAGCACAGAATGCAGAATGCAAGCAAACTGTATTTTAGACTTAATTGAATACGAGACATTATAGCTTAAATCCATGCCATATATACTTCACAATCAGCATGTGAAAAAACTTGAATTATCAACATTACAAATTTTAACAAATAGAACATTGCTATATATTGTGTCAAAATATTACCAGTTGGACTTTCAAAATTTAGTCTCTCAAACAGTGGAAATATTCATTCAGTCAGGTTCAAGCGGGTATCTAACTTTTGGCATCTTAAACTGCCATATCAGCAGTGTTCCCTCCAAGTGTTCCCTTCTTGCTTAATTGACCTCACAAAATTAAGCAGTCAAATCTCATCATTTGTACAATTTTATGCTTAATGTCGAACATTTATAAAATTAATATATAGTCAGAGAGACACAAAGTCCACTACCGCTTTACGGAGCTGAAATAGAATATGATGACGTGATGTACACAAATTTGGAGTGAAAGTTTAACTTTTTCTCAGTATTCCATAATCTAATATTTATGAGTATTTGGAATATTTAATTTTCTTGTGGGTACAATGTGTACATTTGTGGATGGAATGATTAAAAGTGTAGGTTCTTTCTCATACTAGAACTGTACTGTGTACCAGTAGAATATTTCTGATAGTGTAGCCATTAAACCCCTCAAATGCAAACAGTCTTCCTTAAAAATTATGATTAATATTTATTTATTTTATAAAATTTTAACTTATTGCCGTAACAATACTACAAAAACCAACAAGATTTGTGACCTTCAAAGGTCATGAATGAAACTAATTCTGTAGTAATGGTCTGAAGTTGATACCAACATGTTGATCTGACAGATAACTACGATCAGGTTTTTCCAGCCTAAAAACAATAATTCAGAATTCATCAATGTTGTTCTCAACATGCATTTGCACAGCAGAGAAGATGTTTTTTTCCAGTCCTACGCTATTCAAAATATTAGATGTGGTGACATGCATTTTGTGTGAAAATCTTATATACAGCCCAACAATATTTAGATATGTATCTGGGTGTAGCACTTTACTGTGATTGAAAAATACATCCCAAACGAGCAGTATTGCCGTTTAGCTAATTCAATACTAAGAGCTAAATAAAAACAAGCAGCCTGTCAGCTGAGATAGCTCCGCTGTTAGCAATGCACATTTCAATTAAAGAACTGAAAATATCATTAGAAAATGAACAATTTGTATAGTATCAAAGCAATTGCTGTTTTCAACAAGAATTCGAAAAGATCACTTTTCACCAAAAATATTCAAAATTAGATAATTGAAGATATCACCACAAAATGAACAAATATGAGAGAGGTCCACATGCAGTACCTATATATGTACCAGTAATATCAAAGCAATTGGACTTCAAGCAATTTAACAAAAAGTCGAAAATATCACTTTTTACCAAAAATTACAAAATTGAAGATACCATCATATCTTTCAGTACATGTAGTTTTTTAAGTTGATCAAACGCATGTTCCAAGACTACTCTGACCTTTGATTCAACTGCATCTTCCTGTTCTCTGAGTGAACTTAGTCCTTCCTCAATCTCAGTAGAAGATCTTTGTTCTTCCATCTATTATTAAAATATGAAGCAGAAACAGTGTCACTAACACAAAAACTCTGGCCACACTATTACATGTATTAATATCCATTTAATTAACATAAGTCTAATATTGTGATACGGCAGGATTATTTTGTCAGTAGTCAGAATATGAAAAGTGTGGGAAGAGGTTATCCTTTTCACCACCAAAATTACTCTCCCAAATTTGTCTGCACTTTTTCCTTATATTCTGGAAATGAACCACGATTTGGAGCCAACATTTTTTGCTCAAACAAGCAGCCTGTCTGGTGAGATACAATGTAGCTCCGCTGTTAGCAATGCACATTCCAATTAAGGATGAGACCCAGGTTCGTGGTATATTTTTGAACATTTTTTTTGTGCATATTTTCAAATGTTGCAAGGTTGTCTTCACACTAGTAAAACAAGCCATGCATGGCACAGTCCCCGTTAGATATCAAATTTAAGATATATAGTTTTTTTATAGTAATATAGCTGAAATATAAACATGTCAGGAATATGATTTAGATGATTGTTTAATATTAAAATGATTGACATTTGTATCTGATTGTCAAACAAGTACTTGTCCATATTGGAACAGCATTAATTAAAACAAAATCAGCCATTTTGAATACATTTATATATCTATAACATGATGTATAAGGAATATATAAAATTTGAACATAATCAGTCAAAGCATGTCAGAGATATGGCTCTAGAAGCCCAATCATTAAAACAAAATGGCCCCCAGTCAGCCATTTTGAATCTGATTTGAAAAAATAAAATGATGTGCATCAGGAACTTGTAATGTCTAATCGGTGTTTTATTATTGTTTGAACAAAATCCATCTGTAAATGCCAGAAATGCTTGATATTTAATGATTTTTTAGCTGTGTGTCTATGACATGATGTATAATGAATATTTAAAATTTGAACATAATCAGTCAAAGCAAGTCAGAGATATGGCACGAGAACCACATTCAGTAAAACAAAATGGACGCCAGTCGGCCATTTTGAATCTTATCTGAAAAACAAAATTATTTGCATCAAGGTCTCATAATCTCTAATGTATATACCAAGTTTGAACAAAATCCATCTGTAAACAGCCGAGAAATGCTTGAATATGGACCTGCATCTTGGAAATGCCTGGACCAATCACAATCAAACTTCACACATACATGATATTATACATATGCACATCAATTTGTTTCACGATCTGATTCAAGATGGCCAAATGGCGGCCATTTTTGTGCTAAAAAATCAAGCATTTCTCGGCTGTTTACAGATGGATTTTGTTCAAACTTGGTATATACATTAGACATTATGGGACCTTGATGCAAATAATTTTGTTTTTCAGAATGGATTAAAAATGGCTGACTGGCGGCCATTTTGTTTTAATGATTGGGCTTCTAGACCCATATCTCCGACTTGTTTTGACTGATAATATTTTCAAATTTTAAATATTCATTATACATCATGTCATAGATAAACAGATATATTGGTTTGATGATCCTATTCCAAATGTTGGTCATTTTTGTGCTAAAAAATCATCAAATATCAAGCATTTATGGGTGGATTTTCTTTCAAACTTGGTACATACATTAGACATTATGGGTTCCTGATGCTCGTCATTTTATTTTTCAGATTGAATTCAAAATGGCTGACTGGCAGCCATTTTGTTTTAATGATTGGGTTTCTAGAGCCATATCTCTTAAGGGGTGATCTCATATTCAAACACCTGGGTCAAACCTGGGTTTACCCGATCTGCCCTATTCAGACCTACTAGACCTAAAATATGCAAATTAGTAGTAGGTTTGAACCTAACCTCTGGATTAACTGCCCATTAACGCCCCCACTGAAAACAAACAACAGAGAACAAAGAAGACAGACCTAGGGAAACCTATGTTTTTCTTACAATACTGTTTCAGCCTGGTTTCAGTGGGAAAAAAAATATGATGTATACTATGGAGCTCCATGTTCATACTGAGTGTTATATTTTGAAGTGTTAAGAATTACAGCAGCGATTTTTTTTTCTTTGCAAGTCTTGTACATGTAAATGCTAATAAAAACAAAACTTGCATTTGTTTCACAAATCTATTTACATCATGTCATTTATAAGTGTGATGAAAATTATATTCATTTATTTCTGTGATTGGTAATAATAATCAGTTTCCCACAACTTACATTTTGGTACAAGTCAATACAATTGTTATTGTTATTCAATATCTGGAATTAATTACAGACGTGATGGTTTGTTATATTTTGTCATTAAATGTGAATCAAGTGATACCATAAACCCTCTCTATTGTGATATATATGGTAAATTAATGTTTGAAACAGAACAGGGAAAAGATGCACTAGAATTTTAATGAGCAGTTTCTTAGGATAAATTACTTATGTTATATATATATATATATATATATTTGGCATAGTCAGTAAAATATGTTTATCCATGGAGCGAACTGGTACATTTTGTCCGCAAAAAGTATGGTCAGTTTTGTGTCCATGTCAGTTCATAAATTCATAGAACACATTTTTTGGTTAAGTTTGTAGAGTCTGTGAGACTGCGAGTTATCAAAATATGATGAAAGTATTAAATCGATAATGGCAACATTGTTTTCTACGAAGGCATCTGAAAACCACAGTCCCTCTATCACTGTGCTAAAACAAAAGTCGGGGCTAATGCTACGACTCCGGCGCTGCGACCACCGTAACATTGTCAGCTGACGGCATTGCGGGGAAATTACGGGTATTTACCGCTGCCGATATCTTACTTTTCTGTGACAAAATGCACACATTTCGAATCCCCGGTTAATTAAAAATAAACGATTATTTTAGAAAATACATCGAAGCACAGTGCCTTGAGGGACTGTGGGCGAAGTAAGCAGCGAGATGTTGTTTTAAACACCGCAGAAAATCATGCACTCAACGCAGCCATCTTGGTTACCTCAATCAGAATTCCCCCTTGTCACCCAGCATGCATCGATTGCGATATCGCAACGTGCACTGTGTCGCCTTGGGCGACGGTTTTAGGTACAAGGCACTCTATGAATAAGGTATTTTCAGAGGTCAGGGTTCGTTTTTTTATAAGCAGTCTCGTCTGCAGATGAATAGCCGTAAATAATCAGCGCGAGTCCATTTAATTTTCTGTTTTGATACTTTGTGTCACTGGAAATTGAATAAGAAAAACTGCAAATAATCGATGTGCAGCAAATCGAAATAAATTTTCATGGCGTACGCTGCATTTGTTTTTCCGGATTTTGCGATGCCGCACTCCTGAAAGAACTGTTTGAAAATTGAACGCGCAACAGTAGTAAAGGCTTGAACACAGTAGCGTAAGTCTCAAGTGCAACTTTGTATCAACAAATGTTCGTCTTTTGATACTTATTAGCTGTCAGAGACACATATCAATTGTCCAGCCCAATGAAAAGTCTGATTCACGTCCTCTGCTCCATTTGCGATTCGAGCATAACAGTTTATCAAAACAAAACAATTTATTCAGCACGCTGTTCACCGATATATAAAAGAGTGTTTTTTTATGCAAGGCACATGGTAAAATGACTACTGTACACCAATAAATCGACACATTTTAGAGACAACTATCTAGTCTTCAAAAAGAAATGTAAACTCTGTCAATCCTAAAAATAAACAACAGCTTGAATGAGGTGTGAATGAGATCGGTTCGAACCGCAGTTTTATGCAAATTCGTGCGGTCGTCCTGAACCGCACTGCCTATTGTTTAAACTTCCAAACCGCAAAACTGGGTTTTGTTCGGGCGGTTTGGGTTTTCGTAGGTTTGACCCGCATGTTTTAATATGAGATCACCCCTAAATGCTTTGACTTATTATATTTAAATTTTATATATTCATTATACATCATGTTATATATATACATGTATTCAAAATGGCTGATTTTGAATGCTGTTCCAGAGCAATATCTTTCAATATGGTCAAGTACTTGTTTGACGATCAGATACAAATGTCAATCATTTTAATGTTAAAAAATTATATTCCTGACATGATTATATTCCAGCTATATTACTATAAACAAAACTATATATCTTAAATTTGATAACTAACGGGGACTGTGCCATGCATGGCTTGTTTGAACAATAGATTTACATGTTTAATTTACGGAAGAGCATACACCACCAATAAAGCAAATACGACAAGAGTTGGCAGAGCCATAGAGTATTTAATGGATTGGCAAACAGGCAGAAAAGCAATTTCAAAGACTTTGACTTTGTTTTAATGAAAACTTGAAGTATACATGAAGGTACGTATCATTATTTATTTATTGTGGAAACTCAATTTTTAACTGAAGTAATCAAACTAAATTAACTAATCATGTTAGAAATGACTGCTGTTCAACTCCGAACGTTTAATTGTTACTATGACAATCAACCAATTAGAGAAAAACAGTTGACAATGACTAAATGCATCACAGCCAAATCGCTGTTTAATTGAAATAAAAAAAATCAAAGAAAACAGAGAACTCTAAGACAGGAAGCGAAACATGAACGATGTAGTCGAACAACAGGCATTACGGCAGCCATGTCTGTTTCACATCGATCAATACAGTATTACCCATGATGCACTATTCCCACAAGGTGGGTATGTGTAAGTTCATAGCCAAGCGTACTGCGGTCAAGAACAAGGTAAGAAATTCTGTGACGAGACCATCCCGATTTGCCATCGATTTCCGGGTTCGGTGCGATCTCCATGCACTTTTTGACCTTTCATAAGTAAAATACTTTACAATTTACTCCAGAAAAACAATTTTCTTGGTACATTCCTACATTCTTGCATACTAATGAGGAATTCAAACACATTCCAAGCTGAACAATTTTTCGGACTAATAACAGAGCTGGTCAATCCTTTCCCAGCAACAATAAGCAATCCAGAACTATTTTTATTTTGGATGACCAAAGATATTTTTAGGTTTTTAACTTTATTGCGGCAGTGCTCGTGCGCAACTTTAAAGGAATTCTGCATGGCTTCCTGTTGTGAATTGCAGACATGACTTCACGAGCTAAGACTGTCAAGATATATCATAATTGCACAACCTTTGAACTCTTGTTTTGTCACTTTTGACCTCAAATTTTGGTCAGATTGCTGGGAAGATTTTCCCAATTTTTTTCTTCAAACAATTTTTGAGAGTAACTCCCTACAGTACAGTTTGTGAGTAACTTAATATTTATCTTGTTTTGGAAATCATCATACATAAAAAATATGCAGACTAATCTATTTAACTTGACGTATTTTGAGAAACTAGTAGTTTTCAAAAATCAAAAATGTCAGAGTACGATGTTTTAAAACCCAGATTTTTTAAATAACTGAGTGGAACAAAAAGTACACCATCATTCACAATATACATTTTTTCAGTCTGTCACCAGCATACAAATTTGAGATTCGGCATAATATTCTCTGCCTTTGGAACCTATATACCGTACTCGATGCCCGGGCAAGCAAGCGCCCAACCCCCATTTATGTGCAATTTTTATATTTGGGGTCACAACAGATCGTACTTCGACATCGATAATTCACTTCTGCATTGCATTATCGGAAAGTCTTCGGGAATTTCCGAAGAATTGCGTCAGTCAAAACACAGCATTCTGACTAGTTAATAACCAACTTGACCCATTAGGTCAAAGGACGCTGCTGTTGGGTCAAATCTGCAAATGCATCATGGCGGAAAGTGATTTTCATCAAGAGTTTGTGTACGATCCAACAACTTCGTCAGTGGCAATAATATGACAATTTTGACTTCGACTGTGTTCCAACAGACTCAAATGTTTTTAATTCCGTAAATTATGGTGGTACGTAATTAATATTGTAATAAAATGTGCGTATTTTTTGTGATCATTTCTGTTTCTTCATTGTGAAAATCAATGACGACGCAACTAATTTAGTAATTTGATTTTCCCTCAAAGACGTAATCTGTCACTTGATGAGTCAATATTTTCATTTGCACTCTTTTTTCAAGAGGGGTGCTCGGGTAAGCGCCCACCCCTAAAAAATCATGATTTTCTGAGTTGAGGCCCCTGGGCGCTAACACGGTCGAGTACGGTAAAACTTTATAACCAAAAATTAGGCTGGTGACAACATACTTTTTTTAAGTCAAAATTCTTATATTTCTCAGAAGTACAATTTATTGGAAAAGTATTCTGGGTATTTGCATTCATGAGTAGACTTCTACCTTAAAATATTTACTACACGCGTTTAATAATCGTGACGTTAAAATGTTTAGCAAGCATGAGAGTTAATTTATGCATGTACATGTACATGTACAGAGCTAGCTTAGAGTAGTAAATATCATACAATTTTGTAAAAAATAAAATGCTTGTGATACTGATGAACAAAAAACGAAACACTGAAATTTATTTTTTTGGGTCCATAGTACTAAGAAGAATACAACTTGGCAACTGATACTTGATTCATAATAATTTCCTTACATTTGCCTGTTGCACAATTTTTTTTTTTATATACAAGTAATTGATACAAATACTTTTGTCAGTTGACTAAGTGGTATTAATTTCCACTACTGTATTATGTTCTTTAATAAGTGCTTTATTCAATAACTAATTTACACCAATAAATGGACAAACATGATCATTATTTCAATGCTAAAATCGTGCTCTGTATGAGAATTAGACGTCTCCAACTTATTGAAGGGGCAGTTTACCTGACAGGTATTTTAATTAGTTAATTAGGAAACCAAGATGATCTCCCTTGTCCACAAAACTATATATTTTCGGAAAGCTGAATTTTAAAATATTGTTACCATTTTTTTGAAATATGCACAAAAATGTGCTTTTTTGGTCAAAAGTGATTTAAAAAAAATAGCTTCTAAACCATGCTTCCGTTTCCTGTCAAAATTGATTTACTGGTACATCTGTTTACTATGAAGAAAGTGCCATCTTGAAAACTGTCTACCAGTTGTCAATTTTGCAGGGCAGCAGCTCAAATTTCACTACTTCAAGTTTATGCATAAATTAACACCCAGGCTAGTTGTCTGTACGATTGTTGTAACACTGACCAACCAAAAGCAATGTCCCGATGGCGTTTTGAAGATAAACACATTGTCAATCATTTGTAAAAGTTTCAAAACAAAAGGTCGATCCCGTCATTTCCTTTTTCCACCATGTTTTTTTTATTATTTATGTATGACCTTGCTAAATCTTGCTGAGCATTCAAAAGAGAGAATGTTTGCACCTGTTATCTATATTTTAAAATCGTCTTTTGAGTATGTTCCACTACTCGCAATTCTACAAAATTTTAACAGCCTATAGCCAAGACTGTTTGGATAATTAAATGCAAAAAAAAAAATTCACTCCCAAGTGCTCACGAACCTGCATCTCTACCTTAATAAACAACAAATCCACTACTCATCATCGGTCAACATAACAAAAGCGACTTTGTTGAACCATATGACTACAGAATATACTGAATGCTCTAAGCAATATACTCAATGATATAGGCAACTCCTTTATTATCCCCCTTATGTTGGATTTATGTAACCATTGATGCACAGTGGTTGGCTGGCTAGGTATTGCACAATACAATGGTCAGTTACAGAGAAATTAACGTGCACTGCTCGCTTTCTTGTGAATAATAACTCACATTGTCATCATGGGAAAACCAACTGGTAGAATAAGCTAATAGTCAGATAAAAGGTCTGTATTACACACTACACGCTCTTCGACTCAACCACAACAGTATTTTACTTGTGTATGCGTTCTGAGTGAAGTCATCAGGAGAACATGGGTGTAGAATTTATTTCTCAGTACTACAAATACAATTGAGTGACACTTTGCAACATTACACTTGTGTACCTTCATGGGGGGGGGGGGAACTACAGTCCTACTCGTGTTCTCCTGATCCCTCGTTTGAGGCAAAGGATTTCATCCTGCTCCCCATTTCAGGGTCTGTTAGCCATTTGTCGGCCTTTCCCCTCTTATCTCTTGATGGCTACCTCAGACCACCTTTTCGGCTTAGCAGGTCATCCTTTGACTACAGGGATCCGACTCGCCTGTGGGATGGGAGAGAAGCCCCCTTGCCCAATTTATTTATTTATGTTTTTATGTGAGTATTAGTTTATAGCTTTGTAATTTTAGTCTTTGTTCGAGTTTATTAGGTTTTAGCTCTGTAATTTTATTTTAGTTTATATCTTGATTGACTGCCTTGTCTTTGCTGGTATACAGTGTACCATCTCTGTCGTATCTGCGTACCAGGTGCGGGCAGCCTCGTTTTGAGTACATGTGTTATTTGCTTGAGTCATATTTTTAAAAAATTTCATTGCAATACTTTACCTATTTGTAGTTTTTTTTACAAATTGTGCATTACATTGTGGGGAAAAAAAATCATACACGCAGAAGACATTTGCATTGAACTAACAAAACTTTGAAAACTCAATTCATACCACGTTTCAGCGGCTGCATATAATAGAGCATTTGCTCTATGAGTAGCACATGTGCATGAATGGTCAATCAAAAAGTCACAAGTTAGGAGCTAGCATACAATAAATGCGATTTTATATGTACACTGATATTAGAATTTCAAGCAAAACAAGGTGCATCTCATGAAATGCATGAAACCTGGAAGTTTAAAAATCATGTGATTGCAGTAGAATTAATAGATATTGAGAATCTTTCTTTAAGTTTTTAGTTGATTCTTCTGTATGGCTATGTACGTAAAAACTCAAAAATTTTGATCGGTTTTAAATATTTTGGGTTGAAAATCATGTTTACATGAGTACAAAATTAAGGTGTATTTTCAAACTGTCGAATTTTTCAGAATAGAAATCAGCAAATAAAAAAAAAAGGAATGTCAGACACGCAGTGAATAGTACCAGTATGTTTTTGTAATACATGCAGTTCCAGTGGCTTTGCTTTCTGAGAAAAAAATTTGGGCTCTGCACCTGAAAAAAAAGAAAGAAAATAAGAACATTTCGTCCAAAGTAAGCAGAGGTTGTAGCATATGTGCTCCCATTGGCTGTTTAATTAAAAAAGATATTTGTGTACCGTCTTTTCAGTACGAAAAAATATTACTTAATAAATTTATAACAGCCAGAAAGAAATTGCAGTTCACACTGTACTATTTTAAACATGTTCTACCAAAGTCTAGGATGAACTAATTCACCAGTCTGTTTCCACTCTACAAAGTTGTCAAATTAATATTCACAGGATTCTGCAAAAATAAAATATTAAGAATGTGCAAAAAGCCAGAGTACTTGTGTTTTCAATGTCATTAAAATCTGGCAAGGGATATGCCGAAAATTTCACTTGAGCTGAACCAAATGGATGCCAAGCTATCAAAAGAAATAAAAAAATACTATTGAGAAAAATACCAAAAAAAACATTTAATATAAAAGGAGATAGAAGTGCATAAAAAACTAATCAGCAGAGGTAGTGATCATGTAACCTAAGTGTATGTCAAATTTCCTTTGAACTGGATTGCAGCGTTCATTCTAGAAAATTGTCTCAGATTGGCTGCTAATTTGCATACTAATTATCATATTGTAGTTGTATTAAAATAATTTATAAAATAATATCCGGAGTTTTGAAAAAAAAATTATGACTATTAAGTCATCAACATCATTAAAATTGAAGATTACGTGAATTTGACCCCCTCCCTAATATTGTATCACACATTCCTTAAAAACATGGCCGCCGTTAAATCCATCTCAGTCGAGGTCTGTAATTTATTTTCCTGCTCATAATGGAGATAAATTATGGCAGCTAAACATTGAAAATGCCACCCTGACTTCAAGTACCGAAATAAATAGCTGATTGGGAAAATGTGTCTGTGTTGACAGAGGTATGATTTATCGATAAACTTCAACACTGCATGGAACATGGAGGTCCCGGTCACGAGTGCAATAACGCACTCGGGTATCATATTTACTTCAAATGTAATTTAAAAGTGATGATAGATTCATTGATATTGAATAACAGTACTTCTCAATTTCTTCATTGCTTTCAAGCAGTCACAGTTGGCCAAACTTGACTTGTGTTTTCTCGATAATTATAGTGTAATATGTCGTCACGAAACCAGAAATAGCAATCGTGCATAACAGAATCACGATCAGCGTGTTCTAAACTTTTACGTTTTTATTATTCCAGTATTTTATATGCCAAAGGTTATTCCCAAGCCTCTTAAATGACGAGATAAACTTTCGATTTACACGTTTCATAACCAGTTCTTGAACTGATAGCAGGACTGTTTTTCTAGCAAAGTGTGACACTGTGCGATCGCTAGTTTCTCACTAAAGTCAGAACACAAAAGGATAAATCAAAGTTAATAATAAATACCATAAGCACAGTTTCTTACCTTTGAGATAGAATTTAATCTATATAAAGCCTTATGCAAAGAATAGATACAGTCCCGGAATACAATGTCCTCAGACGAAATCGACGCCGATTTCCTCAGCGATTAGACTGGCGCATGTGCGATACGGTATGCCAGTTCTCTTGCGAGATGTCGTTAAAACGCAAATTTCAGCATTTTTACTAGTAAAATGTTGAAAATCACAGAAAAACACAATGAAACTTTGGCGAATCAAAAAAATACTTGGCGTGCATATGTATGGCATTGAGAATTACATATGCACCAAGTTGGAAAACATTGGACAGAGCATATCAAAGTTATAAGAGGTAAAAGACAGACGATCGTACGGACGGATGGAACCCAATCTATAAGCCTTCGGCAGACTTCGTCTGCGAAGGCTAAATAACGATGCCAAAACCACGTTGGTCCACAGGTGGTCTGATAAAAATTTGACATTCAATTTTTAAAATTAAGTCACGATCAGTATGTACTGGAAAAGTATCCAACAAAAAATATTTTTGACTAAAAAACAGCCACATGCTCTGAACAAACAGAACAGAGCTTGACATACATGAATAATTTATTAGGCTTCAGAACAAAATGTGTCAAATTTAGTTATAGCCATAAATATTTGGTGGCCAGTTGATGGACAATTTGAAAATCAGGATTCACACGAAATTCCTTCAGGGCAGAAAATCATTGATACTACCCTGGTTTACCTTATTTCACAACTTGCAAAGATCAAAGAAAGCTTAGAAAGAACTTGTGCTGAGAGTATTGGAGACACATTAAAAATTAAGGATGCTGTACACGTTTTTGGTATTCATTTTCTAAACTGATATTTTTATATAAAATATTTACTGAACCACACAAAGCTATATATTGATGCAAAGCCTATTTCACACTGGATATGAAATCGACAAGATAGTGTGTGTATGGACATGTATAGTCATATGATCTCTGTGTAAACACAGAAAGCCATTTTCGGTAAAAAAATAATTGAACCAATGAATAAACGAATTTAGTGGAACATTGGCGACAAAACAGTTTTTCAGACGACGCTCACCACCATTCCGTGTTGATTGAGATATATATCTACATGATAGTTGAAGAAATAATAATTTAGCTATCTTGAAAAAACAATGCGATCTGGTTCTTTCCTGTATTCAGAAATTAGAAAGTAATTTCAAACCAAATGGGAAAATAGAAAAACCCCAGCGCCGCTTGAGAGGAAACATATCGAAGAGTGTCTGCGCGAAAAATTAGTACAATGCGTCCACTAGAACTCAAGATCAAAGGCCTGCAGTTGCCGTGAATCGCTGTTTTGTTTAACCGGGAAAACGGCAAAAACAACTTAGCAGCAACATATTGTCGGCTAACTCAAAATACACATGTCCCTTTGATCAAAACAAACTCGTAACGAGTATCTGTCTGTCATAATCTCGCAGATGTGTGAATATACGTGGTCACAATTGGTTATAAAGTACGAAATTATGCTCCTGAATCCAATAGGAAACACTGTTTCACTGCGTGACAAAGCCGCGCTAAAATGACGTCATGATTTACATATTCATTATTAAGTTGTGGGAGGAGACACTCCTTTTTCTGGAAGACTCATTACCACACATTGCCCTCCATGGAAGGTCATTCTCTTGCTCCGCTGCTGAACCAATAACCGTGGCTGAACGCACCACCAGAGTCAACTACATGTAGTTTTCTTTTCAAGATTTTTTTTTTTTTACTACACAAGATGTCTCGACGAAGATGTATATTATCTGATTTCAATGGCAATGAGGGGGAGATAAGTCACAGCGAGTGCTGAACTGAATTGGGAGATGCGATTGCTTGGGTTTAAAGTTGTCTGTTGATCGGACGGTGAATTTTCAGTTCGTTTGTTCCGTTATTATTTTGTAGATTTGTAAAATAACTTGTTCGCCATAAATCGTGTTTTTCGTTTTTTATTTCCCAAAACTGTTGTGACAAAATTAGTGTGATGTTCTTTTTTCCCATCTTCAATGCGTAACACATAGTACTGCTTGTCTCAGGCTTTACGTGTGGCCAAGTCCGGGCCAAGTGTTACACTTCTGACTGATTGTGGTCGGAGTTCATGACACGTAATTTGGTCACGAAAACTAAGTCTGCCATGTGCTCAAATTTTCTACCTTCTGTTTATACCTTCATGGTCTGATCGATTAAATTGTGGAAGGTACTAACGTTTGTACCTTCCATGATTAAATTTTCATAATAATCGCTTTACATACTGTCGACGTTCTTCTCAAAATTTCCTTGGATTAGTTTTCTTTCGTCACTGTCATAGTCTACCCCAAGACGGTTTCATAGTCGACTGCTTGAAGAGCGAGAAATTCAACGAAATTAAATTTGTGGACGATCGTAAATGGAATACGTGTAATTTGTACCTCGGACTACTAATACTTGTATTACTAGTCTAAGCTTGTACTGAATGCAAGAGACTGTTTATATTTGCTATGGGTGGTGACTATTATGCAAATTATCTGTCACTTATGTAATTGGCTGATTAATTAAAACATAGCTTTCAAAACTATGACATGTGCTTTTGTTTTTAATTAACAAAAATATATTTTTACACCCTATAAAAACATCCAATTTACTTTTTTTTTTACTGAGTGTTTGCTCCTTGTAGTCCAGCATTGAAAAATACAAAAAAGTAAAATTTAGGGTTTCAAAGCAAAAAAACGTGTACAGCATCCTTAATTAAAAATTTAAGATTTGCTTTCAAACGAGAAGCTTGGCAACTAATTTTTGTTACAACATCATTGATTGGCTGAAAGTCACCTGATCGGAGCACGACCTGGGTCACAGAACCATATTTGTTCGTATTATCAACGGGACTTTGCGAGAGAACCACGCTCATATTTTCAACCATTTTTAGCACGGAAGTTGCCAACAAATGTCGAAAAACTTGTGAATTTTATGGATTTGAATAAAATAAAGCTAGCGATTGGTAAGAATGGTTATTAATATATTCTCTGATGGTCTTCGAATTTTTTTTTGATTTCAAGGGAAGAAATGGTTAGTTGTTTCACCTCAAACAACTCCAATTCTGTTGCAATTTCACAATGTAAAATAAAATATACACATGTATATTAATAATACTTGTTTAATCATTTTGGTTTTCAGCCCACAAATTAAGGGACATAATCCCCATGAATTACGGTCAATGTGAATGCCGGACGTCGGGACCAACACCCATCCTAAACTCAGTATGGAGAAACCAACGAGGATCGATATTCCAAACAAATTATTGGGAAACTGTCGACAGACATTTCAAACAATTAAAATTATCAACGAAAGACGAGATTTTTCTAGACATTTACAAACATACTGTCATGATAAACGTATGTAAAATTGACAAATACACAAAGAGGTGTAATATTATGTTTTATTTTAGGCTTAGAAATATTTTCTTTCACTTTTTCAGCTTGTCTTCGCCTTGGGGGAAAACAACAATAAGTATACAAACCATAAACACATTGCGAAGACTCAACAATCAGGAAAGAAAACCTAGACAACTAGTTGTACTTGTGTTAAAATACATTTTTCACATCAGAATATTGTTTAAAATAAAATATTCAATCCAAGCCAAATCGAGGTGCATATAATTATAGATAGTTCAAACAAAAAGACAATTATAAGACAATGTGAACCTCAGAAATTTTCTGTCCAAATTTTAAATGCGAGCGGATGGTGATATTTCGGGGTTTGCGTGATCGAAAATAAGGTGGAAATTGTCCGGTCGAATTCAACAAGCAGTCACAAAAACGATCGAAAAAAAAGACAGAAAAATTCTATTATAATAAACAAAATATTACCCGTGCAGATATGCACAACTACCTGGGTATAAACATAAGCCAAACAAAATTTAGCAGATAAAGCAGTCAGAGCAATGTATGCATTGAAACGGTTCCTACCACCAGGAACAAATTGTAGAACTTTCATTCATCTTTTTAAGGTAGAGATGCAGTTTATTTGGCTTGCTTTTTAATTGAGTAATTAGACAATGAAGATGGTATTATATATCCAACATGTTATATATTTTCTGAAAGCTTATTATACAAATTTTGTAAAACTTGTCTTTATTTTAAATATCCAGAATGCGTTTTTGATTTTGGGTCAAAAATATGCTTTTTTGGACAAAAGTGGTTTAAAAAAAATTAGCTTAAAAACTTCAAGTCCATTTGTGGGTAAAATTACATCACTGGATACCTTGGTATACTACTAATTCAAATGTGTCCACTCATCTCTCTAACGGCTTTCAAAGTCGCACAGCATGACCTCAAAGTTCACTCTTTTCTATTTTTGCATAATTTATATATCCATGTTAATTGCAGACTTGTTTTTTTTTGTTCCACTCGCCGTAATAAACTGTCCGGACGCATTTTGAAGGGGAAACACCTTGTCAATAATGTGTGAAATTTTCGAGGCAAATGACCAAAGCGTCTATCAGCTATTTTAATTTAAAACCCAAGAATTCACCAAAAATAGAAGACGAGAAAAAGGCTAATTTGCATACTTGCGCGTTAAACTGGGAATTACTGCTTTGTCATACTTTGTCATACTTTCTAGACTATTGAAATTGAAAGTTAACGTATAGACATATACATTTTATGTAAAATCGTTGGACCAGAACAACTGCTCTTGAATATATAAATCAGAAACACGTCATTCATACCAGTGTTTTGGTGGGGTCGGTAAAAACACGTGTCAATGCCCAGTAAACATTACGTCATCTCATGAATTATTAAACAGGGGGCGGTCCTAGGAAGGTGACCTTTTATCACGATCAAAACATCATGGCTTCTCTTCGATGTATTTTCAATAAAAAATCTACGAGTATTTCAGAGCCTATGGTTTACCGTGAAGAGTACAAAGTGGGATATTAAATTAGTTATCCTTGATGATTTTTACGTAGTATTGAGAACCAACTCCAGGAAGCGAACGCACAATAATGAATAATCGCGTAATCCCAGAATCGAAACGCGAGGCACAGAAGTTTTGTTCAGCGTTTCCAATCCCATTTTTCCCACTGCAACATATTTGTTAAAAGAAATATTTGAATTCTGTTCGTTTTTAAGGAGGCAATTTTTTATTTTTTCCGATTTTGGTAACGCCTTATTCAAGGATTTTCTAAAACAGTCGCAGACAATCAGCGCACGGATGTACGTACAAAACATGCTTTTGTACTACCGGCGATGGTCGCCTGCAAGAAGAGAGCTCCAGCTCCTATTGTAAAAGTTTTAAAATTTCGACCAGTTTTAAATAATTAGTGTTGGAAATCTTGCATGTTTTAAGAGTGCAAAATTAAGGTGCATTTTCGAGCGATCGAATTTTTCTGAATAGAAATCAGCAAATGAAAAAAATAGGAGTGCTAAACAGTGTGTTCGTTAGTTTAAAAAAAATGGAATGTCCGTCAAATTGACGTAAACTTCCCCATTTTTCACGGAAAAAGCAAAGGTCGTGGTCGAGTTGCAGGCTAAAAAACTCAAAAATCAAAACAAAATCATCAATCAGTAAGTATTATGACAAGGAAAACAAAACATCAGATGCGGAGAAGCGGTCAGCGCGTCAAAAGAGTTGTTACCGTAATGTATCAAGTTACCTCTCTCTGTGATTTATTTTTCATTGAAATTATTTGGTTGTTTTCAATTAATTTTAGTGTACTTCTGCAATTTATTTTAGCATTGTCAGTTGTTTGCTTCATTGACTTAAACGGAGTTCGTCCGGTTGCAAACAAAGCTGTCTCGCACCACCTAGCAAAACTTGCTAAATGATCGGAAAGTTTGTATCTCCCCGACCCAGTGCAATATATCCGGTTAGAATCAAAGCTCACGTGTCCCTTATTTTAGGGACCAGATTCTGCCGTAAATTCGGGATGGGATTTAGAAAAAAATAAAATAGAACTTTTAAGGTGTATTTTGGCGTCATTTTCGGACATTTCAATCATTCCTGATGCCTAAAATAGAGTCTAAGTTTTACCGTAGTCATTGACGCCTATTCAAGAGTATGATGTTTATTGTGACTAGCGTGAATGGGTAAGCTTCGTTTCGACAATGAGCTGTTATCACTGTAAACAATGTTAAATTATTCTTCACATGCTCAGTTTATTTTTTGTGAACAATTATTTAAAAATAAAATCTCTCAGTCAATCAGAAACTCGGATTCACGCCACAAGGGAAAGTCACGTTTGGACGCTCACATCGATTTTGTTTTTCGTTCGGCGGGCTGATGCCTTCAGTGTAGCTTTTGCCTCTTCCGACATAGAAATCATCTGAATCTTCTTTCTACCTCTCTTTCTTTTCACACCACGCATAATGTAGTGATACAAATTAGGAAAAAACGCTGAGGAAATATAATGTTTGGTTTGCTAGCGAGCGATAACTGATTTGAGAATAATTGCACATGCGCGTGAATTGAATGAACTATGACCCGTACAATCTCGATTTGCATATTGTCAATCAAAGGTCCTGTTATTTGATTACTCATGCAAATTAGGCAATTGGACATAAACATTGCCACGTGAGAGTGTTTTTTATTTTTAATCAGAAAATAACCAGCAATTTTAACGGTGTTCTAATAAGAATTCATTGGTCAAATTTTCACAGAATGTTCTTTAGATAAAAATCTATATAAAAAACGAAAAAAACTATTTTTGATTGAAATTCACAAATAAACTGCATCTCTACCTTAAAAGGTGTATTCAACCAATATTATTGTATGGATCTGAAATCTGGGGTCATGAAATTCAAGATTACAATAAATGGGACAAAACAATAACAGAAAAAACACAATTGAATTTTTACAAACAACTACTAGGGTTGAACAAATTTGTGGCAAACATTGCATGCAGAGCCGAAGTAGGAGAATTCCCACTCTTAGTAGATATTCAGATCAATTTAATAAAATACTGGACTCTTATCAGTAAATTACTGGTCAATAATATTACAAAACAAGCATATCTTGAACAAAAGAAATCCAATTTACAATGGTAATATCTTCAATACAAAACATAGTTGAACTCTGGTGACCTTGCCCTTTGTTATATAATATAATTCCTTTAACATATTTTGTTTCAATATAAATATGCATTGTCATAATTAATTTTGAATACAAACAAGTTTTGGGGTTGAACCAACAGTGGGGAATCAGTCTACCGAATGTCCTTAAAAGAAGTAAATATCTTACAAAAACATTGGTGCCTTATTTGTTTAATTATTTTAAGGGACATAATTTCCAGCTCTATTCAAAGTAATTCAGATATTTTAGTATAAAAACAAATGCCTCATCGCAAAAAAAAGTGCTGCATTTAGACGTGAATAGATTCATAAAACATGCAAGATAACAGAAAATCTTAGCTGGCTTTTATCCAAGTATTTTGTACAGGTGTCCGTCAAAAATTAATGATTCACTGAGACAAATATGAACTGCCTCATTGTGTGACTACTGTATTATATGAAAAGCAAAAAAAAAACACCCTTTATGAATAGCTATCATGTTGCAAGCTCTGCTTTGTGTGCAAATCAACTTAAATAGTTAGTTGGTGTTCAGTGGAGGGAGAAGTCAACAGTACTGTTGTATCCTCCATTCATTGGAAATGTGCTGCAGTGGGAAAATTGAGAATGTACATGAATGTCATTGTCCACGTTTGTCGTAATCACGGTTACTAAAAGAGACCTTTGAAACAACGCGATCGGCCAGGAAACTAGCTCCTCGGACAGTGAAACTGCAGGTCAAACTTTGCAATTTTTACAAATTGTGAATAGATACACTGTATGAAATCGTATTGTGTGGAAGTTTGTGTTTTCAGCTTCGGTGGATATAAACTTGTAACTTGTATGTAAATGGTGGAATTCAGCGTTGATGCTGACGTGCTGTTTTATTTCTAGTCGGCGCCACATTTAATGAAAATAGATCTTCAATGAAATTATGATGCCATATATGAACTAAATAAAAAATTTGTATACTCCTAGTCTAAGTCCCAGGTCCCTGTAAAGCTCGATGGATTTTTGTGTGTACGGCGACCTGTGAATGGGCATGTTGCTCAGTACCTCTGGGAACCAGACAGAAAACGAACCGTTGTCTGGTTGTCATGACATTGACCTTTGCGGACATAATCAACCAATGATAAAAGTGGAATCACGCAATCCTGATGTTACATTGTACCAAGGAGCATAGACCTTAGAATGTCTATGCAAGGAGGTACTAAGGAAGGAGCCACAACGCCTCTAAAGTGACCATTTTTTTTTTTTTTTAAATATTTTGGCGTAATTTTTCAGACATTTCCATCTTTCCTGACGCCTAAAATAGTCTATTTAAGCACCGTCCCTCAACACGGACGGTGATTTAAGTTTTCATTCAAGAGCGTGTTTATTGTTACAAGCGTGAATGGGTTAGCTTCGTTTGGACAAAGAGCTGCTATCACTGTAAACAATATTAAATTATTCTTCTAATGCTCAGTTCATCATTTGAAAACAACTATTTTTTGACTTGAAAAAAAAAATCATGCCATTTTCCCATCAAAATCCAAGCCAAAATATCGTACTACAACATCGGCAAATCTCTTCCGCGTTGCGTTCAACTTATTTATGAGCTATGGTGATTTGAACACATGGGCATCCTTCAGCATTTTGATTGGTTAATTAGCGATTTGACCTATTAGCTCAACTCAATCTCCTTCCCAGAGGCCTTTGCGCTTTGTGCAATAATAATAATAATAATAATTTTTATTCAACACGAAAATCTACTACAGAGAGTAATTTTATGGTTGTAAAACAAGAACAGAAATAATACTTCACACAACTAATATCACAAATAGCACATTAAACATAAGCTAATGTTATTGTTTAGTACAAAGCAAGACGGAAGTACAGTTCAATCCACCAGAATCACGAATAAAACATTGAATACATAACATGTAACTAAGAATGGAGGAAAAAATACATGAAAATTAGTATAACAATAAAACTACTAAACTACTAAATATGCCATTGCATTAAAACTATCTGCAGACTAATTTGATGGAGTTGCTATGTTTCATCTCTTAAGTTCATACTTGTATGTATGAATTGTGCAGTTTCTATTCCTGCAAAGCTTGTCATAATTAATCGTAATTTTTCGTCTTCATTCATTTTCAAGAAGTCAGATTTTTTGCCCTGTATATATTTAAATAATTTATTACGGGGTATGTCATATTTACTGCATCCTATTAAGAAATGGTACTCGTCTTCAATTTTATCATCTGTGCAGAGTTTACATATTTTTTCGTTTCTAGGAATTTTCTTTTGTCTGCCAGTCTCAATGAGTAGTTTATGATCAGAAATTCTAAATTTGCAAAATAATCGCCTTAATTTTAAATTTTTTATATCATTTAAATAATTCTCCATATTGAAAGTAGTTTTAAATTTTCTGTATAAAGTTAGTTTGTTTGTTGCTCCATTCATTCTGCTGTCATTAAATAATTCCCTTCTCCATGTTTTTACATAATTTTCTCTGAGTACCTCCCCTATCTTCTTTTCATGTTGTTTTGATAATTCTGAAAGATTGTTGTTTTTAGTTATCTCTTCTATTCTTTCTACCCATCCTGTTTTCCAAGTGTTCATTTCCATTAAGGCAGTTGCTACAATGTTTGGAATTACTGGGGATTTTAGTCTCAACCAATATTTTAACATTTGTGTTTCAATTTTGACGTTCAATGGATATCTACCCAGCTCTCCAAGAATAGCATTTTTTGTTGAATTTTTGCAGACACCTAAGAGAAATCTACAGAATGCAAACTGTACACTTTCTATAATGTTACTATGTTTTGCTGATTCTTCTCCCCATACTTCACACCCATAATTAATGATTGGTACAATTAATTTATCAAATAAATTCAATGCTGTGCTAATTTTATAATGTGATAATGTTAATAAAGACTGCTTTAGTGGAAACATAGCTTTCATAGCTTTCTCTTTTAAAGTATTGGACGCAGTTTTGAATTTTCCATTCGGCGTGAAAACTATACCCAGGTAATTAAAACTAACTACTGTGGCAATTTCATTTCCCTCATAAAACGCTGACTTCTTATTTAATGTATGATTTCTTTTATTGAATACCATTAAATTAGTTTTATTGAGGCTTACTGATAGTTTCCAAGAATTGCTGTATTTTGCCAGAGCATCTATGCTGCACTGCATACCTTCCTGGGTCTGTGATAATATTAGGACGTCATCAGCAAATAAAATGCAGTTCAGTTTTTGGCTGTTTAGTTCAGGGGGGGGTGCCATTTGCAGATTTTATTTTTTCCGGCAAGTCATTAATGAATAAACTAAATAAAGTTGGACTTATATTACAGCCTTGTTTTACCCCCATAAATGAATCAAATTCATTTGTGAGCCCTTTACTAGTTTTTACCTTGTAGGATACCCCACTATACATATTTTTTATGAGGTTGTAAATATTTCCGGTGATACCATATTTTTGCAATTTCCAATATAATCCATCACGCCACATGCTACCGAATGCCTTCTTATAGTCTACGAAGCATGCATACAATTTTTTACTTTTTGAATTTTTTGAGTATTCTGAGTGAATAGTGCCTCTGCCACAGGCAGCCTTCAATTTTGTAGTCAATCACCTCACTACGCACGGCCATTTTTCCGCGGTTGTTTCATTTGAAACCAAACTACAAAAAGTGGGAAAAAATGTATGTAACATCCGAACTATTTATTAATGTCAGACTTAAGGTAGCGGGACTATTATTTGCATACTTGTTTTCATCTTCTAATTGTGACCAAATGACTACAAATAGACCCAGGAAAGTATATATTTTTAGAATCGCCAGACTTCAAGCTTTGCAAAGGTGTGTTTGTCATGCCCGTATCTGCATTCTATGACCCGTTACTCAATCAAAGGTGAAAAATTACTTTTTCTGTAAAAAAAATAATTACGCATTTATGCTGGCGATAAGAAGTATTTTTTTCACTTTTTCTAGTTCTTCAATAGTCTGGTTAATTGAATGTGTCTGGGCAGTTTTATGCAAGCAACGCGTTTTAAAAAACAGTGTGCTGAATTTCAATTACTGTTTTAGTCGCATTGCCCCCAACTCAAACCACAACTCGTTGGTAAATAATCGATGAAATAGTTTGTCTGGACACATTCAAGTTCCTCTCACTGTCACCTCAAAGCCGTGAAAATTTGGTGTTAATCCGACGACAATAAGTATGCGTTATTTTTTGTTAAAGACCTTGTATTTTGAAAAACATAAACTCCAAGAAAACGTCCATGAAGTAACAGCAAAGATTTTCAAGCTTGTTTATCGGCACAATCAATTTGTTTTCCCATCAAGGTCTGCTTTAACATGTGTAGGGACATCCAAATGTGTAAGGCTATTGGAAACCAAAAAATATAGGAATGGGATAGCTATAATTGGATAAATTCGGCATATGAAATCACCAAAATCAATGATTTTTTTTCAGTGGCTGTGTGACCTTGTGTCTGAAACATTCATATGCAAATGACTAATCTGTGAAACAAACAGGGGCGGAGACAAACCACTCAAATGTTTGGAAACACTCATTGTGTGTCAGATAGCTACTGATAACACATCCTAACATTGCTTTGTCTTGAGTTTATCTTTGAAACTTATAGGCACACAGATTAAACCTGTGTTGTTGATTTTGGAAAACGCTTCTGAGGCTGCCTTGCTTCCCTTCAGAAAATCTACATTTTAACCAACTTACATGACATTCTATGTTATGTTGACTTTATCACATGAAAGTTTATAGTGCATTTTATCAATTAATAAATAAATGTGAAAATCGTAATTTTCAACACAAATAATAGTCTCGCTACCTTAAGTAAAAACGTACGGACTATGTTTTGCAAGGTAATGTTACTGTAGTGAAATGGCGCACGTGATACACTAAAACTGGGGAGAAAAAACTTTCTGTTAATGTATATAGTTGGGAAAGAAACATTAAAAACTAATTTCACTGAAAGGAGTTTCTTAACATTTCCGTTTATCTTGTATTCTGGTGAATATTTCAATACTTTTTCTGGCTTGAACAGGTTCGATTTTGCGCGTCTAACAGCCATAGAACACACAGGTTCTAGTAAGTTAATAAAGTTAGTCATTTATAGTAGAAACTAACACTTTGGCATGTAGAAAAGCATGGTACTTTTCTAACAGAAATCATGTATATTTTAAACTCATAGTTGCTGTCGACATAGGAAGTAAAGTAAGCAAATAACACCGAATAAACGGCAAGGTAAAGACTATGTCTAATTATAGTAAATACGTACTGCGTGCGTGACTCGAACCGGCGCTCGCGTACGGCACCTAATCGCCTAGCTACACGCCACTACACGTCTTCCCCTCGGCCACCGGGCATCCCCAAAAAAGGATGCTTAATAACCGAGCTTATTACGTGCAGAGAACGTGAAACCCGTCCACGCGATACGCGCCACACAGCATGGCCAGAATGCGGCAAAGGCCTTCAGATCTGGCTGTAGTAGGATGGTGAAAGTAATGGTACAGCATTTTAACAGTGAATAAGTACTGAGAAATAATTTTTAAACTCATAGTTGCTGTCGACATAGGAAGTAAAGTAAGCAAATAACACCGAATAAACGGCAAGGTAAAGACTATGTCTAATTATAGTAAATACGTACTGCGTGCGTGACTCGAACCGGCGCTCGCGTACGGCACCTAATCGCCTAGCTACACGCCACTACACGTCTTCCCCTCGGCCACCGGGCATCCCCAAAAAAGGATGCTTAATAACCGAGCTTATTACGCGTATCGCGTGGACGGGTTTCACGTTCTCTGCACGTAATAAGCTCGGTTATTAAGCATCCTTTTTTGGGGATGCCCGGTGGCCGAGGGGAAGACGTGTAGTGGCGTGTAGCTAGGCGATTAGGTGCCGTACGCGAGCGCCGGTTCGAGTCACGCACGCAGTACGTATTTACTATAATTAGACATAGTCTTTACCTTGCCGTTTATTCGGTGTTATTTGCTTACTTTACTTCCTATGTCGACAGCAACTATGAGTTTAAAAATTATTTCTCAGTACTTATTCACTGTTAAAATGCTGTACCATTACTTTCACCATCCTACTACAGCCAGATCTGAAGGCCTTTGCCGCATTCTGGCCATGCTGTGTGGCGCGTATCGCGTGGACGGGTTTCACGTTCTCTGCACGTAATAAGCTCGGTTATTAAGCATCCTTTTTTGGGGATGCCCGGTGGCCGAGGGGAAGACGTGTAGTGGCGTGTAGCTAGGCGATTAGGTGCCGTACGCGAGCGCCGGTTCGAGTCACGCACGCAGTACGTATTTACTATAATTAGACATAGTCTTTACCTTGCCGTTTATTCGGTGTTATTTGCTTACTTTACTTCCTATGTCGACAGCAACTATGAGTTTAAAAATTATTTCTCAGTACTTATTCACTGTTAAAATGCTGTACCATTACTTTCACCATCCTACTACAGCCAGATCTGAAGGCCTTTGCCGCATTCTGGCCATGCTGTGTGGCGCGTATCGCGTGGACGGGTTTCACGTTCTCTGCACGTAATAAGCTCGGTTATTAAGCATCCTTTTTTGGGGATGCCCGGTGGCCGAGGGGAAGACGTGTAGTGGCGTGTAGCTAGGCGATTAGGTGCCGTACGCGAGCGCCGGTTCGAGTCACGCACGCAGTACGTATTTACTATAATTAGACATAGTCTTTACCTTGCCGTTTATTCGGTGTTATTTGCTTACTTTACTTCCTATGTCGACAGCAACTATGAGTTTAAAAATTATTTCTCAGTACTTATTCACTGTTAAAATGCTGTACCATTACTTTCACCATCCTACTACAGCCAGATCTGAAGGCCTTTGCCGCATTCTGGCCATGCTGTGTGGCGCGTATCGCGTGGACGGGTTTCACGTTCTCTGCACGTAATAAGCTCGGTTATTAAGCATCCTTTTTTGGGGATGCCCGGTGGCCGAGGGGAAGACGTGTAGTGGCGTGTAGCTAGGCGATTAGGTGCCGTACGCGAGCGCCGGTTCGAGTCACGCACGCAGTACGTATTTACTATAATTAGACATAGTCTTTACCTTGCCGTTTATTCGGTGTTATTTGCTTACTATGTATATTTTAATCTAATTAACTGCACATTTTATTCGGAGTTAGGGCGTGAAACGTCTTATTAAAGTGATTAAAGTAACGAAGTGACTTTCGCATAACTTTGTTAACTGCCAGCGTCTTGTAGTTCGAACATATTCGAATATGCAAATTAGTTTTATGCAAAGCTGCTTTGTGCAGTGATGATAAGTAACGGGCATCGAACTGTGCGGAGTTCGAGCTCAACTCATGCAAAAAAAACATGGCAGATACCCTACAGCATCGAGCGTTTAAAATGTATATGCGATCAGAATCATTTGCTTACGATGAAACTAAGTTGAATTTTATTTGAATTTCATAACAATTCAACGAATTTATTTTTTGTGCGCTATTATAATCACTACTGAATAATATTCAACAACTGTGAAACGCAGCATGACCGGATTGCGCAACCATAATCATTTGCTACTACGCAATGCAGTTGTGTTCATTTTTATTTGAAACTTCGTTGAGAATATACTTTCGTTACCAATAAAATAAAAACAAATGTATTTGAAAAATGACACTGGGCGATATTGTATTGAAATTTCAGGCGGTCTACTTTTTAATTCAACAAGAATTATTAATTATTATTAATTATTGTTAATTGTGCAATAGTTTCTTTCGTCTTGGGTGGCCCAACTGACGGTGTTGAAAGTCTGTGTAGTTGGATACTTCAATGATGAAAATGGAAGTCCCCAAAAATATTTGATGGTTATTTTAAGAAATTTTGAACCCCAAATAAGTGCCCACCAGCCGTGAAATCCCCAGGGCGATTTTCGGATGGCTAATTTACGACAGAATATAAAGAAAGTATTATTATGGACATCTCGCGTATATTGCCGATGTTTTATACTGTTTGTAGTTTGCATATGGAAGTGGATGCCCCTCCTATTATTCGACGTCGCTGACAATGCGATATCAATGCCACTCGCACTATGTACATTTTAGCACTAGATCTAGTGGCATTTTAGCACTAGATCTAGTACTTTTTGGGATTAGTGCTACTAGCACTAACCACTCGCACTACGCCCATTTCGACACATTTACATACATGCATATACAGCAAATTGTAGCAATGGCAGACCTTTCATATGCAAATGAGATATGCAAATTTGTTTTTCTTGCAAATGCAGCAGTTGAAGGTGAGTAATGACATAACTAAATAACACAATGACATTATTTAACAGGAAAAGATGTGACAGCATTGGTTCGTGAACAACCCTTGGACTACAAAAACATCAAAAACAGAGAAAAAGTGACATCAATAGGGAATTCATCAGTGCATATAAAAACAATAATTTTCAGCTGACCAACACACTCACTGATGACTAGCAGACTACCTTTGCAAAACGTAACAAGACATCAATACATTACGTTCACCCGGGTCTGGGGTCAAGGGTTAACAGCAGCCAATAGCACTGCATAATTAGAGAACTTACCTTTCTGCAATACAGGACAGCAAAAGATGTCTTAATTTCACCAAATCTTTATATTTTAAATGTTCTAAAAGCTGAAATAAATTGGAAAGTATATAATTAATGTTCATATCATTCCAAATATCTTTGTCTGAACTAATAAAGTTAATAATATTTGCAAAGTCATAAAAATCAATCAATTTTTAAATTTACGAAGGGTTTTGTCATTTTATGATATATACCAAACAAAGGTCACAAACAAATACTGGAATTTATTTTCGCTGAAAACAGTTTTCAGGCATTATGTGTGGATCTCATATTCACTGTGCTGTAACAAGACCCAATGTAAAGTATAGGAAAAATAGCAATTTCACTGGAATTTATTTTAGCGGGAAAATGCTTTCATTGAAAATAGCGAAAATAAAATCCATTTGAAAATAAAGTATTCCACAGTATTTTATTGTACTTTTTATATTTCTTAACATTTTCAAGAAGTGCAATGTGCAAAGTTAAATAAATATATATATATAACATAGTGTCATTTTTGTTATTAACATTAGTATACACATACACACAAATCAAAAACACAGTGAAACTTGTGTAAAGTAGAACAGTAGATAATGTTTACAATTTCGTAAACATATTTCTCAATCCCACAAGTATTCAGCAGAGACAGGTTATTGATTTCATTGTATTGAGTATTCATTAGTTAATATTTATTTTTTATACTTTAGGTGCGACATTAGATGTGCAGGGTGGTGTCACTGGTGTACACATATTATGCCAATTGAGAGATACCTATTTTAATAATCTGCTTAAATGACAATTTTAAGAGACTCGTCTTGTAGTTGATAGGTATAAATTGCATCATACTTCTCGTATTTTATGTTATACCAAGTACCAAAACCTGGCACAACATTAATTACTTGTCCCCTATATATTTCACCATCGGAGAATGTATGATCTACGGTCTTCCCGACCAGCAGTGGTGTTCTAGAATCCTTTGACTCAGCGGTGTGTCCATCAGAACAGGCTTCTGTAATTAACTGCTGAACGCATTCTGTAAGTTCTTTGATGTTTTTTTGGGCATATTTCCCACTTGGCAGTTTTTGGGAAAGATTATAAAGTTGAGTATTGGAGGGAGTTTGCTGGAGTACTTTCTTTCTAAATTTCAGCTGTGCTGTTAATGCCGATCTTTTTTCTTTTATTGTTGGAATTTCCATCAGTTTATGAATGACCTCATCTGTGGTCTGCCACAGACCAAAATATATCATTTGATTACTGATTTTCGTCTTCTCTTTTTCTTTTTACCTTCACTTTCACATTGTTTCTTTTTAAGTGCCTGTAGGCGATGAGACCTTATTTCGGCACATCTCTGTTTAAACTTGTCTCTTATCTCTCTGCCATGCTTTTTTTATGAGGAAAGGAGATTGTCTCTCTCCTGTTGAGGTAAAGATTTTAGCCAATCCCCTGTCTGATTTACGGAATACATTACAAATGCCTCATTGGCCAGGGTGCTGGCATTAGGTCTGTACCTTAACAGGAAATCAACAATGCCAAAAATGAATTCTGGCAGCTTGTTGGTTGACTGCACTGACTTGGTCGTACTTGTGAGGCTATCTGTTCACAAGCTGCTCGTTGTAATAACACAGACAACCCAACAAAGATGGACTGTGTAAGAGATATGGCAATTTCATCCACGGTGGTATTTTCCTCCACAAGGCTGTCATATATTGCATCTTTATATACAAGATCTTCAGCAAATGGATGGTCTTTTGCCTGGAGGAAATCGGTGGCATCTTCTGACGGACGCGTAAAAAACTCCAGCAGTTGGCTGTAGCTGTTATTCAACTCCATAATATGCCTGCTGCTTTCAATAATTCGCCAGAAAGGGCCGGTTACCAATTTGTCGATGATACCCAGCACTTTGACACCAGCCATGTGTAGTGGCTCTTTAATACTGAGTGGAAGGGCTTTCTGGAACCCATTGGAGGCACCATGTACATCCTGAAGAAAGTGATAACATGTTGACGATGGTAATACACGCGTGCAGCCAGAAGAAAGATGGTGTTGAAACGATTTCCTCTAAATGTGTGCAAATAATTTCTGTGCCCTGTGGAAGACAGGAAGCTGGTAAAATCAGCATATGCCCCAGATCTTTCATCCCCACCTCTTGCAAGGCATTTGCAGGCCATCCTTACCAAGTTCAGTGCACCAGTATCTTGAATTCCATGGATGGATCTGTCACTGCTCTGATCTTCATTGATGGAATGTGTTGTTTCAAATTTCTAGATGATCTCTGATGAACAATCTGGAAAGTTGACAAGTAGGTGTAAACAGCAAAAGAAGTTATTCATCTTCGAGTACGCCTCCTGCTCATCATGCCTCATGTTGTCCCAGTTAGATATTACCTCTGGTAGAACTTCTTTTCGGTACAACTCCAACAAGTTGCTGAATGCCACGTTGGTCTTGGCACGATCACTCATGGTGTTCTCGCTGGTAATTTATTTGCCTGTTTGCCACACAATAATAAAACTTCAGTTATGACATCACTTATCTTGCCACTTGCCACATTTAATTTGCCTAAATTCATCACGCACTGCATGAGTGCAGGGGTGTATGTTTTTGATAGCTCGTCATAAATAGGCACGGTCTCCTCTTCCAAAATTGATTGATAATAATCTCTTTCTTGTATAACTTCTGTGATTTTTTGCCGTAATTCTCAGACTACTGCATTGTTTTTTTCACTTTCCTTTTTGCTATTCTCGAAATGCATCTCCACTATAGAAATTGCTTTCTTCAATCGGTGATTTTCTGAAATTAAATGCTGAATTTTGTTTTTCAAAAATATATTGTTTGTAACTCTTATGGCATACATTTTTGCCTTTCTTTGGATACTTTGGCTGACTGTTGCTTTTTTTTTCAATGATGAAACTTTTTTTTGGGCTCTTGTCAATTTTCTTTGTAACTGATGTTTCTCTTGAGTTTTGTTTTTCAGAAGATTTCTTTTGCTGTCGAGCTGCACTTGCAGCTTCTTTTGCTGCTGCTGCATTTTTTTCAGTTTACATTCAGTACTATGTTCAATTTCATGAATATCCTTGGCTAAGTCATCCACAACACATCTCGGGACGAGATCAGATGACCTACTTGCTTTGACTTTGGGGTCTGAATGGTAAACAGGAATGGAAAAGTTACCTCTCAAAAATGCAGTTCTTTTTTCCCCTTTTAGTTTAGTTACATCCTTTTTAAGTTTGTAGAGCTTCGATATTAATGCTGGGCCATTGATGGAGTTTGGTGTGATACCATGATCAGAAAATTTGGCCACCAATGTTTCAGTAACTGTTTTGTTGGCTTCTTTGGATGCCAAACAACCTTTGAAAAGTTCCATAGCAACTTCTTTTGTAAGGTTAGCCATTTTAATACAAAAAATTAAATAAAATCACCAACTCACCAATCCAGATATATGTTTTGAAGTGTTATGGTGTGTTAGCTGCAAGCAAAGCCAAAAAATAACATTAGTCATTTTATTTCCGGTTCATGGCCAAAACAAAATCCAATTCATGTGTACTTTTTTAATTTACTTTTATTTTATTTCTGATCATTAGTTGAAGTGACGTACACATACAGACACAGCTCACTTTGGGTAAAAATTACATTAGTCCTGACAATTTGTATCAAATAATATTGGGAAAATAATTTAATTAGGCAGTGGAAAACAACACAAAGACATTTAGCTACTTGTCTTTTTTGTAAATTAAAAATCTGATTCGGTTTGTGTTTCAATTCCTGAAAAATAAAAGGAATTACTGGCAAATGTTATTAAACCAACATTAGAGGTTAAATAAAACTTTTCAAAATGAAAGTAAAAAGTAGGAATTTTATCCAGAATATCAAAATAATTGTACTTTACAAATGACTCAATGCCATGTGCAATGTGCACAATAGACACTGGATCATCATTATCATAATTCTCCAAATCCTCCATTATTAACAGGTCAAAGTTACGACAAATTATATCTTCAATTCTGTTCAGAACAATGTCCCACATCGAGCTGCGCAGAAGTTTCTTGATGTAATACACCAATTTTACCTCTTTAGAATTCTTTATCAGGACATAATTGTCCAATTGATATTCAATTTGATGTAGGCGCAAAGTTGGAGGAAAGAACCCATGTTGCACGGATAACTTCAGAGTTACGATGTTTGCCATATTAAAGATTCCTGGAAAAAGATGTTGCCATTGCTACAAATTGGCAAAGTTGTCCAACAAAAACACATAAATTTCTGGAGAAGAAATATAACTGAAAAAACAAAACTTTGAACTTATGATGAAAAATTCAAAGACTCTTATAATTTTGAAAAATACTTAGATGTGTTGAATTTGAAACAAAGAATTTCAATGATAACATTTCGAACTAGTAAACAAAATTTAGCAATAGAAAAAAGGAGGCACAACCAAAAATACCTACTGAAAATAGAATTTGCAAACAATGTACACAGAATGAAATAGAAGATGAACTAACAGCGTCCGGATTACTTTCGGAAATTCCGTCGCGTTTCGGAAAGTTTTAATTTTCAAAACTTTTGAATATTTATTTGTGCTTTTAGGTTAGTGAGGAGGTTATAATATTTTTTCATTTCACTTTAACTCTGTTTTTTACACCCCTCAGACCCCTTTAAAAAGTCACTTCTGGCCATTATAATGGCCACTATTATCTTAATGGCCAGAATATTGACCAGAATTTTTTAAGTGGCCAAAATATTTACCAGTGTTTTTAAAATGGTGGTTTTAATGACCCATGTTTTTTATACTGGTCAGAATAATTACAATTGCTTTTTAAATGATGGAGTTGATGACATTTTTTTTTTGATGGGCAGTATAATGGTCATTTTATTTTTCATTACATACATAACATGACCAGTATTTTTGTTCATGTCACTAATATAATGGCCCAGAAAAAAACCTTCTACCTCGTGTGAGTCAATATACGTGTGGGAATTTATTTTTCCAAGTTTTACTTGCGCTTGCAAGTACACTTAAATGAAATTTCCCGAATAATGCCTCGATCCCCAGTGAAATTTTATAGTAACGCTGATGCCAGTGACTGCTGGTGGACTACATAACCTGCGGAGTATTTAGATGCTGTTGAACCATAGGACGATTGCAGTACTGCAACTGGCACATCAAGGTATGAATTTGTAATTATTTTACCATTTTACAATGACTTCAATACAATATTAGATACTTTTGTTGCTGTTTATGTAGCAGGATAGTCTTTTGGGGTTTTCGTTTTTGTTTTTCAAAAATTATATAAATTAAAAAACACTGTGGCATTTGCTTTATGTACTATCATACCTATTTTTTGGAAAAAAAATAAATGCGCAATTTTTTGTTCAGTCATGGCTCACTGTGTAAGTACTGTTTCATTATCATTCATAATTGTCAAACAACAAGCTCAAGTAGGTGTTAATGAGGATTAGCTCCTATGTTTGTTAATACAAGAAAAGTATAAACAAAGGTTATTTCTAACTCCTGAAATCTGCAAAAAACATCAACGTAAATTTGTTTCCATTCATGGCAATGTTTTCAAATTATTAATATAATTTAACTGACTGCAAAATGTTTTGTTTTTAAATTTTCAAAGATTATGCATATTGTTTTGTTTTTTTCTTCAGACAATACCAACAATAGTGTACTGTACATTGAGAAATCTAATTTAGTAACCATGTATGAACTATATATATTATGCCCATAACGTCAAATTACCATACAGAATCCCTTTTTCCTGTAAACTAGTATAAGATGATATATGCCCACAGTGTGCAACAGTTCATTTTCTTTGCGCACAAAAAAAACTCCCATACTCAAAATAACTTTTAATTTAGCATGAATTTAAACTAAATTTCAATTAAATCTAATATTCTTTGCCCATCTTTGAGTCCAATTTGATTTGAATGAGTTGTAGAGATCAATATAAAAGGGAAGTGAACCTTAATGTATGCGCCTAAGGAAGGAATAAACAGAAGACACTTATTAGTAGTATTCACGCAGAGCTCTTCAGCAAAGGCTAAGAGGTCCAATACCTTAGCCTGTGCTAGAAAAAAATTGCATGAACACAGGCTAAGAAATACTAAGTACAGAGTAAATCTGGTCAGTCCAGAGCCTTAGCACAGGCAAAACAAAACATGCATGAGCGCTTAGCTCGGCTAAAAAAACCATTGTATTCAATGTTCATTTAGGAGATTTACTACTATATTCATAACTTTTTATTTCGGTGTGCCATTTCCTGCATGACAATCAACGTTAACACTTATAGAGAAATTTACTCAAGAAAAAAATGAACTGATGATGAGACTCTGCTACTTCCTGTTATTCTGCAATTTGCACTTTCTGAATTTGCTTTGGTATTGTTTTATAGCTGTAGAACTAACCTTCCTAGTTACTCTAACTGAGCAATCATAATTAAAATTCCTGCAGATTTTGCCTATTCTTAATAAGTTTGGGCGTTCCTTACCTCGAGCTAACCATCGTTTCCTTCTGTGCATGAAATCAAACATACGAGATTAGCTTAAACCTTAGCCCGTATATTGTGTAGTATGAACACTACTATTGAAGATCCAGGGGGCAAATGGATGAAAATTAAATAAATTACAATGAAGGTGTAATATGCCGTCAGTAAAAGTCCTGGGCGTTTCTGGGTCCCTCAAATTGATCATGGGTACTCTGGCTCAACTTGGACAAAAAAATATTTAGTCTATATAACGGGAACAGGGGCATGCTACCATGGTTATTCCTTTCAAGTAAGCTTAGTTATAATCCTCTACCAAATAAACACCTTATAGAAACTGATAATGTCAACACCACTGTTACATCCTCTCCTGTTTCATAAGCCAAACATGCCAGGGTGTAGCTACACAAAATGAGACAATTTTGTGGTTGGAATATAATCAGAAAAATTAAATTTGATCAAAATAGCCAAGTCCATTCTATTGATGCAAGTGAAACTAAAAATTAAGTTTTTATTCCACTATGAAATCAGGAAAGGGAAACAAAAATGGTTAGTTTTCTCTGCAAGGAAACAAAACTGGCTAAAAGTAAACAATGACCTGTGAAAATTTGTGTCATTATAACAAGTGGATTTTTCATCATATTTAGAACAGATATAGCTTAGTGCACTCATTATACACTGACCAATGGGAATACTAGTAAAAACTGTTTTAGATGTATAAATCTTCTAGGGAGGTTATAACCCACATTGCACATAGGATACTGGAGTTTCTTTTGTCTCAGACAGAAGTTGCATGTCCCTGTTTTTTAAGGTCTATGCTTAAATCATAACCATCTGAATACCATTATATCATTTTTCAAATTAAACTGTTTTTATATTTTTAATATCATTTTCTTGATTTTGAAAAAAAATATAGAAACAATATTGCACTTACCATAATTACTCTATTAGCAGCACATGCGCTTAGGTAAATTACAGGGATCTTCAATGGTCGAAATAAGTAATATTTTCATGATTTAGTATCCACAAATGTAATTTTAGAGCAAATATGGTATTGTATTGGATCATAATTATAATACAATTATTTATTTTGTGAAAGTACCAGGGGATCGATGAAGTTGTACATTCGTGGTGGCATTCCCATTGTGGAGGGACTCTATAATTTTGTATGTACACAGCTTCCTATTTTGAGAGACAAAATCATGCAGCTGCATTGTTACATAACATTCTTTTGTCTCTTGTCTTGTAGGAAGTTAAACCCCCCTATTGTTCTCAGAAATTAGGTTCCTAAGTACTGTCCTAGTCTCTCAAGAGACAAACTGTGTGTATATATGGCACAACCCCCTAATATATTCGGTTAGGAAACAATTTGATTTTATTTTATTCTGTTGTCTCGATGCATTTTTCGATATTTATATTTTTTTCAATCAGAATGTACCGGGTATCATTTTTTAGAAGTATATCTGAGTTGCATAGGGGAGAAATTAACATATCACAAGATGTCATTTTATCGACATTGCTATTTGTGAGGACAGAAATATGCCAGCATACACAGACACCACAAATTTTTGTTTCCAAAATTGGTTACAAAGTGTATTAATTAAAAACTGGTCATTGTAAGCTAATAGCAAACTGAATTATTTTTTGCAGATAATGACAATTTATAAAAAGGAAAAAACTATATATATATGGGACACAAGAAGTTGAAGAACCAGGATTTATGGACGTTAAGGGAAGAAAAAAGTTTAACAGTATTGATGGTTGCAATGGTTTAGCATTTACATGTTTATCAGTTTTACGCTTGCACACAGATTTTGAAAGTTCCAAGTGTGTAGAGTCACTGTACATTGCTTTCCATGATATTGAAAAAATCCTGCAGAGATCAATAATCGGAAAAAATTTGACATTCCTACATCTTGGAGAAAAAATATTTTACACTAGAAAAAGAATAGCACAAAAACAAAGAGGAGAAAAAACATTTTGCACAGCCCCCTCCTTAAGCTAATCGCCTCTCAAGAAAACTTGATAAATATCTGGAGGAGTATGACATTGCAAACCTAAAATACTATTATCCACTAAAACAGTCTCTATGGCTGTGCACTACATCAAAAACAAAACTTGGCATAATTTTAATATTGCTTACATATACTTGTTTTGTTTAATGTTTTCAATAATTATTCAATTTCTGTACTTCATGTGTTTTTAACACTGAGCTGAATTATTAAGATGATGTTTTGAAGCAATGTTTAACCCCCTCCCTACCCCATACAACTTTTTTACTTTGCAAAGCTGTACCTCCCAGATCTTTAGTTGTTTATGCATAGACGGTCTTTGGTTATAAATTATTTACTTTCCAGTCATTTTTTGAAGCGTAAGCCTTTGTCATACTTTCGGCTGTGGTGACTTCCTGTCACTATGCTTTTGTTTTCTTTTGGTTAGCTAAACATAAACGCTTGTTAAAAACCACACTTGGAAGTAAGAGGTTCTAATGGAATAGCAAGCAATCTAATCTATTCCTGAAATTGTTAAATTATATATAGTGTTATCTGGAAATGTAAAAATAAACTTCTAGAAATGTGTTATTCAGTTAAAAAAATAAACTGGCTGCATGCAGAATCTCAGAGAAACAATTGCATGTACATGCAGGAATGGACGGATGTTGCAGCAGCAGAAGTTTGGGCCTGAACATTCCAGTCGCATTTTTAAAATGATTTTAAATAATGTACATATTCTTAACAAAATGTTACATGAGAGGGGGCAGAGCATGAAATAATATTTTAGTTTTGGAAACTATACAAAGATGTGTGTTCCAGTTCAGTAATTCAATACCTTTGATGAGCCATTATTAATAGCACACTAAGGGTTAGATTTGAATAGATTCCTCATGAGATTGGTGCATTCTTAATTAAAAAAAAAGTTTTACTGCTACTAAATTATACATATGTTTGGTATAATTTATTGTAAAACATTAATGTTGTTGTGAAAATAGTTTTATACAAAACAGTGAAAATTTGCCAAAATTCTTGTATGTGTTGCCAGTGATATGCTAGTTTCCATTGTTATTTAAATGTACTCATCAGGGAGGTAATCCATTACAAAACATCGCTGATCCACAGTAGTCTGGTTTCAGGCTACACCAAGTCACAGTCCTTGGAGGGACTTTGACCAAGTGCAGGCTAAGATTTAAGTTAATCCCAAATGTTTGCATATCAGCTATACGCAATTGTGTTCACTCACAGGAGGGTCCAACAGTTATAGCACAGGCCACAGTGTTGAGGGTCTGTACACTGGCTAAGAACACCCAAACTTGTTTCCCAAGGGAGGCAGCAATTATGAACAAACAAATAAACAGCAATGGTACAGTGCCATAACTACGCTGTTAACCAAAATAAACCAAACACAAATTATCGAACCAACCACCATATATTTTTCTCCTTTAATATTTGTTTTTTCATTCCTTTTCCATGTTTTATTGATTTATAATGCTTATTTTTTTTTACCATTTTTTATCACCAGTTTTTTCAATTTTTTTTTTTTAAACCATTGTGGTGCTTCCGATACGAGTTTGCTGATAGTTGATAGAATGGAATTTTTGTGACGTTGATTGGTACACTCAGAAGCAAAACATCACATGTGCAAATTTACATTACACCCCAAAACGGCATGCGCACGCATGCGAAACACCATATCTTCGACTTCTGGAGAAGTCGTCTACTAGTAACCCACCAGTCATTACTCCGTACACGCTTTCACACTGATTGGGTCGCTGTAGTAGAGCATACAACAGCTCCAATTTTGTTCGCTGTCTACGACATGCACTAATAAAACTCTGCATTCTGTAACGCCGTTATATACTGTTTCTGTGCATCCAAATAAATCGGTCCGTCTTTGCTCGCTTTCTAGTGCACGTCGCTTCATAAATTTGAACGAAACATGTCAGCAGCAGAAATTTTGCGTTCGTAAACAGCTGCTTACAGACTGATGGCGCCCCTTAGCCCCTGCTAAGGACTGGCCCTCCCAATGCGTGGACGCAATTGGGTCTAGTCAAAATGCAAACATCAGCCACAGTCCCTCTATCCCCGGTCTGGAAACGGTCGTTGTATTAGGTGTGAATTGGCCTCCTTCCCTGGCAAAGGCGCATTGCGGGGTTGGGCAAAGCATTGTCACGTGATCAGTACGCAGCCGACCACTACTTTTACATCGTTAGTGTTATGTATTTTTTTACAACTTAGTTGTTTATTCCAGAATTCGTGCTTTTTTACATAATTTTATAATCAGGATATCTGTATAAGGTCATATTTTAGCCAGCGAGTAGTTCTCCAATTCATTTATTTTACCAGCAGCGACACATTTTCGCAACAAATTTTCATACTTTTACCCAGATTTTTGTCGTTTTTGATTTTGGGGTGATTGAAATGAACTCTATTTTATTTACCATACTTCTCGGCGCGAAACCAATATTTGTCTTCGATTTTGACATTTTATGATCGAAACATATCATTACAAATTTGTGGGCTGGTTTGTTATTTGTCACACCGCATTTTATTAATGTTAAATTGAGCGACTTTTATGGATGCTTTTTAGATTGTAAATGCAAATTGCGACGTTTTGAAATGACAATGTACTCAATTCTGTGCTAAAAAAATCATTTATATACAAGCATTGAAGCATTGTTATATACTTTTGCATAGAATAAAGTCATTAGTTGTTGTATAGTTGACTTGAACTGTTATGAACCCCCAACAATCAGAAATATCACAGGTTTTTCGATCGATCACGTTAACATGAACAACGCCATTTTGACAAGATTTGTTTAGCGATGTCAGCATATTGGCCCGCGAAGTTTTTTCCCTATTAAAACTAGAAGATGAAAATAATTCCCGATATTAATCTTTACATTGTAGGAACTGGATGTTTATGAGCTGGTAGGCTAGTTTTGATGCACATCACCGTTAAAAAAACTCAAATTTCATAGTGATAATTTTGTTTACATGTTTGTTTACGTTGTGGTTGCCCGATTTTGAAGTCAAAGTGAAGTCATACAATGAGGTATCGCTTTGCATGACGGTAAATTTTCCGATTTTAATGAATATTTTGACGGTAATGTAATCTGTCTGACTTCCTGACTCCCTCGGCCCGGGTGTAAACGGTTTGTTTACCCGCACCGCGGATCGAGACAAAAAAACGCTAGTCGTTTCCAGACCGGGGATAGAGGGACTGTGCATCAGCTTAAATCTTAGCCAGTACTTCATGTAGCATGAACATTACTATTGTCCAGCATTATAATACCGTGAACAAACAAACATTCCATTCACTGTGAAGTCAGCTAGCTACACACATGGAGCTCTATGCTAGACCCCCCCCCATATAACTTAATGAACCACCCAACACCGTTTTGTAAACATGCAGTAGTCGTGGAATATTTTCACAGATATTTTTCATATCGCATTAAGCCATTCATAATAGCAGAATATAAAAATGAAGCAGAGCATCATGGGTATTTTTTAGTTGATTGTGTCTAAGCCACTTTAAAATCACCTTCCATCTACCCTTCCACATAAACTTCTACAGTTTATAACACACAAAGTTAACAAAAACAAAGATTGGCAGATTGGGAACTCAAAGATAAAAGAAGCGTCTGAGTATAAATATTTGGGTTATTGGATTACACGTAACTTGTCAGATCATACACAATGTACAAAAATGTCTGAAAAGTTTAACAAGTTATTCCCCATTATGAAATCAATTCTTGGTAACCATGGCAATGTAAATAGAGTAGATTATGGTATATCCCTGTGGAACCACATTATTAGACCTGCCTTAGAGTATGCCTGTGAGTTACTAATATTTAGTTCAACAGATATGGAAAAATTAGAAAGAATGCAACGTACAGTGGGAAAGTTTATTCTAGGAGCATGTCGATACACAGCAAATGAAGCCATTCTAGGGGACCTGGGGTGGATAACTATGAAAAGTAGAGTCAGTTTATTAAAACTGAATTATTACAAGAGATTGTGTTTAATGGAATCAACCAGATGGTCAAAAATTATTTTTAATAAACTAACAGCAGTTAAAGAGAATAATCTGATTAAGACCTGGCCATGGCTAAATAGCATTGAAGATATAGAAAGAAATATAAAGATAAACAAAAGTCAATTCACTAATCTGTCTGAAAGAAATATTAAAAATTTGATTGTAAAAAGTGACGAGATTCAATGGAAACAAAAAATGGCAGAGAAATCAAGTCTCGTTCATTATAGAAAATTTAAAACAAATTTAAAATATTGTGAGAAATATTTAAATTCTTTATCCAACTTCAAGGGCACCCAACTAAAATTCAAGGCAAGATCCTGCACTCTTGGTTTGGCCTCTGAGGTTTGGCATATGAGAAAAGGAAATGGGCAAACTTGGATAATAATGATTGTATCTGTCCATGTTGCAAAAAGGAACCTGAAACACTGGAGCATTTCATATTACATTGTGAATGTTTCTCAGCACAGAGAAAACTCTAACGGAAGGGATTGAAATGCTCCTATGTAACAAAAATGAAATAAATTTACATAAAGACTTCATAGCAAACAAAGAAGTGCTATGTTTAATCCTGGGTGACAGTACAAGGCAGTATAATTCAGTCCTGTGTGACGAAATTGATACTTTTACAAAAAAATTCTTAGTTGATGCCATGGACAGTAGAAAGAGGTCTACAGATAATATTTAATATTTTTCCAGTGTACTTCTTATATTTTAGTTTTCTTATATTTTTGTTGTTGTTGTTGCTACTTTTAGATGTCTTTTGTTGTTGTTATATTTTGTTATCTTAGTTCATGTAACTTAATTTCTTTTTGTCTATCAAAAGTTTTTTTTATCCATAAGTCTTTGAGTGAAATGTATTTTTTATTTGGTGCAGCTCCTAGTTTACATAGTGAGCCCCTGTTACAAAAGGGAAGCAATAAATAAATAAATAAATAAATAAATAAATAAATAAATAAACACACATTATGAAAAGTTACTGATTAAGTATTTCAATGTAAAATGTTATAGTTTGGGTGTATTTGAAGACTGAACTTTAGTTTTTTGTCATTATTAAAATGGGAATTTTGTTTATGTTTGAGCTTAACCCCACTCATAAAGACAGGCTCTTTTTTCGGATTAATAACTCGCTGTTTATGTGACTTTTTGGAGTAACTCCCTGTGACTTTTTGGAGTAACCAGCTGTTTATGTGACTTTTTTTGGTGGAAAACCAGTTGCTGAGTATTTTGGGGGTTGCACACTGTTCGAATGTTCAGTAGTGAATGTCTTGCTTGTTTGTTCAAGGTATTATAATGATAGACATTGCCTTTATAAGAACAGGAAGTAGTACAGAGTCTCATTGTCAGTCCATTTTTATCTCAAGAATAATGTCACAGAATGTGCTTGTAATGATTGTCAAGTTTAGTATAGTTATGAATAAGAATAGTTATGAATATAATAGTCATATTTTCGAATGGACATCAAGTACAATGGTATTTTGGGTGATTAGCCTGGGCTCATGTTTGCACAAACTTCGTTAGCGCCCGTGATAAGGGGTCTAGACCGTATTTTGAAAACAGGTCATCTTCTATGTTTAATAACCTACTGTAGAATACTTAATTTTCGCTTGGAATTTATTTTCGCTATTTTCGCTGGGGGGATGATTCCGTGAAAATAAAATCCAGCGAATATACTTTTTTTCCTATATTTCACATTAAACTCATCAAAAATCAGTGAAAATAAATTCCTTACAAAACACCCAAAAAGCCTTTTCAGCGAAAATTAATTCCAGCGAAAATAAAGTATTCCACAGTATTGCATTACACTATATATTATTAAGTCAACAGTATCAAGCGCATGATCTGTTGTGATTTCAAAAACAAATTAAACCAAAACTTCATATTATTTCAAGATATATAATTCCATATTTCAAATTTTTCAAAATCTTGTATATTACGTTTACCTACAATTTTACTGGCTTAAAATTGAAGCAAACTGAAGCGAGGGAAGAAAAAGAGGAGAGCTGTCAATCCCAATGTGCCATTACCGGGTATATCTGTGACATGAAAAAAAATGACCATTTTATTCATGTAATGAAAAATAAAATGATCATTATAATACCCATTAAAAAAATAGATTGTCACCCACTCCATCATTAAATAAAAAAAAACTATTATTCTGACCAGTGTAAAAATAGTGCTCATTATAACTACCAGTTGGAAATTACTGGTCAATATTTTGACCATTAAAAAAGTTCTGGTTGATATTCTGGCCATTAAAAAAATAGTGGCCATTACAATGGCCAGAAGTGACTTTTTAAAGGGGTCTGAGGGGTGAAAAAAACAGAGTTAAAGTGAAATGAAAAATTATTATAACCTCCTCACTAACCTAAAAGTATGAATTAATATTCAAAAGTTGTGAAAATTATAACTTTCCGAAGAGCGACGGAATTTCCGAAAGTAATCCGGACGCTGTTAACTGTACTTTGTTACGATATGCTCACAATATAAAGTAATACGCCAACAAATCATTCAAAACATTACATTTCCACAAGAAACACAGAAAGATCTCCAGAAATTTCTTGACGAAAAGATGATGCAATAATAAAAAAGATTGGCAATTATATTCATAACGCATTTCAATCAAGAAATGAAAATGCCATTTGATATGTAACAATGGCTTTAACCCATTAACAACTAACTTTCTTTTTGTGGTAGTAGTTATCACAACTACTCTTTATTGCTATTAACTGATAGAAACTTGTATTTCTAATAATCCAATAAAGTAGTCAGGCCGGCCGCCATGGGACATCAACCCTTCTGACGATGCTGTTCCATTGCAAGACCAGCGTTAGACCAGTGGAATTGGAGAAGAAGCAACAGCGCATCTGCAAAATGTGATCAGATATGGGGACGAAATGACTGTTCCAGAACAAAGTAGACATGCACTTACCTTCTAATTGTCACTGACGTAAAATCCGATAATCATTATACCAATGCAATGAGTTATTGTCAGAATGATCATTAGTATGATGAAACACAGGTGCGCGGTCACAGAATGGGTTATGCGCACACCGTTTGCGCACGTTTAAATCATGGTTGACCGCCAGAGGGCGCAACGCCAGAGCAGAGCAAAACACCCTCACAAACAAAACAAAATACTCGTACACAAGTGTCTTGGGTCCAGTAGGGGGTAGTTTATTTCTACAAACTAAGTGTTCATCCTAAATCTAAAAGCAGGTAAATGATAAGTCAAACCAGAACTAAAGACTATATCCCCCTGGAAAAACAAAGTTCAAAGCAAGCTAAATTCAAATGAATAGAAAATAACAAAATTGATAAGATTAAAGCAAAAACTACCAAACTGGTAAAATCATGAAAACAATTGTGAAAAGCATAAACTTGATAAGGTACAAGCACAAATATTGTAAGAAAAACATAACATGTTTCAAACATACAAGAGCATAAAACAAATCTAAGTAAAAAACTTGGAATCGCCAGCCCCAACCCTAGGAAAAACAAAAACTACAAAAAAAGGAGTGGGCAAGGGTGGGAAAACCGGCAGCAGCAGCAGGTGAGGTAAATTGGCAGCAAAGGCAGGCAATGCAGGAACACTGAATTAAGAGTGTTAAAACCATGCTTAAATAACGGCGCGAAGCGCCACCTCCGTTAATCCATAGGCAGTCGCCGAATGATTGGTCACCCCCCTCAAATATGCAAAAGTGACCTTTAAGTTAACTAGCCCTATACATGGTAGTTTATAAAAAGGCAAATGAGACCTAAGTAAGAAACAGGTAAATATAAATATGCAAATGAGACCTTTGGGTTGAGGAGTCACCCTCAAGCTTCCCCCTTGATTTAAAACCAGTTAACAATTAACTTTGCCTTAAATCATGGTTCACCACCAGAGGGCGCAATGCCAGAGCAGAGCAAAACACCCTCACAAGCAAAACAAAATACTCGTACACAACAGTGTCTTGGGTCCAGTAGGGGGTAGTTTATTTCTACAAACTAAGTGTTCATCCTAAATCTAAAAGCAGGTAAATGATAAGTCAAACCAGAACTAAAGACTATATCCCAAAGGACCCAAGACATTGGTATGCGTAGTTAGGTAGGTGATTGTTGAGAGGCAAACTGGGCCATGGTCTTTAAGCGAAGTGGGAGAGAGGGGTGCAGATATTTCCTAAATGAATCACTCTGTTATGCCTGATAGGCACGGTAGACTAAGAAATGACTCAGACTCACACAGTGAGTGTTACTTGGTGAACGCCATGTTTATTACAAGTGCCCTAAAGCATTGTGGGTTACATCGGGTGACCTTTGACATTAACAATGATGTAATCTAAAAGTATCCTACTAACATCTCCTTTTACAACAATGAAAAAACTTGATTTCTCAAATTGATAAACATAACTGACCTGACTAATCTACTTAAAATGGATAAGGGGTGGACTGCCCTTTAAAATCCATATACTGGTCAGACTGGGAATTATTCCTACCCAAGTGTGTCTGTACCAGCTCACTAACTAGCTACATGTTCATGACGTAATCTTTGTAACAATCCAGGATCTTACTTTGTTTCCCACTACGTGTAGTTGTTTGTTTAACTGGTGAGCATTGTATAGTTGTAGATTCTGTTTGCTGTGACGGATTGTTTGGATCGATGACTGACACTGAAGGTGGCTCTATTTGTACTGGCTCAGGTGAAATCTCACTTTGTAGTGGTGGTTTCTTGTCACTCTGATCTAAGCGTATGAATTTCCGGTTTCTTCTGTATAACTGACCATCGTCTGATTCAATTAAGTAAGAACGTGGACCAACCTTTGCCACACATGAGCCTCGTTTCCATGGCTGTTTAGGCCTCAGTGGTTGTAATCTTATTGAGTCGCCTATAACTAACTCTGGTAAAGGTTTAGCATGTTTGTCATAAACTGCCTTTGCCTTTTGCCTTTTGATTTTGATATTTTCTGGAACCCCGTCTACTATTTGTGGTTTAAGTAAAGCTTCAGCTGTAGGAATTCTGGTTCTAGTTCTTCTGGACATCAGTTTCTGTACTGGGCTTGAACCATTCACATCGGGGGTATTTCTCCATTCGAGTAAAGCTAATTGTATATCTCTGTTGTTTCGTTTAGCCTTTTTGATTAGCTTCTTTGCAATTTTGACTGCGGACTCAGCTTTGCCGTTACTTTGGCTGTGCAGTGGAGAATTGGTTGTGTGTTTGAATTACCATTTATGTACGAAAGCAGGGGATTCATTGCTGGTATACTGCGGACCATTATCTGTCATCATGTCAGCGATTCCCTGTCTTGCGAAATGAGACTTTGTCGCATCGATAATTGTTGATGACGTGGTGTCTTCAAGGTGATCTATCTCAAAATAGTCACTATAGTAATCTACAGTAACCAAGTAGTTTTCTCCGTAAATCATGAATAAATCTTGTCCAACTTTGGACCAAGGTGTATTCGGAATGCTGTGTGTCATTAATGGCTCTTTCTGTTGTTTGGCCAAAAAGTCATTACAAGTACTACACGACTTCACTTTCTCTGTGATTTCCCCTATCATGCCTGGCCAAAATAGGACATCACGTGCTCTTCGAACACAAGCATCTGGTCCTAAATGGCTGGTATGTGCTCTTGCGATCATCTGTGGTCGCATTGAAAATGGTATTATAACTTTCATACCCTTGTATAGAACACCATCCTGAGCAGTTAGTTCATCCCTAAAGTTCCAGTATTCACGGATACAAACTGGGATTTCCTCGCGTGAATCTGGCCATCCGGTCATGACTGTATTCATGAGCGTTTGTAATGAAGCATCAGTTGATGTACAGGATTTGACTTGTTCGTGAGTTCCCTCAGATAAGCGAATATATTCTACCTGTTTTATATCAGCGATTTCTTGAAATAAGCTCTGATCTTGTGCGAGTTGAAATATTTGGTATTCTGGAGTATTGTCTTCTTGTAGTCCTGCTGTCTGCTCATACGCTCTGCTTAACATACATGTATCAGCAATGTACATCTTGGATCCTGGTAAGTATTCAATTTGCAAGTTGTACTTTTGCAAACGAAGCAACATTCTTTGCAAACGTTTTGGCGCTGAATGTAATGATTTGTGGAAGATCGGAACCAACGGTTTATGGTCTGATTCTACAGTGATTTTATCACGACCATGCAAGTATTGGTTGAATCTGCAGCAAGCAAAGACTATTGCCAGGCACTCCTTCTCAATCTGAGCATAATTTTGTTCAGTTTGTGATAATGCTCTGGAGGCAAACGCAACTGGCTGCCCATTTTGCATTAGAGTGGCTCCCAATCCTGATTGAGACGCATCGCACTGTATTGTGACCTCTCTGTTCACATCATAATACTTGAGTACTGGTGCAGAACTAATGAGCTTCTTTATGTCAGAAAATGCTTCCACTTGTTGACTTTCCCAGACAAACTCAACATTGTGCTCTATCACTTTGCGAAGTGGTTCACATATCTCTGACAGCTTTGGTAAAAATCTAGATAGATAGTTAACACAACCCAACATGCGCTGAACTCCTTTCTTGTCAGTCGGTGTGGGCATATTGACAATGGCAGAAACCTTTTGTGGATCAGGTTTCAACCCTTCACTCGTAACAAGTTGTCCCATATATGTAACTTGTTCTCTTCTCAGCCTGAATTTTTTTCTTATTCAGCTTCAGATTTACTTCTCGTGCTCGCTCAAGCATTTGTATCAAATTCTTGTCATGGTCTTCTAGTGCTTCATCCATGGTTTCTCCACAACCAAAACACAGAATATCATCTACTATAGCTTCAGTACCTTCAAGTCCTGCAAGAACCTCATTCTGACGCCGTTGATATTCTTCAGGGGCAGTGCTAATTCCCTGAGGCAACCTTAGATAGCGATATCTGCCAAATGGTGTCCAAAATGTGGTGAGATGTGAGCTCTCTTCGTCCAATTTGACTTGGAAGAACCCATCCTTAGCATCTAACACTGTGAAAATCTTTGCATTTGTTAGTTTGGGTAGCAACTCATCTACTGTTGGCAACTGATATTTTGCTCTCTTTATAGCTTTGTTTAAGTCCCTTGGGTCTAAGCACATCCTCAGCTTGTCAGCTTTCTGCACTGCTACAAGGCTACTGATCCAATCTGTTGATTGTGTCACTTTAGCGATGATACCTTGCCTTTCCATATCATCAATTTTTGCTTTCAGTTTACCCTTTAGCGGAACTGGTACACGTCGTGGTACATGCTGTACTGGTTTGACTGTTGGGTCAATCTCTATACTGTATTCACCCTGTAAGCACCCCAATCCAGTGAAAACATCACTGTAATCGCTTAATATTTTCTCCATTGAAATTGGCTCATAATGCTTACTCTGCACCATATTTATTGATTTGTTTACACCAAGTGATAACCAACCCTTCTCAATGCATGTACTTCCATCTATGATGGGCCATGGTGCATTCTCAAGTATATCAAACTGTTCGTTACATTTAGGGCTATTCCCCTGACTGACGGTTAGTGTGTATGTACCCAATGGATTTACAATTCTACCATCATAAAGCTTAATTTTACCTTTAGGAGGATCTAATTTTACACTCCCAACTTGCACAATACCTAATAAATCTGAATGTGACATGGCACTGCAAGTTGCACCTGAATCTAATTGTACAGACATTTTGCAAGGATAATCTGTATGAAATGTCATAGGAATCATAAATGCTGTATTGTTCACTTTGCTATTCACTGTACCTATACGATGAAATGTGAATACAGAATTGTCAGATTCTTCATCTTGACTATCATGAATTGCTGTGTGATGTACAAATTTCTTACTGGGTTTCTGTTTTCCCCTGCAAGCTGATGCGAAGTGGTTCAATTTGCCACATTTGTTGCAAGTTTTCCCAAACGCTGGACATTTTGTCTTATCTCTCAAATGGCTCAAACTGCAATACCTGCATTTATCAATATTGCCTTGCTTCTTGACATTAGCTGATTTGCTATACATTCGTGATTTGCTCTTTTGTGTTGCATGCACTGTGTTGTCTTGCGTTTCACCCATTGCACCTTTTATTTGTTCTCTGTGCACTTTGGACAGTTCGTTAGCTCTCATGGCTTCGATACACCTTTTCAAATCTGGGACTGGACGTTCACGTAGTAGTCTGTCTCTTGTATTTGAATCGTGAGTACCCATGACTAGTCTGTCTCTTATCAAACTTTCATTTAGGTTATCAAACTCACACGATTCTGATAGTTGATGTAGCCGCATGACATACTGATCAACTGTTTCATGTTCAGTCTGGTTTGCATATCCAAATTTCACACGCTCGAACAATAAATGTTTTTGTGGCATGAAATGATCCCCTAACTCTTTTAGAATTCTTGTTGGATCTTTCTTATCTTCATTGGATAATGTCGTGAGACTATTCATAATTTTGACACAATCCATACCCATAACACTGCATAGTGCACCAGCCTGTATTGGTTTGGATTTATCTCCCAATTCTGTGGCAACAACGTAGTATTCCCATGCCGATTTAAAATGCTTCCAATTAGTTGACACATCACCCTTTACGTTCATGGGCTGTGGCGCTGGTATCTGGTATGTCGCCATTGCTATAAATAGATCGACTGCTTGTAAACACGCAAGTTGATCTATCTGTCGGAAAATGATTTACTAACTGGCCTTGCAGTTGACAATAATGTTCAGTATCGTATTACTTGTACTCACTTAGAATCGAGTTAAATCGATGTACATGTGTTCCCAACTGTCCGACTTGACTTGGTTTCAAATATGACGACTTCCTGTCAGACTCGTGGTATGGCGCGAATTCTAGAAACCTCTACGGAAGATCGACTTCATTCATCAATCTGCCACGTTCTGGTGCTTCACTGCTTTCAGATCCTGTCAGTGCTGAGATGAATACTTGTCGCTGGCTTCTTGTACTTCTGACACCATGTTATGCCTGATAGGCACGGTAGACTAAGAAATGACTCAGACTCACACAGTGAGTGTTACTTGGTGAACGCCATGTTTATTACAAGTGCCCTAAAGCATTGTGGGTTACATCGGGTGATCTTTGACAATAACAATGATGTAATCTAAAAGTATCCTACTAACACACTCTGCCAATCTCCTAAAAGCTTAATCATTTCCGTAGGGATGCCACAATGCAGTGCCCAAGATGCCCCTCCTCTACGAAAGCTATGAGATGAATAATCAGCTGCATTACAAACCAGCGGTTGTAAAAGTGACACAAGGCGCTTAGAAAATGCTGGGTAAAGAAGTGGGCGGGAGGGTGAGACGACAAAGGCAGGGCCCTCCTGTGGGGAGGGGGTACCCAGGAATGCAGAAATAACAGCAGACACTGGACATAGTGGGTGATCATGCAGGATGGGGAGTGGCAAGAGCAACTCTCGTTGTCTGGTCTGGATAGTCTTTGACCACCTAACCACAATGCCTAGCCCCCATGGGAATGCAAGAAAATCCCCACGGGACAGGTGCTTGTCAGAAGAAAAACCCTGCAACGATGGTGGTAGGACATTGCACTTCCGCAGCAGCCCGAAAAACTAGACAAACTGCCCAAAAAACCTTGTCCTGCTTGTCTGAGAGATCAAGCTGGGAGTGAATGCCCAAGAGCAGGGCTGGGGTAATTGGCAATTTATGTTGGATTTTAGTGCCTTTTACCCTTGCCACACCTTTGAGCAGTGTTGAAAGGGTGAAGTTATCAGAAAGTGGGTTAGGAAATCCGCACTCAGAGTGCAGGATGCGAATGATGTTCAAATATTGGCGAATAGAATTCACCTTGAGACGGCGCGCCAAATGGGAAACATACCGACAAAGCACCACAGGATCAACTGGTACTGGGTTGTAGTTGAATTTCAAACAGAATTCCATAAAGGCCTTACGATGGACGGCATAAGTGCTTTTAGTGGTTGACGCGAAGGTATGACCCCTATAGAACGCTGTCTCAAGGTCTAACTGTTCCTCCTCAAATATGCAAAAGTGACCTTTAAGTTAACTAGCCCTATACATGGTAGTTTATAAAAAGGCAAATGAGACCTAAGTAAGAAACAGGTAAATATAAATATGCAAATGAGACCTTTGGGTTGAGGAGTCAACCTCAAGCTTCCCCCCTGATTTAAAACCAGTTAACAATTAACTTTGCCCTCATTGCAGAAGGGATTGGTACTAGAGGGCGCCATCCGATCTGAATGGAATGTTTCGTCGTCAGTCATCCGTAGTCCATCGTCAAAGAAACAACGTCCCGTTTACGAACAGATGAAATAATTTCAGCAATTTCTTTACAGAATAATCCTCAACAAAACTTAGAAACATTTCATCGACAAATACAGGGTCCAAAATTATGTCTATTGCAATTGGACGCCACAATTTCTGAGTTCTACGCGTGATTTTATTGCGTTCAAAACTGTTCCATTTCAAACTGCACATGCACAAACGACTGTGGTTTCTCGAAATGCATACTAATTAGGTAACTTGTCACTTATAAAAGTCACCGAAAACATTTTAAGCAATTTAGAGCAATAATACTAGAGTGAAATATAAACGTGCCTCTGCATTTTCCATGAATTTCGCAACTTGCTATGATCATAAAAGAGAAAAGATGTGCTTACTTTCAACAGTTAGCTGGAGCCTGATCGAAAACGCGTCTCAAAAATACCTTTACATCATTTCTCCCATCATTTTTTCAGCTCGTAACGATAGAATCAGTAAATTTAGAACTAACATGTATGCTATCGGAAAGCATTTTGGCACAATTTTACTGAAAAGACGAGTTTTCCATTGCTCATGAATATTAATTTATGCAAATGAGATGATTATTTAAACCAATCGTGTCATGCACTCCCCCCCCCCACACATTGGGTCGTATCTGTGAGCTATCAAATAGGACCTCACGAATACGACCTACTTTACATAATAATAATAATAACTTTATTGTCAACCTATCTCCATTGAAATCTGGACTAACATACAATAAAGATTAAAAGATACAGAAAATATATATTTAAAATACAAAAATTACAACAACAATAAATAAAAGTATAAAGGAAAAAGAAAAATAACTGTTAAAAAAAGTCTTTAACAAAGTAGTAAATAAATAGTTTAAATGTAAGAATGCATTATATTTTCAGGGCAGCTGGCAATCTCTGTATATTTTCTTTTCTCATAAGAAAGCATTTGTGAATGTATTTTGATATTTTGAGAATCAGTTTTTCATCTTTGTTATTTAGAAGAGTTTCTAATTTCTCTCTATTGGTATTGTTTTTAGGCTGTATTTTTAATTTTTTTAATATATCGTTTCTTTCATTTATGTATAATTTACAGTTTAGAAGAAAGTGTATTTCATCTTCTACTTCGAATCATTAGTTACGAAATGTCTTGGACGAATGTCTGTTTGATACATGTATATCTATGTTATTGTGTCTTCCTGTTTCAATCTGTAAAACGTGCGCACTGATTCTTAATTTTGTCATTGCAGCTCCATGTGATGGGTTTTTAACAACTTCTAAATATTTTTCAAAAATATTATCAGTTTTTAGTAGCCTGTATGTACGGAGTTTGTTTTTATGATTCTTTCCTTTATTGTCATCATGCATTTCATTTTTAGCAAGTTCAGTGTACATACTTTTTAATTTGTCAGACACTGTGTTTATGATATTGTCATCATTGGCATCTACATCAAGTAGATTGAAAATGTTTTTAACGCCGGTGACCCAGTTTTGGGTATTCTGACTATCTAAATGGTTTCCGAATGCTTCTGCCACCAGTGTGTTATGGGGCGTTTTATTTATTTTAAGCCAATATTTTAGCATTTGCTTTATGCTAGAGAGAATCAGAGGGTATCTGCCCAATTCTAGCATGCACGCCAAGTTTGTTGCTTTGCAGTTTACCTTCAAAAGGAATTTACAAAACTTCATATGAAGTTTCTCCATTGGAGAAGAGGTGTCTAACATAAATTTCTTTGAATTGATGATGTTGGATGTCCATACCTCACTGCAATACAAAAGAATGGGTTTGATGATTGAATCAAACATTTTCAAATATATTTTTATAGGGAAATTGTTTTCAGAAATAAGTAATTGTTTAATTTTGAAACTTGCTTTCATAGCCCTATTTTTTAAATCTATCTGTGCCATGTCAAGTTTTCCAGTTGAATGTAGTTTAATTCCAAGATAAACATAATTTGATACTATTTCTAGTTCCTGTTTTTTTACATAAAATTTCATTTTTTTAAATAGTTTGTCAGATTTATTGAATATGATTACTTTGTTATATTTATCTCTAATTTCCATTTATGGCAGTATGTAGATAGTGCATTTAAAGCATTTTGTAGGCTCTGTTTTGTCTGTGAGAGAATTAATAAATCATCAGCATTGAGTAGGCATGAAAGGTGATTGTTTAGTAAGGTAGGTGGGTCATTGTCAGATGAGTCTATATGATGTTTGATGTCATTTATGTAGAGGTTGAACAGTAATAGAATAGACTTAGTCCATCGCCTTGTCTTATACCTCTTTTTACAGGGAATTTCTTGGTTGTTCCATGTTTTAATTTAACACAGCCCACTGAGTTTAGATAAATGGATTTTATTATTTTATAGAATTTTCATGAAATGTCATGTTTTCTGAGTTTGTACAGTAAGCCAGGATGCCAGATGGAATCAAAGGCTTTCCTGAAATCAATAAAACATGCAAATAGGTTTTTCCCATTCGTCAGATATTTTGTCAATAATTGCTTTAGTACAAATATGTGATCTCTAGTGCTGAATTTTGACATAAAACCAATTTGTTCCTTGATTAACGTGTTATTATCTTTCATATGACTTATTAGTCTATTTTTTAAAATTGCAGTGAAAAGCTTGCTTAATGTATTAATTAAAGTTATTCCTCATGTAGTTTCCGGGGTCACATTCATCCCTTTTTTTTAAATATTGGTGTTATTATACCTAGATTCCAACAATCAACATATTCCAACATATTCCCCATAGTGCATTATACAAAATGGCTGATAGGTTAGTTGTTGCTCGTTTTTTCGATTTCTTCGCAGTGTGTACTCGATGTTTTGCGTTTACCAGTAATCTTACGTTTTCCTAACACAGTAAATGAACCAGTATCGACTCGTGAGATAGCGATTCAGTTTGCATGTTTATTCTTGTTTATGAACATAGGATTTATTGACATTTCTTGGAAGATTTATTGGCATTGGACTCGATGACCTGAATATAAGTTCGACAGCTTGTTGAACGGAGCACTAAAAGGATTTCTATACACTTCAGGACTAAAACAGAGCTGTAACTTTAGCCCAGCATTATTCAATCGTTTTTATTTTATAAATGTTCTTCAGACAATCACATTTTTGCTATCAACACTTGTGACCCTCCAGCCACTCGGAACCCAGGAACTATAATCAACTGTACACAGTCCCTATGAGCAGGGGGATAACGGCTGGTATCTAGTGTAAGAAATAAATAAGGGATAAAGGCTCCAGCCAGCTAATATTTTTTAAACTCGAAAAAAACAGTCAAACTGAATGAAAAATAAAATCGAAAAAAAATACCAGCTTGAAGAATATTGGTTGCTGTTTTAAATTTCAAATTTGAACATAGTTTCTGGGCTCCCTGTGCTCCAACATGGGGGGGGGGGGTCCTCTTGTACCAAAACCACCACCCCATACCACTCCTAGTCCAACTCTCGTTTTATGGAAATTTTAAAATGAGACGGCGTGGCATTTTTTTTTTTGAATACTGAGCTAAAATGAGGGGAATTTGAGACAAGTGAGAGTACAAGCGCATTTTGGACTGCTTTAAAAGGAAAAAAACGTCTGAGGCGCATAGTTCAAAATGATGTGCGCGGAAACGAGAAACATATTTTTTTTCTCAGCCTAATCCTTGTTTGAGGTAGTGATGTCTGACGGCATTAAAGCATATACTGTTCCAATGTACTATGTACAGCTAACATCTAGTATTGCTATGTTCACACGGCAGCATTCTATTGGAGCCGAACTACTACTCCTCCCATGGATTAACAGGAAATTATCTCCAATGCGTTCATACGGTCGGGAGCCGAACGAGAGCCAAGATCTGCCAGATTAGATTAGAGCCGAACGGAACAGTGCCCTCAAATAATTAGTATGAAAAAAACTGGACTGAAAACGATTTTGGTGTCGTGCTTGTGTTATTTTTTTACATGGCACAATGCTGTTGAGATAGGAGAAAAACGAAATAGTCGTGAGTCTGAGCATGGAGGTAGAAAAGACAATACACTGGTGTTATGATTTACCCCGGTAGGTACGAGCATGGAGGTACGAGTATCTCGAATCCATGCTCGAAAAAACAGGAAACACAGCAGCTATAATGTGTTACAGCCTATTATTCGCTTAAAGGCCCAATTCACTTGCCCCGGGCAAGTGTGAATTGGAGGTGTGGCTATTCTAATGCATGGTGTTAATCACTTGCATAGCCTATGACGCATCCTGTTTCAGCGGTCCAACATCACGTGACTTTGATTGACAGTAGTAATTATTCAAGATTAGTCGCGCATCCCTTTCCCCGGTTCATGTTTTTTACTTTTATTCGCCAAAATCTCAGCTCGTACACAATTTATTGTCATAAATATTACACACAGTCACTGCTGTGATATTCATAGTCACATGCATCCACTTTGGCACGACATAATCGACGTGTAAGTTCGAGAAAACACGTTTTTACCGGAGCTTGGCTGGAGTTGTTTACTACAGCGTGACAAGCAAGGAAATAATCCCTATTGTTTAGGAGCGTATTTATAGTATACCTGGGCCTTTAAGTTATTGTCATGGAAAATTACCATTTTGTAATTATTCAACTGTAGTGATATCTAAACTGCTAGGAAGAATCACAGACCCTCTATCCTCTATATCTGGAAAAATCTAAACATATCACCGTACTGTGATGGCTTCTACGATTTTTAGGGGCCCAAGCCCAAAGGGCGAGGCCACTATTAATATCGTTCGGTTTTTTAGGGGCCCAAGCCCAAAGCCCCTATTATTATTGTTTGGTTTTTTTAGGGGCCCCAAGCCCTTAGGGCGAGGCCCCTATTCTTATTGTCCGGTTTTTTAGGGGCTCAAGCCCATAGGGCGAGGCCCCTATTCTTATCGCCGTTTTTTTCTTTCTTCTTTAGGGGTCCAAGCCCAAAGAGTGAGACCCCTATTATTATTGTCCGTTTTTTCTCCTTTAGGGGCCCAAGCCCTTAGGGCGTGGCCCTAGTCTTATTGTCCGGTTTGCTAGGGGCCCAATCCCGAAGGGCTAGGCCCCTATTGTTGTCGTTCAGTTTTTAGGGGCCCAAGCCTGTAGGGCTAGGCCCCTATTGTTATTGTCCGTTTTTTGCGGGCTTAGGCCCCTATTGTTATTGTTCGGTTTTTAGGGGCCCAAGCCCGAAGGGCTAGGCCCCTATTGTTATCGTTCAGTTTTTTCTTTCTTCTTTCTTTCTTCCGTAATTTTCTTTCGTCAAGTTGTTTGAGAAAACCGCTGAACAGAATAGTCTGAAATGCTGGCAGCAGGCCGAGAAACATTTTACAGTTTACGAAAACAAAGAACATATGGATGATTTGTTATGAAATTTTTAAATTTTCAAATTCAAATTAGCGTTTATGTATATTAGTCATGGAATTTATGAAACCACTTAAACAGCAGCTCTAAAATCAAATATTTATCCTAAAAATTGATTTTGATAAACATTTTAAGCGTAGACGTTAAGATTTTTGTGCTATTGTGCAATGGGAAAAACTTTGGACCTTTAATAAGGAAATTGTCAATGAAATGTTACTGTTGAACTTGACAGGTTGAGATTTCAAAATTTGTCATGGATCTCGACAATCGTCGAGATTCACCCCCCCCCCCCAATCAATGAAATGTTACTGTTGAACTTGACAAGTTGAGATCTCAAAACTTGTCATGGATCTCGACAATCGTCGAGATTCTCCCCCCCCCCCCCCCCCTATCAATGAAAGATTACTGTTGAACTTGACAAGTTGAGATCTGAAAACTTGTCATGGATGTCAACAATCGCCAACATCGTGAACCAGGTATAGCCTTGCATGATGGATAGATACAATTTTAATAGTGGACTCTAAAAAGTAGTAACCACAGCAGTTTTTGCTTAGTGCTAGGTAGGCGAGCAAAGAAGGGGGGACATCCAGTATTGTACCAAATTTAATGCTAATCTGTTACAACCTTCATGTCTTGACTACTTGACTATTAAGAAAACATTAGAATCAGACAGATGATCATTGACCCATCAGGAACTACCAGTTACACAAATATAAAATTATTTGTCAGCATTGAACACTTTTATTTATTTGCACAATGGATACACTTAATATCAGAAATTAAAAATTTTAGCGAGGTTTTTAGATGCAAATGATCACAAAGACGTAAATAAAAAACAGAAAAAATCAAACTGGGTGAAGACAGGAACGTTAATGAACCTGCAAGAAAATTATAAAAATATTAAAAAAAAAATATTAAAAACAGGACAAAGATCAAAATATAAAATAAATAAATATACATTCAAAAAAGACATAACGTGTCATGTGCATAGTGTTTGGATCATTTTTTTTCAACTAGCACAAGCCAGTTTCTCAACCCAAAGATACTCCTTAAGATGTGCTTGAACCACAAAACTACGTCTTAACAGTGTCTTATAATACAGAGTATATATCCAAAGTTTGAATGAAATTTGTCAATGCAAATCAGAGAAATTGAAAAAAAAAATAATTTTCAGACCTATTTTTCAATCAAAAATGAGCATTTGTAATCCCCTAAATGTACTTGAACCATAAAACTATGTGTGTTGATGCCATGTCTCATAATACTGAGTGAATATTCAAATTTTGATAAGAAATTGAAAAAAAAAAATTCAGTCATTCAGTCCTATTTTTCACCCCAAAAATATCCTGTAAATTGTGCATAACCCACAAAACATTGTGCATTTTAAGCTGTGTCCCCTGATACTGAATATATATTCCAAGCTTAAATGAAATTGGTCAATGCAAATCTGAGAAAATTGAAAAAAAAAATCATTTTCAGCACTATTTTTTAGACCAAAATTACTATTTACCCTAATCTGATTAAAATCAGATGTAGATTTAGGTTCTATTGTTTTTATCTTAGTTACCTTATCTACATCTGACTCAATGCATATGGAGATCCTTTGCAAATCTCGATTGGCAGCCAGCTAATAATAACACATTCTATATGACACATGTGCTAAGTCACACAGTTGTTTCTTGTAAGCCGCTCTCTGATTGGTCATCGAAAAACCAATCTCGTTGCATAGGATTTCCATATGCACAGAGTCAGATGTAGTTAAAGCACCAAAGTTAAAAAGTGAAGCCTAAACCTACATTTGATTTTAATCAGATTGTATTTACCCCAAAATACATCATGAATGTGCTTGTACCACCAAACCGAAATTGGTCGATGCAAAGCCCAGAAATTGACAAAACGGCATTTTTGACCCAAAATGACCATTTTCTATCTAAAATTACCCCTAAATGTGCATGAATCCTAAAGACACATTACACTACACAATTCGTCCAAGACATTTCGTAAGCCGCTCTCTGATTGGTCATCGAAAAACCAATCTCGTTGCATAGGATTTCCATATGCACAGAGTCAGATGTAGTTAAAGCACCAAAGTTAAAAAGTGAAGCCTAAACCTACATTTGATTTTAATCAGATTGTATTTATCCCAAAATGCATCATGAATGTGCATGAATCCTAAAGACACATTACACTACACAATTCGTCCAAGACATTTCGTTGAAATCAGATCATGCGTTCTGGAGTTATGCTGTGACACAGACACACGCAACAAAATCCATCAGCCCCCGTCCCACACTGTGTCCTGAGATGGGGCTAAATAAATGGGGCTAAGACAGAAAAGTGAATTAGCAATTATATTTATATTTTAAAATAAATAATTAAAAAAATAGTACAAACAGAACAAGGATTACAAAAAATATATATAACATTTCCAAAAAAATGGAGCAAAGACAGTAAAGTAAATTCAGATGCAACTAAAATATAAATTAGAAATAGCACATGATCCATATACTACCATTATTACCCGGTAATCAAGGAGCACCAAACCACTTAACTAGGCTACAGTTTTGCCCAGTTCAATTAAATTCTTTTGTTTTGACTGGTACATTGTAACATTCACGGTACAGTAAAAACAATCACAAGATAGCTAACATTGGCTACTAAGTCACCTGTACCAGTTCAAGCAAATATTAAATCTTGTAATCTGATTGCTGGAGTGCGCATAGCCATGCCAGAAAGCCCAACTGTTATAAGTCAAGTGCGAGACAAACTTTCGGTGCACCAAAGTAAGAATGCAGTTAACAACACTGGTTACATTGTAGCCCAGATAAGTGGTTTGGTGCTCCTTGATTAATAATGGTAGTAAAAGTCCCTGAATCATTAAAACTAAATTGTTAAAGTAATCATTATCATTTGATTTCATAATCAATGAAGCTGCATTAATTACCAAGAGATGTCACAGCAGAGTCATATTTGTCTTTCAGGATTAATTTTGCTTCTCTACTTAGCATACTCCTGCCATTGAGCTTGAAGCCCCAGAAGAGTGCAGCTTCTATGGGCTGTTCATCTTCATATGCAATTTTCCTCCTATTTGTTGTTATGAAAGCAGGTTTCCATGAAGTTGACCAAGTGCCTGTATACCAATGAATGGTGAACTTCTCTTCAGTACGACAAGTCACCTTTCCAATTTGGGGTATCTCGTCACAATCCGGGCAATACACTGCAACCATGTTCTCAACTGCTAATGATTCAAAGGAATCAACATGGTCTGCAGTGACTGGCATACCGCCAATAGTAACCTGTAACAAATTGAAAATGAGAAAAATTAGCTATATCCATATCAAGTTATTAAAGATATCTTTTCAGAAAGAAGTACTGTAGAATGAAAAGAAATCACTGTTGTAAATATTAGCAGATTTTGATATTCACTCGGTGCAAAATTCATTGGTTTGTGAAGTAAATAAAACATTCTATGTTTTAAAAAAATATGTTCTGATAATGTTGCTTATTATATCATTTATATAAACTGACTGTATTATTTAAATCTCATTGACAAGTAAACGTATATGCATTAATTTTGCAGCAAAAATTCCCTAACTCATTCCTGAAAAAAAAAAATTCTTTTGCCCAATATTGTTTTTCCTGCAAACACTGTTGATATTTATAGGCCAATACTAATAACTTTTTTTAAACTGCAAATAGGCTTTGTTTTTCAATGTGAAAATCGTTAACAAATGTAGTAGAAAATGGAATGAATTGGGGAATTCAAGATGCAATTTGTCTCTGTCAGTTGTGAAACAATTAGTCAGATATGATGTACAAGAACTTACTCTACAAGGTGCTGTCATTCTCTCCTCTATAATATCTACACGGTGGACAACTTCTGGGTCGTCCTCCATTTGCCTTCTTGTCGCTCTTTTCTCATCAGCAGCATTCTTTAAATCATGAAGTAACCATCTGATTGGGGCCTCATCTGGTACCATAAATGAATTAAAGACACATTTCACACTTGATATACTGCTTAGTAGCTTGTGGCCATGTGACAATGAGTATTAATTGCTTAGTTCTTTGAAATATAGCTGCAAAGCAGTAATTATCATTAATATTATCAGATTAAAGCATTATTGGATTCTTGCTGCAGTTGACAAAGCACACTTTTAGTATAAAAAGAAGTCTTTGACACAAATACAGTAGGTTTATATTAATATTCAGCTACCTTCTCTAAATCTTTAATATTATGCAAATATTCATTCCACCATTGAGATGCAGATGCTGGCATACGCAGACGACATGCATAGGGAAGATCTCGTTTCAAGCTCTCTATGTCCAGTTTCTCTATAGATGGCAGAACATAGGCTGGAACATCATCTAATTCTGGAACACTCTGAAAAAGTATTTTGTGAATGTATACAAATAAATACACTGCCAATTAAAAAGATTACACAATATTCGCTATTGTGCCCCAACTAAGCTATGGCACTAACACACCTCCACATCTGGGGTATATTGTGTTTGTTACTGTTATGGAAAGCGACAACATTATGATTTGCTAGTTTATAAATAACAATAAAATATTAATCATCTCTATTGTTATGGAAATTAAGTGCTGTCGTTTATCTGAAATTATAAGAAACCACAACTTAATAATGCTCTGGGAGAACCCTGTTATTTTTTTAGTGTATAATGCTAACGAAACGATAAAGTCTATTGCCTATAGGTGTAAGGGAAAAAGGTTAGCATGAAAATGCATCATATGTTTATTTTTACTACGCTGTGCCTGAACAGAGACTAATTAATATGTTGTTCAGAATTATGAAAATTATATCTTGTGTTATTACACCTCATGGCCATTACATTAATCAGATCCAGTCATTAAAATTAATGTCAACCTGCCATTTCCAATTTCCTCGCGTCCAGACCTTCATCTAAAATTTACACCAACAACTATTCAATGATCTCTGATTGATAAATGCTTCACTGGTTGATTTATGTTATTGAAGATAACACATTTTAGTGAGTTTGCATGATTTTGTTTACTACAAAATCTCATGAATGAAAAATAGCACCATGGCTAATTTGCATAAATTTGGTAAAAACAGTCATCATAAAGTAAAAGCGTCATTCCAGGATTTTTAAAATATTTAATAGCCACTATAATGTGGTCATCATACCTGCAAACACTTTAGCCCTGGTACTTGCTGTCCATTCACGTCCATGTGAGATGGTTCCCATGGGTCTGTCGACCACTGTCTGTACTGCATAAAAGTTGTCCCATCCATCTTATAAAATCGAAAATTCAGTGGTTTGGAATGTCCCTGTATTCGATCAGATATATGAGGAATGAGCCACTCCTTGATGTTGATAATGGGCTTCTGTTGCAAGCTTCGAAAACAAACTGTTGGTGTGTATGCTCGCATTATAAGACTTTCAAGGTCTAGAAAATAGAAAATAAAAGAATATTGTGTTAACACATTTTTTGTATTGCACCATTCATAGAAAATCTAAAGGCTTGCGTGTATAAAAAGGATAGCGATTTTAAAGCCCCATGAAGGGTACCGTATTACCCCGGGGCACGTGCCCCTCCCTGGGCAAACGGCCACCCCCGTTTTCACAAAAGTTACATGTTGGGGACATCCTCGGTTAAACGCCCAGGGTGATTTTTAGTGAAGTTTTATTTGTCAAAAACGAACACGTTTGATTTATTTAAATACTTAAAATAGTGTGTTTGTTACGGTAGTTCTCTTTTTGGAGTGTGTGGTGGCCATGAAAAGGGCCGTTTTGTTTGTGTTTTTACATAAAAACTCATTGGAACTTAACGACGTAAGATGAAACACGCAGCATGTGCCGCACACGTTCTGCTTTCTCTTCATTCACGATGAATCCAATATTGCAATAATCCATACCTTGGTGGGTGGTTTGAAGCACTTAGCTTTGGTTTCAAAACGCAGCATTTCGCTGACTGTGAATCCATAACGAGAGCTAGCACTTTTGAGACATCACGTCATCAACTTGCTACTTTCTTTCCATCCTTCATCACAGCTATGGCATTACCGTCATGTGGATTATTTTTCTGTCGTTGAAGGAAAAACATTTTGCCAACCTCAAGTCCATTACGATAACCATAATGAGGCATGCTGACGATGGGAACTTGTTGCATCATCGTTATTTTTGTAATTTTGTCATGTGTGTGGGTGCGTGTCTTCAGTAATTACGATGCAAATTATGCTGATGATGTCATCGCCATCTTGGATAACAAGCGTTAGTTTTTCCCGGCCGTTTCGACTTGCACTGATCACGGTTACTAAAAAAGTAACCGTGCATTGATTACAATACTTACCATACTTTGTAGCCAATTTCAGTGAGTAATACAACTTCATTCGCTGACATAAAACAAGTTTTATTCTTGAAATTCAACCCTGTGTCTTAGCGTTTCCCACAGTTCTTGACCGAGTGCTCACGTTTATTGAAACCTCGCATAAATCAAGAAATAAGTACGTGTACAAAGTGTACGAAAGCATTCCTTTATTTGACCTTATCATACGATCACAAAAACAACTTTTTAAAATCTGTTTTGGGGTGGACCTCAAGTAAGCGCCCACCCCCAATTTTTCCCGATTTTGTATGTTCAGACCTCTGGGCGCGTGCCCGGGGTAATACGGTATATTATAAAAAGCGCCATGTGGGCTATATCGTGATAACTCAATAAATTCAGTCAGGTAAAATTAATTATTTTGTGGATAGGTTTCTCAAAAAGCCTATTATAAAGCTTGTGGATATTGAAAATAAATTTTCACAAATATCTCAACAAGCGACCTCACGATCGAAATAGCTTCGCTGTCCTTATTGAAGATGTAACAAAACAAATTTAGACAGTCCCAACAATGACAAACCATAACACATACACAAGAAGCAAATTTGCTGGAATTGGTTACAATCTGAGGGAGATCCACCCAAGGTACCTACATACAAAATTTTAAAGCATCTCAGAATCAATTTTGACTAAAAATCACAAAAATATTCAGCAAAAATCTAAATTTTGAAATTTTGACACAAAATAATCAAACCTGAGAGAGATCCACCCAAGGTACCTAAATACTAAATTAGAAAGCATTCAGAGTTACGGTTTTGGAGATGAAGTCGAAAATATCAATTTTGACCAAAATCACACAAATATTTAGCCACCAATCTACAAAACTGAGATCTTTACACAAAATGAATAAATCTGAGAGAAATCACCCAAGGTGCCTACATACCAAATTAGAAAGCATTGGGAGTTGCAGCTTTCAAGAAGAAGTCGATTATATAAATTGTGGACGGACGGACATCAACGAACAATCACCTATATGACTAGCTCCACTCGGTTATCTACGTAAATTATATTTAACACAATTAAACTGCATTCAGATTATACATTTATTAATAAGGTAATCAAGTTTGGAAAAGATTGGAAACAATTTATGAGTTACTGTGGATGAAACAATTGTTAACGATGACAGGCAACTGACGACAGATGCCGGACAGTAATCCCATAGAGCTAAAAGAAGAGGTATCCTAGCAAGGATGGATTTTAGGGGGATTAAAATCTTTTGTTTTTAGTGGATTTAATCCACTTTATCCCATTGTTTCACTCAGCCAAATAAGCTACTTGCCTCGGAAGATATATTCATAACTTCAATGCGCAGTAAATTTACAACACAGCTATACAATAACATGCATGTATTGTTTTAAAATGACCCATACAGTCATTCAGTGTTCTCTGTCACCCGGAAACAATACACTTTGTGATAATTCCAGCGTAATTTTCAAGGGATACAAATGAATCTTCACCAAACATAACAAAATTACTCACCATTTAATGTGTATGTGTTGGCTTTGTTCAGTTCTGTCGCTATCTTCGAAAACAGCTGATCAACATTTTCATGTGTATGCCCGACTGGCAGGAAGTTCAGTAATACCTTTATGAGTAAAAGAAGATACAATCATGTAATCTATTTACATCCTATTATCTATGTAAAAACAGGGTCGGGAAGGAGAAGGAGTAATTTTGGATAACTGTGGTTACATAATAAAAATTACCACAAACCAGCAGCTAATTTTTATATTATAAGGTTATCCCCTGATATAACTTGTTCATAGAGCTGGATGATACTAGTGACAGCATGGGATTGTATAATCTACAAACCGAAGGTTAGTGGATAATACAGTCCATGACACCACAAGTATCAACCAGTTCTATGAACAAGTGATAAGAGATCATAACCTTTTTATCCCAAAACTAACAACAATTGTCAAACATAGCTTAGGAAACTCTGCAAGACTAGCCTGGATTAACATCGCATTGGTTAATTTTGTGAACGGTCAATTATATGTAACAGTATATGTAAAGAGAGTATGTAATGCACACACACACACAAATGTATTTGTTTCTGTAATATGATAAAATAAAACTTTGGCAGCGTTTCAGCACCATCCCATATCAGCAGTGATATGAATGATATGCGGCATGGTCATGTGATAATGTAACAGTTTGATATTAGATCTACTCCGAACCAGTCTGCCTTATATTACATTGTATCATTTCACTGATTATTATGCTACGAGTTTTTTTGAGTGCCATCGTATGTTTGAAGGCAAAAAACAACACATGTACATCAAACACCTAAAATCATTAGCACAAATATTCATGGAGATGTGTTTGAAATTTGGCCTCCAAATATTGTAAATGACAAATTTCTCGGCACACATCACCATCAGAGACTGGCTAAGGACGAATTAGCATACTAATTTGGCTGCTATCTTATCCTAAATATGTATACGGTACTATTGTTCCCGATGCCTACATTTATAAATCAAAGAAAGCTTAGAAAGAACTCCCGTGTGCTGAGAGTTTTGGAGACACATTAAAAATTAATTCAAAATTACTTATACTTGAGATATTGATGGAATAGCTGAAAACTAATTATGCAAATAAGGTAACTAATATGAACAGATTTAAGTGTAAAACTAAAGGTCTGCACAATGTACCAAGTTTCATTGAAATGTGATTAGAACCAAAAAAATATTAATTATTATGCTAATTAGAGAATTAATATGAACAGATTTTAACCCAAAATTAATCAGGCTGTCTATTGTCCTAGAGCATTTATGTACCAAGTTTTATTCAAATGCGATGATCAATACTTGAGATATCAGTATTAATTAATTATGTTAATTAGGTGATTAAGAAGCATAAATAACTAATATGGTGCATAGTCTGAGGTTCATTGAAATGTGATGGGTACTCTTTAAAAGTTTCATTGAAATCCAATGAGTGGTTTTTAGACATCAGTGCAACAGCCATAGAACAGCAAAAAATTAACTAATTATGCAAATTAGGTAATTAATAGGCACAATTATTTATCCCAAAATTAATCAGGTCTCTGCATAGTCCTGGAAAAAATGTCGCAATTCCCATTGAAATGTGATGATTAGTACTTGAGATATCAGGTGAAAAGCTGAAAATTAACTAATTATGCTAATAAGGTGATTAATATGCACAAATATTTTACCCAAAAACTAATTAGGTCTCTGCACAGTCCTCAAGTAACTATGTACCAAGTTTCATTGAAACGTGATCATTACTACTCGAAATATCAAAAGCTGAAAATTAATTAATTATGCAAATTAGGTAATTAATATGTACTGATATTACCCTAAAAACTATCAGGTCTGTGCAGTGTCATATGACACCTATGTACCAAGTTTTATTGAAATGTTATGATTAGTACTTGAGATATCAGTGGAAAAATCGAAAATTGGTTAATCATTATGTAAATTAGGTAATTAATAATATTAACAGATTTTTACCCAAAACTAATCAAATCTGCGCATTAGTTCAGAGCATCCATGTGCCAAGTTTCATTGAAATCCAATGAGTGGTTCTTCAAAAATCAGTGGAACAGTCATAGAACAGCTTAAAATCGCGCAAGGTGTGCCGGGAGTTTGTTGGAAACTTTGAACGTTTGGAAGTCAATCGTCGATTGGCACGTATTTTACGGATATATTTAATAGTTTCAGAGACCTACTAAATAAGAGTTTACTAAATAATGATAAATTAAAATTAGAAATATTGTAAGGACAAACTGGCTCCAACATTGCGTAAATTAGGCGAGGGTTCTTCGAACCCGCCTATTCACATAGTTCATACCCACCATAGACTCCGGTCAGTCAAAATGACTATTTTGAACTGTAGGCATTAATCAGCGATTCTGCCGGTGACGGAGAGATAGAATCTAGGTCAGGGGAAGCCCCATGACCTCAAGGGGGGGGGGGGGGTTCTGGCGGCCATCCCCTTCACCCAGCTGGCAAAACAGAAGTTTGTGGTACCGGGGTCCGAGGAAGGAGCCTTGGGGTCCGGTCGGGGACTTCTGGTTTCGTCCCATGAATTGGGGTTCGAATCCGAGATTGCCCCGATGGGGTAGCGTTTAGTCCAGCGAAAGGAGTTATGCAACAGATTACCCCAGCCCGGGGCTTTCGGCGTTACTTCCTCCGCGGCTGACCAATGACCGCCCCTCAACACCGTCTGCGCGCCGTCCCCCACGCTCAGCGCTCGGCTGGACCAGGGGAGACGTGCGGCTGGGGTCGATCTGGATCCCGGCGCCTGTGATCCCATCAGCGTAGAAGCGACCGTAAGCGGCTGCTTTAGGATCGAGGGTGGGGGAATATACATAGCGTCACCTGGACTGATAATATTCCGCATCACCCCAACGGCGTGGCTCACTGAGTCGTTACGCAATGTGGACTCTGAGGGACCGCCCGAGGTACCCACTGTATCCACCGCGAGTGAACTGCCACCCCTCAGCCTAAATATGTGGGCGAGAGCGTGTTCAAGAGTGCGTCTCATGACAGGGTCGGTTCCCTCTGGGAACGCCTGTGGGTCGGCGAGAAGGGAGTCGAAACCCACAGCGGAACTCGGACTTGAGGGTAAATTAACCAGTCCGGCACCGCGCAGTGAACCCTGGCTGGTTGAAAGCGGGGGGAGGTACAAAGTATGTCCTGACCCGAACGCCCTGCCCCGAAAACGGAGTCCTGGCTACCAGCGTCCCCGTTGGTGATACGTGTCTGAGGTTCCCGAGGGGACCTGCTGCCACTAGCCTGCGCCTCGGACTCCCACGAATCAGCGGGGGGGTCACGGCTGGGAACGGGGGGTTCCCTGGAAGAGACGTGTTTAGAATGCGAACGGTGCTTTCTGTGTTTCTTCCTATTTGCCGGCTGAGAGGCCGCAGTGGAGACAGCTCGCTCCGCCTGCAGGTGATCAACTCTGCCTGCCAAGGACGCAATTTGCCCTGACAGTCCTTCGACCAATGCCCTCATTTCAGTGGCAAAACCGGCGCCGCGCGAGGATGGGTCCACAACGGGCCCCATAGGAGGAAAGACCTCCAGGGGCACAGCCTCGCTGTTGCCGGTAAAGTTGGGAAACCCACTGCCTGAAAAAACAGACTGTGTAGATGCCCTCCGATCAGCGGGGGGAGACCGAAAAAAATCGGCACCCCCACTATCAGGCCCTTTGCTTGTTATCCCTGTATGAGAACCGGTAACCGAGCGCGAGGACTTGTCATTCATGCCAACGCACAACTCGCTCATACCCATGCCGGTAGCACTTGCCGCGCGACCTTTTCGCGAACGAGCGACGCGGTCAGTCTCGGCTATTTTGACATGCTGCTGGAACGATTCCCAGGCTTCCGAAACCCAGTGATTACACCGAACCCCGAACGCACGTAAAGCAACGGTAACACTTTGAATGCGGATTCCATTCCTGCAATGGCTGCGTACACTCAGTACAAACTCGCCTCAAAAACTGAGGAGACAAAACCGGCGGTGAGCCTCTGGCGTTGCCAGTGCATCTGTCCATTTCTAAACACATTAAAAATAAAAGACGACAAGCATGAGGGAAAAGTATTACAGTTGTAAAAGGTGCCGCCATGAAATCAACATGTGACTACATGGTGGCGCCCGAGTTTGATTTCTTTTCTATGAAAAAGCATAACACACAAAGGGGGAAAACGACACGAGGGTAAAACGACAAGAAAAACTTATCCTACCAGCTAGAATGTCGGATGCCGCGGCTGCGGCGACGACCCACGCTAGAAACCCGGACAGGAAAAAAGCAACAAAGCCAGGCAGAGCCGCTCAGAATCATTCCCCACGAGGCGAAAGGAAACAAAGAGTGATGGACGGCTGCCTATGGCGTTGCCATGTGGCCTCGGTCACGTGGGTTCGTGACGTAAGGGGTAAAAGAATCTTGAGGTCATGGGGCTTCCCCTGACCTAGATTCTATCTCTCCGTCACCGGCAGAATCGCTGATTAATGCCTACAGTTCAAAATAGTCATTTTGACTGACCGGAGTCTATGGTGGGTAATTGAACGTAGTGAATTTTGCAATGAGTTGACGGCTGCTAGTGTCTGGTTCGGAAGGAGTTCTACGCGTAATTTTATCTCGTTCAAGGACGTTCTATTTTCGAACTACATGTGGTTGAAACCGGAAATTACGCAAGTACTTTCGAACTTCAAACACAAATTTGATTATCGTTATCATATCTTAGTTTCTGTTATTTCCACGATTTACTTATTTATGACATTAACATTTCACTCACTGAACAATATTTCACTAAAATACGCGATTAAAAGGCAACTTAAATTGGAAAAAAAAATATCAAGTTCCGACACAGCGCACGTCAAACTGCAAAAGGTCAATTTACATGCGCACAGACTTGAATGCGCGAGACATTCAAAGGTCAAATTTACATAAGTTGAAAAACGGGCAACACCATTTCATTGCAGGTGACAACTCTACCGGCATAACTAGACCAATCATGTCTTTCAGTGTGTGCTGTTTTCAGTGATCATTCAATCAACCTCGGCATTCTATATATTTGTATTACATATCATGTATCCACAAAATAGTATTTAAGATAAACAGTATATTATGCGATGTGCTTCGGAGACCCCTCTACCTACACATAATGGTTTTAGCCCGTGCTTGTAGAACAGGAAACCCAGAAGCTTTCAACAATCGGGGTTTATTCCCGGTAGTTTATTCCAACAGCTTATGATGACAAACATTGCCATTTCTTTGTTATGCCAACACGTGCATCCTTTCCGGGAAGATCTCGATAAATTGCATGATGCATCGCGGTCGTCAATCATTCCAACTTGTGCTCTGTTGCCGTCATGTCGTCTCAAAGGTCTCCGGTGGCCCATGGTGAAAGACCAGCGTTTAACGACAAGACGCGTGCATGGTGGCTATCCGAAGAAGACAGGGGTGTTTATGTTTACCAATCAGAGGGTAAAGGGGCAACACGAAGCGTATTCAAACTTGCAAACAAAAAGACCGGTATACCGTTTGGTGCTGTAAAAAGCTGTTCTGAGTTCGGTCAATCGAAGACTCATATTAAGGTAAGCTTGCCAGACGACTTGAAAACCGTTCTGTTACAAAAATTATATCAAATTTGAGAGGGACTCTGGAATGTCCATGCATGTTGGTGTATTATAGATAAACGGTCCCAGTGGTGTACGATCTTTGTTGGTGATGACATAAGCAACTGCCGCCTGCATGTAATAAGGGGTGGCCCATTTGTAAACTGGGGGTGCAAGATTTTTTGAAAAAAAAAATTATTACGGGCCAAACATATGGAAAAATTTGCTAGGAAGCAATTTTGCACATTGTCAGCCAAGCTTCCAGGAAAAAAAATTGTTGCCATGATAGAGTGAAAAAAAATGCTTTTAGCCAGGATCTTTCAACCAATGCATGTCAAGTGTTGCCCATTTTTTTTGATAGTATGGATCGTGTACACAATAGCACTGACCCGCGGAGTGCCAATATTTCAGTTGTATTTATCTTTTTTTTTTGGGTACTTTTTCATTTATTCACACTGGTAAAAAACGAGAGGAGAGTTTCAGAAGATTATTTAACACCATTGTTGGAGTGAATACAATAACATATTGCCAGAAAGATTTGCCAAGACATCACCTGGCCAATCTTTCGCATTCTCAAAGAATGTGATCCTTTTTTCTAAGTATTTTGATTTGATCGCAAGTAAACATTCATGAGAAAATTGCAGTGATTGGACAGGAAATGTTCTGAATGCTGCCAAGCTTCAATTGACATAACACATATTTTGAACAATGTTTTTTTTGTCTTTTTTTTTTAAATATTTTTTTTACAATATTTTTTTGTGAGGCTACACCAAAACCATATTCTTCCTATCATAATGACATTATAGAAATCAAATGCACTATCCCTGTGTCAACCAGGCCCGGTCAAACACAAGGTTCTCTCAATGTCGCATCCATTAGTGAATGAATCTTGGTCATTGGTTTTGTCCTCCAAATTGAGTCTTGGGGTCACCCATTTTGTTGGATTTGGGTTTACCGACCAAAAGTTCAATGCAACTACCACTTGTGCTGCCAGTAATCAGTTTTGATATTGTCTGTCTTTAATATTCACCAGACAAACATGTTTATTTTTCCATCAACAGTTCCTTTTTCATGCTGGTGACTGTAAACCTGATGCATATGTGTTGAACCGAGAAAGATTTGATTGGAAGAAGACAGATTTTAGTTCAAATTTCAAAGAACATGCAACTGTCCAGGAGTTTGTGAAGATTTTCAGTGAACTTACCAGTTTCGCAATTGTAAGCGATTCAGTTGATGAACAACTATCAAGTACTGGTACATGTAGCAATGAAAGCGAAATTGTTGAAATCAGGTTAGTGTATGAAAGTTAAAGCTTGGTCAATGCGACTTGTTAAATTAATATATATGTCATATATTTCTATTTCTTCTTACTCCATAAAATCATTAATCCAACTTCTTCAAAGGATTGCTTGGAAGAAAACATTTTCTCTGTTTAGACTTGATGCAGAATTTGTTCGTGGATTATATATTTTCATATTGCTTTGTAGCAATTTCATATTCTCACAAGTTTCTCACAAGCATAAAAAACTTGTATTGATTAGCAGATTGAACATCAAAGTGTCACTGAAAGAATTTTTACGTTTATATCCTACATGTATTTGAAACTAGAAACTACCTTTACAGTGCTCTGTGTTCATAAGTTTTCATAAACCATGTAATATTAAGCGATAACAGTGTTAGATGGATGAATTACCGCACTTAAAAATTTGAACAATTTCTACAACGTGATGAAAGTAGTGGAAATTTGTGTTTTAGATTTTTAGAGTTTAGACTACTCAACTTGGCAATTTGAAACATGGAGACATATCTTAAACCCAAGCCCAAAGTGTTTTACTGCATGTATATTGATTTTACTATATGACGTGTTTTTTTCTCATTGATAATTGACAATACCTGGGCACAAGGCTTTTGGGGGATAGTGAATCGTCAGGTTTAATATGCAGTATATTGGCGCATACATGTACATGTAAAGTAGACAATGTAATCTACGATTGTGTCTCTTTGATTCATGAAAATTGTCTTGTGTAAAGTAAAGTATTGGTATATATAACAGATGCCACATTACTATGTAATTTTTCTATTTCTTTTTTTTTTTAAGTGTTCCAGAAAAGCCATCTGGAAAAAAAAGCAAAAAGCACAGTGTAACAGGGTCAGAAGTGAGCAGTATATCACTTAAAAAACATAAATCCACTAATAATTCACCTGGTGGTCAAGAACAGATTGCAGATGATGTAATATCGGCATATTGTGGTAAGTGCATATCAAAATCAATCCTTCCTTTATTTTCTAGTCTGACGTTGATTCATAGTGGTCCATGTGTAAGGTACAAGTAATTATACTTATTGTACAGGCCTGTACAATGCTATGGTATTATTGCCAAAACAAAGTCAGCTTGTATATTCAGTTGCGAGACACAACAAAACAGACACCAGCCATTGTACATTTCATAACCAATGTAACAAATTGAACACTATCTAAAAGTGCCACTCCGACGAGGCACAGCGACAGAAAAAACGCATCACGAACAGCTAATCAGTGCCGATTGGCTTGCGAGGATGCCATCTACTGCTTTACATAATCATTTACATAATCACATACACTACTTGAGTAGAGCAACTACTATGTAGAAGATAATACAGCTTTATGAGGGGTTTCATTCACACATAATTTAACTTTCGTTTGTAGGCATGTTTAAAATAGACATGGAAGTTCTAAGAGTTACTGACCAGATCAGAAAACCAGACTCTGTATTCTTAAAAAATCTTGTAAAAGAGATGGAGGAGTTTTCTGATGAGGCTTATCAACCCCTGTGTGTTTTGGTTCAGGATGTGTCATCACCATTGGACTTTGACAATAAAAAGGTGATGAGATATACATGTAATTTATTGTTATTGTGTATGAGTTTCTAAAAACTAAATGTCGATGTATAATTTCAAATGTAAAAGACTTCAAATTATTGATGATACATAATGTAATTTACTGTGGCTTATTTATCATTTTACAGATCAATGGCTACATGTATGAAGTACTTGGAGGTCAGCACAGCCTTTGTGCTGCCAAAGAAATAAGTAAACTTGCGAAATACACTGATGATGACAGGTTCAAAACAATTGTGTTGTGTATGCTGGACTAAATAAGGAACATTGATATCCGTTGTGCTGAATGTTGTCATTCATCAACTGTTCCTCTGGCATGTCTGGACGAATGTTATTCAAATTAACGCTTTGAGTGTGAGTGTGTCATAATTTTTCCCACTAAAATTTTAGTGCAACATATTGACTATTTTTATGTATTTAACTGATAATTCTGGATCAACTTGACATAGTTTGCTGTTAGCCACAGGGCTAGATATTGTAAAAAATGTGTGGGTTTTATTGTGTGTGTGCGTGCGCGTGTGCGTGTGTGTGCGTGCGCGTGCGCGTGTGTGTGTGTGCGCGTGCGTGTGTGTCGTCTGCTAGCTGTGAAATCTTCACAGCTGTATCAAAAAGTTTTAAACCCGCAATTGAACTATTGTCTCTAATATAAATTGCTAGAAGCTCCACTGCAATAATAAAAAGCAGAGCAGCGATGGGACATCCTTGTCTAATACCCCTCTCTAGTTTAAAAAAAGCCGAAAACCCACTATTACTGACACAGCTCTCTATATTACTAGAGTACCTTGACCCACCAACAGAAAATGGATCCAAAATTTAACGCACACAAAGCACGTAACAGGAAGCACCAGCGAATAGAGTCGAAAGCCTTTAAGAAATCAATGAATATGAGAGCACCTGTGACATAGCTTTCTTGTAATACATCAACGATCAATCGAATATTGTGACCCATATAGCGACCTTTGATATAGCCTGTTTGATCCGGGTGAATAATTTGTGGTAAAATGTCATGAAGTCTATTGGACAGGGCTTTTGTTAAGATTTTATAATCCGTATTTAGCAGCGTGACAGGCCTCCAATTCTTTAGGTGACGCAAATCCTTGTCCTTTTTTGGTATGGGTATGATTACCCCCCTTTTTTGTTCAATGGAAAGTTCATCTACTTCCAATGTGCACAATAAAAAATCTAATACTATGTTCCCAATTTATGACCAGAAATAACAGTAAAATTCTGGGGTGAAACCATCTGAACCCGGAGATTTATTGTTTTTTAAAGAGAAAAGTGCGTGCGTGTATTCAATTAAAATTAAGTCACGATCACATGTCTGCCTTTGATCTTCGCTCAATTGCGGAATATTTGGCTGGTTAACAAAAATATCTACATTTTTATGCAAACTTTGTTCACTATATAATTCGGAGTAGAAATTATGCTGTTCTTTTAGAATTATTTTCATGTTTGAGGTACATGTACCGTCGTCAGTAATAATAGAAGACATAGAATTTATTTTTGCATTGTGTTTCTCAAGACTTAGAAAATATTTTGTACACTTCTCTCTCTCCTCTATCCACTGTGCCCGTGAACGTATAATTGCACCTGAAGTAAGTGCATTATTCAAATTCTCAAATTCTGATTTCACCGCCACATGTTTGTTAAGTTTACTCTCATCATTATGTTCGTTAATTTCTTTTTCCAAAGTTTCTAGTCGTTTAGATAAATCACGATAATTATTGCTTAAAGTTTTTCTTTTATGAATGGAATACCTAATCGTTTCCCATTTTAATCGTTTGTCAGTAAAATTATTGTATGTTACATTAAGATTATCAATTGTTTGGGTAATCAGTTGTGTATATTTGTTGTCGTCTCGTAAACTTGCATTAAACTTCCAAAAACCCCTACCTCTTTCACTAGAACCAAACTTTAAACTTAACGAAATAAGGCTGTGATCAGACATTAAGATTATCAATTGTTTGGGTAATCAGTTGTGTATATTTGTTGTCGTCTCGTAAACTTGCATTAAACTTCCAAAAACCCCTACCTCTTTCACTAGAACCAAACTTTAAACTTAACGAAATAAGGCTGTGATCAGACTTAATGGAATGCTTTATGTTGCACTTAATAACACTGTAATTCAAATTGTGGGACAGTAACCAGAAATCTAGCCTGCTTTGAATAAGTGGGTTGCTGCGTCTCCAGGTGTAACGCCTCGCGTCTGGGTTGAGAACACGCCAAACGTCAAACAAATCAAATTCATCAATTAATTCTTTGATCCCATTAGCATACTTTGATTGCTTTATGGTTGCGCCACCTGACCAAAGTAGATGATGAGCAAACTAAATGATGACCAAAGTAAATGATGAGCACACTAAATGATGACCAAAGTAAATGATGAGCACACTAAATGATGACCGAAGTAAATGATGAGCACACTAAATGATGACCGAAGTAAATGATGAGCACACTAAATGATGACCAGAGTAAATGATGAGCACACTACAGATGACCAAAGTAAATGATGAGCACACTAAATAATAAATAATTGTTGCTATTTTTATTACTATGTAGCAGGCAATGCTAGGCGAGCAAGCACAGTTGAGTAGTTTATTGATTTACTAAAAATAGAACCAACGTAACCATAGAACATCTAAGCGTGTGAATGGCAGAAGAGTTATTGTTCATGCACAAGTTCAGCAGGATTCAAGATGGCGCCACACACGAGTTGTGTGTTGGCGCTGATCAAAATGACTTGAAACACTATTCAAATTTGAACTATTTTCAGTCTGTTGCCAGAAATTGAACAACATTCTGAAGATGCCTCATCATGAATGAGCCGTCTCTCTTCATATAATTTGTGAAACAATCAAAATGGCACCACCCATTGACTAGAAGTGTACTATTTTCAAACTCTTAGGGTATATACATTTCTTTCATACTCTTTTATATACACATTTTATCTATAGAGCTCGCTATAAATCGTTCAATGAGTAGATAATCAATTTTGACATATAATCATGTTAGAAAAGCAGTTTTTGTCACTACTAAATATTCGCAAAGAAATATCGCTTATATAGTAATGTAATTATGGTATATATCTTCAGGAAGTTCAGCGAGTGGTTCATTTTTATTACTAGTACAACACACCAAACAAACAGAGGTACCCGGTAACAGTGCAACAAAAATTCCTTCAGTCCCTCACTAGGATATTAAAAGATCAATTCTGAAATTTTTTTATAGCTATATTCATAGTATTAAAACCAGAAATAGTACATATATAGTAAAGTTCACATTTAATAAAATAGCAACAGATATATTTGATTAAAGTTGAGGAGTCTGAAAAAATATTATATCAAATTTACTTGGGATTGACAATAAATCTCTTAAACATTGTGGCAAATTAAAACAGTCGAGATTACATTCATTTCCAAGTGAGATTATGTTCTATCTTCATGTTATCAAATGAACAATTTTTTTTTTCAATTCTGAAAATGTCTTCAAACAAGTTCTTCCACTATCTCAATTTATTTCATGGGGTTGTTTTCATTTATTTTTTGTGTAATAGAGTGAAAGGGAAAGTGGAAATTTTTATATTTTTTTCAAAGAAAATTGTCGCATAGCGCGAACAATTAGTAAATTCTCGCAACAGTTTTGTGGGGAGATTCATTTCAATTATTGATCTTTTATTCATAACCATGTTTTCTTCGTATTTCATTTTTTGCATGTAATGCTATGAGAAACTAGCACACCCAGTTGTAATTTGGCCAATATGTGTTCCGAACGTCGGAGTAAACACCGTATTCGTAATCGGGCAATGAGAACGCCTCCCGCCCTACAAATTGTTACTTGACGCGATATTGGCAATTGGCAACATTGTATGTTTTTGCGCTCGTTTTGAGCAGTTGCTTTCCAGTTGTTTACGAGTTAACATCTGTATTACGTTGTTGTTGAAGAATAAACGAGATTGAGTTCCAGTTACATGACGTGTCCGTTTCAGTGTTCACTTCCGTGACTGAGAAGACCCGAACCTCACCCTTCCCCCACAAGTTTTGTGATTTGAATCCTTGTTTTAACAAATTTCAATAATTTTAAGTAACTTGCCCGTTATTTGGGGGTGGGTGAAACATTCTCTAGTCTTTGAAAACTGAGAAAGGATGTGTTCAAAAAGTGCTTTATTAGGCCCGGAACTGCACAACAAAGACATTGACCCCATACTCACAACAATTGACCTCTCGAAGAGTTGTGCGAACAGTTTGAATTACAGTAAATTCCCGCCATCGTCAGCATAATAGTTTTAGTCATCTTGTAAATTTGATTCGGTTAGAAACAGGTCGTGTGAATTACAGCTGGTCACACTTGGGAAGTGGAACGATAAATTACATTGTAACTATCCTCGCGTGATCATCTCTGCCGATATTTCATTCAATCATTGCCGGCAACTGGTCATTCAAGCATGCCGATAGTCTGACGCAGCGTGCACCGATGTGGCCTGGTCCGGTGACACACGCATGGGTCTAAAAACTTGAAAATTTACTTGTTATTTTTAGAACTTACCGATTTCTTGGTTGAGTGCTTCCTTGTAAAAAATGTCAAACTGTCGCGCATTTGAAAGGAAAATAACGGTGCAATTCTAACACTACATTGCAGAACTGCATTTGCACTCTCGGCTTTGAATCACTGCGCCGTGCACAACAAACCAACTTCCGGTCGTTTTCATAGTGTAAAAGTGCCAGTTTAGTAGCGTGCCAAGTTAAAGTCATATGGATTATATATCCACGGCGCCAACAAAAAAAAATCAAGCAATCACAATATGTATGTCCAAATTAAATAGGAAAAGTAAACTGTTTTATTCCGTAATCAACCATCATGCTTTGCGAATTTGCAAGTTTTAAGATCGAGGCTATTATTGTAAGTAAGTAAGTAAGTAATTCTTTATTGCTATCGTATCCCATTTGAGATCTTGACATAAAATACAATAAAGTCAAAAACATGTAATAATAAAAAAAAATGAAAATAAAAGGAAATACTAAAAATACTGTAAATGAATGAAATAAATACATATCTCACAATAAGAGATAAATGAATAATTGTAATATAATGTAAATAAATGTAAATCTGTGTTTTGTAGGGGGGTTTTTTGAGGCAGCTGGTACTGAAGTTATTGTTTGATTTTTTGCTCCCTAAGCATAAAGCAAGTATAAATGTGTTTTGAAACGTCTTTAATTATGTGATCGTGTTTATTATTTAATATGTTTATTAATGTCTCTCCATACATGTTATGTTTAGTAAAAAGGCTGGTTCTCTCTTTATCATATAGCTGGCACGTGAAAAGGAAATGTTTCTCATTTTCAATTTCTCCAAGATCACAGACAGGGCATATTCTATCAGAGATGGAGATGTTTTTGTATCTGCCTGATTCAATCTGTAAACGGTGGGCACTTATTCTAAGTTTAGTCATTGAAGCACGATATAGTGGATTTTTAATTATTTGGAGGTATTTCTCAAAAGAAAAATCAGTTTTTATTTCTCTGTATGTTCTCAATTTGTTTTTGTGATGCATGCCCTTATCATCATCAAACATGCTTCTTTACTTTTTTTCTGGAATTGCATTTTAAGTTTTTCTGTAATGTCTTCAATAGTAGCATTGCTGTATTTAATTTGCCCATCTTTCCAGATATTACTTAAATTTAGGTTTTCCAAAATCTTTTTCACACCAGTTTTTAGTACCAGAATCATGCATCTTAATACCAAGCTTGTATGCTTCACATACTAATGTATTTTCAGGCATTTCCTGAACCCTCATCCAATATTTTAACAATTGTTTTGTACCCTGCATTGTAAGAGGGTACCTCCCTAATTCAATTAAACATGGCAAGTTTGAGGCTCTGCTGTTTAATAAAAACTTGCAGAATTTGGTATGGAGTCTTTCCATGGGTGTTGTCAAATTCCAAAGCTGTTTTGTGTGGGCAATAATATCACTAGACCATATTTCAGTGCAGTATAAGAGAATCGGTCTAACTACTGCATCAAACATCTTCAAATGAATTCTGAGTGGTGTACAAGTTGCCGAAAATAATAGCTGATTCATTTTGAAGCAGGCCTTAAGAGCTTTGTTTTTTAGGTCTACCTGGGCTTTTTTCTAATTTCCCTGTTGTATTTAAATTTATGCCAAGGTAAGTGTATGATGTCACTCTTTCCAGTACATCCTGGTTTATAAAAAAATTATATTTGTCTAGGCGTCTACCTGCTTTGTTAAATATGATTGTTTTAGATTTTTTAATGTTGATCTCCAACTTCCATTTGTGGCAGTATAATTGCAGGGAATTAATCGCATTCTGAAGACCTGTATTGGTTTCTGAAAGGAGAAGCAAGTCATCTGCATAAAGTAAACATGGAAGTTGGTTATTTAATAAAGTTGGTGGGTCATTGCGTGATGCATTTATAACTTTAACTTTATTGACATTATTCTTTCTATGAACATAGTCAAGTGAAATAAAAAAAAAAGGATAATCAAAAAATTAAAATAACAGATTAATTAAAAGGCAATTAAAAGGTAGTGCAGAATCAGGTGTTTTATTAATACACACCTGTTTGCATTATAAACACACCAAGCTTAATGTGGCAGTTTGTCATAATGTAAAGAAATTTATCGGGATGATCCATTGAAATAAAATTAGGATTATTCTTATGTAAGTCTGTAAAAAGTATCTGCCTCATTTTATTGTGCTGTGGGCAGTCCATAATGTAATGGTACTCATCCTCAACTGAGTTATTGTCACATCTTGTGCAGATTCTGTGTTCCAGTTTTGTTTTTGGTCTAGTATACCTCCCTTTCTCAATCATAAGCTGATGGTCACTAATTCTTAATTTACAAATATATTTTCTATATTTTGAATTATTCACATCCATCAAATATTTTTCCATTTTGAAGTTTGTTTTAAACTTCCTGTAGGTGCGAAGTTTGTTGAGCTCTCCTGAATCAGATTTTTCTAAATTAATGTTAATGTCACTCTTCCACTTTTTTGAATAATCATCTTCTATTTTTTCTAAAACTCCCTTCACACTTTTACTATCCCCCTTCCAGTAATCATTAATATTATCAACACCAGTTATTTGACTGATTGTTGTTGCCCACTTTGTTTTGTTGTCGATATTGTAAGACATTGCCTCATGAATTAGAGTGTTTTCTTTCACAGTGCATGATCTATGCCAGTATTTTATCATCATTTTATTAATAAATACTGACAGTGGATGTCTACCCAGCTCTCCTCTTACAGCCAAATTTGTTGCAGACTGGTTTATATGACTTTTAATATCATTTAAGTATATATTAAAAAGCAGCGGACTTAGACCATCGCCCTGTCTGATGCCTTTCTCAATTGGGAAAGTATTGGTCAAGCCGTTTTTAACCTTCACACATCCAGTAGAGTTTGTATAGATTGCTTTAATAATATTATAAAATTTACCAGTGACTCCATTGTTTCTGAGCTTGTGTAAAAGACCCACATGCCAGATGGAGTCAAAGGCCTTTTTGAAATCGATAAAGCATGCAAACAGGTACTTTCCATTGGCAGTATATTTTGTTAGCAACTGTTTTAACACAAAAATGTGATCGCGGGTCCCAAATTTTGGCATGAATCCTATCTGCTCTTTGATTATTAAATTTTTCTCCAAGAGATAGTTGCTTAAACGCTGTTTGAGAATGGATGTAAACAATTTGCTTAAAGTGTTGAGGAGAGTTATCCCCCTGTAATTACCAGGGTCTGTAGAGTCACCTGTACGAGGAGGCGTTACAAACCCAAAATGAAAATATCCAGATTATTTTTTTCAAAATTGCGATACGTTATTTGCAATGTGCAGAACACTATACTTTTTTCCAGTAAAACTGTATAGAAAGCGCCAAACATGCCAAACTGCAAAAACACACTAAAATATTCAATCCCCCAAAATTCAGCTCGTATAAATTACAGTACGGAGTTGCGCCCTCAACAAACCAATCTCAACTTAATTGATATAGAACACAGAGGGCGCAACGCTCTGCCTGGAAAGAAAGCACCCTGTGTAAATGAGTGTTTTCATTAGTGAATGAATGATGCAATGAGAGCAGTATAAATTTAGATGAAACTACAACTTGGTGATGAGTTTCACACTTTAGTATTGTATTGTAGATTTAGTATTTTAGGCTGAGTGTGGTATTTCAGAATGCTTTGAGAATTTAGTCTCTTTCAAAGTGATCTGAAAACGATTGGAGTAAAATGGACATGTGTGTGAAGGTTACTAAACAATACTTTATATGGAACGACTCAGTTGTATGCATGTCTTCTACACTGTTTCAAGCTGGAGTGCGAGTTCTGCGAAGGTCATCAGTGGCGGCGGCACCAAGGAGGCAGAGGGGCGGTTCCCCGCTCAAAAGATTGTTTTGGGGGCGTCGTCCCCCGAAAATCAAGCTGTAACCTTTTGTGTCAGCAAAATTCGCCCCTCAGGAAATAGCGTTTCAGTGGGTCTAGATTTCAGATCTCGTCCCCTCATGCAAATTCGTGCCACCGCCTCTGATTATGTAGGAAAACTATATAAGATTATTTTTATAATAAATACGTAAAGTACATATGCAATTATGACAGCAACATCAAACAGCATTCCACAGCAATTCGTGGACTCCACTGCCAAGTACAATTGTGATGGCGCTATAAGCTGGGTTATCTGATATAGCGCCACCAGTTGTCCGATGTACAAGACATATTTGTCTTTACACTTACGGGAAACGTGCCAACGTTAGTCAATGTTATTATTATTTTAAAATACATGTTCAATTATTTATTTCTGTCATATCATTTGTTTTATTTTTATTAATTATATATTTGATGACATTTATTCCAAACTTTTTGGTAATCGCGAAATAAAAATACTACAAAATGACATGTACGTAATAATAATAAAAACTATTTACAAAATAATAAATATATATTGCAAATAAATGATGATTTTCATTCAACTGTTGTTTGGATATAGTAACGCTTGATTGCATTTTTATTTATGGGTTATTTCACTACGAAAAAAAGACGAACAAAAAGGATATAACAACACGTTGACACTTGTTTACTTTTTCAAAACTGTAATCACACATTAATAATTTTTATATATATATTATCGGCAACTTTAAAAAAACATCAAACCAAGTATAAAAGATATCGATAAGATGAAAGCACAATTTAGTTAATGACATCGAAAACCGGACTTAAATGTGTTCTAGTCTTTACGGTGAGTTTTGTGATGTCTCTTCAGATTTCCAGACTGACTGAATGCCATATTACAACCTGTGAACGCACATGCGAATGGCTTCTCACCAGTATGAGTACGAATATGTTTCCTGAGAGTCGACGCATCCGTAAAACTTCTCTTGCAGTCGTCAACAGTACAATGGTATGGTTTCTCACCTGTATGAATACGTTGATGTGCTCGGTACGACGAACTCTGTGTAAATGACTTGTGGCATTCCTTACAGTTATACGGTCTCAGGTTATCGTGCCTCCGCATGTGAGTTTGCAGATTAACTTTTTGCGTAAAGCGGCGACTGCACTTCTCGCATTGGTGTGCCTTGTCACCGGCATGGATTTTCATGTGAGCTACCAGCGATGACTTACGAGTGAACAGATGATCACACTCTGAACATCGGATCTCGTTGTCCCGAGACATACGACGCTTTCGTCTCTTTGCTAGTATTCTTTTGGGGTTCACGAGCTTGGGTTGGGTGGTACACAAGTTACGAATGTTTTTTCCTTAATGATGACCAAAGTCAATGATGAACACACAAAATGATGACCAGAGTAAATGATGAGCACACTAAATAATGACCAAAGTAAATGATGAACACACAAAATGATGACCAGAGTAAATGATGAGCACACTAAATGATGACCAAAGTAAATTTTTTTTTTTTTTTTATTTCTTACACTAGTTTTATTAACAAATAATATAAAAGTACATCACAAACAATAGTGGTAGGTGGCAAAGTATTGGTATTTATAAATATGCAATGAATGTACAGGCTTATAATAATAGATTAAGATTTACAGCCCACAATGAAGTAAATTCTTGGAATTTGCCAGCAGTTTGTGCTTGCCTTTTTTTAACTAGAATCTTATTTTTCAATTCTCGTAAGAAGCCATTAAAACTAATATGAAATAAACGGTTTCTGAAATATTTTTGCTTGTATATGTACCATTTTCCAAGTAAAATACAGTAATTCATAATGAAATTATCTCTATTAAGTGGTATTAATCCAAACATTACATCTTTACAAGATAATTGTTTATAATCAGATATAGCTACCTCATACCAGCGTGTTAAATCACTCCAAAAACAATTTATTATATTACACTGGAATAGGAAGTGACATAATGTGTCGACCTTGTCACAATCATTACATAAATCAGTATCTATTATACCCCATTTCTATAACCTAGTCTTACATGGAAAGATTCTATGGAGTATTTTATATTGAAAAGCCTGAAGTTTAGTTTCACTGGTAATATTAAATGACATTAAAATATTGTACCCACTGATCATTTTGAATGTCCTCAAAGATTGCTGGTCATTTGTGAACTGCAATTATAGCTGGCACTTCAAGAGTATTCATAAATAGATTGTAATATTGTTTGCAAGATAGTACATTACAAGTTATTGTATTGTAGGTTCGTGACCTCTGACCATCATAAATGTTCTTCCATCGAGATGGGATGGCCGCATTTATTGTTAAATAATTCAAAAAGTTGAATGATCTTGTATTGAATTTATTTAATAACCTATCTACATTTAAAAAACCTTTTTCATTAAAGAGGTCTTTTACGTAAAGAATGCCTGCTCTAAAGCAATTTCTAAAGAATAAAGTATTTTTGTCACTTGTAACGTGGATATTATACCACAGTGATTGGTTCAGAATGTCATGCTTTGTCATTGGATCGTCATCAGACAACTTTGAGTAACATTCAACAATTTGTTTATAGAATCGGGGTAGTGTGGTTGGAATGGCAGATGGAGGAAATTTTCCATTAATAAAACACATACAGAATATACATTAAAATAACTTTCTGGAATTAATCTCCAACTGGCTACAGTTGGATTAATAAATTGTTTAATCCAGTTACATTTCAAGGAATTCATGTAACACCGAGAGTCCAGCATGTTTAGACCACCACACTATCTTTCTCGTGATCACATTTCTCTTTATTTTGTCATTTTTTCCAGACCAGAGAAATTTATAAATTAGTGTCTGCATTTGGTTAATCCCCCAATCTGGTGTATAAAGAATCAAACTAATGTACGAGATCTGAGAAATGGCGAGAGATTTAATAATGGTTATTTTACCTAATAAAGATAGATCCCGTTGCTGCCAGATATTTAAGATACTTTTCATTTTCTCTAACCGTGTAGTGTAGTTTATTTTAATCAGATTTTCGTTATCATGGGCAAACCAGACTCCCAATCACAAGACTTGTGACTGTGTCCATTTTAAACGAAATGGTTTTTTTTCCAGGAAGCGATACTGTCCTAACCAAACTGCCTATGTTTTGTCCTAGTTACTTTTTAGACCAGCTGCAAAGTAAAAACGAGTGAGCGCATTCAGTGAGTTCTGAATTGAAATATCATCGCGTAGATTTGTGGTGTCGTCTGCTAGCTGTGAAATCTTCACAGCTGTTTCAAAAAGTTTTAAACCCGCAATTGAACTATTGTCTCTAATATAAATTGCTAGAAGCTCCACTGCAATAATAAAAAGCAGAGCAGAGATGGGACATCCTTGTCTAATACCCCTCTCTAGTTTAAAAAAAGGAGTCGAAAACCCACTATTACTGACACAGCTTTCTATATTACTATAGAGTACCTTGACCTACCGACAGAAAATGGATCCAAAATTGAACACACGCAAAGCACGTAACAAGTAGCACCAGCATATAGAGTCGAAAGCCTTTAAGAAGTCAATGAATATGAGAGCACCTGTGACATTACCCAAATAGCTTTCATGAAATACATCAACGATCAATCGAATATTGTGACCGATATAACGACCTTTGATATAGCTAGTTTGATCCGGGTGTATAATTTGTGGTAAAATGTCATGAAGTCTATTGGACAGGGCTTTTGTTAAGATTTTATAATCCGTATTTAGCAGCGTGACAGGCCTCCAATTCTTTAGGTGACGCAAATCCTTGTCCTTTTTTGGTATCGGTATGATTACCCCCCTTTTTTGTTCAATGGAAAGTTCACCTACTTCCAATGTGCACAATAAAAAATCTAATACTATGTTCCCAATTTTTGACCAGAAATAACGGTAAAATTCTGGGGTGAAACCATCTGAACCCGGAGATTTATTGTTTTTTAAAGAGAAAAGTGCGTGCGTGTATTCAATTAAAGTTAAGTCACGATCACATGTCTGCCTTTGATCTTCGCTCAATTGCGGAATATTTGGCTGGTTAACAAAAATATCTTCTGCTTTCCGAACAGAATCTGGGTCATTTTTATGCAAACTTTGTTCACTATATAATTTGGAATAAAAATTATGCTGTTCTTTTAGAATTATTTTCATGTTTGAGGTACATGTACCGTCGTCAGTAATAATAGAAGACATAGAATTTATTTTTGCATTGTGTTTCTCAAGACTTAGAAAATATTTTGTACACTTCTCTCCCTCCTCTATCCACTGTGCCCGTGAACGTATAATTGCACCTGAAGTAAGTGTATTATTCAAATTCTCAAATTCTGATTTCACCGCCACATATTCGTTAAGTTTACTCTCATCATTATGTTCGTTAATTTCTTTTTCCAAAGTTTCTAGTCGTTTTATGAATGGAATACGTAATCGTTTCCCTACGTATTTCGCATTTATACATTTCCCATTTTAATCGTTTGTCAGTAAAATTATTATATGTTACATTAAGATTATCAATTGTTTGGGTAATCAGTTGTGTATATTTGTTGTCGTCTAGTAAACTTGCATTAAACTTCCAAAAACCCCTACCTCTTTCACTAGAACCAAACTTTACTTAACGAAATAAGGCTGTGATCAGACTTAATGGAATGCTTTATGTCGCACTTAATAACACTGTAATTCAAATTGCGGGACAGTAACCAGAAATCTAGCCTGCTTTGAATAAGTGGGTTGCTGCGTCTCCAGGTGTAACGCCTCGCGTCTGGGTTGAGAACACGCCAAACGTCAAACAAATCAAATTCATCAATTAATTCTTTGATCCCATTAGCATACTTTGATTGCTTTATGGTTGCGCCACCTGACCAAAGTAGATGATGAGCACACTAAATGATGACCAAAGTAAATGATGAGCACACTAAATGATGACCAAAGTAAATGATGAGCACACTAAAATGATGACCAAAGTAAATGATGAGCACACTAAATGATGACCGAAGTAAATGATGAGCACACTAAATGATGATCAGAGTAAATGATGAGCACACTAAATGATGACCAAAGTAAATGATGAGCACACTATGATGACCAAAGTAAATGATGAGCACACTAAATGATGACCGAAGTAAATGATGAGCACACTACAGATGACCAAAGTAAATGATGAGCACACTAAATAATAAATAATTGTTGCTATTTTTATTACTATGTAGCAGGCAATGCCAGGCGAGCAAGCACAGTTGAGTAGTTTATTGATTTACTAAATATAGAACCAACGTAACCATAGAACACCTAAGCGTGTGAATAGCAGAAGAGTTTATTGTTCATGCACAAGTTCAGCAGGATTCAAGATGGCGCCACACACGAGTTGTGTGTTGGCGCTGATCAAAATGACTTGAAACACTATTCAAATTTGAACTATTTTCAGTCTGTTGCCAGAAATTGAACAACATTCTGAAGATGCCTCATCATGAATGAGCCGTCTCTCTTCATATAATTTGTGAAACAATCAAAATGGCACCACCCATTGACTAGAAGTGCACTGTTTTCAAACTCTTAGGGTATATACATTTCTTTCATACTCTTTTATATACACATTTTATCTATAGAGCTCGATATAAATCGTTCAATGAGTAGATAATCAATTTTGACATATAATCATGTTAGAAAAGCAGTTTTTGTCACTACTAAATATTCGCAAAGAAATATTGCTTATATAGTAATGTAATTATGGTATATATCTTCAGGAAGTTCAGCAAGTGGTTCATTTTTATTACTAGTACAACACACCAAACAAACAGAGGTACCCGGTAACAGTGCAACAAAAATTCCTTCAGTCCCTCACTAGGATATTAAAAGATCAATTCTGAACTTTTTTTATAGCTATATTCATAGTATTAAAACCAGAAATAGTACATATATAGTAAAGTTCACATTTAATAAAATAGCAACAGATATATTTGATTAAAGTTGAGGAGTCTGAAAAAATATTATATCAAATTTATTTGGGATTGACAATAAATCTCTTAAACGTTGTGGCAAATTAAAACAGTTGAGATTACATTCATTTCCAAGTGAGATTATGTTCTATCTTCATGTTATCAAATGAACAATTTTTTTTTCAATTCTGAAAATGTTGTCTTCAAACAAGTTCTTCCACTATCTCAATTTATTTCATGGGGTTGTTTTCATTTAATTTTTGTGTAGGGTAATAGAGTGAAAGGGAAAGTGGAAATTTTTATATTTTTTTCAAAGAAAATTGTCGCATAGCTCGAACAATTAGTAAATTCTCGCAACAGTTTTGTGATTTGAATCCTTGTTTTAACAAATTTCAATAAATTTAAGTAACTTGCCCGTTATTTGGGGGTGGGTGAAACATTCTCTAGTCTTTGAAAACTGAGAAAGGATGTGTTCAAAAAGTGCTTTATTAGGCCCGGAACTGCACAACAAAGACATTGACCCCATACTCACAACAATTGACCTCTCGAAGAGTTGTGCGAACAGTTTGAATTACAGTAAATTCCCGCCATCGTCAGCATAATAGTTTTAGTCATCTTGTAAATTTGATTCGGTTAGAAACAGGTCGCGTGAATTACAGCTGGTCACACTTGGGAAGTGGAACGATAAATTACATTGTAACTATCCTCGCGTGATCATCTCTGCCGATATTTCATTCAATCATTGCCGGCAACTGGTCATTCAAGCATGCCGATAGTCTGACGCAGCGTGCACCGATGTGGCCTAGTCCGGTGACACACGCATGGGTCTAAAAACTTGAAAATTTACTTGTTATTTTTAGAACTTACCGATTTCTTGGTTGAGTGCTTCCTTGTAAAAAATGTCAAACTGTCGCGCATTTGAAAGGAAAATAACGGTGCAATTCTAACACTACATTGCAGAACTGCATTTGCACTCTCGGCTTTGAATCACTGCGCCGTGCACAACAAACCAACTTCCGGTCGTTTTCATAGTGTAAAAGTGCCAGTTTAGTAGCGTGCCGAGTTAAAGTCATATGGATTATATATCCACGGCGCCAACAAAAAAAAATCAAGCAATCACAATATGTATGTCCAAATTAAATAGGAAAAGTAAACTGTTTTATTCCGTAATCAACCATCATGCCTTGCGAATTTGCAAGTTTTAAGATCGAGGCTATTATTGTAAGTAAGTAAGTAATTCTTTATTGCTATCGTATCCCATTTGAGATCTTGACATAAAATACAATAAAGTCAAAAACATGTAATAATAAAAAAAAATGAAAATAAAAGGAAATACTAAAAATACTGTAAATGAATGAAATAAATACATATCTCACAATAAGAGATAAATGAATAATTGTAATATAATGTAAATAAATGTAAATCTGTGTTTTGTAGGGGTTTTTTTGAGGCAGCTGGTACTGAAGTTATTGTTTGATTTTTTGCTCCCTAAGCATAAAGCAAGTATAAATGTGTTTTGAAGCGTCTTTAATTATGTGATCGTTTTTATTATTTAATACGTTTATTAATGTCTCTCCATACATTTTATGTTTAGTAAAAAGGCTGGTTCTCTCTTTATCATATAGCTGGCACGTGAAAAGGAAATGTTTCTCATTTTCAATTTCTCCAAGATCACAGACAGGGCATATTCTATCAGAGATGGAGATGTTTTTGTATCTGCCTGATTCAATCTGTAAACGGTGGGCACTTATTCTAAGTTTAGTCATTGCAGCACGATATAGTGGATTTTTAATTATTTGGAGGTATTTCTCAAAAGAAAAATCAGTTTTTATTTCTCTGTATGTTCTCAATTTGTTTTTGTGATGCATGCCCTTATCATCATCAAACATGCATTCTTTACTTTTTTCTGGAATTGCATTTTAAGTTTTTCTGTAATGTCTTCAATAGTAGCATTGCTGTATTTAATTTGCCCATCTTTCCAGATGTTACTTAAATTTAGGTTTTCCAAAATCTTTTTCACACCAGATACCCAGTTTTTAGTACCAGAATCATGCATCTTAATACCAAGCTTGTATGCTTCACATACTAATGTATTTTCAGGCATTTCCTGAACTCTCATCCAATATTTTAACAATTGTTTTGTACCCTGCATTGTAAGAGGGTACCTCCCTAATTCAATTAAACATGGCAAGTTTGAGGCTCTGCTGTTCACCTTTAATAAAAACTTGCAGAATTTGGTATGGAGTTTTTCCATGGGTGTTGTCAAATTCCAAAGCTGTTTTGTGTGGGCAATAATATCACTAGACCATATTTCAGTGCAGTATAAGAGAATCGGTCTAACTACTGCATCAAACATCTTCAAATGAATTCTGAGTGGTGTACAAGTTGCCGAAAATAATAGCTGATTCATTTTGAAGCAGGCCTTAAGAGCTTTGTTTTTTAGGTCTACCTGGGCTTTTTTCTAATTTCCCTGTTGTATTTAAATTTATGCCAAGGTAAGTGTATGATGTCACTCTTTCCAGTACATCCTGGTTTATAAAAAAATTATATTTGTCTAGGCGTCTACCTACTTTGTTAAATATGATTGTTTTAGATTTTTTAATGTTGATCTCCAACTTCCATTTGTGGCAGTATAATTGCAGGGAATTAATCGCATTCTGAAGACCTGTATTGGTTTCTGAAAGGAGAAGCAAGTCATCTGCATAAAGTAAACATGGAAGTTGGTTATTTAATAAAGTTGGTGGGTCATTGCGTGATGCATTTATAACTTTAACTTTATTGACATTATTCTTTCTATAGAAGATGAACATAGTCAAGTGAAATAAAAAAAAAGTAAAAAGGATAATCAAAAAATTAAAATAACAGATTAATTAAAGGGCAATTAAAAGGTAGTGCAGAATCAGGTGTTTTATTAATACACACCTGTTTGCATTATAAACACACCAAGCTTAATGTGGCAGTTTGTCATAATGTAAAGAAATTTATCGGGATGATCCATTGAAATAAAATTAGGATTATCCTTATGTAAGTCTGTAAAAAGTATCTGCCTCATTTTATTGTGCTGTGGGCAGTCCATAATATAATGGTACTCATCCTCAACTGAGTTATTGTCACATCTTGTGCAGATTCTGTGTTCCAGTTTTGTTTTTGGTCTAGTATACCTCCCTTTCTCAATCATAAGCTGATGGTCACTAATTCTTAATTTACAAATATATTTTCTATATTTTGAATTATTCACATCCATCAAATATTTTTCCATTTTGAAGTTTGTTTTAAACTTCCTGTAGGTGCGAAGTTTGTTGAGCTCTCCTGAATCAGATTTTTCTAAATTAATGTCACTCTTCCACTTTTTTGAATAATCATCTTCTATTTTTTCTAAAACTCCCTTCACACTTTTACTATCCCCCTTCCAGTAATCATTAATATTATCAACACCAGTTATTTGACTGATTGTTGTTGCCCACTTTGTTTTGTTGTCGATATTGTAAGACATTGCCTCATGAATTAGAGTGTTTTCTTTCACAGTGCATGATCTATGCCAGTATTTTATCATCATTTTATTAATAAATACTGACAGTGGATGTCTACCCAGCTCTCCTCTTACAGCCAAATTTGTTGCAGACTGGTTTATATGACTTTTAATATCATTTAAGTATATATTAAAAAGCAGCGGACTTAGACCATCGCCCTGTCTGATGCCTTTCTCAATTGGGAAAGTATTGGTCAAGCCATTTTTAACCTTCACACATCCAGTAGAGTTTGTATAGATTGCTTTAATAATATTATAAAATTTACCAGTGACTCCATTGTTTCTGAGCTTGTGTAAAAGACCCACATGCCAGATGGAGTCAAAGGCCTTTTTGAAATCGATAAAGCATGCAAACAGGTACTTTCCATTGGTAGTATATTTTGTTAGCAACTGTTTTAACACAAAAATGTGATCGCGGGTCCCAAATTTTGGCATGAATCCTATCTGCTCTTTGATTATTAAATTTTTCTCCAAGAGATAGTTGCTTAAACGCTGTTTGAGAATGGATGTAAACAATTTGCTTAAAGTGTTGAGGAGAGTTATCCCCCTGTAATTACCGGGGTCTGTAGAGTCACCTGTACGAGGAGGCGTTACAAACCAAACAAACCCAAAATGAAAATATCCAGATTTTTTTTTTTTCAAAATTGCGATACGTTATTTGCAATGTGCAGAACACTATACTTTTTTCCAGTAAAACTGTAAAGAATGCGCCAAACATGCCAAACTGCAAAAACACACTAGAATATTCAATCCCCCAAAATTCAGCTCGTATAAATTACAGTACGGAGTTGCGCCCTCAACAAACCAATCTTAACTTAATTGATATAGGACACAGAGGGCGCAACGCTCTGCCTGGAAAGAAAGCACCCTGTGTAAATGAGTGTTTTCATTAGTGAATGAATGATGCAATGAGAGCAGTATAAATTTAGATGAAACTACAACTTGATGATGAGTTTCACACTTTAGTATTGTAGATTTAGTATTTTAGGCTGAGTGTGGTATTTCAGAATGCTTTGAGAATTTAGTCTCTTTCAAAGTGATCTGAAAACGATTGGAGTAAAATGGACATGTGTGTGAAGGTTACTAAACAATACTTTATATGGAACGACTCAGTTGTATGCATGTCTTCTACACTGTTTCAAGCTGGAGTGCGAGTTCTGCGAAGGTCATCAGTGGCGGCGGCACCAAGGAGGCAGAGGGGGCGGTTCCGCGCTCAAAAAAAATGTTTGGGGGCGTCGTCCCCCGAAAATCAAGTTGTAACCTTTTGTGTCAGCAAAATTCGCCCCTCAGGAAATAGCGTTTCAGTGGGTCTAGATTTCAGATTTCGTCCCCTCATGCAAATTCGTGCCACCGCCTCTGATTATGCAGGAAAACTATATAAGATTATTTTTATAATAAATACGTCAAACACATAAAGTACATATGCAATTATGACAGCATTCCACAGCAATTCGTGGACTCCACTGCCAAGTACAGTTGTGATGGCGCCATAAGCTGGGTTATCTGATATAGCGCCACCAGTTGTCCGATGTACAAGACATATTTGTCTTTACACTTACGGGAAACGTGCCAACGTTAGTCAATGTTATTATTATTTTAAAATACATGTTCAATTATTTATTTCTGTCATATCATTTGTTTTATTTTTATTAATTATATATTTGATGACATTTTTTCTAAACTTTTTGGTAATCGCGAAATAAAAATAATACAAAATGACATGTACGTAATAATAATAAAAACTATTTACAAAATAATAAATATATATTGCAAATAAATGATGATTTTCATTCAACTGTTGTTTGGATATAGTAACGCTTGATTGCATTTTTATTTATGGGTTATTTCACTACGAAAAAAAGACGAACAAAAAGGATATAACAACACGTTGACACTTGTTTATTTTTTCAAAACTGTAATCACACATAAATAATTATATATATATATTATCGGCAACTTTAAAAAAACATCAAACCAAGTATAAACAATATCGATAAGATGAAAGCACAATTTAGTTAATGACATCGAAAACCGGACTTAAATGTGTTCTAGTCTTTACGGTGAGTTTTGTGATGTCTCTTCAGATTTCCAGACTGACTGAATGCCATATTACAACCTGTGAACGCACATGCGAATGGCTTCTCACCAGTATGAGTACGAATATGTTTCCTGAGAGTCGACGCATCCGTAAAACTTCTCTTGCAGTCGTCAACAGTACAATGGTATGGTTTCTCACCTGTATGAATACGTTGATGTGCTCGGTACGACGAACTCTGTGTAAATGACTTGTGGCATTCCTTACAGTTATACGGTCTCAGGTTATCGTGCCTCCGCATGTGAGTTTGCAGATTAACTTTTTGCGTAAAGCGGCGACTGCACTTCTCGCATTGGTGTGCCTTGTCACCGGCATGGATTTTCATGTGAGCTACCAGCGATGACTTACGAGTGAACAGATGATCACACTCTGAACATCGGATCTCGTTGTCCCGAGACATACGACGCTTTCGTCTCTTTGCTAGTATTCTTTTGGGGTTCACGAGCTTGGGTTGGGTGGTACACAAGTTACGAATGTTTTTTCCTTAATGATGACCAAAGTCAATGATGAACACACAAAATGATGACCAGAGTAAATGATGAGCACACTAAATAATGACCAAAGTAAATGATGAACACACAAAATGATGACCAGAGTAAATGATGAGCACACTAAATGATGACCAAAGTAAATTTTTTTTTTTTTTTTATTTCTTACACTAGTTTTATTAACAAATAATATAAAAGTACATCACAAACAATAGTGGTAGGTGGCAAAGTATTGGTATTTATAAATATGCAATGAATGTACAGGCTTATAATAATAGATTAAGATTTACAGCCCACAATGAAGTAAATTCTTGGAATTTGCCAGCAGTTTGTGCTTGCCTTTTTTTAACTAGAATCTTATTTTTCAATTCTCGTAAGAAGCCATTAAAACTAATATGAAATAAACGGTTTCTGAAATATTTTTGCTTGTATATGTACCATTTTCCAAGTAAAATACAGTAATTCATAATGAAATTATCTCTATTAAGTGGTATTAATCCAAACATTACATCTTTACAAGATAATTGTTTATAATCAGATATAGCTACCTCATACCAGCGTGTTAAATCACTCCAAAAACAATTTATTATATTACACTGGAATAGGAAGTGACATAATGTGTCGACCTTGTCACAATCATTACATAAATCAGTATCTATTATACCCCATTTCTATAACCTAGTCTTACATGGAAAGATTCTATGGAGTATTTTATATTGAAAAGCCTGAAGTTTAGTTTCACTGGTAATATTAAATGACATTAAAATATTGTACCCACTGATCATTTTGAATGTCCTCAAAGATTGCTGGTCATTTGTGAACTGCAATTATAGCTGGCACTTCAAGAGTATTCATAAATAGATTGTAATATTGTTTGCAAGATAGTACATTACAAGTTATTGTATTGTAGGTTCGTGACCTCTGACCATCATAAATGTTCTTCCATCGAGATGGGATGGCCGCATTTATTGTTAAATAATTCAAAAAGTTGAATGATCTTGTATTGAATTTATTTAATAACCTATCTACATTTAAAAAACCTTTTTCATTAAAGAGGTCTTTTACGTAAAGAATGCCTGCTCTAAAGCAATTTCTAAAGAATAAAGTATTTTTGTCACTTGTAACGTGGATATTATACCACAGTGATTGGTTCAGAATGTCATGCTTTGTCATTGGATCGTCATCAGACAACTTTGAGTAACATTCAACAATTTGTTTATAGAATCGGGGTAGTGTGGTTGGAATGGCAGATGGAGGAAATTTTCCATTAATAAAACACATACAGAATATACATTAAAATAACTTTCTGGAATTAATCTCCAACTGGCTACAGTTGGATTAATAAATTGTTTAATCCAGTTACATTTCAAGGAATTCATGTAACACCGAGAGTCCAGCATGTTTAGACCACCACACTATCTTTCTCGTGATCACATTTCTCTTTATTTTGTCATTTTTTCCAGACCAGAGAAATTTATAAATTAGTGTCTGCATTTGGTTAATCCCCCAATCTGGTGTATAAAGAATCAAACTAATGTACGAGATCTGAGAAATGGCGAGAGATTTAATAATGGTTATTTTACCTAATAAAGATAGATCCCGTTGCTGCCAGATATTTAAGATACTTTTCATTTTCTCTAACCGTGTAGTGTAGTTTATTTTAATCAGATTTTCGTTATCATGGGCAAACCAGACTCCCAATCACAAGACTTGTGACTGTGTCCATTTTAAACGAAATGGTTTTTTTTCCAGGAAGCGATACTGTCCTAACCAAACTGCCTATGTTTTGTCCTAGTTACTTTTTAGACCAGCTGCAAAGTAAAAACGAGTGAGCGCATTCAGTGAGTTCTGAATTGAAATATCATCGCGTAGATTTGTGGTGTCGTCTGCTAGCTGTGAAATCTTCACAGCTGTTTCAAAAAGTTTTAAACCCGCAATTGAACTATTGTCTCTAATATAAATTGCTAGAAGCTCCACTGCAATAATAAAAAGCAGAGCAGAGATGGGACATCCTTGTCTAATACCCCTCTCTAGTTTAAAAAAAGGAGTCGAAAACCCACTATTACTGACACAGCTTTCTATATTACTATAGAGTACCTTGACCTACCGACAGAAAATGGATCCAAAATTGAACACACGCAAAGCACGTAACAAGTAGCACCAGCATATAGAGTCGAAAGCCTTTAAGAAGTCAATGAATATGAGAGCACCTGTGACATTACCCAAATAGCTTTCATGAAATACATCAACGATCAATCGAATATTGTGACCGATATAACGACCTTTGATATAGCTAGTTTGATCCGGGTGTATAATTTGTGGTAAAATGTCATGAAGTCTATTGGACAGGGCTTTTGTTAAGATTTTATAATCCGTATTTAGCAGCGTGACAGGCCTCCAATTCTTTAGGTGACGCAAATCCTTGTCCTTTTTTGGTATCGGTATGATTACCCCCCTTTTTTGTTCAATGGAAAGTTCACCTACTTCCAATGTGCACAATAAAAAATCTAATACTATGTTCCCAATTTTTGACCAGAAATAACGGTAAAATTCTGGGGTGAAACCATCTGAACCCGGAGATTTATTGTTTTTTAAAGAGAAAAGTGCGTGCGTGTATTCAATTAAAGTTAAGTCACGATCACATGTCTGCCTTTGATCTTCGCTCAATTGCGGAATATTTGGCTGGTTAACAAAAATATCTTCTGCTTTCCGAACAGAATCTGGGTCATTTTTATGCAAACTTTGTTCACTATATAATTTGGAATAAAAATTATGCTGTTCTTTTAGAATTATTTTCATGTTTGAGGTACATGTACCGTCGTCAGTAATAATAGAAGACATAGAATTTATTTTTGCATTGTGTTTCTCAAGACTTAGAAAATATTTTGTACACTTCTCTCCCTCCTCTATCCACTGTGCCCGTGAACGTATAATTGCACCTGAAGTAAGTGTATTATTCAAATTCTCAAATTCTGATTTCACCGCCACATATTCGTTAAGTTTACTCTCATCATTATGTTCGTTAATTTCTTTTTCCAAAGTTTCTAGTCGTTTTATGAATGGAATACGTAATCGTTTCCCTACGTATTTCGCATTTATACATTTCCCATTTTAATCGTTTGTCAGTAAAATTATTATATGTTACATTAAGATTATCAATTGTTTGGGTAATCAGTTGTGTATATTTGTTGTCGTCTAGTAAACTTGCATTAAACTTCCAAAAACCCCTACCTCTTTCACTAGAACCAAACTTTACTTAACGAAATAAGGCTGTGATCAGACTTAATGGAATGCTTTATGTCGCACTTAATAACACTGTAATTCAAATTGCGGGACAGTAACCAGAAATCTAGCCTGCTTTGAATAAGTGGGTTGCTGCGTCTCCAGGTGTAACGCCTCGCGTCTGGGTTGAGAACACGCCAAACGTCAAACAAATCAAATTCATCAATTAATTCTTTGATCCCATTAGCATACTTTGATTGCTTTATGGTTGCGCCACCTGACCAAAGTAGATGATGAGCACACTAAATGATGACCAAAGTAAATGATGAGCACACTAAATGATGACCAAAGTAAATGATGAGCACACTAAAATGATGACCAAAGTAAATGATGAGCACACTAAATGATGACCGAAGTAAATGATGAGCACACTAAATGATGATCAGAGTAAATGATGAGCACACTAAATGATGACCAAAGTAAATGATGAGCACACTATGATGACCAAAGTAAATGATGAGCACACTAAATGATGACCGAAGTAAATGATGAGCACACTACAGATGACCAAAGTAAATGATGAGCACACTAAATAATAAATAATTGTTGCTATTTTTATTACTATGTAGCAGGCAATGCCAGGCGAGCAAGCACAGTTGAGTAGTTTATTGATTTACTAAATATAGAACCAACGTAACCATAGAACACCTAAGCGTGTGAATAGCAGAAGAGTTTATTGTTCATGCACAAGTTCAGCAGGATTCAAGATGGCGCCACACACGAGTTGTGTGTTGGCGCTGATCAAAATGACTTGAAACACTATTCAAATTTGAACTATTTTCAGTCTGTTGCCAGAAATTGAACAACATTCTGAAGATGCCTCATCATGAATGAGCCGTCTCTCTTCATATAATTTGTGAAACAATCAAAATGGCACCACCCATTGACTAGAAGTGCACTGTTTTCAAACTCTTAGGGTATATACATTTCTTTCATACTCTTTTATATACACATTTTATCTATAGAGCTCGATATAAATCGTTCAATGAGTAGATAATCAATTTTGACATATAATCATGTTAGAAAAGCAGTTTTTGTCACTACTAAATATTCGCAAAGAAATATTGCTTATATAGTAATGTAATTATGGTATATATCTTCAGGAAGTTCAGCAAGTGGTTCATTTTTATTACTAGTACAACACACCAAACAAACAGAGGTACCCGGTAACAGTGCAACAAAAATTCCTTCAGTCCCTCACTAGGATATTAAAAGATCAATTCTGAACTTTTTTTATAGCTATATTCATAGTATTAAAACCAGAAATAGTACATATATAGTAAAGTTCACATTTAATAAAATAGCAACAGATATATTTGATTAAAGTTGAGGAGTCTGAAAAAATATTATATCAAATTTATTTGGGATTGACAATAAATCTCTTAAACGTTGTGGCAAATTAAAACAGTTGAGATTACATTCATTTCCAAGTGAGATTATGTTCTATCTTCATGTTATCAAATGAACAATTTTTTTTTCAATTCTGAAAATGTTGTCTTCAAACAAGTTCTTCCACTATCTCAATTTATTTCATGGGGTTGTTTTCATTTAATTTTTGTGTAGGGTAATAGAGTGAAAGGGAAAGTGGAAATTTTTATATTTTTTTCAAAGAAAATTGTCGCATAGCTCGAACAATTAGTAAATTCTCGCAACAGTTTTGTGATTTGAATCCTTGTTTTAACAAATTTCAATAAATTTAAGTAACTTGCCCGTTATTTGGGGGTGGGTGAAACATTCTCTAGTCTTTGAAAACTGAGAAAGGATGTGTTCAAAAAGTGCTTTATTAGGCCCGGAACTGCACAACAAAGACATTGACCCCATACTCACAACAATTGACCTCTCGAAGAGTTGTGCGAACAGTTTGAATTACAGTAAATTCCCGCCATCGTCAGCATAATAGTTTTAGTCATCTTGTAAATTTGATTCGGTTAGAAACAGGTCGCGTGAATTACAGCTGGTCACACTTGGGAAGTGGAACGATAAATTACATTGTAACTATCCTCGCGTGATCATCTCTGCCGATATTTCATTCAATCATTGCCGGCAACTGGTCATTCAAGCATGCCGATAGTCTGACGCAGCGTGCACCGATGTGGCCTAGTCCGGTGACACACGCATGGGTCTAAAAACTTGAAAATTTACTTGTTATTTTTAGAACTTACCGATTTCTTGGTTGAGTGCTTCCTTGTAAAAAATGTCAAACTGTCGCGCATTTGAAAGGAAAATAACGGTGCAATTCTAACACTACATTGCAGAACTGCATTTGCACTCTCGGCTTTGAATCACTGCGCCGTGCACAACAAACCAACTTCCGGTCGTTTTCATAGTGTAAAAGTGCCAGTTTAGTAGCGTGCCGAGTTAAAGTCATATGGATTATATATCCACGGCGCCAACAAAAAAAAATCAAGCAATCACAATATGTATGTCCAAATTAAATAGGAAAAGTAAACTGTTTTATTCCGTAATCAACCATCATGCCTTGCGAATTTGCAAGTTTTAAGATCGAGGCTATTATTGTAAGTAAGTAAGTAATTCTTTATTGCTATCGTATCCCATTTGAGATCTTGACATAAAATACAATAAAGTCAAAAACATGTAATAATAAAAAAAAATGAAAATAAAAGGAAATACTAAAAATACTGTAAATGAATGAAATAAATACATATCTCACAATAAGAGATAAATGAATAATTGTAATATAATGTAAATAAATGTAAATCTGTGTTTTGTAGGGGTTTTTTTGAGGCAGCTGGTACTGAAGTTATTGTTTGATTTTTTGCTCCCTAAGCATAAAGCAAGTATAAATGTGTTTTGAAGCGTCTTTAATTATGTGATCGTTTTTATTATTTAATACGTTTATTAATGTCTCTCCATACATTTTATGTTTAGTAAAAAGGCTGGTTCTCTCTTTATCATATAGCTGGCACGTGAAAAGGAAATGTTTCTCATTTTCAATTTCTCCAAGATCACAGACAGGGCATATTCTATCAGAGATGGAGATGTTTTTGTATCTGCCTGATTCAATCTGTAAACGGTGGGCACTTATTCTAAGTTTAGTCATTGCAGCACGATATAGTGGATTTTTAATTATTTGGAGGTATTTCTCAAAAGAAAAATCAGTTTTTATTTCTCTGTATGTTCTCAATTTGTTTTTGTGATGCATGCCCTTATCATCATCAAACATGCATTCTTTACTTTTTTCTGGAATTGCATTTTAAGTTTTTCTGTAATGTCTTCAATAGTAGCATTGCTGTATTTAATTTGCCCATCTTTCCAGATGTTACTTAAATTTAGGTTTTCCAAAATCTTTTTCACACCAGATACCCAGTTTTTAGTACCAGAATCATGCATCTTAATACCAAGCTTGTATGCTTCACATACTAATGTATTTTCAGGCATTTCCTGAACTCTCATCCAATATTTTAACAATTGTTTTGTACCCTGCATTGTAAGAGGGTACCTCCCTAATTCAATTAAACATGGCAAGTTTGAGGCTCTGCTGTTCACCTTTAATAAAAACTTGCAGAATTTGGTATGGAGTTTTTCCATGGGTGTTGTCAAATTCCAAAGCTGTTTTGTGTGGGCAATAATATCACTAGACCATATTTCAGTGCAGTATAAGAGAATCGGTCTAACTACTGCATCAAACATCTTCAAATGAATTCTGAGTGGTGTACAAGTTGCCGAAAATAATAGCTGATTCATTTTGAAGCAGGCCTTAAGAGCTTTGTTTTTTAGGTCTACCTGGGCTTTTTTCTAATTTCCCTGTTGTATTTAAATTTATGCCAAGGTAAGTGTATGATGTCACTCTTTCCAGTACATCCTGGTTTATAAAAAAATTATATTTGTCTAGGCGTCTACCTACTTTGTTAAATATGATTGTTTTAGATTTTTTAATGTTGATCTCCAACTTCCATTTGTGGCAGTATAATTGCAGGGAATTAATCGCATTCTGAAGACCTGTATTGGTTTCTGAAAGGAGAAGCAAGTCATCTGCATAAAGTAAACATGGAAGTTGGTTATTTAATAAAGTTGGTGGGTCATTGCGTGATGCATTTATAACTTTAACTTTATTGACATTATTCTTTCTATAGAAGATGAACATAGTCAAGTGAAATAAAAAAAAAGTAAAAAGGATAATCAAAAAATTAAAATAACAGATTAATTAAAGGGCAATTAAAAGGTAGTGCAGAATCAGGTGTTTTATTAATACACACCTGTTTGCATTATAAACACACCAAGCTTAATGTGGCAGTTTGTCATAATGTAAAGAAATTTATCGGGATGATCCATTGAAATAAAATTAGGATTATCCTTATGTAAGTCTGTAAAAAGTATCTGCCTCATTTTATTGTGCTGTGGGCAGTCCATAATATAATGGTACTCATCCTCAACTGAGTTATTGTCACATCTTGTGCAGATTCTGTGTTCCAGTTTTGTTTTTGGTCTAGTATACCTCCCTTTCTCAATCATAAGCTGATGGTCACTAATTCTTAATTTACAAATATATTTTCTATATTTTGAATTATTCACATCCATCAAATATTTTTCCATTTTGAAGTTTGTTTTAAACTTCCTGTAGGTGCGAAGTTTGTTGAGCTCTCCTGAATCAGATTTTTCTAAATTAATGTCACTCTTCCACTTTTTTGAATAATCATCTTCTATTTTTTCTAAAACTCCCTTCACACTTTTACTATCCCCCTTCCAGTAATCATTAATATTATCAACACCAGTTATTTGACTGATTGTTGTTGCCCACTTTGTTTTGTTGTCGATATTGTAAGACATTGCCTCATGAATTAGAGTGTTTTCTTTCACAGTGCATGATCTATGCCAGTATTTTATCATCATTTTATTAATAAATACTGACAGTGGATGTCTACCCAGCTCTCCTCTTACAGCCAAATTTGTTGCAGACTGGTTTATATGACTTTTAATATCATTTAAGTATATATTAAAAAGCAGCGGACTTAGACCATCGCCCTGTCTGATGCCTTTCTCAATTGGGAAAGTATTGGTCAAGCCATTTTTAACCTTCACACATCCAGTAGAGTTTGTATAGATTGCTTTAATAATATTATAAAATTTACCAGTGACTCCATTGTTTCTGAGCTTGTGTAAAAGACCCACATGCCAGATGGAGTCAAAGGCCTTTTTGAAATCGATAAAGCATGCAAACAGGTACTTTCCATTGGTAGTATATTTTGTTAGCAACTGTTTTAACACAAAAATGTGATCGCGGGTCCCAAATTTTGGCATGAATCCTATCTGCTCTTTGATTATTAAATTTTTCTCCAAGAGATAGTTGCTTAAACGCTGTTTGAGAATGGATGTAAACAATTTGCTTAAAGTGTTGAGGAGAGTTATCCCCCTGTAATTACCGGGGTCTGTAGAGTCACCTGTACGAGGAGGCGTTACAAACCAAACAAACCCAAAATGAAAATATCCAGATTTTTTTTTTTTCAAAATTGCGATACGTTATTTGCAATGTGCAGAACACTATACTTTTTTCCAGTAAAACTGTAAAGAATGCGCCAAACATGCCAAACTGCAAAAACACACTAGAATATTCAATCCCCCAAAATTCAGCTCGTATAAATTACAGTACGGAGTTGCGCCCTCAACAAACCAATCTTAACTTAATTGATATAGGACACAGAGGGCGCAACGCTCTGCCTGGAAAGAAAGCACCCTGTGTAAATGAGTGTTTTCATTAGTGAATGAATGATGCAATGAGAGCAGTATAAATTTAGATGAAACTACAACTTGATGATGAGTTTCACACTTTAGTATTGTAGATTTAGTATTTTAGGCTGAGTGTGGTATTTCAGAATGCTTTGAGAATTTAGTCTCTTTCAAAGTGATCTGAAAACGATTGGAGTAAAATGGACATGTGTGTGAAGGTTACTAAACAATACTTTATATGGAACGACTCAGTTGTATGCATGTCTTCTACACTGTTTCAAGCTGGAGTGCGAGTTCTGCGAAGGTCATCAGTGGCGGCGGCACCAAGGAGGCAGAGGGGGCGGTTCCGCGCTCAAAAAAAATGTTTGGGGGCGTCGTCCCCCGAAAATCAAGTTGTAACCTTTTGTGTCAGCAAAATTCGCCCCTCAGGAAATAGCGTTTCAGTGGGTCTAGATTTCAGATTTCGTCCCCTCATGCAAATTCGTGCCACCGCCTCTGATTATGCAGGAAAACTATATAAGATTATTTTTATAATAAATACGTCAAACACATAAAGTACATATGCAATTATGACAGCATTCCACAGCAATTCGTGGACTCCACTGCCAAGTACAGTTGTGATGGCGCCATAAGCTGGGTTATCTGATATAGCGCCACCAGTTGTCCGATGTACAAGACATATTTGTCTTTACACTTACGGGAAACGTGCCAACGTTAGTCAATGTTATTATTATTTTAAAATACATGTTCAATTATTTATTTCTGTCATATCATTTGTTTTATTTTTATTAATTATATATTTGATGACATTTTTTCTAAACTTTTTGGTAATCGCGAAATAAAAATAATACAAAATGACATGTACGTAATAATAATAAAAACTATTTACAAAATAATAAATATATATTGCAAATAAATGATGATTTTCATTCAACTGTTGTTTGGATATAGTAACGCTTGATTGCATTTTTATTTATGGGTTATTTCACTACGAAAAAAAGACGAACAAAAAGGATATAACAACACGTTGACACTTGTTTATTTTTTCAAAACTGTAATCACACATTAATAATTTTTATATATATATTATCGGCAACTTTAAAAAAACATCAAACCAAGTATAAACAATATCGATAAGATGAAAGCACAATTTAGTTAATGACATCGAAAACCGGACTTAAATGTGTTCTAGTCTTTACGGTGAGTTTTGTGATGTCTCTTCAGATTTCCAGACTGACTGAATGCCATATTACAACCTGTGAACGCACATGCGAATGGCTTCTCACCAGTATGAGTACGAATATGTTTCCTGAGAGTCGACGCATCCGTAAAACTTCTCTTGCAGTCGTCAACAGTACAATGGTATGGTTTCTCACCTGTATGAATACGTTGATGTGCTCGGTACGACGAACTCTGTGTAAATGACTTGTGGCATTCCTTACAGTTATATGGTCTCAGGTTATCGTGCCTCCGCATGTGAGTTTGCAGATTAACTTTTTGCGTAAAGCGGCGACTGCACTTCTCGCATTGGTGTGCCTTGTCACCGGCATGGATTTTCATGTGAGCTACCAGCGATGACTTACGAGTGAACAGATGATCACACTCTGAACATCGGATCTCGTTGTCCCGAGACATACGACGCTTTCGTCTCTTTGCTAGTATTCTTTTGGGGTTCACGAGCTTGGGTTGGGTGGTGATTTCAACTTCAGGTGCAGATAGTGGTTCAATGGTAAAGGCGAAATTCACATCATCGGAATGGCTTACGTCTGTGCATGGAGGTGAAAGACAGAGCTGTATTTGATCTCCATGGTCTGTGTAACTACTGTTATCATCTTCTCTAAATGAAGCCTCCCGGGCGTCTGAAAGATCGTTATGTTCACTACGAGAGGCTGGAGAGTCTGGTACTTGTTCAACGGTGTGGAAAGGTAGCACTTGTTCCAGTAAAGTACACAGCAACGATGATTTACCTGTCGCGGACGGAAACGAAACATGGTGTCCGAGCGCAGTTGACGAGGATAGTACTGGCACAGTGACACCAGTATCGGAACTCAATTGATACGATGAAAAGTTTAAATTAACCAAATAATTTGAATCCGATTGTCTATAACAAGGCACAGTCCCTCTACAACAAGGTGGCGTGTGGTTGTCACATGATTTGATGATCGGCAGTCTTGTCTGGTATTCATTAGGAAACACTGTGTTGTTCGCTGCCGGTGGTAGTATACCATAATTATCCTGGGGGAAATTCCTCTGGTCGCTAAATTGTGTCGCATCCGATGAAAGTTCCAATAAAGCTAGAGCTGCCATTTCTCGGTCTGAGTCTGAATGACTGTGGGGAAAATATGGATAAATTGACATAGAAATATATTATAGAAACTGTATTTAATCATCCTCCGACGAAAAGTTTCAATAACCAACTAAATCAAAGACAATCACAGTGTGTTTATATCGTATTAATTGTCTTTGTTATTTTTCAGTAAATACTTATAGTAAGGAGTATCATCAAATGTTGATTTTAACACGTGATTAGACAGGATTGGAACCGCGTCCGCATAGGAAGGTGTGAATCTCTATTGAATTTTGCATTGGCGCTCCGATTGGTCGAGAGTGTGGGAAAAGCAAATATCAGCCAAAAACGAAGAGAGACCACGCTAACTTTTCGAAACCGAGAGATACTACCTAACAATTACTACCAATTCATAACTAGTATTAAATTACTTACCATTTTACTCGCGAGAACGGTGGTGTGACGCCATAGTAAGTACCAACGGTTTCATTCAATGTCCTGAACATTTTTGCTGGAACTGGAAATTGTAGAGAAACAATTTAATAATCAATTAAATATTATGCAATTCATGTACAGAGATTTTTCAAGGCTTACTGGATTGTCGCATATATATTTGTGAAGCACACAATGTGCGTGTTTCAGTACGACGTGATATTTTTGTACGTCATGCGTTCTGCTGTCTCGTTTGTAGCATTCCCATAACGTCACTATATGGCAAGTAAATATATAATTGGAAATCCTGGAAAAGTTGCCTGCCTTCGGCCATGAAGGTAAAAATGCATTTTACTTTAATAGTTTGGTTTAACTATGAGCGTGCGCACAATGATCGAAATTTGAATAAGATGAAGCATATAGCTCCATGGATGAAATAACAGAATACTAGTATTACACAAGTGGCACATTGATATATAAGTCAAGTAAAATGCCACAACAGAGCTTTATCTAAAATTTCGCAAAACAAAAACAAAAAGAAAGAAAGAAAAAAGCGAAACAAGAAGCAAAAAACAGACTCTGTCTCGCAGTATAAACGCGTAAGCTATATCAAGGGGAGAGTATATATACGTAGTATAAAATGCAGCATTCAACACAGAGTCTGATTTAACAAAATTGAATGAGGCCGTCGTGAAAGTAAGTTCGAAAAAAACTACGCTAGCAAAACGCACTGTACATATGACATGTTATAACAATTGGATGTACTTACTTACCTTGCTAATGCAAACGAGTAAAAAGATGCGGAATAAATTAAAGTACTGTTTAAATGAAATATGTGGTAGAAGAGACGATTGATGATTACTTGGCAATCTTCCCCGGAGAAGTGGCTATCTTACGAACATCACATTGAATATAAAGTACAAAACACGTGACTTTGGCGGGTATCAATAAAGGGATAATAGGCTAAACAACATGTGGCGTAATTTCTTATCCAAATAAAACCATCGGCATTGCTTTGTGATCTCGCAGACTCACTCCTCCTTCGATGAGTGTGATGGGAGTTGGCTTGTACGTAGACAGCAGGACCCCGCGCCTTCTTGGCGCTAGTGATTCAGCTTCGACGGTGCCGTGGTTCTTGCAATAGGTCAATGGATTGGACGGCACGTTCCCTGTACTTTTCTTACGAAAATATCATGCCAACATAACAAGAAGTGAACACAGACAAACAGCAAAATACATGTATATACTATGGTAATTGAAATAATGTATTTATTTTAGTGAAAACAGTCCTTCCAGTTCTCCGTATTTAATGTGTACAAGGATGTGAACGCGTTGGGCTTGTTATTAAGATCACGTGGTGGCGCTGTTGCATAGGAATATACATACTAGTACTTACTGGTTTCCAAAACAGGAAAAGTTAGTTCAGTGTAATGGAAAGCAAATAAATACAAATATTCAATTAACCCAGGAAATGAATATTCCATGACACACATAAACCATGGAATTATAAACCACAAAACCCGGAATGAACAGCAGAGATAAAGGGGTCGTTTAAACAATTATTATTACTTTTTCGTCTTTGAAGTCCCTGATTGTTGTCGTCGGAAAGTAAAAGTTTCTTCACGGGCGGAAATATGACTTTTTTCATACACCAATCGTAGTCATACCGCGACTGAGCACACTCGCGAATAATGATCGTCATTTGATTTGTAGCCATTTACCTGGCTGGAATCTGTTGATACTCGTGGTGACAATGGATCGATTCGTCGAATCTCTGTCATTTTCACTTATTTTCAGCTGTTTTAAATATCATGTAACTAAAATTTCGTTCGATTCGTATTCAACAGATTTTGTGTTTTCATAGTTATGATCACAGTCTTGTTAGGTTCACTCTCAGACCACTAAAGAGGTTCACTGCGTACTTTGTAGATCGTTCGGTAAATAGTGTGTTGTTGAGATAATATTACCAAATGTTGCTTTTCGCACGTGATTAGGCAGGATTGGTGATCTGTCTATTGAAAATCATAGCAGTGCTCTGATTGGTCGAGACTGTGGGAAAAGCAAATATCAACTCAATGCGAGGGGAATCCATGGCAACATAACATTCCAAAGACTGCGATAAAATTAGTTGCTGAGATCTAAATTGATCATCTCGACATTTTCTACATACCTCGATAAAAATAATTTATGTGTGATTATGGTCGCGCACATCAATTCACAATATTCAATTTCACCGCCAAGTGGCGTGACGATGGGATATCTGCACAAAGCGGAGCTGGAAAGTCCGAGACGAAAATGCACAATCACACAAACTCCAGAGAGTGTATTATTATTATGGTGCAAACACAGACATATAATAAATATAGAGTCAAAATAACATTGTATATCAGAAATAGAGATGGTAGAACAACTGTACTAATTATTATTGTTTTCGTTCACTTAGTTTTGATCTCAATTTTTAATCTTAATGACGTTGACGTACACAGATTTAGCTTTTCTATATTAAATCAATAAATGTGTCATTTTTCATATATATTTTTCCTTGACAGTCACAAATTACTCGTACTATCGTTGTCGTGTTAGCTCCATGGTAGATCCCTGTCGAAAGTAAGACGGTTGTTTTCTAGCAGTGTATAATCAAATCAATTAAAAACTATATATTTTTATGCGATTTAATTTATGTTAATCCATTCTTGGATGTTGTCGGTGAATTTACAAAAAAAAAGTACCCTGTTGAGATATTATTTTACAGTACCCGAATTTTTAGTGACTTTTAGTCCTGCATTCTCGGAAACGGAAACGTGGTCTCGACACTTCACAGTGGCACGTAATAAAGCGATAATCGGACGAATAATCAATACCATGAGTTCCTATACAAATAACTTGTTAAATGTGTGAAACACACTGGTTAGGGCATCACGTCTTGTTGGCGTCAGTGATTTCGTCTTGGCCGTGTCCGGGAAAGGACTCCGGGGTCTTCACATTTTATCAATGGTTTGGGTCCGTGTTCGAAGATTTTTCATGGAAAAGTTACTCGTATAGGCGACATCCCATTTCATACGCCCACCCATAATAAAAACTACAGAAGAATTACTACTTTTTTGCTGTGATTTGTTCCTGCCATGGAAGGTACCAAGTTCCTACATTATATAACCGTGATTATATCATGGAGCTAAAATGAGGTCTATCGCAGAATGGAGGATAGTAATAGTTGTAGTGAGTCAGTGTATATCAAGCTTATTGCCATCCAGCCTGGAACTTCAACCGATCACTTGGTCAAAACACGGTTACTGAAAAACCTTGGTCAAAAGTATGCTAGACAATTACTTTGATTGCTATCCGTGCAGTAGCTGTACACTTATCCCACGGGTACGCGCAGGTTTTGCCACAGAACGTTCGGCCATCGTTTCCATGGAGGTCATTTCCAACACGGAAAGCGCGTTTTTGCAGAAGACTGACTTTTCGACCACGCACCAAGGATCATTTATTCGTGGGCCGCTTATGAATGGCCGGCTTTAGCAAAACCGCGCGATTCGAACGATGTCCATGCGTGTGCTTTATAATATACCGATTGGATTTATGTGACAATAGTGGTTCGGCATATTTATTTTATTTTATTTGCGTCACAAGCACGGCATATTTATTTTTATTTACCAAGAACTCGTGCGTTACAAGTATGTACGGAACAATGCTGGATTGAGACAGCTAAGCCCAGGCATTGAAAAGTGATGAGAGCTACAAAATAGGCTTTTTGAGTAAAGATGATGTAATCTTTGTAGAAACATGGCAGTAAAACAAACTATTGGCAGTGCCCATCGCTAATTCTTTCTGATGGGTGACTGAAACGCCACCGGACACATGCAGAAACATAATTCAAATAAGGTCCAAGTCCCTCCTCACACAAAGGCATTATGTACTCAGACTCGATATAAAATACATTGTACATAGTAGTGAAACAGAACGGCGAATGTAATGTTCTAGTAAGGCCATGTAGCGGCGCTGTCGTATAATTACCATAGATGTCTGTTGTCCTTACAACAGTGCAAGAGGGCAAAATAAACGATTCCAAAACGATATTTTTTGCAATGTCGGAAATCACAATCTGAGGTGTGTAGGTCCGTGGATAGAAATCGTGATGAAATCAAACCCATGGGAATCTAAGATTTCAGCCACACTGTTGAAAAGAACGCACAATAGCGTAGATAGTAAATAACACACAAGTTGTTGTTGTTGTTGTTGTTGTTGTGATTTGTTAATAATTACTAAATGTTGATTTTAACGAGTGATTATGCCGGATTTGTAGCACGTCCAGATAACGTGGTGTAAATCCCTATAGAAATCGTATCAGTGCGCTGATTGGTCGAGAATGTGGGAAAACCAAATACAGTACCAGCTAAAAACGAAGTGAGCCCATGCACCGTCCCTCAACACCGATGAACATCGAAACGCGCATACGGACAATAGAAGTCAGATCGTTTCTTAACCGGGTGTTGAGGGACGGTGGCCCATGGTAACGTTGTCAAATAAACTTTGGGGACATTTGTCATCTTGACAATTATCTTACGAATTAAGATTACTTTGTCTTTGTATTTCACCGGCGAAACCGGTGTTACATGATGCACAGTCCCTCTATCCATTGACCTATCAACATGGTGTTGCCATGGAACTATAAACTATAGTTCCATGGTGTTGCAAACGCGACGTGTACATAGCCTGTTTCACATTTAGCTTGTCGGCCCATTTTTTTTTTTTTTTTTTTTTTTTTTGGCGAACGAATAAGATAAAATTTAGTCCGTTTTCACGGCCGGCCTTAACGTTCTCCTAACGTCAGAAGTATCCAACATGGTTGACCTCAACGTGTTTTTTTCTGTATTCACGTACAAAATCTCGAAGAAGACGTGGTTTGCATGATCGGAATGGTGTATTAAATCGTCCTGGAGTTCTCCCAACCACAGTCCCTCTATCCCTATGTGACTTGTGGCGGAGGGAGTTAGCACAACGAGCTGTGCAGTTTGATTTGAGATATGTTTTTTTTAACTGTTAAATGGAAACTCGGCTACAGTGGCCTGACACTAAAACGAGACAAAACACAAATAGTTGTGTTCATACTGTAGCAAAATTAGGGCCGACCCTAGCACCTCCTTCCAGCCGTAACTTATTTTATGTATTATTTGACAGAAACAAACAAACATACAATTCAGTAACGACCGGACCGTCTATTTTGAATACAAGATGGATTTTCTTTTTATTACGACGAGTCCAGTGACCGGGTGAGACAGTTGCGGGGTACTAGAATATTACTAATAATGTGGCTAGATCAGAACAGTGGCATCGGCGGAGATGACCGCCGGCGTCAGGTCCTCATTAAAGTGCCTGTGAAATGGCTGTTATTTTCTCACCTAAAATCATTCATTGGTACATCAATATTATTAATATTTATGTTTCTAAGCATAAATTATTTTTTTAAGTGAAAAAATGCGTTTTAAACTCTAAACTTTAAACTTTAGCCTTCTCATCTGCATACAAAAAATTCCCCTTGTGACGTCAGAAGGGGAGCTTGATGGGCAGCTTGCATTGCCGATACGTGTGAATAAATCAAATTTCTTGTATAGTTTTCTCGTCTTTGACTGAATTGCCACTTATGTACTTGTTCGTCGATAAAGAATGGACCATAATGAACACATAGTATCAAGTTTGTCGCATAAGGTTGAGTTAGATGCGATGTTCTTTCTTAAATTCTGTTTTAATAGCTGGTCATCGTAATCGTCACCGTCACCGGCGCACGTTTGTACACTGTCACTGGACTCCGGCAACATTCGAGTTGGTAAGAAGTGGAAACACATTGACAGTCCGCGTCAAACTGTAAGTAAAGGCATGGAACTATAGTTCCATGGTAAAGGTAACAGAGGTGTGAATTCGACATTCAACACCAATCACCGAACAATTCAGAAACTTTTAGCCTTCGAAAATGAAAACAAGTAGCAGTGTGTAAGGGCTGCGTAATTTCCTGCGTAATTCCCTGCGTAATTTCCTGTCACTATCAACATTATTGCTACCTTTTACATGACACGAACTAAAAACGTTCTCTATAAAGCGATATTCAGAATCGCAAAAAAGTCAAATCATTTGAAACACTTACCCGACGTCTGTCTCTCTTCCGAAATCCGCCTCGGTGAACATGGGCTAGTCCGGAATCTATTTCTTTCAAAAGTGTTGGTATTGCCATAGAACTATAAACCACTTATAGTTCAATGGTATTTTGCTTCTCTTTAAAACCTAGTTGTTTTTTTCATGGACGAGGACAGTTTTTCGAAAAAAAGTAATCTGAGGTAAAGTGGACACTACATATGACGCTGTAAGGAAAAGGTCCATCCCAACATTTTCTCGTTACTTTAACCACGGTTACACGGTCTTTTTAGTAACCGTGCTTTCACGGCTTTCGTCCACTGACATCGCACCTTCGCATCGATTGGAAACGTATGAATACTTACACTATGGCTATACGTATTACTGTACCCGCCAACAACAACGTTTAACCATCATAAATGTTTGTTGTAAAAACAACTTCTAAAAAACTCACTCTCTCTCAAAAAAAAACGCCCACCGAAAAATGTATACTATCATTTAAAAGTACGTCTAAGCACCGGACGGTGGTCTAAGGAGTAAAGCTTCCTCTCATACTTTGGCATTTTGGCGAGAGTCAGAAATCCGGAAACAGTCGACCACTTCAGGATAGGTGGGCGTGGCTACAGCACTAGAAATATCTCAAATTTACTTGGATACAAGTAATCATTTTCAGCAAAAAAAAATCAATAACTGCCCATTTCAGTGGAACACAGATTTAAAATGGGAAACGCCCACCCACACGTTTCCCATGGTTTCTATGAATGCTAATTCGTCTTTTATTTCTTCATAGCCGTTCAGATCCCAACTGAAAAGTAATAGCAATGAGTTGAGAGGTCAAACTGTCACCCAAATTATTATTCTGTCTGTGTTAGTATTCGTGAAATATAACATGCATATTTGATCAGATCATCTTTTTTTTTAGCTTCACGTTAAATGAAAATATAAATCATCCATATCAAGTCTAGTTATATTTTTAGTACAAATGTATTTTAAAAACTGTTTTTTTTTACACACTCAGCCAGGACAATAAAACCAACTTTGTAATGCACTGCATTAGTATGCAGATACGATTACAGGTTGTGACTTGACTTCAGCACTCACATTGTATTTCCATAACATAATTATTATATTTTTGATGTCGGACAATGAAACGAAATCATAGTAACTGATATAATTTTATCCCACTCTTGATATTATCGTAATAAAAATAATTACACATCATAACGCAAAGAACGTCACAGGATGAACCAATATCGCGACAAACCCCAAATATAGCGATCTGAAGTCATATGCTACATTCAGATTTCCCTTGCCAAATAAGAAGGCTATTGTTTTAGATGTAGGTGGCTATCTTCATTATAATCTTCGGGTCGATTTATATTGTTGTTCTCACTAGAAACAAAAACATACGTCGATGAAAGTGGCGGTGGTCACATTTTAGCAAATGTATACACGAAATATTGTCTCCAGTCTGAGATACACCTAAAAGTATATGAAAGTATTCCCTTTGGCTATATGAGCAACCACAGAGGTGATTGGAGAATTGCTGCCCAAATTGTATTTAACTCTCTGCGTGCGCACTCCATTTCCCATGTTACTCAAGAGATACATCCCATAATCTATAATTTGCATGGGGCGAAATCTGCTCACCAAATCTGCGCCCAAGGTAGAACCTTACTAGGAGGTCCGGGGGCGTGCTCCCCCTTAAAAAATTTGAAATCTAGACCCTCTGAAACGCTATTTCCTGCATTCTGATGGGTAAATTTTGCTGACACACAGGGTTTCAGCTTAATTTTGGAGGGGCGACACCGGTCCTCTCTGTGCCGCCGCCACTGACAGAGTAGGCGGTCAGAGCGGGAGCCACATGATTTGCGACAGGAGAGTTTGGTCGAAGGTTAGGTGGACGGCAGGTCGGTTCATTACGGCTCACCACTCTGAGTTGATGTAGAATTAGGCCTTGAAAACGACATACAGTGACTTGTGTAAATATTGTTGAGCGGTTAAATATCACCTATGCGATTCCCAGAAGATACTATCAAAGCATAGTAACATATCCTAAATGCAATCCAGACAGTGTCACCCACTTCCCCCTGATTACGATTCATCCACCAAACAGCCCACGACCCTTTAGCATGGCATAGTAAAAGAGAATACTTTAATATACTTTTAGGCGTAACTCAGACTGGTGACAATATCATGGACTGTACGTATCTTTAAAATAAATAATTGATTTGTCAAATGTGTATTATATAATTTGAATATGATAGAAATAAATAAATAAATAAATAAATAAATAAAGATATAGTCCAGTATGACTTTATCCGATTGACCGACCGAGCTACGTCACAAGACGTTCCACGTTGCTAAGACGCGCACCACTGTACCATGTATTTCTATAGGCTCTGTGCGCGCTGCTGTGGAACGCCGGTGGAGCCGGTGAAAATTCGAGAAAACAACACAAACTCAACTTTTTTTTTTTTTTTTTTTTTTTTTTTTCTCAAATAAAATTTTATTTTCTAATAATGTTCACATAACAGTAAAAACGTCACAGACACGACATACAAAACATTACAAAAAAGTTTAGTACAGGGGATGATCATTTCAACAACGATGCCAACGCACCCCATTTTAAAACGTACTTTGTTTCGTTCAAGACATTTTTTTCAATAGATTTCTTTTCTTTGACAATCTTTATAAAATAATCAAGAGAAGGCGTTACATTTGTAAAGCGGCAGATATATAAAACATATTTACCTATTAAAATAAGATGGTTTAATAGTATACATTTTTGGGGAAATCCAAAGAGAATACGTTCACAACTTAGAACTATAACATCACTTCCTGGTATAGCCCCCCAATAGTTTTGAAATAATTTCCAAAACGAAATTGTGGTTGTACATTCCCAGAAGAGATGTTCAATTGTTTCTTTTTGTACGTTACCACAATGGAAGAAAAACTGCGCATTTTTCAGTTCAAAATATTGCATCGAATTTTGGCAACGAACAATTATCTTTTCCAAAATAAAATCCGATTGGACAATTGTTGTAAATATTGTAAAAAAACAAAAAAAAACAAACTCAACTTTGACGTAATCCTGAACAACCAAATTTATATATGTTACACACGTAGGGCTAATCTTGTTACACTGTTCATGGGAGTCTCAACAACCATCCCAAAGTACCGTTTTCTGTGAGTTTTTGGCCTTTGTTTTCACCGCGAGGGTTGCCAGGCGGTGAAAATGTCCGGATTGCGTAAATGTGTGTGCGCCTTGAGTTGTATACATTCAGTCCTCATCTGGGCCGTCTGGCGCTTGAGGCGAAACAAGGAGTTTCCATCTGGCTATGTCAGCCGCTATCCTGCGGGCAGTATCAAGGGACAGTCTCTTACTCCTGAGCTCCTTTTCTATTGTTCTTCTCCAGGTTTCTCTTGGCCAACCTCGGTTTCTCCTCCCTTGAGGCGTCCAATATAAATGAGTTGTATAATGCGCACGCTATTAGTTGGTGGTCGTGTTTAGTTATAGGAAAATCACCACCACATAAATGTTCAACTAAAACCACTTATAAGTTAGATACAGTGCATCTTTAATACCTATAGTGATCTGCAATAGTTATATATCATTTTATAACAATTCTTTGTTTGTTATAATTTACAATATGCATTCGAATGAATATGAATACACAATTTTTTCTAATACTATAAGCCGAATCACTTCTGTGACGTAACTGGAACAAAAGAGCATTAATTTCTCTGATACCTACCATTGTCTGTTTTAACTCAGACCACTTGCTGACTTGCTGTATTCTATAATTACGAAAGACTTTACAACGAAGCACAAGTGCCAATTTGAATCACATTGCTTTCACTCATCTACGTCATTTTGACGTCACAGGGCACTACGTCGCTAGAGGGCGTTGCTTACAATGTAATTACAGCTATGCACTGTATGTGACATTGGACATTGGAGCTACAATACGGCGATAGATGCACTTTTTGTGAGGGTCTTGGTTACTCAAACTGCCAAACTGCACCACCGAAATGCCAAACATCAGCAATGTCAGTTTTCTTTAAAATATTCTATTATTATTTCTCAGAATCAATTGAACACAACCAACCAATTACACTAAACTGCACAACACATTCCCTATGGGTCGCGCTCTCTAGTGCCAAAGCTTTTATGTGACGTAATATGACGTAAGGGTTTATGCGTGGGAGCAAACATTATGGTCGTTATTGGCGGACGGCATATCGAACGGTTTTCCTTTCATCCATTTACAACACAGAAACCATTTCTTTCTGTAAAATATGTGTTGGCTAGGATAATAATTGGATTATAACGAAACAGTACACACGGACATCATAGCATTACCCTCATCACGTGTTCGTGATTATCTGGCATGGACCACTAACTGAAACCCAGCTGCAGTGATAGAAAAGTCAGTTGTGAATCGAATATTTAATGTACTGGCTTCAGACGCAATTTCCTCCGATATGTCGGTCGTGTCCGTATATACGAAGTTGTCGTTTATGTGCACTTCGTCATAACCACCGGTCTCAAGACGAAGCACGTTGAAGCGGAAATACAGTAAAGCGTCATCGAGAGCTGTGACAGTATACAGGCACTCTAGGTTATCAGTGTAAACGTTCGGATGATTCAAAGATATCACTACGACTGATTCTCCCGCCGTGATTGAGGTAGATTCACCACACTGTACGACGGCATAGACCCCTGGGACTGTGTGAAAAAACAGTTATAACAGTACAGAACAGTGTAGTTCATTGTATTGCAGTGTAGTGTAGTACAGTGCAGTGCAGTGTAGTGTAGTGTAGTGTAGTGTAGTGTAGTGTAGTGTAGTGTAGTGTAGTGTAGTGTAGTGTAGTGTAGTGTAGTGTAGTGTAGTGTAGTGTAGTGTAGTGTGTAGTGTAGTGTAGTGTAGTGTAGTGTAGTGTAGTGTAGTGTAGTGTAGTGTAGTGCAGTGTAGTATAGTGCAGTGCAGTGTAGTGTAGTGTAGTGCAGTGTAGTGTAGTGTAGTGCAGTGCAGTGCAGTACAGTGCAGTGCAGTGCAGTACAGTGCAGTGCAGTGCAGTGCAGTGCAGTGCAGTGCAGTGCAGTGCAGTGCAGTGTAGTGTACTGTAGTGTAGTGTAGTGTAAAATTGAAAATTCTATTGGAAAGTTGGTGGCACTTACTTGTTTGATAAACGGAATTGTGAATGACTGCACCACATATTTGTTCGTCACTTCCGGTACACGGCATATCACACCCCGATTCGTCAGCTTCGCCGTGCATGTCGTACGTGGTACCACAGAAACATTCATATCCAAACTGAACACCAGCATAGAACACAGGTTCCCCAAGAGCAAACTGAATAGTAGAACATATCTGCAGGCACTTCTCCACTGTCATGTACGCATTATTCGTTGTCTCCGAGAAGACGTTCAGTGCACGTTGAGATGAAACGTCGTTGAAACAACCAATATAAATACCAGGAAACATAGCTTTGGGTAGAATAATATAATCCACATTCAATTAATGTTCCTATTATGAAGACGAGTCTCGGTGTCACGAGATAACGAGAACTATGAGAGCTGCAGCTAAAGATGTTCTCAACAAGTCGAAATAATATTGAAATAGGTAAGAATTATTTTCATCGATGCCATCTACAATTATGCTAATACCATTTATACTCTTTGTTCTCGCTTTGATTGTGATTTCAAAATACGGCTCATGACACGATCAAAGATACTTTACATGTTCTGTAGCTGATAATCAAAGAAATGTCACGTGACGGGGGAGCACGCGTTGAAGATACTCGTGGACCTCCCGATAGCTGGAACATAACTCCAACGTTTTTGACAGTCTGAAAAAAACTCGTTATGATAATGTCATGAATTTGTTTTTGCGTATCTGTTGTCCGACTTAATTAGCTGATTACTAGCGAATGGCTGTGTTATGTCTGTCATCGTTTCGGCCCATTTGAGGTTCTGGACGGAACTCGACTCAGTGATTTGGAACTAATTACGAGATAACCGTCGCTATTCGGACTACTAGTTCTGACAGTTTGGTATTCGCAGTTATTAATGTAGTGAACGATTAATCAAAAGATATGACGTATTCAGTACTTAGTTTGATTGGCTGTATGATTGAAGGCCACGCCTTAGAGTCTTTAAACTGCTTTGTAATTGGTTAAGGTTTTGAAAGTGAATAAAGTTGTTTTTAGTTGGTCTTGGCGAGTACACGAGGATAGACGCAGTCCTGAATAGTCTTGCGGAGAGCCTTGACGCAGTTTTGGGCGAGTCTTGGGTCAGCCTTGCGATAGTCTTGGGGACTTTTCCCCAGGAGACGCAGTCCTGGAGAGTCTTGGGGACTTTTCCCCAGGACGCTGTGTCTTATAGAGTGCTCTACTGACTGACTAAGACGAGAGTTGAAACGTATTTCGTTGTGTGTATCTTATTTGACTGTAAGGTTTAAGTGACTTTCCCGATCCCGTACCTCAAGCAGACGTGTATAGAGACGAGACGAGATTCCCCCTGACACGTGTGGAGAACCCAGAGAGAAGAATTCCCCCGTGATAATAACATGTACTTACTTTCGCAATGTTCGCCCCGAAACGGTTGAACACAGTCACAAGTGTATCTGTTAATATCATCGATGCATATACCATTGTTTGCACATGGGGAAGAATAGCATTCATTTGTGTCTAGAACGTTAAAAAGATAAAATCAAATGAATTTCAAGATTAACGCGTCACAGTCGCCGTAGCGAGCCGTAAGCGATATGGGTTCCTTGCGACGTACTAGTATATAACGCACGTAATATTATAATTTATTTGTTTTTACGACTATGACGCTTTGTGAAAAAAAAGCGGGAGGGTGGTCACCTGCGCACGCGCGGGAATTGAGTCCCAAGCGACGATAACAACACACGGTATGAACGCAAAGGCTCATGGGTAGACGCTTGTTTGTTAACAATGACACGTTATGGCCACCTGACACATGCGTAGGTGACGACTCCCCCGCTTTGAAATATAGTAAACAATAAATGGCAGGATGGAGCGAGCACGACAAACTCAATGAATACACTGTATGTGATGCACTGACAATTTCAGTCGTTTGTTGAGCAATGAACATAATTGCATAGCCATATATTGTATTCTGCATGATACTCGGGGTATATACAGCGGAATTATCGTACTTTAAAAATGTTGTACGTACCGATAATTCAAGACGCATGCGCATTTGTTTGCTGAAGACACGTATACATGTATACTCACTATTCAGACAGCGGTCACCAGAATATCCTGGAAGACAGTCACATGTGTAAGTGTTGATTCCATCCAAACACGTGGCATTATTGTAACACGGATCGGATTCACATTCATCGAAATCTGGCAAAGACATTCATTATTCAAACAAATATCAAATAAAAATCATAAAAGAGTAATGAGAACGGTGGACTTTCTGTATACGTTCACGGAGTGTCCTTGCATACCACGTTTATCGATTCCGGCAGAGGGCGCTATTCACAAGAACTGCTCGGCTTCACTTCGACTGGTATAATTATTACTATATCTTACTATATTCCAGGCACAAAATGCATACTAACTGAACACTATAAACACTAAACACTGTATTGTACCAAAAACTTCTTAGGAGTCTGCTTGCACTAAATTAGTTGTACTCTTAAACACGGACTGGCCAAATCGGTACATAGGCTTTCTCTGAAGCACAGAGAAGTTTAAAACATTTCTACATACACAGTACTAGTTTTCATTGGCAATAATGACTCGTTTTAAGTTAAAAACAAGCCTAACTCAATTATTATAGGCGATATTAATTTTCCCAGTCTGTCTAGAATATAACCACAAACACAAGCAATATTCATTATTTACAAAAATCACGTAATAGATTACTCACTGAGTACATTTAACATTCTTCGAGCAATGGCAGAATTTTAAAAATAAAGCAACCGTTAATACAGTCGGGCCCAAATGTGAAATATTTTCCAACAATGTAAACACAAAAGTCACGATAACCGGAAAAAGCGTGTTCAAGTTGTAGTAGTAATGGCGGTCCCGATATTTTAAGAGCGGCCATTTTGTTTCTACTAAAGGGAGACCTGAAAATTAGAATTTCCTCGTATGTCTGCGAGAATTTTGAAAGAGCAAAATGAATGTTTTTAAGGAGGAGGCCAAATATTCGAAATATTTCCAAAATAAACTGTATCATATTAACACAATAAATGGATAATAAATAATTATCAATTTACGGTGATATGATCGATTTTTGAGTTATTACGCCCTCATCGACAGATATTCTCAAATGACATTGATAAACGGACATGACGTGTCCACATGACGTGGTCACATGACGTGGTCGCACATTCATAAAAACTCACTTACTGAGACACACTGACTCGAGGCGAGATGTCTTACCTATTTCACAGTTAACACCTCCAAAACCATCAGTACAGTTACATATGTAGGTATTAATTCCATCAACACAAGTTCCTTCATTTTGACACGATGTGGGAAGACATTCGTTAATTTCTGTAAAATCAATGAATTCATCTTTCGTAACACCTACTCATAATTTTTGAGAAAGTTAGCCATAAATCGTATGACAGTGTTCAATTAATAATAAAATTATGGAGTTTTTGTCCCATGGCACAAAGAAATGTTTGAAATACTGAATTCAAGACAACAAAAAGTACACTATCATTCATAATACAGGACATTTTCAACCTATATCACCAGCTTACAATTTGAGATTTGGCATAATATCTCTGTCATAGGAGAGATAGAGCCTTATCTCGAAATTAGGCTGGTAGCCGCAAAGTTTTTATATTGCTTTGGAGTACAATTTATTGCAAAATGTATAAATTCTGGGTATTTTCATTTATGAGTTGGATACTAACTTAAAGGGGCACCTTCCAGTTAAGATTAATTTCACAACAAATTTACTTTCTGGATTAAAATAACAATGGATAACAAAAGATAGATTAACATTATAAACAACATAAACAATAGTGTCCCATGATTCTTTGGTGCAATCCATGGGATTGAGCGGTTCCCCTTTAAGGGGTGCAACCAACTCAACTCAATTATAGAATTCTCTCCGATCTTTTACAGCTGCTTGTCTCGTGCTTTACGTGTAGCCATGGTGTAGCCAAGTCCGGGCCCAAGTGTTTCACTTCCGACTCATTGTGGTCGGAGTCCATGACACCAGGGAGCTGTAATGCTCATTACAGCTCCCTGATGACACGTAATTTGGTCACGAAAACTAAGTCTGCCATGTGCTCAAATTTTCTACCTTCTGTTTATACCTCCATGGTCTGATCAATTAAATCGTGGAAGGTACCTTCCATGATTAAATTTTCATAATAATCGCTTTACATACTGTCGACGTTCTTCTCCAAATGTCCTTGCATTCGTTTTCTTTCGTCACTGTCATAGTCGACCCCAAGACGGTTTCGTAGTCGACTGCTTGAAGAGCGAGAAATTCAACGAAATTAAATTTGTGGACGATTGTAGATGGAATGCGTGTAACTTGTACCTCGGACTACTAATACTTGTATTACTAGTCTGAGCTTGTACTGAATGCAAGAGACTGTTCATATTTGCTATGGGTGGTGACTATTATGCAAATTATCTGTCTATTGTGTCTTTGGCTGATTAATTAAAACATAGCTTTCAAAACAATGACATGTGCTTTTGTTTTTAATTAACAAAAATTGATTTTTACACCCTATAAAAACATCCAATTCACTTTTTTTTCTACTGAGTGTTTGCTCCTTGTAGTCCAGCATTGAAAAATACAAAAAAGTAGAATTTTGGGTTTCAAAGCAAATAAAGGTGTACAGCATCCTTAATATCCTTATATTGCACTGGAGTACAATTTATTGCAAAATGTATATATTCTGGGTATTTTCATTTATGAGTAGGATACAAACTTAAAAGGTGCAACCAACTCAACTCAATTATAGCATTCTCTCCAATCTTGAACCTGTATCTTTTCCTATGACGATATCAATACAACACTTACCGTTCTCACAATTGACACCCTCGTACCCAGGCAGGCACTCGCAGTTGTAACCGTTCACGTCGTTTAGGTGACAAACGCCTTCATTTTGACAGGGATTGACATCACAGGAATCTTCAATATTGTGAAGAAAATTATGTATATATGATATAGACATTGGAAATTAGTAATCGTGGTCTTTAACGATCATATAATATAATCAAACGTATCTGGCAATGATTTTACCTATTTTATCTATACCCGGAAATCTGGTTTATATTGAATAATTTCCCAGGACTACCAACTTGCATTTTAGACATATATTGCGATTCTAACAGATTCCACGTATTTTCAACATTTATCTCATACAGACTATCGTCGGGGGCGGACATCCGGGCATTTTCTACCGCCTGGCAACCCTCGCGGTGAAAACAAAGACAAAAAACTCGCAGAAAACGGTACTTTGCGATGGTTGTTGAGAGTCCCCTGAACAGTGTAACAAGATTAGCCCTACGTGTGTAACATATATGAATTTGGTTGTTCAGGATTACTTCAAAGTTGAGTTTGTGTTTGTTTTCTCGAGTTTTCACCGGCTACACCGGCGTTCCACAGCAGCGCGTACAAAGCCCATAGAAATACGTGGTACAGTGGTGCCTATTTTCTTAACCGCCCTCAGCGTTGAAATTGGGACAGGGGACCAGACTAATAGAAATACGTGGTACAGTGGTGCGCGTCTTAGCAACGTAGAACGTCTGTGACGTAGCTCCGCCCCCGAGGATTCGAATGATCTGACCATGGATGTTAACCGAATACAAATTGCCTTAGAAGATGACGTCACTATTACTAGTGTGAGTTCAATTTAGTACATCTTATACTGATCGTACTTGTTTGAACTACAAACAAACATTCGTACACATTTCATGATTATGACTGTTACTACTATGTAATTTTAAAGAGAAACTAAATTTAAATTAAATAAACATGTCATACTTTCTAAAAAAATAACACGTTCTTTTCAGTGCTTATTTTTTCCCAGTGTAGATAGAAGTGTCTTCTGTTTGGGTGGCAAAGTCTCATCCATATTAATTCTCAAATGGAATAATCACGTGTTTTAATAGTCAGTTGATAATTAAATTAGAATTATATTGGACTTTTATACATTTGATTTTCAATTTCCATATACACGATTTTTAAGGGTCCCTTTTTACTCATCAAATACAATTGACAAAAAAACATGATTTATTGTTTTAGAAGGTTACTGACAAGAAAATGTTCTTATGAGTTAATTGGTAATTATCTCTCGCCAAATATGCTAATTTTTTCAAGATAGGTCTGCTACAAATTACCTTTGTTTGCATTTACAACCTCTAAGAAAAGTTACTAACAATGAATGTTCTATGAGTTACGATTCATCGCTTCGCTTGGTGATTATCTCTCGCCAAATATGCTAATTTTCCCAAACAAGTCTTATATCTGCTACCTTCACTTAGCTTTGAACTTTATTTTATCAAGATGCTTTTGTTTTGTTTTACTTTATCAAATGTGCAATTTTACATACTAGTAAATAAAGTTTTGTTCTCAGTAATTCCCGCTGTAAATTTATATTTATAAGTTACTCTGTGATCATAATTTGTTATCTTCTACCCTTCAAAGTTTCTAATGGTTCGCTCTCGACAAGACCTACAATCTCTATCGCATCACATGAATTGTAACGTTTGGACATATGACACTGTCGATCACGTGAAAATAACTGCCACATATAGTTACTTACCAAGCTCACAGTGATCCCCAGTAAACCCGTACTGGCAGTCACACGTGTATGAGTTGACGCCATCAGAGCACGTGCCATCGTTGTTACACGGATTGGACTCACAGTCATCCGGGTCTGTCAGAGACAATAACAATTACTTGTATTTTATATTGAATTTTGGATATGTGAAAACATATATTTGCTGTTTGATATTACCCACAATGCAGTATGACTATTCGAGCACGTGACGCAAATATTTGCATGATATTACTGTTAGATGTTCATTTATAATTTACGATTTCTTTATTCAATCAATGCCCTTCCATATATACTCTACTTGTCCTGAAGAGGGGCATATACAATTAAAATGAGGGAGTGACATTGGAGGGCAGAGGTTAGGATAAGGGTTATAGGCGAGGAACGGAACTCGTACTAGACTTGCATACAGTCTCGTGCTTATGTCATGAATTTGTTTTTGCGTATCTGTATTTTTGCTGTGTTATGTCTGTCATCGTTTAGGCCTATTTGAAGTGTTGGAAGGAACTTGGCTCAGTGATTTGGAACTAATTACGAGATAACCGTCACTATTCTGACTACGATTTCTGACAGTTGGTATCCGTAGTTATTAATGTAGTGAACGATTAATCAAAAGATATGACGTATTTAGTACTTAGTGTGATTGGCTGTATGATTGAAGGTTACGCCCTAGAGTCTTTTTACTGTTTTGTAATTGGTTAGAGTTTTGAAAATGAATAAAGAGAGTTTGAGTTGGTCTTGGCAAGTACTCCACGATAGACGCAGTCTGAGTCCAGTCCTAGAGAGCAGAGGCAGTCCAGTCTTGGAAGAGTCTTGGGTCAGCATTGCGATAGTCTTGGGGATTTTTCCCCAGGGTGCTGTGTCTTATAGAGTGCTCGATTGACCGACTAAGACGAGAGTTGAAACGTATTTCGCTGTGTGTGTCTTATTTGACTGTAAAGTATAAGTGACTTTCCCGATCCCATACCTCAAGGGGACGAGTTATAGAGACGAGACGAGATTCCCCCCTGACAAGTGTGGAGAACCCCAGAGAGAAGAATTACCCCCTGATACTTATTTGTTAGTGTAACATATCATGGGAGTATGTAAATGGCGATAGCCGGGTTACCGCGAAATAAACATGGCATTGTGCCATTTATACACTCCCATATTTTATTTTATTGAAAAAAAAAACACGAGAGACTGCATGCAAGTCTGAACCCGTACCCTAATTTAATAATATAGTGTTACTGTGCTTTATTTAGACGAAATTTGGTCTCACACAGGTACGTTATTTTCATATAGATTTGTCATAAATTAAATGAAAATTGTGTTTTTAATGAAAAAATAAATTACAAGTGGAAGTAATTTATTCAACAACAGAGTTATAAAGCAGATGTGGCCCTGCCAGTGGTCAGTGTCAAATATTGGAAATTAGAGAATTATTTGATGACGGGGGAATTATGTTGACATTGCCGACCACTTTAAATTGAAGTAACTAGTTTATAAGTAAGTAACCACACGGGGCAGAGGGCTGCTGTGAGGGCATATTCTAACTTTCCGAGTATACATGTATTACCTGCTGGTTCCTTGCCTCCTGTTGCTATTACCACGCCGATGATTACGGCAAGCGCTACGGTGCCTGCTACGGCGGCTCCTATAGCAATCAGTTTTTGACGTTTACGTTTCTTTGACTCTTCCCCAAGTTGGTTCTACAGATTATAATACAACACATCAGTAGACATACGTAACATGGTTCAACCATGAAGGTAAAAGTATTTTACTTCCATGGTTCAACGTATAGTATATATTTCTGAGTGCTACAGTTGACGTACAGCGCCACAGACGTCGTACTACGATGCATTCGTCGTACAGCACCACGGTCGTGGTACAGTGCTACAGTTGACGTACAGCGACACAGACATCGTACAGCGACACAATTGTCGTACAGCGCCAAAAGCGTCGTACAGCGCCAAAGGCGTTGTATAGAGCCACAGACGTCACACATTGCCATAGACATCGCACAGTGCTACAGTTTACGTACAACGCCTCAGACATCGTACATCGCTACAGTTTACGTACAGCGCCATAGACGTCGTAAATCGCCACAGTTTACGTACAGCGCCAAAGACGTCGTACATTGCTACAGTTTACGTACAGCGCCATATACGTCGTACATCGCTACAGTTTACGTACAGCGCCACAGACGTCGTACATCGCTACAGTTTACGTACAACGCCATTAACGTCGTACATCGCTACAGTTGACGCACAGCGCGACAGACGTCGTACATTGCTACTGTCGTCGTATAGAGCCAAAGACGTCACACAGTGCCACAGACGTCGTATGTCGCTACAGTTTACGTACAGCGTCACAGACGTCGTACATCGCTACTATCGTTGTATAGAGCCACAGACGTCACATAGTGCCATAGACATCGTACAGCGCTACAGTTTACGTACAGCGCCACAGACGTCGTACATTTCTACAGTTTACGTACAGGGCCATAAACGTCGTAAACCACCACTTACGTCACACAGCACTACAGTTTACGCACAGTGCCATAGACATTGTACAGTGCTACAGTTTACGTACAGTGCCATAAACGTCGTACATCGCTACAGTTTACGTACAGCGCCATAGACGTCGTACATCGCTACAGTTTACGTACAGCGCCAAAGACGTCGTACATTGCTACAGTTTACGTACAGCGCCACAGACGTCGTACATCGCTACAGTTTACGTACAGCGTCACAGACGTCGTACATCGCTAATATCATTGTATGGAGCCACAGACGCCATACAGTGTCACAGACATCGTGCAGTGCTACAGTTTACGTACAGCGCCATTAACGTCGTACATCGCTACAGTTTACGTACAGCGCCATAGACGTTGTACATCGCTACAGTTTACGTACAGCGTTACAGACGTCGTACATCGCTACAGTTTACGTACAGCGCCATATACGTCGTACATCGCAAAAGTTTACGTATAGTGCAAAAGGCGTCGTACATCGCTACAGTTTACGTACAGCGCCACAGACGTCGTACATTGCTACAGTTTACGTACAGCGCCACAGACGTCGTACATCGCTACTGTCATTGTATGGAGCCACAGACGTCATACAGTGTCACAGACATCGTGCAGTGCTACAGTTTACGTACAGCGCCACAGACGTCGTACATCGCTACTGTCATTGTATAGAGCCACAGACGTCACATAGTGCCATTGACATCGAACAGCGCTACGGTTTACGTACAGCGCCATAGACGTCGTAAACCACCACTTACGTCACACTGCGCTACAGTTTACGCACAGTGCCATAGACATCGTACAGTGCTACAGTTTACGTACAGCGCCATAAACGTCGTACATCGCTACTGTCGTCGTATAGAGCCACATGTATAACACAGTGCTATATGCGTCGTACAGCGCTACAGTCGCCGTACATCGCTACAGTTTACGTACAGCACCACAGATGTCGTACATCGCTACAGTTTACGTACAGCGCCACAGACGTCGTACATCGCTACTGTCGTCGTATAGAACCATATGTATCACACAGTGCTATATACGTCGTACAGCGCTACAGTCACCGTACAACGCTAGCGTCGTCGTACAGCATCATCGTCGTCGTACAGCGCCACAGTCGCCCTGTCGCCCCACATACGCCGTAAATTGTCATAGTCGCCATACAGCGACCGTACAACTCCTGCCAATTCGGGATGTATAGATACCTGTCGAGAAAATTGCTCCGTGGGAACAAGTGAATGATTTTGTTAACATAGTTCCGTACATAAATAAATGGGTTCTTTCCCGAAAAAATATGTAATAATATATTATAACTAATTGTAAAAAATATACAGGGTCATTATCTATTGGCTAAGTTTTATAGCATAGATGTCATAGTAGACCTCGCCTCAGCCTCGTCAGTACTGGCACTAATGTATATGTCACCGAACTACTTTTCGCACAAACAACGAGTGTACATGTCACTCCATATCTAAAAAATGTGTTAAGCACTCCTTGTTGTCACGAATTGATATAATAATAAATATTATTGTTTCGCAAAATAAATGAATAATTTTGCATTTCAATAAAGTTGCCGTAGACAAATATTTCCATGGAAAAGTGTAGTTCACCTTCCATTTCTTGAAGTGGATATTAGTATGCCTTCCCTATTCAATAGCTTGGTTATGGTAGCTTGTTCTCGAACTTGGCTACTAAAACACTTTGTTTTGGATTCAGTGTAGTTGAGTATTCCTCACAATTGAATTTCGTTCTCAAATGCATATATCCTCATTTTGTTATTTCTCTATTTTTTGACTCCATAAAATAATATATCTTTGTTGAATACGAAATGCTAGAAAATCTTGATTGTTAATATATTTGTGTTTCGGAAAAACTATAAAAATAATTCCGATTAAATTTAATTGTTAGCGTTTGCTACAGATATTTTTTCTCCCCAAAATATGTCGTACTGGGCGAATAAATCAAAAGTTGTTGACTTATGTCCAAATTAATAATTTTGTTACACAATTAAAAGTTTGTAATCCAATGTTAACGCTATGGGTTACATCAGTCCATTCAGCACACATTTGATTGGATGACACATTATGTTACAGTCACCTGTATAAACTATATGCCCCACTACTGTGCCTGTGAATGGCTTTTTTTTTTTTGAGTGAATTATAAAGAAACATTCAGTCACCGTAAATCAATATATGTATCGATGATGAAACGATTCAGACACTGCTAAATATATGTACACTTTGGTAGCAATCTCCAGGCTCCTGATTATGCAGGTCTAACGATGTCGTTCAAATACATCCTTTTTCTCGAGAGACGAGGACAAATGTGACGAAATGCTTTAATAATCCTAATTCCCTTCGTAACAATTTACAATATCATTCACATTTTTACCAGAACTGACCGTGAACAAGTTGTTGTCCATGTCCGTCAGATCACCCGAGCATGTAGCGGTGATATTTGTTTAACTGATTGAAATCTACAATACTTATAGCCTCGTTGATTGGCGAAACCAAACGCAACTTAATATAAAGTGTAAACTAATGATTTAACTTACAAATTATTAACAACGAATTAATAACACAGTTAATTAACAACATAATGAGTAGTTCACCTCATTTGACAACGTCCTATTGCCATCAACAGGTTCTACTTTGTTATCCATGTCTTCGGCTCGTTACGTTAAATGTACTCTGTATTTTGCCAACCGTTTGACTGAGTGTGGAAATACTAAACCACTAATATATAAATGTTCGTGTGAAATCATGCTGCAATGCCGTTGGTGTTGAGCTTACCGATCACACTCAATAGGTAGTCAATAGGTTTGCTCATTTCGGTAAAATATCTTATAACAGTGTGAATTGTTCGGAAACGCCACTCAAATGTACCAGCAGATTAACCTCGATGTAGAACGGTATTTGTTGCTCGTGGCTACGATATACGACGATTACGTTGTTATGGAAACCACTCCAGTATAACAGCCTGAGTGCATGTTTCTCAAATGTTTTTAAACGATATTTAAACTTGAATGTTATGTTTAAAAACAAGAAAGTATTTTAAAGCGATTTAAAAAAAAAAACTACATGCGTTATTTATTTTACGTTCAATATCATTGTTACGTACTTAATTTTATTCTAAAAAATAGTTTTAATTTTCCGTTTTTCTAAAGGGTAGAACTTATATATATATATATATATATATAACAGTATTATATTAGATATTTCGTATCTGATTCGTTAAGGCAATCTGGCACGAGGGTCCGAGAGTGACTAAAGTTATATTTTTCTCAAGGAAGAACATATAAAATTTAAAAGGTTGCTTTTTATTTACCCCGGGTTGAAACTATATGATACAAATAGTATTTCACAACGAATGGTGCCAACATCTATGTCTAGAATATCTATTTCTGGAGACGTTTGGCCGTTTAGGCGCGATATTTCTTCCAGTAAAAATGCAACATTTTGTCTTATTCATGTATTTTTTATAATAAGTTTGTGAATATTTTTGGACCAAATGGGCAAAATTTTCTATTGGCTACAGGTGTCGTCCAACTTTTAGAAAAAAAAAATTACATAAATGACCTTAGTAGTTTATGCTCAAAATTTGAATACAGCGCGACCCCCCCCCCCCCCACCGTCTATTAGTCGCTCTGTCTGGTTACTTTGACATGGTTATTTTTTGTGTGAAGAGTAGAAGCGAAATAACCGTTTCATTAAAAGGTTGTAAATCTCATGTCGAAATGTCTCGAAGATCTAAACATTTTAAATCTCTAAAAATCTTACTTAATCATAATGACGAATTATTAGTTTTGTACAAGGCCCCATGGCATTCACATTGTATAGCCTAGGAAAATATTTTTTTTTTGTAATCAACTTTTGGCAATTAAGTAAAAAATGTTCACTAAGCTATTATTAAACAAATTAAACTCGTCTTGTCTAAGTGTTAATATGTATACACGATACAAAAGGAATCGAGGATACAACATACTTCTCAAATTCAAATCTAAAATCTCAGTTCTGTCCAAGGATTATTAAATAAACTGGCCTCCTGCGTAAGCTGGTAGCATTACGGCGCTCGCAAAGAAGATAACTGTGCCACTTTATAATATCTTGAGGGATATTGTGTTATTCAACAACAATAGCTATAAAAATCTAAGCATTTGAAGTATGTATTAGTATGGAAGGCAGTAATACGATTCCAGACCGTTCAAATAAGGCTCTTTCATCTATAAAAGCTTCTATATTTTCATATGACAAACTATGTAAAATATCTAATTATATTGTTCAGAATATCTCGACTTATTTATAACCTAGAAATTCAATACGAAATGTTCTGTATCTTTCAGTCAATTGTTATTGTCAGTTGCCATAGTAGCACAAACACTGATATTTTAGGATTGAATTGACCTCCTGGCAGTAGCTTTGCTGGCAACTCGTTTCACAAAGATCAATATAAGATTATTGATTAGTTGCTTTGTTGTATTGTTCCCGATATTTAAATTGTCAAGGGGGTCAACGGTTTATCCAACGATTGTGATTCGTTTCTTCTTTAGGGTCTATGGTCCCGCGTTATTCAATTTTCTCAGATTAAATAAATACGTATGTAGTTTTTTTCGGCTGCTGGGCCTGTTCTTTCTATATGACATTTTCTCGGTGGTAATTCTATACATATATGGTGACATTGATAAATTCGATAAGTCCAGTTCTTCAATATCAATCGACCCATCTCTCAAGTAGACACTGACTATTAAATCTAATAGAAACCATTTGACTTGAATCGCTTATTATAGGAGAATAACCACCACAGGCGAAGATAACACCGTGACTAATAACATTGTATAATATATAGAAACCATTAAATTTATAAGACTAATAGTGGTAATATCTGATAGAAATCAATAATAAATCTAATGATCAACATTAGATATATGAAAAAAACTTCCATTTAATCTTATATTCGATAATGACTAATGTCGGTCGCGCCTTCATGATGTGAAAATAAGTATGCCATTTGCGTGCTAACAAATGCACCACGAATATGTTTGTTTTATTGTTAAAATTCCTCTGCTTCTCACATCTTTTCTTAATCTATGTAGATTACAATACTGGTTTCCACTTATGCATTTTTGGAAAAAGGTTACTGTAACGCCAAGAATATTACACAAACAAGATGGTAGAGTTTAATGCAATGTCCTGTTCTTTTTATTTCTGGACCAGTGTAAACAAAAGCAAAAACAAAACCCTGACCCAGTCTAGACAACCGCCACTGTAAACAGCTTCAATCAAATAGTGTAGTTCAGTTTCAGCTAACAGTCAGTGACATTGGCATCAAATGAATGATTGATGGCCAAAATTAACTCAAAAACGAAGAAGAATCTTCCGCAAACCTAGCAGAAGGCAACATTCAAAAATGGACGGATGCTAAAGCATGACCTTTGACCGGTCAAAAGAAAGTAAATGAAGAAATTGTTCTCCGATAAAAATAGTATTAAATCCAAGTATTGCATTATCAAAGATATGAAATTACAACCATAGGGCACTTTACAATGTCAGAAAAATCATTTCACAGAAAAATCTCAAAATTATCAAAAATCGTCTCAAGAGGGCGCTGTGTTCAATTTCATGTCTCACATTACCTTCTCCATATTTATGCCGACTGTCTGAAAAGCCTTTGTTTGTTCGTGTGTTTATCTGACGATTTTAGATCCATAGTTACGCCATAGTTACAGTGGTTATGCGAAACGCTATGTCCAGGTACAGTTGTATGAAGATATGGTCAATTGTACCCAAGTATCCTAACATGTTATGGTGTTAGTTATTCCCCTCGAGATATTTCATGCCAGTATCACGTGACATCACAAAGCGCTTTTTGTTAAAATATATACTATGTATATACATAACTCAACCCCCGTACCTATGCCATTGCCACTGTTTGTAGTATCTGGTGTACAATATGACAGACAGTACGGGAGGATAACGCGATTTGGCCAGTTTCCATAAAACGGGATAATGGATTCAATGATTCGCCGCAAAACATGAACAATATCAATGCCACGATGCCCGTTAGGCGGTTTAATTATTTCCGTAATATACATATTGCCTTGGAGTCAGATCAAAGTTTTCTCGCAAGTTAGCGGTACTGCCGGTGTATCACTCAACCAATGTCTATCAAGATTATTAGAATTTTAGAAAGGTTTGACCTAGACTCGATCTCAGTCCCACCGCAGCTGCTCCAGTCGTCCCAGTCCGGCCCACACATTATCAAGTCTCCCTCATGCAGTTCGTGTCCCGGCCCGTACGTCCTAAATAAGTATACTTGACGGAAGCATACATAAATCAGAAAGCCATACGGGGCCCAACACTTTATTAATTTCAAATAATATTCAGGTGCCGAAAACAAATTAAACGCAACTGCCGACGTTTGAAAACATCAGAAAAAGCGTCAGCGGCACTTATTTCGTTGCTGTTTTGTCGCAGTTTATGATGTTTCCAAGACGTTAGTTAAATCACGGTCCCTATATCTAGTCTCTCTAGAGAGACTGTGGTTAGATCATAGGGCTGTCGGCATCCATGATTTGTGTATGGGATTTACATTGTCCGTACATACTCAGGCTGTAGATTACTTTATACGTGCTAGCATGGTCTGCCTACAATGAGTATGATGAATACTGATTTGCAGACTGTTCTCGTATCATTTAGCAGCCAGAGTAATGAGTCATGGGGAACATCGGGGCTCACTGGGCTTCACGGTGACGTGCGTCTTACCATAACACATTGAACTCGGTTAGGCAAATATGCAACTGTTGATTCCCTTTTAGTTGGTTTCAATTTCATCGTAGGTTAGTGTGAATTTGTGGCATAGACTCGGGATAATTGTGAATATTTTGTGAATATGTGTTAATATATTATATCGTGATACCAAATAGTAGGACATGATTTACCGCTGTGACAGTCTGTTCAATCATGAAACATTAACAACCACATTTAGACTCTGAACTTATTGTACTTCTAACTTATTGTATTAATTAACTAAAATTTAAAGTGTATTTAAAGCGCGGTGGTCGTCGCGCAGCGCGTGTTCGAATTTTATGTAAATAAACAATGAATTTGACACGCGTTGTATCATAGATCCTCCAGTACTGGAGAGTCTATGGTTGTATACGTGAAATACATGAAATTCGAACACGCGCTGCGCGACGACCACCGTATGGTCGTCCAAGTGTTTCAAAAATGGCTAGATTAAATCGAGGACGCTATTTTTATTTCGTGCACGATAAAACTCATTTGGGTATGCTGAATTTGTATTCGACAACGCTAAATTTTCATTGGTGCACGCTAAATTTTCATTGGTATGAGTTAAAATTATCGAACATGCTAAGTTCCATTGGTAACGTTAATAATATGGCTCCAGCTAAACTTGGATTCGATAGTGCTGAAAAAATCGAGAGCGCTAACAAAAATCGATAGCGCTAACAAAAATTCGATAGCGATAGAAATTTTCTAGGGAGCTAATTATTGCACATAAAGTTAAGGTGTCTCAATCTTTAACCCGGAAATAATATTTGTAAATCTAATCATTGTGCTGCCACAAGTGGCGCTGCTCGTCTTGTTGGGTCATTGTTTGCAGCGCGCGTTTCTGAATGGAGCCGATTTTGAAAGAACTTGGGATGGGATCTCTCCTATCCCATTTTATTAAGGAAGAGGTAAGGGAATGTTGATTTTTTTACTAGTTATACTTTACGTATCAGGCGTAATTTCGTTTTGGTCACGAGCGAAAGAACTGCGTACAGAAGAACTGCCCGGACATCGGGACAAGATTTGCTGCAGTTTAGCAGCTCTTATTGGCCGCTTAAGCTATTTTGATATTACGTTGCGGCCATAGAGCTGCAGATCGCGTCCATTGAGAACCGCACAGTTCGCCGCCCCGGGATCCCGGGGCGCACGCTATTTTTGATGTTATCGAACGATTTCAATGAAATTTAAAACGAATAAAAGTTATCCTTGCAAACACAAACATCTTAGGTATCTACTGACCGAAAATGAAGGACTATTTCTTCTTGAAAAGTATATATTTCTGTGTATAATTAGACCGAACGTAATTTAATCGATTGAACGACGGATTTCAAGATGACCTCTGTCATGTGACCTGATCACATGACAATGACGAAACATGCGCAGTTGACATTTTAACTGAAAATTGAGAATGGCAGGTTCTTGCATTCATTGTGGAGATGAGTTCCAGAAGAAAGTTAAAGGGTATCGCAGGCAATCCATTGCATCTAGACTTAAAACCTCGGAAACTGTTGACAATGCATTAGTGAATGTTCTAAAGCTGAAACCCATTACCCCGTTGGCTTGTTGTCTCTTTCCGCATAATATTGAGGAGCATTGGTGGTAAAATATACATCATACTTTTGCCATACCCTGTTGGTAATATGGCCAATGTGTGTATATTATTTAAAATACAAGTAGTACCTTCTACTTGTTGAGCTTTTAGGTCAAATTTAAAAATATCTTTCAGATTCTGGTCAAAAGACTCAACAATTTTGTCCTTTGTGAATTCCATGCTGTCTGCTGTCTGCTCCTGTCACTTGTAACACTCTTTGGCAAGTTACAAGATTATTTTTAGATTTTTCACAATATATAAATAAAACTGCTAGAAAAAAATATTTTTAATAATACATGTACTTTATTTGATTTTTTCAAAAAAAGATGAGTCACTTAATGGTGAAATGAAATTAAAATTATAAAAAGCCGTCTGCCGATGTTTCGTCACATGAAGCGCTGTCCCAGACAGGCGCCGATGGCCGTCTGCTGTAGTCACGTGATTACACTCGTCACTAAAAGAGCCAAGTCACGTGATAGAGGTCGGCTTCAAAATGGCGGCGTTCAATCGGAGGTTTCACTTCGGCACAGTTTTAACGTAAAATAGTCTCATTTACACGGGCAAATTTGCTTAAAGCTTGCTGTAATCAGTAACAGATATATTTGTGAGAACATATTTGTCTATTTTTTCCTGCAAGTCGAGGTAATTTTATTACAATCACAATTTTAATGATACATAACTGGCATATTTAAAAATTTATGCATTTCTTTAGGGAAGGGAACTGCAGCTCTCTGGTCGCCCCGCAACGTATACCACGACCAAGAGAGCTGCATAAACTGCAGCAAGGACAAGATGTACGTTGTTTCTGTTACAGTCACTTGTTACCTATAACATGGAGCTAGAAAGCTCCATGCCTATAACAAGTCTTTTATTAACAATCGGAGGTCCGTACCGCCCCTACTACGCATAAAAATAGACTATAGTCCGATTGTTAATAAAAGACTTGTTATAGGAAACAAGTGACTGTGCTTTCTGTGTTTTTGAAGCAGACGTGTATAATCCCAATTTTAGTCACGGCGATTCCGATGAGAGTAGAATTATAATCAAAATGTTATTATTTTTACCAGATCTTAACTCACCAAAAACAAATAATTTCTTTAATTTAAAAGTATTAACGACTGACATGGGCACGGTTTTTCTGGAGATTTAGACTGTTGTTTTTAATTTACATTATCAAACAAGGGGTGTCAACAGTGAATGTCATAAAGCTGGGGATGTTATAAATGCCTCATTAATATACATTTTTATAAATCTGAATGAATGGTAGCAATCATATTCAAAATCAAAATGAGGTGCAGTTAACTCACTCATTGTAATTGATGAGTGGTTTGATTTTCCATGGTGATTTAACCCCTTCCCTCCAAATAAACTTCTACAGATTTGTTGAGTAATCATGACTTTTGGGGTATTTCAATACTAGTATTTCAATAAACAATATTATTGTTGAACTATATTTATTTACCTCACACAGATACATAAATACAACAAGTCATTGTCAATGGCATAGTTCCTGTCATGTTTTTAGTGACTGTCAAACAATGAAAAGCATAGTCAAATTATGTTTAAATATTGGGATAGTATTTAGCATATTAAAACAATGCTTGATCAATAATCAACGTGCACACTGTGGTGCCATCAGACGTGCCTAAAATACAGTGGAATGGTTGATTTTAACCAGTAACACATGCAAAAACATATTAATGCTTCTTGCATTTCTCAAAAGTTTGCCAACTTTCTTTCAGAAGGAAGATTTCAGGACTTGCACCCATTTGAAGGGAGTCAAAAATTCATCATAAAAATTTTATATACGAAATAAATATAGATATGAAATAAAGTCACAAACATCATTCAGTCATGCTCTACTTTAATTTTCAGCTAGTTCACAAAACTAGAAATAAAGAGTACTACTTAGGATGCTGAGATGTTTGATGCAGTTATATTGCAATACATTACGTTTAATACAAAATTTTATTTACAGATAACCCCAGAAATGGTGTCTTCATTGACAGCCGACGACTGGCTAAAGATTGGGGTTACCATCGGAAAAAGATTAAAAATTATTGAGAGGTGTAGAGCTTTTGTAGGTGGGTGATCTTCATTCTTGTCAATCAACTGTGCAAGGACTGTTTACATTGAAACTGGTCTGAATTATGTATTCTTCTCTGACAACTTTGATAATTTTTATCTAGAAAATGAAGAAGAAGGAGAAATTGAAAGAGAAGTTCCAAATATATTTAGAAGACGAGAGTCTGTGTCATGCCGTGCAACAGAAGCAGGTTTGATGGCCAATAAAGCCATTGATAAATTAAAGTGTAGTTTTGAAAGTGGTGTATAAAGAAAGAAAGGCTTCCGTAAAGGCAGAGACAAAATCATCTCAGCCCCCAAAAAGTTTGCACCTGTGAAAGAAGAGCAGAAGCGTCTTATTGCATTAGCATGTCCAGTAGACACAGATGATGATGATGACTATGATAGAAAAGTGACCGAAGACAAAATATTATTTGATGGAATGATGGTGTTTAAACATGATTTTAGTGAATCTGACATCAGGGAGGAAATAGTTGAGCAACTGAGATTGAAATGTAATTCATTTACAGATTTTTCTTGTGTTGTTTCCTCTGATTTTTCCTTCACACGTGTAATTAACCGCAAAATACATACTATTGATGGACACCCAAAGCTAGATGGTAAAGGTATCACCAAAGTATATCCCACTGGCAGTGTGTATGTGCAACTAAAGAAGGATTTCAGGGTTTTCAGTGTAAGGAAATATACCAGTAGTTTTTATAATATATCTCTGTATAGATTAATTTCATGCAGTGGAAATTGTTATGTACCAATTATAATAACAAATACAATGTCATAATGACAATTTGTATTGCCACTGATTTTTCTGTGCATGTGTTTTTTCAGATAAACAGTGATGAGGAAGAACAACCTGATGGAAACAAAAAGATGAATGACGAGCAGATAAATGAGATAGTGGTTAGTGTGTTATATTGGTTTGACATAGTTAATTAATATGTATGCTATTATAAGTTAATAGCATCTAAGATGGAAGAATTCTAAAGTCACTAATTACTTTTGTTCATGTTTATTGGATTTCATCATACATGTTTATGTTTGTACCGGTAGAAGCCACATAGTCAGTCTGAAACATCTACTATCGACCCATCTACATCTACTGATACTTCTGGTACATCTGTTATCCCTTGTGCTTCTGGCATCCCTGGTCCATCTGTCATTCCTGGTCCATCTGCTATGCCTGGTACACCTGCTGTACCTGGTGCATCTGCTATACCTGTCATACCTGGTACATCTGCTCTACCTGGTACATCTGCCATACCTGGTACATCTGCCATACCTGGTACATCTGCTCTACCTGGTACATCTGCTTTACCTGGTACATCTGCTCTAACTGGTACATCTGCTCTACCTGGTACATCTGCCATACCTGGTACATCTGCTCTAACTGGTTCATCTGCTCTACCTGGTACATCTTCCCTACTTGGTACATCTGCCATACCTGGTACATCTGCTCTAACTTGTACATCTGCCATACCTGGTACATCTGCTCTAACTGGTACATCTGCTCTACCTGGTACATCTGCTCTACCTGGTACATCTGCCCTATCTGTCATACCTGGTACATCTGCTCTAACTGGTACATCTGCTCTAACTGGTACATATGTCATACCTGGTACATCTGCCATGTTTGGTACATCTGTCATACCTGTTACATCTGCCATACCTTGTACATCTGCTCCACCTGGTACATCTGCTATACCTGGTACATCTGCCATACCTTGTACATCTGCTCTAACTTGTACATCTGCCATACCTGGTACATCTGCTCTAACTGGTACATCTGCTCTAACTGGTACATCTGCTCTACCTGGTACATCTGCCCTACCTGGTACATCTGCCCTATCTGCCATACCTGGTACATCTGCTCTAACTGGTACATCTGCTCTAACTGGTACATATGTCATACCTGGTACATCTGCCATGTTTGGTACATCTGTCATACCTGTTACATCTGCCATACCTTGTACATCTGCTCCACCTGGTACATCTGCTATACCTGGTACATCTGCCATACCTGGTACATCTGCCATACCTGGTACAACTGCCATACCTGGTACTTCTGATATGCCTGATCCATTTATATCGCAGGTATTTATCTATACTATATTGATATAGTACATAATTTATTTATTGTTAGCCAGTATTTAAGTACATATAAAAACTAGTACATGAAAGTATGCATGTATAAAACTAAGTGTCTGATCATGTTGTCCATTTTAGTAGCCTTGGCGATAGAAATTGCTTCCTTGTCCACTTACAATTATCACATGAGAGCCAGCTGTCTACAACTTTTAGAAGAACTATTGTTGGGCTTGACTAACCAATAATCACATAGCTCTTTATTGCTATGTTCACACGGCCATTTTTGCTGGCTCGATAAATGCTGTTATGTGAACGTAGCATATATTGTGATACAATGTGTGTTCATTTCTGCTAAGAAAATTTAGAAATTAAGCCTGTTTTAAAGCTGTAGTTTGTGAGTCAATTTTGGATAAAGCCAGTGGTTGTTTCTGGCTACTAGTATATTATTTGCTTGATAACTGGAAGTCAGAAGGTAAATATCCATCTCTTCTTTCTCTCTTCTATCTTTAAATAGGAAAAATTGTTGACATTAAATAGTGCATTTCCAGATATGCCAATAATGAAGATCAGGAAATTACTTGAGGATCAACGGGGAGACATGGACAGAGTGGCAAATTTCTTGTTAGATGTGACAAGTAAGTGGATAACCCATAAAAAAAATTCAGGATACCGTAACCTGGCAAACAACATATTGTCAGGTTATAACTTAGGTTGTATTTTCTCTCTGGTCAGTTTGGAAATAATAAATCAAACAACATGTTTGTTCATGAGAAGGCCTATAGACCATGTTTATTTTGAATTTAGCAACCTAGCCATAGTATGTGCCAGTGGAAGTGAGTCACAAATTTTGGCTGTGTCTGCTGTAAATTTGAAAGATTATTTCTATTATAAACTCCTGTTGAGAGTCAAGTACTTTCGATCTAAACAAGTGAAGTTGCATCTGCCAACATGCTTTAGTTTTGTTTGTGGGTGTTGTATCATTTACTTCTATTTTGTAGCCTCTGGTGAAGTTCCTGATATTGTAGTTTCTGATGATAGTGATGATGATATTGATCACTATGGGACAGTGAATATGAAACTTGCAGGTATGTTTTTTTTGACACACCTATTAAATGCAGTGTTTTATTTGCATGGTTCATTAATACTAGTATTTGTTTGTTGAAACATGATTAATAGGTGTTGATTTTATCTAAACCCTTTCAACTGTTGGGATTTATGAATGTAACAGTGCAACATCTGGTTGGAATACACATAATATGTATATCATGGATTGTGCCTCTGGTGTCAATGAGTGTACTCATGAATGTAACCTGAATGTAATTGAATTTTATTGAAAGTCTGTGCTAAGATTCTTCATTAGAGTGTTCTCTAAACATTCTAAAAATAATTTGCAATGAATTGATAGCTCAAAAATCGGTAGGGAGGATAAGTGAACATGTCAAATTTAGAGCAAGCAGAAATGTCAATATCATGATACTAGTAATCCATTTATTTCCAATACATTTAAAACATATTTGAGCTTTCTTTAAAATCTAATTTCCAATATTTATCTCAAAATATTGTATCAGCTTTGTTGATGGCCATGTTAGTGTAAACACATTGTAATGGTCACTATCTAAGTTTTGATAGATTGAGTGCATGATGTTCAACTCCATATGACTTTAACCAGAGTTAGTAATCATTGTTTTAAAATTGAAACAGACATAAACAGATTGCAGTTAATTCTAGAATATGTGATCAATGTACACAAAACAAAAATGAAGATGAAAACACTCTCTTATGAATTGCCCAGCATAGTGTTATTACACATAATATGTTCCTGCAAATATACTAGCACTATGTCACAGTACAGTGACATTTAACAGTATTGGTACATTGTTTTATTTATTTCAGATGACCCAATACAGGCATTATCATTTTACAGGCGAATTCAGAAAGATGACAAAGCTAAATCAACCAAATTTTTGATTGAAAGAGATGATGAGGATATTGATATAAACCTAATAATCCTATACAAAGGATCCATAAATATGTCATCCCCATTGAAGGTTCGGTTTGTAGGTAAGTTAAGATATCCCATTATTCAGTTTCAAAAGGTATTGCAAATTATGTTGATTGTTTTCATTTCATTTCATTTGTATTTGATATTCACTACATTTTTTGTCTTGTACCAATGTTTTTAATAGGTGAATTGGGAGTTGGACTTGGCCCTTTGAGAGAATTGTTTGACATTCTGAGTGATCGATTATCACATGGGTTTCATTTGCCTGATTTATTGACAGGTTAGTTCCACAGTATAAGCACACTGCTAATTAATGATACGTGAAGGGAACAGAAAGTTAATTCTAAGTAATTTACAGACAGGTACAAACAAAGTTCGTAATTGCAATACAAATACAAAATTTTGAAAATATTTTGGCCATTATTTATATTGAAAAAGATTTTGGTTCAATTCCATACTCAATTAGTTATTCTTTTCAAATGTTTTAATTAATTTTTAAGGCTTGTTTGGGTAAATTTTGAGAATGGGTCTTTATAAGAAACTCACAATGCACTAGTATACAACATACGATACCGATACAACTGGTCAATTTGGTACTGAGGACCTGACTGATAGATAAAGTGAAAAAATTAGTTCAACATTTCAACACAGATAGCAAAAAGCTGATTTTAATCTAAGAATTGTGACTCTGATTCTTGCTGGAAGGGGGACACTATGGTACCAATTTTTCTCAAAATTGGAATTGAACTTTGACCTACTTCTACATGTCTCAGAATCCCAAAAAAATTAGACATAATGTTTACATGGCCAGATATTTTTCTGAAGTTTTCTGAAAAGCCTTTTTAAAGCTTTCTTTGAGATTATAGATTGACAGTTGTACATGTACATGTTGTAATATGTAGATTAATCTGCAATTAGTTTATGGTGTTTCTAAAAGTACTTGTTATAACATAGCACAATGTCTGTAAGTGTAAGTAAGTAAATCTTTATTGCTATCGTATCCCATTTGAGATCTTGACATGAAATACAATAAAGTCAGATACATGTAATAAAAAAGAAAGAAAAAAACAAATAAAAGGAAATACTAATAATACTGTAAATAAATTAAGTAAATACATATCTCAAAATAAGAAATAGTAAATGAATAATTGTAATACAATGCATAATGTAAATAAATTTAAATTTGTGTGTTTTTGAGGCAGCTGGTACTGAAGTTATTGTTTGATTTTCTGCTCTCTAAGCATAAAGCAAGTAATATGTTTTGAGATGTCTTTAATTATGTGATCGTTTTTATTATTTAAGATGTTTATTAATGTCTCTCCATGCATTTTATGTTTAGTAAAAAGGCTGGTTCTTTCTTTATCATATAGCTGGCATGTAAACAGGAAATGTTTCTCATCTTCAATTTCTCCATGATCACAAACAGGGCATTTTCTATCAGAGATGGAGATGTTTTTGTATCTGCCTGATTCGATCTGTAAATGATGGGCACTTACTCTAAGTTTAGTCATTGCAGCACGATATAGTGGATTTTTAATTATTTGGAGGTATTTCTCAAAAGAAAAATCAGTTTTTATTTCTCTGTATGTTCTCAATTTGTTTTTGTGATGCACGCCCTTATCATCATCAAACATGCATTCTTTACTTTTTTTCTGGAATTGCATTTTAAGTTTTTCTGTAATGTTTTCAATAACATCATTTCTGTATTTAATTTGTCCATCTTTCCAGATATTACTTTTCACACCAGATACCCAGTTTTGAGTGCCAGAGTCATGCATTTTTATACCTAGCTTGTATGCTTCGTATACTAATGTATTTTCAGGCATTTCTTGAACCCTCATCCAATATTTGATCAATTGTTTTATACCCTGTATTGTAAGAGGGTACCTCCCTAATTCAATTAAACATGACAAGTTTGAGGCTCTGCTGTTCACATTCAATAAAAACTGGTATGGAGTTTTCCATGGGTGTTGTCAAATTCCAGAGCTGTTTTGTGTGTGCAATAATATCACTATCTGTATGGTGATTTCATTCTCTTTTAGGTGTTAGTAAAACACGCCTTTTTGATGGTCAGGACAACCATCTGGTTCCAACGACTAACTCAGCAGTTCTTGAGAATGAAATTATGAAAGTCACTGGCAGGATGATTGGCCACGGAATTTTAAATGGTTTGTATATGGTATATCACCAGCGATAACTAGCTATATGATTAATGGTGATTGTGGTACAAATATATGCATCGATGATGTACCAGACTTGGATGTTCGTGAAATCATAATTGCGGTATGCAACTTATTCTTTTTTGTAAGACAAGATGAATTCCTTTTTTCAGCTCTGCTCTGAACGAAGTTGAGCGGAGCTTGTAGTATTACTGATTGCCAGTTGGCGGCGGCGTCGTCGTCAACTTTACATTTTCAACTTCTTAAAAACAAAATATATAGCTGTGAAAGAGTCTAGGAAGGTTCCTTGGGTGGTTCTTTCTCAGATTTGTTCATTTCATGTCAAAATCTTAAATTCTTAATTTTTGGTGAATATTTTTGTTATTTTTGGTAAAAAGTGATATTTTCATCTACTTGTTAAAAACCGCAAGTTTGATTGTTTTGATAATATATATATATAGGTACCTCAGGTAGACCTCTCTCAGATTTGTTCATTTTGTGAAGATATCGTTCTTCAGTTATCTGGTTTTGATAAAAAGTTATATTTTTCGAATTTTTGTTGAAAACAGCAAGTCAGACTGCTTTACTATACATATTGTTCATTTTCTAATGATATCTTCGGTTCTTAAATTGAAATGTTCATTGATAACAGCGGAGCTATCTCAGCCGACAGTTTGCTAGTTTTTGTGAAAAGTTTATATTGATATTATTATGAAAAAATATCTTGTTGTTACCCTTATTAGATGATTGATGAGGCTGACATGCCAACTAAAGTTATACCTGATGAATTAAGAGTGAGATGTCAACCACTGCTTGATCAGGCATCTTTGCCGTTTATGTGTAAAAATAATATAGCATGGATTATTCACAGATTGCTTGTTCACCAGGTATGTATGTTGCCAGTTGTTAGTTGGTTTGTCAGTAAATCAGCGATGAATCATTGATCAGTTGTGTGTGTAAAGTATGGATTCAAGTGTTATAGTGCCTCGGGGTAGTTGTTACTTTTGGTGAGTAAACAGTGCAAGTCATGCATTAAGCGAGTATGATGATGGACAGAACCCAAATATACATGGACTAATAAGCAGATCTGACATTCTTTCTACCAAGTTCTGTATACAAACATTGGTGAAGAAATAAACTTGAAATAAAAAAATGCTACATAATATTCCTTATCTAATCAGCAATACGTTATATTTTTAAGGTAATTGACAGCAGATTGGTTTCCATAAATCAACTAAAAGATGGAATGCAAGAAGTACAGTTGATTACATTTTTAAAAAACAATTCATCAGTCTTAAAACTGGTATTTCCATCAATTTCTTGTAAAGTTATAAATACAGATGATATTTTGGCCTTGATAAAGTATGAAGAAGAAGAACTAGAAATGAAGGGGATCTTTGAGAAGTTTTTAAGAGGTTTGTTCTTCAATTGTTGAATTGTTTACTCCCATGTGTGTTGTGTCTGTATGTATGTGTGTCTGCTGTTCTACTAATATCTCAAGAACCATACACCGGTTTTTGATGAAACTTGGTATATAAATGCCCTGAAATTATGCACAGATTTTATTACTTTGGGGTGAAAATCCCTGCATATTAATTACATAATTTGCATGATAATTAACTAATTTGTAGCTCTCCCATGACTGTTCCACTGATATTTTGAGTACTGATCATCACATTTCAATGAATCTAGAATTATGCAGACACCAATTAGTTTTTGGTAAATATTTATGCATAATAATCATTTAATTTGCATAATTAACCAATTTTCAACTTTCATACTAATTATTCCATCCCAATGCCACTTGGTACAAAGATGCTCTATATAGAAACCTGATTAGTTTTGGGCTCAAATCTGTTCATATTAATTCTCCAATTAGCATAATAATTCATAATTTTTTGGTTCTAATCACATTTCAATAAAACTTGGTTACATTGTGCAGACCTTGTTAGTTTTACACTCAAATCATTTCATATTCATTTTCTGATGTGCATAATTAGTTTTTCAGCTTTTCCATCAACATCTCAAGTACAAGTAATTTCAAATTCATTTTTAATGTGCCTCTAATGCTCTCAGCATGTGAGTTTTTTCAAAGATTTCTTTGATTTCATGTACGGCATCATGCAGTTTGGGCCAAATAAAAGCCAAATAATATATATCAAAAATATATCCCAAACTTGATGGTTTGAAATTTTGGAGCTGATAGACAATTCTATGATAAAGTGAGCCAAACATGGTTCAAACCATGACTTTCATATTGGTTGGGATGGCCATACTTTAGAGAAGCAGTCATGTAACGTTACGTCTCGGATTCTGAGATAAATCTCTCAGCCAATCAGATTGTTTTAATTTTAGCCTATCACAGGCGAGATGTTATTGACCTATCGTACACATTCCCGCCAATTTATATTTGCGTTACGATTACTACTTTATAGAGTTGTGTTTTCTATCACGCTCGTTCAGAGAGTATATATACTCAGAATTTGTGTATTTCACGAGTGTTCATCTGTTGTTACTACTTACTATATCAGTCTATCTGGCAATAAACCACCACTGTGTTTTTGTATACAACTGATCTGTCTGGTTCTGTTCCGGTATAGTCTTCCCGAATCCTACCCCGGGGAGTTAACTGCTACACACTACATATACTCCCCAACATTTTGGTGCCGAGACCAGGATCTACAAGCAAGATGCCGGAGTCAGAACAATCCGCCGGGCAAGGAGAAAACGTCAATGTTGATCAACAAGCTGCAGCGTTACAGAAACTAAAAAGATCGCGTCGAGGTCAACGCTCACAGATGACCAGACTATTCAACAAAGCCGATGCTCTCATGGCCAAGTACGAAGAAGACAGCGCCGATAAACAGGCCACGCTCGACACGCTGGAAGGTCTTAATGATCAACTTACCAGTAAGTTCCATCTACTTGCCGACCTAGAAGTTAACATTTTGGATCTCACCTCAGACGAAGACTTTGATGCGGAAAACGAAACGTCCGGTGACTATCAAGCTGATATATATGAACGCAATCACAATATCGCCATGTTTGTGAGAAAGAACAGACTGAAGACGACGCCTGAGACAACAAACAGCAGTAACACTCAACCACATCCAACGCGGAAAACAGTCGCGCTACCAAAGATCGAATTACAAACCTTTTCCGGTAATGTTTTAGAATGGGCAAGTTTCTTTGATATCTTCAAGTCATCCATTCACTCTGACACTACCTTAGATAACATTCAAAAGTTTGTTTATTTACGAAGTATGTTGAAAGATGAAGCAGCAAGAACTGTCGGCGGTTTGACGCTGACGGATGCTAACTACTCACACGCAATCGAGCTACTAGAGGAAAGATACGGACAAAAGCATCAAATTATTGACGCCCATATGACTGCGTTATGGAATCTAAGTAAACCCGTGGATGACGCGAACAGTTTGAGACACTTCTATGACTCACTCGAGAGTCACGTCCGAGGACTACAATCGTTGGGGAAGGATGAGCTTACCTATGGCGAACTTTTAGTTCCTATGATAAGAGAGAAACTACCTCCAAGCATACGCAAACAGATTGCCAGAGACCATGGTAGTTCAGCCTGGACCTTACCTGACCTACGCAAAGCAATTCTACGTGAAATAGACACACTGCAAGCCGGTAAGCCAATAGACGGTTTATTCACCATGAATGATACATTGCAGCCGGAATTAACCGCTGCGTTTCACACAACAGCACAGTCAACGAAAAAGAGACCGCAAACTTGTCCCTTTTGCAAGGGTACGCACTTCGCATCGAACTGTACGATAATTACTGATACACGTAAGAGACTGGACATTGTTAAGAAAGATCGACTTTGCTTCAATTGTTTCGGTAAGCACAGAGTTTCTGAGTGCAAATCGAAATACTCGTGTCGCGTCTGCAAGAAACGCCATCATACCGCTCTACACTACGACGCGAACAAGCCTGAACGGTCATCTACATCGTCAACTACTACTTCTGAAATCACCGTGACCCTGACCAAAGCTAACCCTTTGCTAAATAAGAAAACCGCCATCGGACCCGTGCTGTTGAAAACCGCGCTTGTGCCGATATCAGCCGGGAACGGAAATCCTATACGCGCTGTTGTTCTTTTCGATGAAGGGGCAAATATGACATTCACAACAGAGAAATTTGCCCGAGAGTTGTCCGCGAAAACGACACGCCGCGAGCACATCAAACTATCAACATTTGGCGACAAAACGTCCAATGTACGCGCCATGGCATTCACTGAGTTAACCGCACATGAATTGAATGGAAATACCTCGACGATCGACGCAATGATTATACCTGAAATATCTTCGGACTTGACTAATCACATTTCCCAGGAAATTCATAACATGAGCCATTTGAAGGGATTACATTTCGCTCATCCAGTTTCTGATGATGAGAAACTTCCTATTGATATATTAATAGGGGCTGATCAATATTGGAATTACGTTGGATCTCAAGTAATTTCTGGTATGGTCGGTCCAACCGCCGTATCCTCCAAATTTGGATATTTGCTCTCCGGGCCCTCTGGAACTACTAATACAGTGGATCCTAATGTACGTATGCTTCACGTGATTTCTACTCCGGACAATTATGTTACCAAGAATACTATTGTAACGGAAAATGGCCGCGAAATTGTTGATAACGTGGATATTCAATATACTCGCCGAGGCGACGACGCAAAAGTCCAAAATGTGTGGGACTTGGAACTAATTGGAATTAAAGAAAGTCCGGAAACTGACAAACGTATGAGCTACGAATCGTATAAAGACACGCATCTGAGGGTCGACCAAGGAAAATACGTCGCACGACTACCATGGAAAGAGGATCACCCACCACTGCCGACGAACTATAGTGTTACTGTGAACCGTACACGTAACATGATTCGCCGACTAACACCCGATGTAATCAAAAAGTATGATGACATCATCGCCGAACAACGACGTCGTGATTTCATCGAAGAAGTTAACGAAGACGATACAAGAATCGGACACTATTTACCGCATAGAGCGATAAAGAAGGACTCGGCAACTACACCCATTAGAATTGTGTATGACTGCAGTTGTAGTCAGGGTGCTAGCTTTCCGAGCTTGAATGACTGTCTACAAACCGGCCCATCGTTGATAAATGACCTACCAGCCATTCTACTACGATTTCGCTCAAATAACATTGCATTAACGAGTGACATTGAAAAGGCCTTTCTGAATGTTAGATTGGAAGAAGACGAGAGGAAATTCACGAAATTTCTGTGGCTGTTAGACGCGTCTGACCCAGAAGGTAAATTCATAACATTACAATTTAAAACAGTATTGTTTGGCGCTGTTTGCTCGCCGTTTATCTTAAATGCGGTTATAAAAACGCATTTAGACGCCAACAACACACTTTCTACAGCCAAAACATTAAAGAACAATATTTATGTTGATAATGTGATCGATGGTGTTGATACTACGGAAAATGCCATAAAATACTATAAAGAAGCCAACAAGCTAATGACGACGAGCGGATTTAAACTCAGGGCGTGGTCTTCTAATTGTGAACAATTGAACGAACTTTCCAAACGCGACAACCTCAATGAGCCCGCCGAAACTGTGTCTGTTTTGGGAATGCGATGGTCGACAAAATCGGATAAGTTGACCTACCCCAAAGTTAATAATGTACCGCTATTAACTGATCTAATTACGAAACGCGACGTTGTCAGTTTCACTTCCGCGTTATACGACCCGATTGGTTACCTAACTCCAGTCCACGTTAAAGCCCGGTTATTCATACAGTTGTTATGGAAACTCGAACTAGGCTGGGACGAACCTCTTAACTCGGACCTATGTTCGATGTGGATGCATATTGCTGAGGATCTAAACGATGCAAGAAATATTCAGGTGAAACGTCAATATTTCCCTGAAGTCAATCCTGATGCCGAGTTCGAATTACACGCTTTCGCCGACGCCAGTCCCAAAGCATATGGTGCGGTGATCTACCTAAGATGTGCACAACAAACTTCCTTTGTGATGGCGAAAACCAGAATCGCGCCAATGACCGAAACTACGCTACCAAGATTGGAACTTATGGCAACATTAATTGCTACACGTCTCAGTAAATATGTCAAAGATGCGCTATCTGACACGTATAACATTACTAATTTCTATTTGTGGTCAGACAGCCAAATCACGCTTCACTGGTTAAATAGTGACAAGAAACTGCCGATCTTCGTGAAAAATCGTGTGGATGAAATTTGTGAATTTCAGTCTACTAGGAAATATTGTCCCACCGAAGAAAATCCCGCTGACTTACTAACCAGAGGGATTACCTACGAAAACCTGGAAAATTCTGATTTGTGGTGGAAAGGCCCAAAATGGCTACCAACAACAAGCGATTGGCCGAGTTGTCCTGCCTTTGATGCAAATGTATTGCATTCTGCGATTGAGCCAAATGAAACTGATCTAATTAACCCACGCACGAGAGGTGGGGTCAATGAACTACCTGCCCATGATGTTGGAATTATCACTACTCCAGCACGGGAAAATACTATTGATAATCAATCGTGTGCTGTTACTAATCCTACTGATCGGGGAATTCATCGTATTATGGATATTTCCAGATATAACGATTTAGACAAATTATTACGTGTGACCAGCTATGTGCTACGTTTTATCAACCGGATTAAGTCTAACGATATAAACACTGGAATGATAACCGCTGATGAACTGAACCGCGCTGAAAATATGTGGGTCAAACATATTCAACGTCAATACTACGGCGATACAATCCAATCCGTTAAATTTAATTTAACTCGATGTGCTCCCATCGTTCAACAACTGAATTTGTTCGTGGACGAAGATGATATACTCCGCTGTGGGAGTAGAATCCATAATGCTGCATTAGATTTTGTGACGAAATTTCCAGCATTAATACCCTCGCATCACAAACTAACGGACTTAATCATTTGGAAAGCACACAATCTGATGTGTCATGAAGGAGTTCAATCTACAGTGACGCATATACGACAGAAATATTGGATACCTAAAATACGGATTATTGTGCGTAACGTCATTCATAAGTGTGTGAAATGCAATAAAGTTACAGGGAAACCGTACGCAAACCCAGTTCAGGCACCGTTGCCGAGTTACCGAGTGAACATTGTCCCTGCTTTCACTATAACTGGTGTAGATTTCACGGGAAATCTATTTACGAAATCAGCTGATGGAACACGCGATAAAGCGTACGTTTGTTTATTTACTTGCGGGGTGACACGTGCGATTCACCTCGAACTTGTGCCTGATTTGTCAACAAAAACGTTCATGCACGCATTCAGAAGATTTGCTGCCAGACGTTCACTTCCAAGTCGCATGTTGTCTGATAATGCATCGACCTACATTTCCGCGGCTGATGAAATTCGCACTCTATTTGATACACCGGATGTCCGAGACTTTCTCGCTGCACACCGAGTGCAATGGACTTTTATACCGAAACGTGCCCCGTGGTATGGAGGTTTTTGGGAGAGATTAATTGGGCTAACAAAAAATGCTATTAAGAAGACACTGGGTCGAGCGTTAATATCATTCGACGAACTCTCAACATTAGTAACAGAAATTGAAGTCGTTCTCAATGATCGACCCCTTACGTACGTGTCATCAAGTATTAATGACAACATAGCATTGACTCCGAATCACCTACTTCACGGGCGGACATTGACCTCATTGCCATATATCGAAGTCACTGACGACGAAATACGCGATCCTACTTATCAGTTCTCAGACCACCGTGAAATGAATAATCGTTATGTCCACTTGTCAAGATTACATGCTCAATTTTGGCGAAGATGGTCGACCGAATATTTGACTGCCCTTCGAGAGAGACACCCAACTACAGGAAGTAAAGGGAATACAATAAAAGTTGGAGATGTTGTGATAATCCACAGTGATGTGGATAAACGCCAGAAATGGCATCTTGGCACCGTAACTAAATTAGTTTACGGCAACGACCAACTTGTGAGATCCGCTGAGTTAAATACAGCTAACGGACCTACCAATCGGCCGATACATAAATTGTATCCGTTAGAAGTTGTTTCCAAGGAATTAACGTCGCCTGAAAGTAATAATCAATCAGATGTTAGATTACCTGCAGAGACAATACAAAATATTGGACTAACCGCTGACAAAGATGTCACCACCACCCAGATGACTGGTGACACTATTCCTAAGCGACCAACCAGGGATTCTGCCGTGGCAGCCCGAATAAGAATTGCTGATTTAATGTGACTTTCGAAATTTCAATTTCATTTTCATTATTATGTTTTTATTCGTAATATTCAACCAAATAAATATGGACAGTCGGCTGAAATGCCTTCCGTGGACACTTTATTTACTTGAATCTTTTATCCAATACCGTTATTATTGTTCGAGGTACATGATTTCATTGATAATGTAGTAGACATACATTTTCATATGTTTTTATTTTTGAGGCGCGGAGAATTTAGAGAAGCAGTCATGTAACGTTACGTCTCGGATTCTGAGATAAATCTCTCAGCCAATCAGATTGTTTTAATTTTAGCCTATCACAGGCGAGATGTTATTGACCTATCGTACACATTCCCGCCAATTTATATTTGCGTTACGATTACTACTTTATAGAGTTGTGTTTTCTATCACGCTCGTTCAGAGAGTATATATACTCAGAATTTGTGTATTTCACGAGTGTTCATCTGTTGTTACTACTTACTATATCAGTCTATCTGGTAATAAACCACCACTGTGTTTTTGTATACAACTGATCTGTCTGGTTCTGTTCCGGTATAGTCTTCCCGAATCCTACCCCGGGGAGTTAACTGCTACACACTACATATACTCCCCAACACATACAGATTCAAATGATTGAAAAATAGATTTGTCATGTAACTTGCATGTAATAGTCTTTTTGTCGAACTGTTCACAACCCCATGTTTATTAATGTTGTAATTTACTGACATTGTGTGTATCCTTGTTTGTTGTTGCAGACAAGAATTGCGATTTGAAGCAACTTGTACGATTTTGGACAGGCTGGTCCATGCTACCATTGGATGATTCATTATACATGTATGTCAACTTCCATAAAGAACGATTTCCAAAGTCAGCAACATGTCTAAATACACTGACATTGCCAGTTACATCAGATTATGAGCAATTCAAATCGATTATGTTGTTGGCCATAAGAGAGACCAATTTTGGTTTAATTTAACTTAATGTTGCAAAATTATTCGGGATATTCAATTGTTTTCTGTCAGTTACTATCTTGCAGATGTGTCTTAGTCACAAAAAGCTACAACAATTTCATTTACACATCATTTTTTTTGACTTGAATAAATAATATGGCTGATTAGTTACCATGTTAAAAGTTGTGTTAAATAAAATTGAGATAAACATATTTCACATGTCTTTGTTTTTGTTTGACTGTGTGTATACATACAAGCATGCCTGAAGCTATGAGACTCCTTTCACAGAAAGAAATTAAAAGTTATGTAATACAGAAAATAACAGTACTAGGAATTCTGTTTATAATAAAACATCTGTTAAAAAAAAACAAATAAAAACTTTAAAACTACCATACTAGTATATAAATATAAAATGCATGAAGCTCCAAAAATGAAGAAATACAATACCAGTACTATTTGGGAAATACTGTTCCACTAATGGCCACTGGTCACGAGAAAAAAAGACTGCTGACACACCTAATTACAATACAAAGACCACATGCAAATGTGTTGAAGAGGTCATTATTATGACGATGTATTGTCAAGTGGGGCTAAATCCGAATAAACTTGAATGATTAGTTTCTGGTTGAATTCAATGCATATAAATTACCTTATTTGCATATAAATTAACTGATTTTAATTATCTTCACTTTTCACAGATTTCAATGAAACTTGGTATATAGATGTTTTGGGATAATACAGTGTTAATTAGTTTTTGTTTAAAACCCATGTATAATAATGACCATTTTTTTAATATACTATTAAATAGATTTCAATGAAGCTTGGTACATGGATTTAATGGGATAATGCACAGACCTGATTAGTTTTGGGTTGAAATACATGAATATAAACCTAATTGGCATATAAATTAGCCAGTATTAAAATTAATTTTTTAACCAACAGCTCAACCACTCATCAGATTCAATGAAACTTGATACATGTAGAAGCGTAAGGATAAGCCATATAAATGTTCAGTTTAGGGTTAAATTTTGTCCTTACTGATTACCTAATTTGCATAAATTAACCAATTTAGTGGTGCTCCAAATATTTCAAGTACCTTTCATCAAATTTTATTAAAACTAGGTACATAGGTGCTTTTAGTTAATCCACAGATCTGATTGAAACCATGGATATTAATTACCTGTTATTAGTTTCCTGTTTGTTTCTTAATATGTATAACTGTAATGTACTAAGTACTGTTGTAAATAGGGACATGCAAACAGTGCTATAATTCTGACAAGATATATAACCAAAATATTAAGTCATCATATATGGTCACTTTTTCATTAAATATTCATAATTGTTAAACCATGGTAATATGAGAAGCACATAAATAATGGGCAAAGACACATTTTTGGTAAAAATAAATATATTTCAATGATTTCATGCAATAAACACAATGCTTTATGTGTTATGAAAATGTGTTACTAATATAGTAATAAATACAGTAATCTTTATTCATGCCTCCCAATACCTTCAAAGCTACCTTTGATTTTATATGCACATGAGAAGCACCAAATGCAAAGTATAGAAACCCTAAGGTTGAAAATATTTCCAACAGAAGTTCACTACAGAATGGTGAGCAAATGGTTCTTCACTCTCAAATATATATCTTTTCCATAACAGTCACTGACATCAGTTGGATCAAAATTGTCAGATCATTAATTTGTTCTTCTGTAAGTGGCAGGTCTATTTCCGGTATTGCAATATCTCCCTCATCAAATGTATTTGGCCCTGGTCCGTTTCGATCTACTCCATACATGCATCCATCAGCATCGTGATCAATATTCCAAAATGAAGAAACGCCCGTCTGCTGAGAGTTAGCTGATGACACCATACCTGCAGACCACATCTGATTTGGAGAAAGATTATGTTCAGTACGTAAAGCATGACAGTTCCAACCAGCTGCCCATTCACTCAACATGTTGTTAATTCTGGGTAAATAAACATAGTGTAGAGCATAGACATCAATCTGGGAAGCTGGATCCAAGTCATGGGTTCCTTCCATATCATAAAATAACCAATAAAATGTGTGTACAACATGGGTAAATACGTCCCGCCATAATCTCTCAATTCTTTGGTTGTGTACACTACGGCCAGCAATGTGGCTACCTCTACCAACACCTCTCTCTCTTACCATCATTCGTGCAACTTCAACATTTTCCAGACCTTTGTCTGATCGAACACGTGATGGCATTCCATACTTGTCAATAGATTCTCTGAAAAGATTAGCAACAGTTTCTGCTCTATTGTTGGAAGCACAGCTTAAATAGGTTATCATCCTTGAATACCCATCAATGCCACCATGAATGACTAACCTCCATCGAATAAGTGCATGGTGGCCATCAATATGCCACAGCGCATTAGGCCCAGGCACAGAATATTGTCTTCTACGAATTAGTCATTCGTCTAAGTGCAACATTAACTGGACTGACTGTAATCATGGCATGTCTGATCCTTTCCCTCTGTATATGTAGCCCTCTGCTTTTGAGAACACCTTTCAGCATAACCAGTCCAGAGTTTGGATACTCGTGCACCAGTTCTTCCATTACATCCTCTAACTCAGCATCTGTGATGTTACTGTATTTCAACTGACATATGCCAAACTCTTGACATCTTCGCCACAGCGTGGTACGACTACAAAGCAACATTTTTGAAATTGTACTCAGGGAAAAACCAATTCCAAACAAGCTTTCTATCTGGGCTTTATCAATATCTAGCCTTGGTCTTCCCCTGTCTCTTTGGTTTGAACTTTCATCCAAAACTACATTAACTGGACCAAATGCATTTTGATTGGCATGTGTCATCTTCTGAAAACTATTTTCCCAGAATTCTACAAAATACAGCAAGCTTCTAGATAAGGTTTCCCATGATGGTAATATATCAGGACTAGATTCAATGGGTAGTCATTCAATTATTAGATCACAAGTCACCAGCATGCAATACAAACTATTTAGAATAAAAAATAGAAAACACAATATTTCATTGACAATTGATCTGCTTATAAATGCATAACATACATGTATGTAATCCAGTGATAATTAGTGTATTATTTAATATAAATTATGTGATATAAGGATCTGTGCTCTAAAGATCTACTGAGATCATAGGAATTGAAGCAAGTCTACTGTGTTTACAATACAACTCACTGTACCAAGATTGATATCAGTTTGACATACAAACCAAACATGTAGGAAATAGTTCTGACATAATTATTTCGGTTAGTTGATACAACAAAAAAACATTGTGGTTCCTATGACACACTTTTCAAAAATATAATTGAACTCTGGTGATCTTGCCCTTTATCATAGTTTGTTTCAATATGAATATGCATTTTCATAATTAATTTTGAATACAAACAAGTTTTAGGATTGAAACAGCAGTGGGAAAGCAGTCTACAAAATCATGTTGATTGATGTAAATATCTTACAAAAAACATTGGTGTCTAATTATTTTAAAAGACATCATTTCTAGCTTTATTGAAAGTAATTCAAATGCCTCATCTGAGTCTCAGAAAAAAAGTGCTGCATTTAGACATGAATAGATTCGTAAAACATGCAAGATAACAGAAAATCTTAGCTGGCTTTCGCTCAAGTATTTTGTATAAGCGTCTGTCAAAAATTCACTGAGACAAATATGAACTGCCTTATTATATTCATTATGTGACTACTGTATTATTTAAAAAGTAAAAAAAAACCTACAGGAATAACTATCATGTTGCAAGTTCTGCTTTGTATGCAAATCAACTATAATAATTATAGTGATTGGATTACTAGTACATAGTCAGTATATAGTTAATCAGAGTTGACATAGTATATGACAATGGACAGATGTTGAATTGCCAAGGAATGGAATAGTTAGTTGGTGTCCAGTGGAGAGAAAAGTCAACAGTACTGTCGCCTCCTGAGAATCTATATCTTCAAACACTGCAATCTTTGTTTTTGAAGTGCGTTCTTAAATCAGTATTATAAAAGCTCTATCATTCTGTTCTAATAGCTGAAACAAATTCCTGTGAATTTTGATTTTCAAAATTTATATACTATATTTATATACAAAAAAATGTTTTGTCGAATGAACTGTAACAGAATATATATATTTTTGAGTACAATTTTCTTTTCAAGATGTGGATGCAACGTTCTGCTTTTTATGTATTGTTTTTGTTTTGATAACTTTGGACTAAACAGATTTTCCGGTGGCTTCAGATCTTGATCAAAAGTTTGGCACCCAATTCATAGGAGTGGTTATATCGATTATCTGACATCTTGTTTCTGTTAAAATTTTACTGGTAGATTTGCAAATGTGTATCACTATGGCATTGAAACCTAGTCTAGTATTCCATGAGATTTGGGAGATACATTACCAATGATATTATTACAAGATAAATGATTTGCTTCATAAAAAATTTGAGCACATACAACAATGCACATCTCCTACTGGGAACACAGACCTCTGACCTTTGGTCAAATCTGATGATATTTAGTTTGTTGTGATCAGCAGAAACAAAGCGACTGTAGTTCCACTTTAATGGATCATATATAGAGAATAACAATTAGCTAATTAAAAACACTGAAATCCTTGAAATGTGATTTGTAATGAAAACGCATAATGATAATGCATGAAACCATCAGCGACAATATTCAAAAAAAAAGTTGTTTTTTTTCAAAAATAATTTATTTGTTCTTTAAACCAGCCTATGTGTTGGAATTTTAGGAGGTGACTAGATGGAAAAGTCAAAATTCTCAACAAGGACCAATCACATTTGCAGATCAAGGATGTAATATGGAAAATATGATGATTAAATGTCACTGCAAGATGCATGTGATAACAAAAGTCATCCAATAATTATTCACTGGACCTTTAGTTTAGATATAAACAGCTTTTATTATATAATAGGCATCTATTATCTAAATTGAGTCTGTAAGTTCATGGCTAAGTTGTTTTATAAACCTTTGTGAATCATTGTCATCTTTAGTCACCATCTGGAAAATAGATCTGTCTGTTTCTTCCAATAACTGGATTAGTCATACTTTACATCGTACACACATAAATGATATTAGTGTAAGAGTTCTGCACGTACTGTATCCAAATGAGGGTACGATAATATACTGTTATTATTACATGAACATCTTCTCTACCTTGAAATATGGTTTTCAACCACAATTGCACCTACTTCTCCTTCATGCGAGTTCATTAACCTCAATGTTTCGGCGACAGTGGACAACATTTCGTCAAGCAGTCTTTCATCTGCCATGATATTGAAATCGATCGTTTTGATAAAAAGTAGTTTTCCCCGATCTCTTCATTATACTTCCGGGTTAAAGATTGAGACACCTTAACTTTGTGTGCAATATTTAGCTCCCTAGAAAATTTCTATCGCTATCGATTTTTTGTTAGCGCTATCGATTTTTGTTAGCGCTCTCGATTTTTTTCAGCACTATCGAATCCAAGTTTAGCTGGAGCCATATTATTAACGTTACCAATGGAACTTAGCATGTTCGATAATTTTAACTCATACCAATGAAAATTTAGCGTGCACCAATGAAAATTTAGCGTTGTCGAATACAAATTCAGCATACCCAAATGAGTTTTTTCGTGCACGAAATAAAAATTAGCGTCTTCGATTTAATCTAGCCATTTTTGAAACACTTGGACGACCATACCACCGCGCTTTAAGTTACGTATCCCTATTAAAGGGGTTGTCATCTGCGCATGCGTCAGATGACCATAGCGTGTTATCGTTTACAAACAAGCGTCTACCCATGGGCGTTTTTAGCGTGTGTTGTTATCGTCGCTTGGGACTCAATTCCCTCGCGTGCGCAGGTGACGACCCTCCCGCTTTAAATATCGAATCGCCTTGTCCTGGCTCAAAGGTTCGTCACATACATTGAACATCGAAGTAGGTAAGGCCACACTGATTTAATTTTATGGATGACATCCTCCTCCTCAAATCTAATGCGAGAGGGCGAAAAAAAAACCCTGCTAAAACCATAGGACTACGAGCTGGTATAAAAATTACGAATTGAACTACAGAACACAGTGTATCATAAAAACAACAATAAATAAATAAATACTAAATAAAGAAAAACTTACTGTGTTGTATTGAAAAAAAATGAATTAAAAATGAACAATAAGTTTGTCAACAGCAACCTGGAAATTAACTTCTTTGACATTCAAACTACAGCTTTTAAAGTGACACTTCAGATGCTCTAGAACTACTTCAACTATGTAACAAATTATAAGAGGCTGGATATTGAAAAAAACAAACACCAACACAAATTTGGATGCAGAAAATTATGTACATGTATCTTCATGAAAATTTGTCATATGATCAAAATATTACTGACTGTGTGTGCAAGCAAATTATCCAAATCAGAAAATGAAAAAAAAAATAATAAGAAACTTTTCTTCATCTCAAAAGCGGACTTCGGCCGAGGAGCTTCCTCTGCTTTCGTTGCAGTTTTGTCGGCTTCAACGCGAACAAAGCAATCGAACTGACTTGTCGCCTGACTGACTTTTAGGCCACCATACGCCTCCACTCCTCTCCCATTTCTCTCATCATTGCAGAAGAAACGCGGGACAGCCACTCTGGACAATATGTCCTTAAAGTTGTCTGGGCGAAACTCGCTTGTCGCTACCAATCTCTCGTATAGCTGTGTAAACGTCACATCTCCCTGTCCGACGTCAATTGCGTACCAGTCTACAACAATCCCTCCGTTTTTCCTCTGAACTTTTATGCTCAAGTATTTTGATGGCGTGGTCGCCATGTTGGAATTCCCAGCAACGCAATACGCATGTGCAGAAGGTCATTTACGACAAAATTAGCACGTTTTGAGGTAGTACAAAACGAGTTTTACGACAAGCCGGCGCTTTGCGACAATATGAGTCGGCAAGTTCTGAACAGAAAACCAATCTGTGGAGACTCGTCGTCGGAGATGTGTTTTTTTTTTTTAGAACAGGCGAAAACTAATGCGCGCGCGGATGTCATCCATAAAATTAATTCGGTGTGGCCTGAGCATAATAATACAGTCACCTATACACGATAGAACATGTTTATATGAGAAGTTTATATATATTTTCTGTTCTACTAATCACTGTATTTTGAATAATCCTGATGCTTTCATTCATCATGCATTGAAAAGACAAACTTTGTATCAAGCTAATTAAAAAATAAAATTCTATTTTTGTCTCAATCTGGGCCACATGTCTGTAAAGAATGATGAATAAAGATGACGTACCACAACAACTTATAAAAGTTAGCGGTATTCGTAAGATGAATTAGTTAAAACGTTAATGCGCTTGTGCTTCGAATTACTTAAAGCGGGGGAGTCGTCACCAGCGCACGCGTCAGATGGCCATAGCGTGTCATTGTTTACAAACAAGCGTCTACCCATGAGCCTTTGCGTTCTTAGCGTGTGTTGTTATTGTCGCTTGGGACTCAATTCTCGCGCGTGCGCAGGTGACGACCCTCCCCCGCTTTAACCCGGGCACAAACATTAGTAAAGACTCAAATATTCCGTTAGTTAGTTGAACGTTAAATACACACAATTCACGGCAATGGCATGTTTTAACAATCAATTTAGCCACAGTTTCGATATGTCACTTTTTCTACACTCAAACGACCACGGTGATGTTGGCATCATGTACGTGTCACGACGCTGCAAATAGATACGCCAAGTGATAAGAACTAAAGAGTTCGCCGTATTTGACACCGTCCCATTGTTTTCAACAGATTCTATCTTGTTAAACATCATCTGATTGCTCTTTATTGTAGTTGTGGCCCCAAAACTACAGATTGCATAAACAATCTAACCATCATCTTTTAGCTTCTCGAAATAATTAGCGGCCATACAATATACAGTAAAGATCATGTCGGTGTCAGCATAGGTATTGCACCAAAGAATCATGGGACACTGTTGTTTAGGTTGTCTACAATGTTAATCTATATTTTGTTATCCATTGTAATTTTAATCTAGAAAGTTAATTTGTTGTGAGATTAGGCTTAACTGGAAGTGCCTTTTTAACTCTAGCGGGCGTATACAATGGGTATCTGCTATAAATGTACGATTATATACTATTGTTTAACCGCTTAACAAAAGGAAATACTGGTACTTATGATAAAATGATACGCCGCGCGTTATTTTACGTCATGTCGTACCATTGTTCTGAATGGATATAATAAATGTGTAATTTTCTATGGCTGTTTTCATTACGTAGAGATCTTATTTCTATGGTTTATCTCAACGGGCTTCAGTATCACGTAGTAATGTTGTGAGAGTATGCCACACACTATGGTGTCTCGTTCGTAGCCAGTAGTGAATCACTAGAATCATCCTCCAAATATCTATCTATCTATCTATCACACTACTGCATGTCAGGAAAACGTTTCATGTGAAACACCACGAACTCTAGAACAAAAAAATGCATTATTCTGTATGCACGAAACGGTAAATATGCGTATAATGAATTAACTGCAAACAAGCCTCCAAGTTGTTGATGTAATTGAATGAAAGTTAGGTAAAAAATACCCATCCTGTCCCCTCAACCGACGTCACCGTTGTAATGTTTATATACTTAGCCTAATGTCATGATGACATACCGCCCTCTATAGTTTAAATGAACTTGAGTTTGAATATCATGTATCAGAGTCAGAGGTGAAATAAAGTAGTTCAACACCGGTAATCAGTGTCGTCTGGTTGCATTTCTTTCGTACTCAAATCATGCAATCGTCATGGTTGAAGTTGGTGTAGTAGCTAGAAAATACTGTCACACTCCCTTGGAAATATAACAATTAAAAAATTAACAAAAAAAATCATATTGCAATTGATATACACTTTGTTTTAAATTTTAAATTTACCCACGTATCACGTAATATGCAATGTTGAGAAGACAAATCTAAAGTAGGACCACGTATGTTGGCTGAATGTTATGAGACGCTGTTTGATGTGTCTCGTGCATATTAATATCACGTGACTTGCTTATCAACAGACTAGGTTCCTGTGGAAGTCTGCCAAATTTGAGTTGAAAATACAAGGTCTCTAAGGTCTATGATTGAACATAATTTATATTGATCATTTACATGTTTTAGATGGTATTTTGCGGAAAAACTCACAATATCTTCGCAGATCGACCGAGGTAATATGCCAAACTTGTATCTCTTATCAAAAATGACAACGCCCAATTTTGCGAAAGCACGAGCAAATTGTAACTCGATGTTCACAGAACTTCGAGTTATGGGCAACATACATTTTATTTTTTGTTGAACGTCCACATTTAGTAACTTGAACTTTGATTAACAGTTAACCGAACTCCGAGTTACGGGAACCATATAACATGTTAATTGAACATCGAGTTACAATAAGGGCGTGGTTTCGCAAATGTGGGTGTAGTCTCGAAAACAAATATGGGCGTGGTCATTTTGTGTTCGTAACTCGATGTCCGTAACTCGAACAATCTAGCATCTCATTATTTCAGATTTGAGCATCCCCCATCAAACATAGTGGAACTTTTCAAGTTGATATACAAATACTTGTTTACTTTTCAAACGTTGAAGGCGAGGCCAAACCGAACACCTTAGCAACTTCACTATACCAAATTCTGGAAAAATACCCCTTATTTCTGATTTCACAGTATATGATACCGAACAGCCCACCCCTCCTTGAAAACAAGAACGCGGGTGATTACTGGTACTGTCATGAATTTGTTTTCGCGTATCTGTTGACCGACTTAATTAGTTGATTATTAGCGAATTGCTGTGTTATGTCTGTCATCGTGTAGGCCTATTTGAAGTTTTGGACGGAACTTGGCTCAGTGGTTTGGAACTAATTACAAGATACCGTCGCTATTCTGACGACCGTAGTTATTAATGTAGTGAACGATTAATCAAAAGATATGACGTATTCAGTACTTAGTGTGATTGGCTTTATGATTGAAGGTTACGCCCTAGAGTCTTTTTACTGTTTTGTAATTGGTCAGAGTTTTGAAAATGAATAAAGAGAGTTTGAGTTGGTCTTGGCGAATACTCCACGACAGACGCAGTCGAGAGTCGAGGCAGTCCTGGGGCGAGCCTTGAGGCAGTCCAGTCTTGGGCTAGTCTTGGGTCAGCCTTGCGAGAGTCTTGGGGACTTTTCCCCAGGGCGCTGTGTCTTATAGCTGCAGTTCTGTAGCTCGCTTGGTTTCGCTGTCGGTTATTTTGTTCGTCGTGGTGTTAACGCGAAACCAGGGAAACCCTGGGAAACCCTGGTTTCGCGTTAACACCACGACGAACAAAATAACCGACAGCGAAACCAAGCGAGCTACAGAACTGCAGCTATGTGTCTTATAGAGTGCTCCAAAAGATCGACTAAGACGAGAGCTGAAACGTATTCCGTTGTGTGTGCCTTATTTGACTGTAAAGTTAAAGTGACTTTCCCGATCCCGTACCTCAAGGGGACGAGATAGAGAGACGAGACGAGTTTTCCCCCTGACAAGTGTGGAGACCCCCGAGAGAAAGAGAATTTCCCCTTGATAGTACACTCATTTGTTTCAAAAGTGTCGCCACCGGGTGAAAGAGTAAACGTGAAAAGGTAAAAGAAGCTTGTAAGGTCAAAGTCATTTGCTCTGAAACGAGATGTGAACGTGCATTAAAAAAACGTGATTAGAATGCAGATGAGTGAAATCAACCCATCTAGGTTGGGGTAGTCGCCCCACCCCCAAAGTACCACTATAACGTCGGTTGTAACATTGGGGCGATTTGGTCTTGGCTAAGTAATACCATGGTAATACAAACACCCTGTACAAACACTGAAACCCGGTCCTGAACCAGACCCCGGGAACCGGGCCTTGAAATTTCTCTTTTACCTACACTATGCACGCCAACGGTACACATCCAATGGGCGAATGATATTTCATATATTTGATCTATATGGCACCTGAATTAATAACACAGGCCAAGGACGCCATCTATTCCGTTTCCATGTATAGCACGCGTGTTCTACGTGCATGCCATGCATAATGCACATATGCATTAGGATGTTATAAAATCAAGACCTTAATAGATTACTACAGTTACATATAAAATCCGTAAACTGCACAAAACTTGATTGCGTAAGGTAAACATGATTCAGAGTGGTTGTGTAGTAAAAACATCAGTTATGTTCTCGATGGTGGACGTGGCGCGGGGGATTGGGGGTGCGGTAGGGGTTCGATTATCACACTGACAAATCATTGAGATGTATGGCCACCAGCACCCTCTCATATTCCCCCATGTACTCCGAGACGGGGGGTAGCCCACAAGTGTCAGGACAATTTGATGAGCGGTGTATGATACCGATGAAAGTGTGCAGTTTGGACCTAGAACAGCTTACACTGGAACACAGGTCACCTATCTCGAATTTGACCTAATAGTAAAGGTCAAAAATTCAACTTGAATGACTCAAAAATACATCGAGTTAGAGAATTGATCACGCCCATAGTTTAGAAACACAACCACACCAGAATTATAAGTTGATGTTGAATTAACTGTTCAGTGAAATTCGAGTTATCGTATTAACCCAAGAAAATAAAATTGTTCATGGATCGTACGGGACAGTCAAAATGCGAAAATGGACTATGGTTCTTTTTTTTAGCAGGAACGATCATTCATCATCGCGCCGCTCCAATGAGTTAGTTTTCCCCTACAAAAATCCTTAGATATGGGAGACTTTTTCGAGAAATAATCCATAAATATCATTGGTTAAATTTCGAAAAAAAACAAATTAAGAGAATTTACATTACTTTTCCTAAAAATCTGCATTACGTCCCCGAAAATCTGCTTTTGAGACCCAAATTTTCCTACTACATGGTCGCTATTTTCAGGCGGTAGACCCACAGTCACTTAGTGCTGAAAATGAATAAATACTATTTTTTTTAAATATAAATTTATATGCGTATAGCGGATGACTTTTTAAAAAAACAATAGTATTTATTCATTTTCAGCCCGCAAACCTGAGTAGACCCATTCCTGCTGGCATTAACGTTTTTTCCGTTTATATTTATAATATAAATACTGAAATTGTAGATAATTCAAATAATTTGCACAATAGTTACCTTCGCCAAGTTTCTAAAGCCTTATACAAGTAGTTTATGGAAAAAATTAACATTATTAATCATCCAGTGTCTGTAGTCTCAGAGGGTTAACTCATGAATATTCATGTTTTCACTGAGTGAATCTACGTTCTCCGAGTCATCATATATCGCACGCAGATTGTAGGTGAGTTTCATTGTTTTTTTTAAACTGTTGCACTGCACTTTACACTATATGATTTATGCCTGTACTTTGTCGCTAACACAGCACATTTCAGTAGTGTGACTGAGCATGGCCAGCAAAGGCTTTCTTGATCAGTAGTACGACATTAACATGGTGTCCCTCAGTGTTGAACTGTCATCGCAGCCATTCAAAGAAATTAAGGAATGGTACACACGCGTACCCGTACTGTAATCTCGTAACCTATAATTGATTGTCACTATACGACAACATGACACTAGACGGCTGCGCAGGGTTTCTTATCACTGAAGTAGACGTCCATATGTCTTGTATATATAACACGTACAACAATAATATTGATCAATTGCGGTTTCCATGTGCTAAGCACACGTGGAAAATTCCCGCGAAACGGCTGACACGTGAATCTATTGACATTGTTCCACATAAATGATGTTTCGTGCAATCATCTGTACATTTCTCGCTGTGGATTTTTGTTAAATGTTTAATTCATTCAGACTGTGTTCTGTGTATGAACGGTTCATGCGAGGTCATTCAAGGTCATTTCCTACTTTGTGTTTAATGTGAATGAAATTCCACAAGTTTAATAAATGCCGTGGTATGGGTTGATCACTCTAAACTCCTTGACAGAAGATGGTAGAAGAACTGCAAATTATTTTTCTGATAAATTTTGAAGTATTTTTGCTAAGAGTTCCTTAGGACCCCCTCACTAAAAACTCTACTAACACTGCCCCTCCAGTGCCCATTTCAATTGTGTATACCCTTCTTTGGGTCACTTGTAGTTATTTGGAGGGGCTTATTGAATTATATTAGGGGTTGGGGGTTAGGGTTCAGATTAGAGGTGAGGGGTGCCATTAATGAACTCTTTCCGTATTTTTTTGCCTGAATGTTACTGCCTTTTTTTGAGTGCATGTCTATATCTCTGCTTGTGACAATTTTTTTTTCTTAGAAATAGTTGAGATATTTTTCTGTCATTTTCTCTTTATCATTTTTTTCTCTGTGCAGATATTTCTTCAAATTTGTACCACCCCATTTGAGTTTTTTATGAGAGGGTTAGTGTTACAGCTGTAAAAATTTTAATGAGTCGGTGAAAATAGAAAATAAAAATTTTGTGGCAGTGGAATTTTTTCTGAGATTCTATGACACAAATGCCAGTGATTTTTCTGGAATTTTGTGTTAATAAAATATCTAAATCAGCAAAATTTATAGCAGGGAAAAATGTTTACAATATTAATTACAAGTTCACCTCATATTATTCATTCTTTGGTACAAAAACATGTATTCATTCAAATTACGAATAATTATACTATGAGTTGATGAACTTTCCCAGCACAAATAATGGTTTGAGCCTATGGTAATTTTTATTGAGCTTTTTTTAAATACACATTTTGGTGCCAGGTGACAGTACCCAACCACATTCAGCTGGCGTACATGACATGATACTTAATAAAAAAACAAGGAACTTATCGATATTCACTATATGGGGGGCCGCCATCTTGAATACAATATGAAACTAAATAAAGAGACCCCTTTGCATTTATTTGTTAATAAATCTTGACCAGTGACCTTATGACGAACACTAAAACCATTAATGTTATTGACACGCAGTTAGTGGGAAATCACTCATGAGCAGGGACACTCAGTGATTGTAACAAAATATAAGAACACTGCGGGCATGTATATTTCTGACCCGTGTGACTATCTGGATACTGGTGGTATTAATTTTCAAACATAGTGGTACATTAGCAACAGGTAACTATCTAGTGAGGTGACGTGTTACAATTATACACACCCACGGTGTTGTTGTTGTTGTCACTGTACATCCATGCTTGTGAGTGACAATTAGTCTATGGCATAAACACACACCAAGGGTAGGGCTGAACCTTTGTTTGTGTTCATCCACAGGATTTCCGTCTACAATCACAAGTCCAAGGTCATCAGCTTGTAAGGTTTATGTAACTTGAATGTGTTAACTTAAAATTATATTTTTTTTTTCCAGCTTTGCACGTGGTAATAATTTCTAAAGTGATAACTTTCTGTCTTTCAAAATGGAGTACAGCGCTCGACTTAATAAAAGCATTTACCATTCATACATGACATTGGAACAACCAGAAGATATGATACAATGTATGTATATATGGATAGATGGTACTGGGGAATTTCTGCGTAGTAAAACTAGGACGTTAGATGCATCACCAAAGGACCCAAGTGGTAAGTTTACACTACAATGGAGTTAAAATTTGATATCAAAATTGACCTTGAACTTGAGAACATAGCTGAGTAAGTTTCAGCAAAAAATTTCTACTTCTGTCACTTGCATCAAATTTCAGTACTCAGATTACAACTCTATAAATATATCACGGTTTATTATATTTCACTCCATATTCATGAATATTAATCAGTCTATTTTGCATACTTAATTTTTCTTGATATTATTCAATAGTTTATGCATTGCTATTGTGGTAGTTGTTGTTCTGGGTTCGTTAACAGTTCTACTATCTGGGGTTATTCAACCTTTACCCAGAGTGAATCGTGTACAAATTACAATGGCACTGACTAAGGTTCATTTGTTATCAATCTATTTTCACATTTCCGAAGTATTTTATGTGACTAATTGCATGTTTTTTTTACATGGAGTGAAAAATCAAGAGAAACATAAAGGACTTTCAATGTAAAAATCACTCCCCCAAACAACTACAGCAATAACTTTAAATGTCTTTAAATTTGTCCTTCTCTAGACTTAATTTTTAAGAAGTTTGATGTTTAATTTAGCGAGTTTTCAGTATAACAATAAAAGTTTCTGAATGCATTGTGCTTTATATGCTAAGTACATGTAGTGTGTATTGTAAAATTTGAATTTCTTTCCCACAATGCATTGTATATATGCTAAGTAGTGTAAAATTTGAATTTCTTTCCCACAATGCATTGTATATATGCTAAGTAGTGTAAAATTTGAATTTCTTTCCCACAATGCATTGTATATATGCTAAGTAGTGTAAAATTTGAATTTCTTTCCCACAATGCATTGTATATACGCTCAGTAGTGTAAAATTTGAATTTCTTTCCCACAATGCATTGTATATACGCTTAGTAGTGTAAAATTTGAATTTCTTTCTCATAATGCATTGTATATATGCTAAGTAGTGTAAAATTTGAATTTCTTTCCCACAATGCATTGTATATACGCTTAGTAGTGTAAAATTTAAATTTCTTTCCCATAATGCATTGTATATATGCTAAGTAGTGTAAAATTTGAATTTCGCTCATACATAAGCTCAGTAGGGTATAATTCGATTTTTTTCCCATAATGCATCGCACATATGCTCAGTAACATGCTGAGTAGTGTAAAATTTGAATTTCGTTCCCATAATGCATCGTACATATGCTGAGTAGTGTAAAATTTTAATTTCTTTCCCATAATGCATTGTATATACACTCACTAGTGTGAAATTTAAATTTATCTGGCCAGATGTTGAAGATCAATTTGTGGAAATCTTCTTCCTAATTCTTCATCCATCTTCATCATGTTCCATAACACTTTATTCTGTCTTTACAGAGATTCCAAGCTGGAATTATGATGGGTCGAGTACAGGACAGGCTGAGGGGTCAAACAGCGATATTTATCTCAAACCAGTTGCCATCTACAGAGATCCATTCCGACGAGGGAAAAACATCTTGGCTTTGTGTGAAACGTTTAAATATGACGGACGATTAACCGGTAAGATTATGCTGGATTTTTGTTGGCATTTGTGTACCAAGGTTGTCAATTGGCATTCTATTTGACGTATTTTAATATTTTATCGGTTAAGCTTAGTGAGCTTGTTTCATAATTGCAGGTAACATAGATATAATGATATCCTCAGGTTGTATCACTGTCTGTGTGTCCGTGTAGAATTTTTCGTACCTTATCCTACTGTATTTATCTGGCTAAGAGCCCATGCCCGGACAAACGCCCCCCCCCCCCCACCTCCTTTTGATAAAATAAGGGAGTTGAGGTCATATCCTAGCAAACGCCCAGGAGGTTTTTTTTTCTACACCTGTAATAAAATAAAATAACAAAAACCTTGTTTTGTTCATTGTGATTCTGATAAAAAATGTTGAAAAGTAAATGTCTATTGCGTAATACGAGGTGTGAACGCGAAATAGCTGTGACATAAATAGAGCAGCACGGTTCAAGCAAATCTTACAGTATAATGAGAGCCGCGAAGCAAGTGTCGCACTCATTCGGCTTTAGCGTCGCCGACAATGAAACCAATGTTGCAATATTGTAGCAACCCGTACCCGAGTGGTTGAAAGCATGTTGTTTTGGCTTTATAAAATATTTGCGAATCCATAACTGGGGCAAGCAATTTTGCAATGTCACGCCGAATTCTGCCAACTTCTTTACCATCTTTCATCTCAGCTATTGCCTTTCTGTCACAGAAATTATTCTTCTGTTGTTTAAGAAAAAAAAATCTTTCTAATTCAAACCCACCACAATATCCATAGTGGGACATTCCAACCACCTTAACTTGCTGAATGGTAACTTTCACCATGATTGATGAACGCCTAGTCTGTTAAAAAAAAGCAATGTTGCATTGACCTTTATGATGAAATACTAGTAGTGATGTCATTGTTAGCCAATCGGTAAAGCGGATGCTTAAAAGTCAAAGATGATTGCCAGAGGGTAAACAAAAACATTGTGCGAGTTGTTTGCCGCGACCCCATTTTTCTTATCTCTTTATTCTGTTCAGACATAAAAGTGCCAAGCTGACAGACAGTGAAATCTGTGGATTAAATGTGCTAAGTCCAAATTCTGGGGATTTCAGGATTTTGACTTTTAGTTACGAAGATAGCATTAAATGTACAAATAGAGATCTGAGATGTCTTTTTTTCAGATAACTATAAACTTTTTTAATTTTACTACGTAAATTATTATTGATCTTGTAATTGTATGGCTGTTGATCTGGTATTTGTCAAAACCGGAAATAATTCACGCGTATGGGACAGGAAATTCTAATTCAAATGATTCTTCACTGTTGATTTTTTTTATTTCTGGTTTATTTGTCACATTCTGAGCAATACATTATTTTTGTTTTACTTCTAATGCTGCATATTGTTCATTTATTTCTGTTGCATGTTTTCATTTGCCGTTCTATTCCCTGTCGCAGTTCGATCTGCATGTTGCCAATTTTCGCGATTTTTCTTTTTTTTTGCCGGGGATATCCGGACAAATGCCCACCCGTTCTTTTTGGCGATTTTCCATGTTCAGAACCCTGGGCTCTTACCTGGATAAATACGGTATATGGTCCATTTCTTTTCCCTGGGTATCTTCTTTTGATTCATCCATGAAGAAATTTCAATCATTTTTCTGATTATTCCTCAGAAACTAATCTCCGACATACAAGTAAAGAAATAATGGATAAAGTGAAGGATGACGTTCCATGGTTTGGCATGGAACAGGAATATACATTATTAACCCAAGATGGCCATCCCTTTGGTTGGCCAAAGCAAGGCTATCCTGGACCACAAGGTATATGTAAATTCAGGTTTTATCTACACGAAAACCCATTCACTTCAAACAAGAGTCTTCTACTGGATGGAATAACATTGGAGCATTCCCAAATCACATCATTGCACACTCATTGGCTGGTTGGATTCAACCATTGTCTGCTACAGTGATTTGATTGGGTGTGCCAAATAGCTGGGTCCATCAATTAGCAGGGGATTAGCGGCACCACCAAGTGGGGGAGATAGGGTTTGCCCTACCAGGGTGTGAAGTTTTTGATAATTCTAAGTTAAAATGGAGCATTCTATGGTTTCCTTGGGGCCAAGATTACTATCAGACAGGTCACAGTTGAAGACTGTAGCCACATGTGATTCCTGGTCATTCAGAATTTTATGGTTGCCAGAGGATCTGCTCCCCAGGGTGAGGGGGGTGCATGGCCATGGCATGAGGGCACTGCGCCCAAGTTCTCTTGTTTAAAAAAAATCCCTGATTAGTATTTCTGTAACAACAACTTTAAATCAATAGATTTTGTGGTTTTATATCATGTCATGGCTCAACATATGAAGTGACCCCAAGAAAAAATGAGTCGTTCATTTCCACAATACTTTCACAATGAAGAAACAAACAGGTTCACAACAATACGCATGTTTTATTTACAAAACGATTTACATACCATCTGAATTTATGGTGTAAAAATGATTAGGGTCTGGGGGAGAACAGTCAAACACAAGATCTTTTTCATTATCCTTGAGTAATAAAATAAACAAAAAGAATGCAAACCATGTTGTGTTGTATGCCATGCACTGTGAAGTCAATACACGTTTTTTCATGAAAGCATGAACTTAACGACCCTTGTCAGAGCCACCACACTTTTTCACACATTTCAATAAATTTTAACACATCGTCGACGTAAAACACCCTGGGCCTATGACCTGGTATGCTCTTAAAACTTGTTAAATGTCTAAAAATACATAGATGGGCTTATACCCTGATAGTGGCTTATGACCGATATGTTACACTGATTCATCTCTGTATTGAAGATAATAATAATAACTTTATTTAATTAAGCGCAACAATTCCAACATATGAAGATCAAAGGCACTGATACAATAAAAAATCAGTCAAATATTAAAAGCACATTTAAACAAGTGCATTTTCAGTCTGGATTTAAAAATGTCTACTGAAGGACTGGAACGAACAGACAGAGGTAATTCATTAAAAAGTTTAGGACCTAAATTTTCAAAAGCACGGTCTTTGTATAACACCTTGGACTTTTTACTACTCATTTGACGAGTTTTAATAAGAAACTTCGATTCAGATCTTAAACTACGACTCGGTACATAAATTTCAATTAATTCACATAGATAATTTGGGGCAAAACCATACAAAGATTTATACACTAGTAAAAGTAAAATTTGAAATTGATTCTTTGTACAACTGGTAACCATTGAAGTTTAATAAAAATGTCTGTAATGTGGTAATATTTTCGAGCATGAGTGACTAGGCGTGCTGCTGCATTTTGCAAACAAATAAGATGTTTTATCTTAGTTACAGGGAGACCAGACAATAATGAATTACAGCTGTCTAAGAGAGAAGATATGAAAGCATGTACCAACTTTTCAGTATCAGTTGGGATAATGATTTACGAATACGATTAATATTTCTTAGATGGGAATATCCAGATCTACAAATAGTAGAAATGTGTGTTTCCATAGATAGCTGTGAATCAAACAAGACACCTAAGTTTCTAGCACTTGACGAAGCACTAACCAATTCTTCACCAATTGCGATACTAGAAAAAGGACACGAGTCTTGTAAGAAACTCCGAGACGACATGCACACAAATTCAGTTTTCGACACATTCAAAAGTAGGAAATTACAAGACATCCAATCGCTAACATCTTGAATACATGTTTGAAGTATCACCCGGGCGCGAATTTGATCATCTTCAGAAACCGATAAATAAATATGTGTGTCATCGGCGTAAAAATGATATTTTACGCCGTGACGTTGCAATAACTAACCCAATAGACGCATGTACATTGAGAACAATAATGGCCCTAAAACGGAGCCCTGTGGAACACCAGTTTCTAATATAGACGTCATATCAGAAAATACATTTCCAATTTTCACTTTTTGAATGCGGTTACTCAAATACGACTCAAACCATTTAATGATGAGACCATTTAAACCAAAATTTGATCTCAACCTATCGATGAGCTGTGATTCACAGTATCAAAAGCGGCTGAAAGATCCAAAAGTACGAGAGCAACTGAATACTTAGAATTATCAATACTGCATAGTATGTACTTCTGATAAAGCTAATATGGTAAAAATGTTGTTCTTTTAAGACATCATACTTGTTTATGTTTTCATGTTTGCACAAGGACTGAGTCGTTGGCAAGGATCGGTTGTTTGCACTCAAAGATAAATATTGATGTTGTTCACTGCTGCTATTAAATATACAAGTTTGAGTCCTTGGTCAACAGTGTCGCAGAAGATTGCGAGCAAGTACTGATCAGTGAAAGACATTTGTTAAGACATTCGCTTGCTGGTTGGCAAAAATGTGTGAAAGAAATAATGTGCAAAATAACGTAACTTTAACTATCTCGTTTAACTTTTAGGTCCATACTACTGTGCTGTTGGGCCAACCAACGTATATGGACGCGACGTTGTAGAGGCGCATTACAGAGCTTGCATGTATGCTGGCGTCAAGATCTCGGGAAGTAACGCTGAGGTGATGCCTGCACAGTGGGAGTTCCAGGTTGGTCCCTGTGAGGGAATCAATATGGGTGATCAGCTTTGGATAGCTCGCTATATCTTGCAAAGAATTGGGGAAGATTTTGGAGTTGTCGTCACCTTCGACCCCAAACCAATGGAAGGTGACTGGAATGGTGCGGGCTGTCATACTAATTTCAGCACAAAAGCAATGCGAGAAGCTGATGGAATTAAGTAGGTTAAAATTACAATCAACAGTTGGGGCTTTGTCTATAAACCTATTTATAAAACAAATGTAAATGCTGATCATTAGCTGTCATTCGAATTCAAATATTTAAAGCGGGGGAGTCGTCACCCGAGCATGCGTCAGATGGCCCTAGCGTGTCATTGTTTACAAACAAGCGTCTACCCATGAGCCTTTGCATTGTTGTTATCGTCACTTGGAACTCAATTCCCGTGCATGCGCAGGTGATGACCCTCTGGCTTTAATGGTTGGATCATCCGTGAAGAGCTGAACATCGTCTACATCCATAATGTGTACACATGCCTTTACTTGACATAGCTGAACATCGTCTACATCCATAATGTGTACACATGCCTTTACTTGACATAGCTGAACATCGTCTACATCCATAATGTGTACACATGCCTTTACTTGACATAGCTGAACATCGTCTACATCCATAATGTGTACACATGCCTTTACTTGACATAGCTGAACATCGTCTACATCCATAATGTGTACACATGCCTTTACTTGACATAGCTGAACATCGTCTACATCCATAATGTGTACACATGCCTTTACTTGACATAGCAACTTTGAACACCCACTTATTCAAATTAAGGCATTTGCTGATTGTATAATGTTGAACTCAATTTTAATTTATAAAAATGTATTATCATAACCAGTTGATAACGACCACGGCTTTATGTCCTCAACTGTAAAAGACAAAAATCAAATAAAAAGAACAGAGTTCCAAAACTTTTTTTGTGTGGAAACAACATCCCCGTAGTGTCAATTCCTACTTTTGAATTAGAAATTGGTTAAAACATTTGAGGTTCATAATTGAAAAACTAATTCAAGAAGAAGGATTTTTCTGCAGAATTTTGTGAAATAACTTTACTAATTTTGTAGGATGTCTCTATGCTAAAAACTGTGTTAGCTGAATTCAACTATGGAAATTAAATTATATGAATTTAGAAATCTGTCACTATGCAATGAGTCATAGACTGTAAAGTTACATACTTCTTGCTGTGAATTAATATACATACATGTAATTTCACAATGGGAAAGACATTATGTTTGCACAAGCGAGAGTCAATGTCAAGGTACTTGCAAGATCCAATCTGAACACCTAACAGGCCGACCAATCAGAGAACAGCCTGTTTTTGACAATGTCTTGTATATATGCTTTGACCCGCATATGGGATGAATCTGTAGTGCAGATACACCTTGATCTTGATTCGCCACTTGTTACCATGCTCTACGCTAAGTTACAATAATAGTGTATCTCATTTATCATGCAGATTTCTCCAAAGCCATCACTGTGCCCTCTACTGACATCTTGTTAAATCAAAATGAACCCACCCACCCCAAATAAAGTTTGTTTAGCTTGTTGAATGAAATTACATACATGTATCTTTATAGTATGATGTTTTTCAAAATAACTATTTAGAATTTTCTAATCTAAAATGGGCATTTGAGCATGGTAAATAATTTTGGGGAATTACGTATTTTGTAATTAGTGTTACATTACTATTTTTACAGAGCCATTGAAGATGCCATCACTAAATTGTCTAAACGACATTCTTTGCACATAAAAGCGTATGACCCAAAAGGAGGCATGGATAACCGACGACGTCTCACAGGTGCACATGAAACTGCCCATATTGATGACTTTACAGCCGGTATTGCCAATCGGGGAGCCAGTATACGAATCCCAAGACAGGTAATTTCACATTGTTTTATTTTCTCATTTTTGCTGGAATTGCAAATTAAATGATTGTCTTATTAGCTCCTCTGTCATTGATGAAGACTGAGCACACAGAGCCCAATTGCTTTGTTAGTTCATTTTGTAACAATATGTTAAATTTTCTTTTTTTGTTGTTGTTGCTCCCTTTTGGACGAAGGCTGTAAACTGGGATTTATTGTTTAGTCTCTGTATCTCGGACATCCCTGGACCGATTCTTTTAAATTTTACACATAGCTAGTAGCACAGGCATTGATTTTGTGATGTGCTAAAAGAACTCTCAGCTATATTTTATCTAACACTGCACGATAATAGACTCAGCCTGATTTGTTTCAAACTTGGTATGAAGGTTGTACATGCTGAGTTTATGATGTATGCTCAGTTTGGTAATTTTGTTCAAAAATTTCTTAAAAAAAAAAACACGCTAAAATATACTTTTTCTGGACATGCTCAGGCTGATTTGTTTCAAACTCGTATGATGGTTTTATATGTTGGGAGCGACCAGTGTTCTCCCCAGAAAAACAGCATGAAGTATCAACTCATTTACATAACAATATAATATGTTAATTACATGTATTGTATTCATTATTATGCTGCTAAATTGGTTGTATTGTTTATCCAGTATTAAACAGTTGTGAACACCTACTCTTCAATGTCCCTGGAGTTCTTTTGGCATTTTGACTCAGCTATTTTTTTTTATAGATTTGCATATCTATAGTTCTTTTTCAAACATGTTTGACCGAGTTGGTTCAAACTTGATATGATGGCAGGTCATGATAGTCAACATGTTTTTTTTTTGATCATTTTTGACAGCCATTTTAGTCGTTAAAAATGTTCAAACTTCACACATGCATCAGACTTTAAATTGGACATATGCTCATGCATTTGTTCCATGATCAAGTTCAAGATGGCTGGATGACAGCTTAAACTAAGGCCTGAAAAACATCCAAACCACACATTTACATCATCAATCTCAGTCGTGTGCAGACGAATTTTGTTTAAACCAGGTAAATACATTGAACACAGTGGACCTTGATACACGTCAGTTTATTTTTTGGATCAAGCTAAAAATGATTAACTGCAGTTCCAGATCCACATCTCAACATGCCTGAATCGATTGAATTCAAACTTCATGTCATGCGAAATCTCTTGCCTATAATACAACAGGGATTATGTTATTGACAATGACTTGTAAAATTCTGCAGTGCTATATCTTTAAAATGCTGATTATATTTAAGTCGATTATATTCAGACTGTTACAATCGCACACACCATTTTTTCCTGCTATTCCACAACAGGGACTGTATCTTGTCAATGACTTGTAACACATGGAGTTACTTTGACTTTATATTCAGACTGTTACAATCGCACACACCATTTTTTCCTGCTATTCCACAACAGGGACTGTATCTTGTCAATGACTTGTAACACATGGTGTTACTTTGACTTTATATTCAGACTGTTACAATCGCACACACCATTTTTTCCTGCTATTCCACAACAGGGACTGTATCTTGTCAATGACTTGTAACACATGGAGTTACTTTGACTTTACATTTTTATATTGTTTTGTTTTGCAGTGTGCGGAGGAAGGAAAGGGCTATCTAGAAGATAGACGTCCGTCGTCAAACTGTGATCCATATAAAGTAATTGAACTGTTGGCACGTACAGTTATTCTTGGAGAATAAGCTTACGTCTGAATGGATTAGGTAGTAGATGAAAAGTATCGCCTCATGTGGTAGGTCATGTGACTGGTCGCTAATGTGTTTTATATCAAATGATAATCTAATAATAAAAAAATTATCACATGGCATGATTGATCACATGATCCATCACATTAGCGACCACATGATTTATCACATGTTATGTTGCCTCATTTGCATATCAAGAGACATTGTTTCAAATTCCATAGATCACATTACAGATAAAATCTAAATTTGAGCAATCAAATGAAATGAACGACTTAACGTAATGTTTTCGTCCTTAACGCCTCCTTAACATGTTCTGCAGTGATTTTTACTATATATATGTTTTTTTTTTTCTATCATTGCTTTTTTCATGTATATTCCTTAGTTTTTTCTTCAAGGATTCTGAGATTTTTCTAAGTAGACTTTTCCCAGTAATTTATAAGCTCTGGCTCAAAATAGATATCATACATTTAGTCTAAGAATAAAAGAAATAAACATTTTCAGGGAAGTAGTGTCTAATTTCAGTGTAACCTTTTTAACTAATAAATAAAGCAGTACTTTTCCATCACAACATTATAACTAATGTAAAGTAAATGTTTTGATTATTCTCCTCGGCATAGAAGGCACATTTTGAAGATAAAAAACATCTGTAATGTTTGTTGCTGTCTTATTGTTTTTGTATACTGTAAAATGACTAATTTTCACTGGGTTTAAATTTCACTGATTTACCATTTGAGGCATATTCAGTGTGTTTTAAATTCACGGTTTCGTCATTTAGATAATGTGTTCTATGCTAAATTTTACATATTCACTGGGCTTTAATTTAGCGCATTTCCCAGTCAGCGAAATAAGCTAAATTAAAACCCAGTGAATAATTACCCCCTTTACAGTATGCTGTCTGTATGCAAATTAATAGACCACTCAGTTTTTATGTACATTAATTAATGTACCCTCAGTTGTTTTCAAGTTCATATGTAGAATCATAAACTGTAACATTTGTATTCATATTCAAATTATTGAATTAATGAATAAATAAATAAATGAATAAATGATTGAACAGCTTGGTTTAAAGTGTCATGGTTTGATGCATACATGTAGTTGTTTCTGCATGGTAGAATTTAGAAATTAATTTAATTGAATGCAGGTTGAATATCCAGTGAAAGTTCAGTTCTAAGATATTCTGCCTTGCATTGTGCTTTGAACTTGAACTGGATCAATAAGAACAAACCAACAATGCATGATACCAGCAGCATTAATGGCAGAGCAGAATAGAGGTACAAATGAATGAATAACTTCAGATTATTTGTGATATATAACAGTACTTAAATTACTGCACTTTGGGAATTATCCTGCTTTAGTTCTATGTCAACAAGATTCGTCATTCGTATCTAGTCATTCTAGTATTGAGAATGACACTTTCTTTATCAAATCAAGAAAGGTTCATTACCAACTTAGCGTATAACATCTAGTCTACCTACACTTCACGATCGTCTGGTGAAATACCTACACTTGATTGTCTTGAAATTATCGTTGATGTGAGCATTTTGTAGTTTGGTAACCCTGTGTCTTCTACAGTTATTCAATACTTGCTTTACAGTGATATCTTATTAGGCTGTTCATGGCACTTTACTACCAGTCTTCAATTTCATTCTTTTTATTTTGAATGTGTATGCATTCATTACTATTGTTTCTTTACATATTCTTTACTCACATTAAAGTCAATGCAACTCTAGTGGGATCAGGTCCAATGGTATTACAGTTCACTGTACTAAGAAAAACATACTAGGAGTATTTGTGTCATAGTATTCAGTGTATTGTGGTAGGATGTTCAAATGAATGGCATTAGTGGTAGATTGTGCTGTTTGGATAATCATTCCCGCCATTGCTTTATTCTACCTCTAGATATTGGATAGAAGCTACGGCCCCAGACTGAAAATCATAATTTCTGTCATAAATTTCTCTTGGTACACGAAACCTAAATATAAAATTGAGCACTCGTACACAATGTACTCTCACTACTGTCTTTGCCTCGGTCTGGCAAAACAGTGCTTCATTTAAATTAGTAAAATAATCTGCCACTAGGATTACCTCATTCCTTCCGTTGACTCTCGAAATAGCCCTTGAATATCTAATATTTTGATGAAATGGTGCATTTTGTCTTGGGTACAGTAGCATGTTGGGCATAGGGTATACAATGGCCACACCAATCCTTGACATCATTGCTCTTGTCTTACCTGTAATACTGTAATAAATTATCTGCAATTTTGTTTAATTTTCTATGGATTTGTTTCTAGAGCAGGTCGCCCCCTAGAACTTAATTTGTTTTTATCTTGTGTTTTCTTGTACTGCGCCCCCAGCGGACTTGTTCAACACCAGTCCGCCATTTTGCTGATTCCTCCACGCTCTCGTCAGTCACAATTCTGATTTTACACAACATAAAATTATCCCCACCCACTCACCCATATTTAGCTTATTCTATAATTATGTGACAATTTTTGCTGATAAGTTTCCTGTCGCAAACAATGCTTGTTTATCTAACGTCCATTGTCAGCATTATTGTCAGTCAAGACTTCGTCGGAAAATTGTGGTCATAACTTTGCGCAACTTTCTTATAAATCTTTTTAAGGCAATATTCTATTTTACTAACACCATTTTACTAACACAGTGACGAGGAACAGAAATATGTTGCTTATCGATATCAGCCAAACAAAACAGAGCCATCGTTTCCGTTTACGCAGAGAGCGCGTGCCCATCTAATTTTTCGTCGACACTGCCGTTTTAGTTTTCCATCATCAGCAGTAGTTTCAATTCATTCACACAGCTTTACGTTTTTTTTCTTTTTCAAAATAATGTTAATAAAATAAAGTTGATTGCCCAGAAACACGAGTTTGGAGTTCAAAGTAATTAACGTAGTCATAACAAATTATACTTGCTAATGGCGAAAATTGCATGACATTGGTTATGCAAATTATTTCCATATTTATTTGTTGATGTTTTAATCAATAGATCTATTACTGTTTTGTAAGATGTTATTAATACACTGTAGCCTCGTTATAACGAACTCTTTAGGAGACATACAATTAGTTTGTTATAGTGAAATGTTCACTATATTGAAGCACATAATACATTGGGTTTGTTGTAAGCGGGGGACATGTTATGTGTTCATTATATCAGGAAATTCATTATAAAGGTGTTCATTATATTGAGGTTACAGTGTAGTACATTAAATGGAGATTCTGGTATTGACTTTCATTATTTATGCACAGCTTTGCAAAGTATGCACAACATTTGAAATTCCACGCCAATCCAATGTGAGCGCTTTTTTTAATGTGTCCCACATTTAGCACATGACCAACAGCCCTCGACCAATCAGAGTAGCAATAAAGTGTGGTTCTATTTCACCACAATTCACTTAGGTCAGGGCTGAATCAAGGGATTTTTATTGCAACAATTTATTTATAACACCAAGAAAAGATACAAAGTATCCATTGAGTTACAGAAAACACCTAGTTCGATTCAACTGACTCTACTGGTAGCACGCAGGCCATCGTTGCAACTTTTGATAAAATGTAACATAATGTACTAAAATGTTATTTCACAAGTCTGATTGCTGTCAAAATGTCATCATTTGATTTGCTAATACGAATCTTTTCTCGGTCTGGTTGGCCAGTGCTAAGTCGGTTAGATCACGCCCCTCGGTTACCTCGGACCGTGGTCTAACCTATACATAAACACAAACATATAATATGTGTAACGCTACCCCTGTGTTATATATTGCTACACGAGTCCACGTGATTCCGCTTTAGACAGTTTTGGGTACACACTGTTCAATTTATAGAATTCAGAGTTCTTTGTAAAGACGAAAGTTTATTGCAATCACACCGTAAGCGGGTGCACGTGATCATTAAACTTCTTTTCTACCAGAACATAGGGCTAATCTGCACTGGCTCGGAAGGTTGTAAATGATTAGCTAGTTTGAATTTGCATAACAATACTGACAATGAACGTGCATTCAACGCCACAAGTTTTTTTGTTTTTTTTAGCCAATCAGAATTCATCTTCCGAGCCAGTGCAGATCAGCCGAGAACATACGGGACTCGATATAGAGAAACAAATTTATTTAACAAATCTGTATTATTCCACACGAAATGTTCATAATCAAATACTTTGTCAAGAAGAAATTCACAATAAATCATGTTCTTATTTCTAATTGTTTTTACCTGTCAAATCAGTTTGAGATAAGTTCTAACAGTTAACAAGCGGAACGTGTCATTACCAGTGCTTGTAATTTTGTTTTCGTATTTTCACTCAGAAATGGGCATTAATGTTTTATTAGTAACACGACTGTTTTTTGTATTTGCATATAAATTATTGTACCTACTTGGAGACCAATAGATAGTAGTATCGTTTTGTTGTTTAAAGGGCGGTGGTCGTCGCGCAGCGTGTGTCTGAATTTTATGTAAATAAACAATGTATTTTATCCATCATTGTAATTTTACCCTTGATTGGAATATCAATGCCCATTAACAATAAGCTTTATTTTTTAGATGGGAATGCATCCATGCCATAATTGCACCATATTTTGCGATATTTTTCATTTTTCAAATAATGTGTTGGCACCGTAGACATTTAATTGAGATAGTTCTGTACAAAATTTGCCATGGAGTTGCGATTCATTTAATTCGTACAGATGCGAACCGTATGCAAACTTCGATATGTTCGATTCGTCCGAATGACGCATTTGCAGTGCCCGCACACAGCAGAATGGAACGTTTGAGGGAAATGGGAAAGGTAAAACATACCTGATTTTATCGAAATATTAGAGTAGTAATACCTTGCACGCATTCTGCCAGATATCAAAGATATAGTACTAATTCATGTACAAATCAATAAATGATTTAACTAGTATATGTTTATTTACAAATCTACAATACATCTGGACAAATTATGCAATGAACTTTGCAGACGTTTCAGCCATATTGGAGGTCTGGTATAAAACGACAACGAACATTTTGTGATTACAGCTGCCTCTCAATTATTCGAAGCTTGATGAATCTGATAAGAATGAATGATCAGCATATTCGCATTAACGACATTATCCTTGAAGTATTTTTAAATAGTTCTAATTGTCACAGACACATAATGGTCGGATACGATTCTACTTACTTTATTAGGAACAAGACTGTTCTACACTGCAGATCAGTATACTAGAACTTCTTTATATATTTGTTGAGTGTGGAGGACATATTTTCAACAACAACAAAATGTTTTTGTCTTTATTCGTGTGAAACTTAATTTCTATAGAGAAATTAGTTAAAAATAAAAGGTAAAAAGCCAAATCATTCATTTTTTTATTCAGATATATCGATGATGTACTTTCAATACAAAATTTAATCTTTTCTAAGGTCCATTATTTAATGAAATAAGAAACACTGACATACCCATTTATTTATCAAAAACACAGCAGCCGTACATGGATTTCAACAAAGTACAATGTACATTTACATACAACAATTAATGTACGAAAGAATGATATATGGACCTCGGGGTTAAGACTAACATGTGATATCAGGTGTTTGCAAATGTGTGGGCATATCCAGCCCTATTCATGAAGTTACCTTTTACCTGGAACGAATGATGGTAAAACAATCAGAGATCATCTGCCTAGGTGATTTGTCGTATTTTGTCACCAGCTCATGATATCTACTATAGAAAAGCTTGTCAATATTGAGATAAGTTCCTTTAAAAAACCTCAACTTAGCCAGTTTGGAAGATTGGAGTCTGTGACGTTTTTTCAAAGTCACTATATGTAGAAGAAAGAGGGGTATTCCAACAAAGATGAGGAAAATTGATGATGGTAAAATCAAAGTCTACTTTTTTGTCATAAAGTCGAGTAGTTGTAACCTTATTGCCAAATACAAATATGCCATGGAGATAAAAGGCAGAAACTCTTGATTTATGAAATCTTGCAAGACAGGAGTCTATGACTTTTCGCAAAGTCACCATAATCCATGCGACCTCCAGTATATCGAACAAGCTGTATGTGTACATCATATGCAGGAGAAAGAGGGACATTACTACAAAGATGAGACAATTGATTATGGGGAAATCAAAGTCTTGTCATACGGTCTAGTAGAAAGGCTACCCTTAAGATGAAATTCACGGAGGACATCAAGATACAAGACAGAGGAACTTAATTCTGTGGTTTCTTTGATTTCAAGTTCAGGTGGATGTATCATAGAACATTAATTATTGATGGACTGAAAATGTATAATCAATATACCTGAAGGTAAAATTGAATGAAGAAATTCAGCCTCATATGACAATAAAATAGCTAGCAGAGGAGCATAAGTAGTTTTCATTGGAATGTCAATGCTCTGTTGAAAGGCATGGCCATCAAATTCTAAGCATACTGACGGTGTCATTTCTTGTATAAAACCTGTTTACATTAGTTTCATCAGTAACAAAATCGGTGCTTTTGTACCGTGATACAATGTAGTTGTACCGTAGTGGACCATTTTTTTGTTAAAAAAAGCTTGATGGATGATATCTTTCAAGAATTACCAATACAGCCAGCTTCATACTGAGATATGCGTTTCGAATATCACTCGAAGGTTAGCTTTCTACCAGGCTATACGACGAAAACGATGATTGTATTCTTTCGTTCAAAATATTAAACCAAGGTTTTTTTTATTGAATGGTCATTCTTTAGAATCACTTTTAATGGCTAATATAATGCGATAAAACCATTACTTAAAAATATGATACTTTTCTGATGTAGAACTCAGGTGTCAATCAGAAGGAATTTAATTAGGACTCATAATAATATAATATATGGCGGGTGTCACATGTGTAGCAGAATATGTTCATTTGTGATCTTTTCAAGACACCTAACATCACTTTATGGAATCAATATGTCTTTGTTCATTGATTTGAATAAACAAATGCGCATCCACTTTCGTCTCACTACAAATAACCCAGAATCGGAATTGATTAAAACTCTCATGAATAATTTTATTATACCAAATAATAGTCATGGAAACTCGAGTGGGTGATATTTACATTTGATCGTTGGTCTGAATGAACGCATTATATTAAAACCAACTGCTTCATACTGAGATATGCGTTTCGAATATTATTCAAAGGTCAGCTTTCTACCAGGCTTTACGACGAAAACGATGATCGTATTCCTTCGTTCAAAATATTAAATCAAGGTTTTTTTGTATTGAATGACCATTTTTTAGAATCACTTTTTATGGCTAATATAATGCGTTAAAACCATTACTTAAATTATCACAGATGTCACATGTGTAGCAGAATATGTTCATTTGTGATCTTTTCGAGACACCTAACATCACTTTATGTTTACCACGGAATCTATATGTCGTTTTTGTTATTGATTTGAATACGTGTTGTAGCACACTTTTCAGTTGTTCTGTGTTGAGAGTTCTATTGTTGGACGTTGTCAGTTGTTTGGTTTGTGATCTTGGACATTTCTCTATACGGCTTTGTCGGTTGGGTTATTTCCAGTTTTGTATCACAAATGTACATCCACTTTCGTCAACCACAAATAACCCAGAATCGGAATTAATTGAAACTCCTGAATAATTTTATTATACCAAATAATAGTCATGGACACTCGAGTGGGTGATATTTACATCTGATCGTTGGTCTGAGTGAACGCATTATATTAAGGTAGCGGGACTATTATTTGCATACTTGTTTTCATCTTCTAATTGTGACTAAATGACTACAAATAGACCCGGGAAAGTATATATTTTTAGAATCGCCAGATTTCAAGCTCTTCACAAGTGTATTTTGCATGCCGGTATCTGCATTCTACGACGCGTTACTCAATCAAAGGTGAAAAATTACTTTTTCTGTAAAAAAAATAATTACGCATTTATGCTGGTGATAAGAAGTATTTTTTTCACTTTTCCTAGTTGTTCAATAGTCTGGTCAGTTTTATTCAAGCAACGCGTTTTAAAAAATACTGTGCTGAATTTCAATTACTGTTTTAGTCGCATTGCCCCCAACTCAAACCACAACTCGTTGGTAAATAATCGATGAAATAGTTTGTCTGGACACATTCAAGTTCCTCTCACTGTCACCTTAAAGCTGTGAAAATTTGGTGTTAATCCGACGACAATAAGTATACGTTATTTTTTGTTAAAGACCTTGTATTTTGAAAAACATAAACTCCTAGAAAACGTCCATGAAGTAACAGCAAAGATTTTCAAACTTGTTTATCGGCACAATCAATTTGTTTTCCCATCAAGGTCTGTTTTAACATGTGTAGGGACATCCAAATGTGTAAGGCTATTGGAAACCCAAAAAAAAGGAATGGGATAGCTATAATTGGATAAATTTGTCATATGAAAACACCAAAATCAATGATTTTTTTTAGTGACTGTATGACCTTGTGTCTGACACATTCATATGCAAATGACTAATCTTTGAAACAAACAGGGGCGGAGACAAACCACTCAAATGTTTGGAAACACTCATTGTGTGTCAGATAGCTACTGATAACACATCCTAACATTGCTTTGTCTTGAGTTTATCTTTGAAACTTATAGGCACACAGATTAAACCTGTGTTGTTGATTTTGGAAAACACTACACTGAGGCTGCCTTGCTTCCCTTCAGAAAATCTACATTTTAACCAACTTACATGACATTCTATGTTTCGTTGACTTTATCACATGAAAGTTTATAGTGCATTTCATCAATTAATAAATAAATGTGAAAATCGTAATTTTCAACACAAATAATAGTCTCGCTACCTTAAAACCAACTGAGTAAAATAAACAGCCACACATTTATGCTCAGGGTCAAGCGAAGGTCACACATCGCAGATAATAAATATAACTTAAAATGCTCTTCCAGTTTCCGATTGAAATAATAATATATAGTCCGGAATCGAGTTTTATCCTCAATTGTTAGTCCACATTTCACTGTGGTTTGTTGTCGTCCCAGTCGTCTAATACAGTGGTGCGAACTATAGCTTCGGTAACCAAGTAAGGGTCACAGTTTGAGGCGGGACGACGATCTTCCATGTAACCTTTGCCCTCTTCACCAACCTGAAATAACAAAATATACATTGTTTTTGAATAACGTATTTCAACGATATCGAAACATTTGAATAGCCTTCGTGTCACCAATTTTCGTCATTGGTGCGATTTCTATGTTAGGAGAAGTGTATAGTTTCAGTACAGTGATTAATATACTTTATTTTTATTTATTTTTTTAGACGCATAAAATCCTTAGGAAAGGATAAAAAGGGTCTTACAGTAAGAAATTAAAAAAAAACTACAATCTAAAAAATAAAACAAAAAATAAAACTTTTCTAAAAAAAATAAAATAAAACAAATCAAAAACAAAAAAATACAATTTGCAGCCAATGGTGAATTTGCAGCCAATACTATACATACTGCGATATCAAACCGACAGACGCACCCCCCCACTCCCTATATTTAGGGGGGGCTATGCTTGTTCCCTCATTTTTTGACCCCCCCCTATCTAGGGAAAAGAAGAAAATTTAACCCCCCCCTTTCACGGGCTTTTCCGATGTATTTCACCCCCTATCTAGGGAACTTTTCAGTCTAGAACTCCTTTTAAACCCCCCTTTTTTGTATATCTCGGGAAGTGTTTTGAAATACACCCCCTATTTTGAGAATCTCGGGAAAACAAGCAAAAAATACCCCCTTTTCTACGATTTTCTCGGGAAAATGTTCCCGAGACAGATCGTCAAAAAGTACCCCCTTTCCCGAGAAAATGGGAACGCGCATGCGGCCCCCTATGGATCCTGAGTGGGGGGGACCACCATAAACTAATGTTATCTAACCTGGCGGGGAATGCGAACACTGGCACCACGGTTAGCCACTCCTGCACTAAAGTCGTCAATGTGTGAGGTTTCATGTTGTCCAGTCAGACGTCGTCTGTTGTCTTTGCCTCCTTTTGGGTCATATAACCGTACGTGGTGTTGGTGACGTTTGGCGAGTTTCTGGATTGCCTCTTCGATATACCTTCATAATAAAAAAATGAATATACACTGTATTACAATATACATAATACAAATAAATGAATGGTAATAATGCTTTGGTCGTCAAAAGTTATTTGTTTAATCGACGTACTTCCAATATGTGAAAATATAAACTAAACAGCACACGGCGGGGATGCCAGCCTGTCTAGATTTTTCTAATACCAATTTCAGAGGTGGACATATTAATTATTATTATTCATCGGTCACCGTAACGCCGTAAGTTACAGCGTGCCGTAATTTTGCTGTATTTTTAGGGGGTATTTTCTTCCTACCATAAAAGGAAATGCGAATTCCAAATATGGAATGATATAAATATAAACAAACATGGTTGCCACCAGGGTTTGACCGGACTCCACACAAAGAGGTTCGCTGATTTTTGGATTTCGGCATGCCAATGATGTATCTTTGTAGGAAAAAGATGTAAAATAATAATAAAATTATTGCGAGGATACCTCAGAGTATGCACTCAGACAGTACGCCGTGGCAGCGACCTCCGCTGCGCGTCGGTTGATACTCTTGCTGTACTGTCTTCGTGCATACTTTTAGGTATCCTCGTAATAACCTCATAACAGTTTCTATAATAAAGAGTATGGTGTTATTCTGCAAAACCTTACTTGATTCCGCCTTCTTTTCTCATTAGAAGAGTACTGTAGTTACAGTGACAACCAGCACCATTCCAGTCTCCCTCAATCGGTTTTGGATCAAATGATACTATGATCCCATAATCCTCAGCGACTCGTTGGAGGATGTATCTCGCAGCCCATAAATGGTCACCCATATCGACACCAACACAGGGACCGACCTGGAACTCCCATTGTGCTGGCATCACCTCGGCGTTTGTACCAGAGATCTTGACACCGGCAAACATACAAGCTTTGTAATGAGCTTCGACAATGTCACGTCCATACACTTTATCAGCTCCAATGCCACAATAGTATGGTCCTATATATAAAGTGACCGAAATTGATGATGTATTAAATGTTGTCACGAATTACAATTGTTTGGGTTTGAACAAGACGTATGGTTTAGTATAAATACCACTCAATCAAAATCGCGAGTTTTACCCCCGAAATAATCTGACGCATGCGCAGGTGACGACTCCCCCGCTTTAAATAGTACAACCAAGCGGTGTCTCGATTTTTTTTTTTAGAACAGACATTCGAAAAATGTTGTCTCAATCATTATATTTAATTGTATTCATATAACTAGATGATATAAATACATTATTTTTTTCATTCGGGTTTAATTTCTCTTTTCGCCGATAAGTAAAAAATTATAAATTATTGTTTCCTAGCAAATTCGTGAATTTAAACCCCAGTGAATATGCTTAAAATATCAAAGTAGTGAAATTAATTTTCACCGAAAATAAATGGTTGATATATCGTAGATATATTCAGAGCAAGAACAGTCAAAATAAGTTGGAGTTTAAAACAATGTCTAATAATATTTTTTTGCAACGTGTTTATACTGTTTTGATAGTAGAAAATCCCATCCTAAGTACAGCATATTATCCGAAGCTTAAACCGCGATTGTGACGTCACACTATCAAGTCGTGAGGTGACTATCTACGAGAATAACCGCAAACTAATTCCAAAACACAAAAGAGGTTGCTCTAGAACCATCCAGAAATTCCGGAGGGAATATCCCTTCAGTAGTATATTGGTTGGTAGAATGATTTTTGATCTGAAACTGAGATTTTAACTTCCTCAATTTTGAAAGAGGCCTTTTTTCCAGTGACAACCTCCAGGAATCGAGCGTTACTACTGGAGAATCGACGATGTGTCAACAATTAAAAGTATTGTAAGTGTCATATTCTGACCTTGTGGACCTGGGTAGCCCTGTTTCGGCCAACCAAACGGATGACCATCTTGGCCGAGCAAAGTGTATTCTTGCTCCAGTCCAAACCATGGTTCGTGGTCACTTGCCCTGTCCATCACTTTCTTGCATTCATTCCTGTGATTAGTTTCTATTGAGTAGAAATTTTATGTGTAATTATTACAGAAATCTCAAATAATGCTGCGTATTACCTAATGTACAATAGGTGATTTTCCGTTCAATGCGAGAATCCCGCGTTATGCGTGAAATCGAACGTAAAAACAGGACAAACAAAGGTCATAGCGTCGTAGTGGCGTCAAACATCGCGTGGAATTCGACAAACGCGAAGTATTTTGGGGACATTTCTATGCTTAATAATGTGCTGTCCACATTTGATGATAGGCAATTTTAATTAAGTAAGGGTATTCGGAAGCAATATTCCTCTGTCGAAGATCGGCCGGTCGATGTTAGTTACGAAATAAAGAAATTCTAGTTCAAAATCAAATCGTTCGATTTTTGCGGCAGACGTTCGACGCGCGTTTTTCACACATCTCGCGAGATCTCGCTATTGTACGGAAAATCCCATATTCCCGAACATTATTCCCTTGGGGAATGGCGTGCGTTACTATCGCGTAACGATCCGTGTATTTACGGTAGAAATCAAATCGATAAATCGATCGATAATCGATATGTAAAAAACCACGTAATAAATCACATGTTTACCGGTTACACGGCCATCATACTTAAACGTTTCGCATATTACTAGCTTGTTCTTTCCACGCCTGAAAGGGTCTCTAAACATGGCGACCGGTCTCAGATATACATCGCTATTTGACCCCTCGGCCTGCCCTGTGCTGGAACCATCATAGTTCCATACTGGCAACTCTGTAAAAAAAACGAGATTCAAAAAATAATGTACCGTTATATGATATATTCTGTTCGAACGAGTCAACTATATTGACTCTCAAATTTGTTCATCTATCGTCTTGTCCATTCCTTTTTCATTGTCGATATAGCGACATATAGCGTACCCCTATCGCCTTACTGCGGTAGTTAAAACGACCGAGATACGATATATATATATATAAATGTAATAACAGCAAATGAAAACAAAAAATATTAAAAAATAACATTAAAAATTATGAAAATTACAAAAAATCGCCTACATAGGATTATAATCGGATTAGATTATATTAAGGTCTATGTCATCTAAGATAATATTTAATGCTGACTACATAAGCCATGAGTGTATCTACAAACGGATTTCTGTAATTTAAAGGGAATCGAGATCACAATTATGCATACTTTATGCAAATGACTAACCGGGATCGCTCATTTATATTCATACGCTAGCCCATTCATTCACTTATTTGTTTGTTTGTGTGTTTGTTCGTTTGTCTGTTGCAATATGGAAAAGTTAGCCTGTGCACAAATCTAAAAAACAACAGATTACCTTTTGCCGACTTTGGTTCAAAATCAACAGTCCTCGTCTTGCCACGTAATGTCTCTCCACTGCCATCTATCCATATGTACATACATTGTACCATATCATCTGGCTGTTCTAGTTCTAAATACTTCTTGAACAGTGACTTGTCGAGTTTTGCCGAATAGTCCATGCTTATTTGCGCAGATATTACCAAGACCAAAATAATTAATAGAAGTCCGAGTGTCGCTTTGCGTTACAATTATATCCTTTAAAAAACAGGGCAATGAAAAGTCGGTAAATCAAATTTTATATTTAATCGATATTTATTTATATATATGATTTGGTCAAAATAACTATTGACAATTAGATACTATAGAATATATTACACGACATAGCATCAATAATGTATGCCTAAAGTGCGTCAACTTCCGCCTGTCTCAATCCTAAAAATATCTTGACCACGGGATGACTATTTTAAGCAACAAACAATGAAATGACAGATGATACCAGTTTGGTGGCGTGGGAATAACATGGAGGTATTAATGTTAACATTCATTCGGTGAAATGCTAATCGAACCACAGTGTTCAAAAGGGTATATTCTAATTTAAATTAAAAGTCGCACCTTACCAGCATAACGCAATGAATATAGCTTTGTATACTCGGTGGTGTGGCTGGTACGTGATTTTGTGATAGATTGGTGTATAATTAAAATTAGAATAACCTTTAGGAAACTAATATATATGGTGGTAGCTATGTGTCCGATATCACCACTGGTCCTCAAGCGCGAGTCCGACTCTTTCTAATTGGATATGTCTAGGTGGCGAACGGTTTGGAACACTTCTAAACTAGTTAGTTTGCTGCACGAAACGTAAGGTTTTAATTCAAAACAAAATAAGTGTAGAGCTGTTGGACAAAGTCTGACAGGAATGTAATTTTGTGACGAGTGGTGGTGAAACGGTAATTTCTGTCATTGGTGAAACTTTAGTGAGGAAAAAAACATACGTTTGACGTTTTATTAGTAATTCATTCTGACCCAACAAGTGTATTTTCCAATATGGAAAGGTTTATCTGAATGAAAAGCTTTGACGGCTATTTATATTGACATCGTTACGAGAATCAAACGTCTGGGTCCATTTTAAGGTAGAATAGGAGAGGAGCGCTGCTGTATGTGAAAGTCGTGGGTTACACTGTAAACATACCAGTACACGGGAATAATGCCTCACAATTAAAGGGCGGCAGTCGTCGTGCCGCGTCCTGTTCGATATGGGACTCATAGCGACGTATACAACGCGTGTAAAATACATTGTTTATTTACATGAAATTCGAACACGCGCTGCGCGACGACCACCGCGCTTAAACAACCAGGTGATTAATGCATATTCTAATTCTATTTTTGCCAATTTTATCTAAATGCTCTGTGTGCAGATCATTCCATTTTTGCAATTTTTTTTTTCTAAATGTGTGCAAATCATTTTCCCCGCTTTCCCGATTACCCAATGGTCATGATCATAGATGACTTATTAAACAGATCGGATGTCAAAATGAATATGAGTATAAAACTTACCCGATTGTTCCGATCCTCGACGACGGCAATGTGTTCGCTCAGCGGATGTATGGTTATTTAACAGTGACAAATGTCACGTGACTAATTAGCATACACAATATAAACCCATGTTTATCCACGCATTGGACTCGTGTATCTTGCCAGAGCACGAGTTTTATTCGTGATTATAGTTAAAATGACTTGTTTAAAAATGCCCGAGTCTCTGTTGCTAATTTGTGTTTGATTAAATCAATTTTGCGAATCTGAATTGACGTTGATCTGGGGAACAATTCTTCCTAATATATATATTCAGAATTTTCGTCTTTCTAAGATTTTAAAAAGCTTATGAACATTGGGAAAATGTGGTAATTTGTCCAAAATAAGCAAAGAAATTATAAAAAAAAAATCACAAAATATTTTCAGAAAGAATTAAAGCGTACAAAGGTCAATCCAACTTTGTATTGATTTCTGATGCTATTTGTGAGTGTGACGGCAGCGAATGCGGCTTTCGGTAGTGCCCGCATGTGTAATAATAAAGCATGTGGAAGGCGAAAAGCTTTTCAATACAATATTGAATGTGTTAGCGGTCATCTCATACGAAACATCGTCTCTAACCTTATTTATTAACATAATATTTTTATTTCATATATAATTTACATACATGTGAAGACATCGTATTTACATATTGTACTCAATCTGTGGAAATAAAGTATACATGCTTTTGTAGTCTGCTAAAAATATGAATAGCCATGGTATGTCAGGAAATACACACATCATATTGTTAATTACATCGGGAGTGTTGTTATAATAGCATACATTAGGCGTTCAACAGAAATAAAACACATATAGGCAGTTTGGGTATACAAATGATATCTACTGAATGGGAATGTACACATTTTTTGGATAAATAATATTTACATAGACTGTTGGCTTTGAAAAGATTCACAGCCTGGTTAGAAAAATTGTAAAGAAAATACATCGATGTATTGTATACGCTTTGATTGTGTAGACAAATCAGGAAATTATGCATATGTAATTGTTTGGCTAGGAAATAAACAAAATTGGTTGGGTCGGGTTAGAAAAAAATATACCCAATCTTTTTCAAGTTGAGAAAAAATAATTATATACAGAGGGATGTAGATTAAAAAAAGCGGGAGTGTCGTCACCTACGCATGCGTCAGATGGCCATAGCGTGTTTACAAACAAGCGTTTACCCATAATACTTTGCGTTTTTAGCGTGTGTTGTTATTATCGCTTGGGAACTTATTTCACTCATGGCTATTCATATCAATAATTATATAAACAGTTTTAAACGTTTTATATATTATTCACCGCGAAAAAAATTGAGATATGAAGATATAATTCCATCATAGAATTCAATGTAAAAATGCTGACCTCATCCTTTCCCCCACCAAGATGAAAATGCAGCTCCGTTTTGTGTTACAAGAGAAGTAAAGCATTTAGTATCTTGGGATATTTTCGTTTTCACGTTACTTTCCATTATTATCTATTTTATAAAGCGTCATGGACTATTTAAAATTCGGAATAATAATTTACATAAACTATTATAATTTTGAATTCGAATATCGCATTGAACTAAACACTAATGATAATAAATTAAGCGTAGACAATCGTCAAAATACGAAAATGTAAGATTGCAATTGGCGGATGTTGATTATTCATATAATTTATCTTAAAAACAAATTCTAAAGAAGTACATTCGACAGAAAAAGTGACAAACGTTTTTTAGACTTTCCTGACAACAATATCATCATCAACTAAAAGAAACAAGATTTCATCATTTCGAACCTCGGAGCATTCATCTCTGAGGAAGTGTAAACAATATTCCACTTGTTTCAGTGGAGTTGACCGGCGGTAGTCCAACTTCTGATTGATGAAATCCAACATTTTGTTTCCATCTTCCGAATTTTCGTTAAAACACTCTGTTATGTTCATTGTATATGGTCGGCAAGTAATTTCCATGGTGATGCTCGGAAGCTCGCGGCTGCTTAATTCTTGGACTTGACACGAGTGTGGAAAGAAAATATTACTGATTTTCGCACGCTGCAAATACCATTTTTCGATCGCTCCTGTGGAACAATAAGGTGTAACAATCATGAGAAGGCCATCAATCGCCAATATATACGGCGCGTTGTTAATACATTGTATACGGATGTTAAATGATTGACATATTGACGATTGCATAATACTAAAATAACATCAACATTTGCGACCATTGTATTTGAATGAAATCAAATAAATTTCTTTTAATCTTCACTCAATATAAAACATCAAATGATACAAGATCAGTAATGGAAATCACGTTGGCGACAATCCTAATTTTAGTTTTAATAAGTCATTCAAAATAGTCGTTGAATCATTAGCATATGTCTAAGAAGATAATCCACCAATTGTATTTATGTATGAGAACGTTAAGCGGACCCTACAAAATAGACCATTTTTCGTTCACTGCGAGAATCACGCGTTATGCGTGAAATCGAACGTAAAAACAGGACAAACAAAGGTCATAGCGTCGTAGTGGCGTCAAACATCGCGTGGGATTCGACAAACGCGAAGTATTTTGATGGACATTTCCATGCTTAATCATGTGCTGCCCACATTTCATGATAGGCAATTTCGATTAAGTAAGTGTATTCGGAAGCAATATTCTTCTGTCGAAGATCTATCAGTCGATGTGAGTTACGAAATAAAGAAATTCTAGTTCAAAATCAAATCGTTCGACTTTTGCGGCAGACGTTCGACGCGCGTCTTTCATACGTCTCGCGAGATCTCGCAATTGTACGGAAAATCACCTATTACGCTCGCCACAGCTGACTTGGTTGCAAAATGCAGTCGGTACGAGAGGGCACGTTGGAAGAGAGCGCTACGCTATAAAATTGTATGTTTAAGCTCGGAAAGAATGCTATGCAGACTTAAGAACCGCTTCAGACTGCTTATGGATTAAAATGCATCGGCAGAGCATAAGTGTTTCGTTGGCACAAAAAGTTTAAGGGTGACAGAGAGTCTGTGAGAGACGATAGGTGTGGGAGGTTGAGGGAAGTTAGAACACCGGAGCTGATGGGGAAATTTCGTACTTTTAAGGACGAAGACCGTTGGGTTGTCGTGTTAAGCAATTTGATCGTTATTATTGAAAACACTGATTATTGTATTGTCGAAGTTTCTTAAATACTGTACTTTATATATTTGATTACATGTATCATTTTTTGCTTTAAACCACGTCTATAAATAGACATGTTGGTGACATAAGTGCGAACGTGATAGAAAACACCACTTTATTACGCATTTCTATAATGGTAACTTTCGACCAATGAGGGACATTCCCGCCTAGGGTTCAGAATCCCACCGAGCCTATAAATAGGACGCGCAAGTGTTTTAGCGCTAGTCTTTACCGTGTTCTTGTGTTCTACATTTGTTTACATATCTCTTTATGGTAAAATTTCCGATGTATCAGTGGATATACTGTATTGATGTAATAAACTACTCTTACGCGTTTATTACTTACGTATTCGTTTCCTGTGATTGATTTGTTTGCATAGCCTGGCATTTCTTACTTATTTTGAATATAACCCAGTCACGAATCATAACCCCACATGGGTGTCGGTAAAGACAATTATAGTGTAGAGTTCGAAGTCAGTGTGGGAACTGTGGAGTTCATGATGAACTTAACACGCAGAGGATTTGTGTGAAGTTCGTCCCAAGAGTGGCATTTCCACCAGGACAACGCATCAGTCCACAACTCCATCCGTATGTCCAAATATTTGATCGAGGTGGGCATCAAGACAGTTTATCACCCTCCCTACAGTCCAGAACATGCTCCCTGTGAATTATGGTTGTTCTCTAAGCTCAGAGGCAGCCGTTTTGAAACCATTGAGAAACTGAATAAGGCTGTGACAAGGGTCGTGGACACGTTCATGCCAGAGAACTTCCAGGGCCTTCGAGAGTTGTCGGGACGATACAACACGTGCATTGCATCTGGAGGGGGGACTTTGAAAGGGACTAGAGTTTCGTGCTTGTCCGGGGAAAAATGTGTCCCAAAACTTATTGAAGGCACCTCGTATATACTTGGTTTATTATATGCGCTCGCTGACAGGCTAAATACAAAATTTAGACATAACCACGATATATCTTGTATCGAATTTTATAGCTGAGGGCTCGTAGCGACGATAATGTACTAGTACTTCTGTTTTTCTGATATATTTTGCGATATCATTTGTGATCTCGAACAGCACCGTGATGTAAAAGTTCATCTCGGTGATTGGTTATGAATGTGTCATGGCTACATACACTGTACCAGTACCCATATATTACATGTATTTATAAACGCTGAGGCCAAGGCTAATTTAAACGATTGCATGTTATCCCTAAGGTCTATGCTTATCCAGAAAATGGGACACTCTAATAGCTGTTGTAAGAATAGAGTAGATCATAACAAAGGGACTGTGGTCGCGTGATATCTGTACTTCTCCTTGACTACGAAGTTATTGTACATTTAAGTCTCTTCTGAAAACGCTTATTAATTATTGCAAAAATAGTTTTCTAGGCCCAAGTTACGTATTTCAGTCATCAATGTGACACTGATAAGTGAGAATACACCAGAGTGTTAAAGCGAGGGAGTCGCCACCTATGCATGCGTCAGATGGCCATAGCGTGTCATTGTTTACAAACAAGCGTCTACCATGAGCATTTGCGATTTTAGCGTGTGTTGTTATCGTCGCTTGCAACTCAATTCCCGCGCGTGCACAGGTGACGACCCTCCCGCTTTAAGTCAAATTGTTTCCTGTCGTTTCTCCTCTTAAAATAAAGTGACGCGCTTCAATAACCAGACACCCTTCTCCTCATCAGGGGCTAAATCTCACCTGCTGCAACTTTAATAAACAACATGCCATCGTGACGAAGCATACCATACAACTGTGACAACACACTTCCCGCATCTCTGAAGAAATATACACTGTGGAAGGCGTGGATGAGGTCAAAGTTCTCGGAGGCGCCACCTTCTGCGAGATATTCGTTGATTCCTTCTTCGTGAAAGTCAAAAGTCACGGAGTTCCATCGATTTTCATAAGATTGAATCAGCCTCTTGAAGTCATTTAATGGACTGCTAGCAGGCTCAACAACACAATAATGTATGTCATCATAGGTGTCCAGCAAAGTGTTAATCACAAATTGATCAACCTCCCCTGTTAGCAAAAAAAATGTTTTCAACATTGCAACTAACTGATTGATTAATTTATCAATAATTATTAATATGTCTAATTAACAAAAAAACAGTCAACCATATTGGAATACTAGTAATAAACACAAAATTGTATGATATAATACCATAGGTTTAACATGATAAACAACATTTCCCTTAAAATGTAATTATAATCTACATCGTCCATTCTTTATAATTGGCATGGACACTGACAAATTGACCGGGGACTATGTCATTGATTTGTGAAAGTTGACTTCGGCGTTATCACTACGACTTACCATTGCCAGATCCTATTGCAAGAACACGGGGTTTCTTCGACACACCTAGTCGTAAAATATCTGCCATTTCTTGTTTATAATTATCTTCCCTGGACTTCAAACCATGGTCCATCATTGTCTGGAATCTCTCGTTATATTCCTTTGTGTATTCCGATAATGCTCGAACTGATTTCGCCATAATTGTCGTTGTATTTTGCAACTGTGTATACAAAAGATAGACAATGACAGAAGCATATACTATTTTCAACGATTGTCCACGATTACGCAATGATTATCAAGAGTTAGCAATTAGTGACGTCAATATGTGATATATTTTCGCTGTATTGGGTTACAGGCCTGATGAGAATATGTATTTTCAGTGATTTCCCAGTAATAAATTGACAGATAGTTCCAGAATTTACCAAATATTTCAGAAAAATAAGTAACAATAATATACATTGTTATAGACAGTAGTTGCCTTTCATTGCTTTTTTAAAAAAAAACTATTAATAAAAATAAAATTAATAATAATAATAATAATAATATCCTACAATGAAAAAAATTACATGGCATTTACTATCGACACAACAAATCCATTCCCTTCATATTTGTAAATATTTATAAATTTCACAATTCAAATGGAAGCGACCTCTATGGACAACAGATGTATTTATAAAAGAGTATGGAAGAAATCCATATACCCTAATAGTTTGAAAACGGGGCATGGGTGTCTGTCACCATTTTGTTTCACAAATTATGCGAAGCGAAACAGATCATTCATGTTAAACCTCAGAATTATGTTCAATGATAAGGCAATCGTTTTCTGGAAGCTGACTGAAAATAATTTTACTTCACGCGCGATTTGAGCAAAATTCAAGATGGCGCCAAGCACGATTCGTGTGTCGCCGCTGATCAGAATTATGCGGTCGTTGATTGGCTGGTGACCCGTACTGTCAAGAGTTTGGCTGATGTATGAACATGAAGCTTTCGATGATGAAACATTTTTAAACCTGGGAAATATAATATGTATTTCCAGAAGATTTTTAATTAGTTTCTATGAGTCCAATTGTTAATGTCCCTAAATAGACCACAATACTATTTTGTATCGAATTGTAACAATCTACCGAGATGAAAAAAATAAGCACATTTGTGTACCATAACGTAAAGGTGATACGACAGTCAATGACACTAAGGCCACACTGATTTAATTTTATGGATGACATCCTCTGAAGATCCCAAAACTAATGCGAGAGGGCGAAAAAAAAAAAAATTCGACCAAAAAAAAATGCTACTAAAACCACAGGACTACGGAGCAATTATTACGAATTTAACCACAGTGTATCAAAAAAACAACAAGTCTTTATTTGTAGGAGGCACATGCTGATGTACACATTTCGTACTGTATTACTGTCACAGGTATCAGCTTTGATTTTGAAAAGGCAAGAGGATAAGGCAGATGTTAGCTTTGCCAAAGGCATACACATCAACTCAATAATAAAGAAAAACTTACTGTGCTGTATTGAAAAAAAAATAATTAAAAATGAACAATAAGTTTGTCAACAGCAGTCTGGAAATTAACTTCTTTGACATTCAAACTACAACTTTTAAAGTGACACTTCAGATAGACTAAAGCATAAGTGTAGACACAAATTCTTTAGAACTACTTCAACTATGTAACAAATTATAAGAGGCTCGATATTGAAAAAAAAACACCAACAGAGAGTCAACAAAAATTTGGATGCAGAAAATTATGTACATGTATCTTGATGAAAATGCGTCATATGATCAAAATATTACTGAATGTGTGTGCAAGCAAATTATCCGAATCAGAAAATGAAAAAAAAATAATAAGAAACTTTTCTTCACCCCGTAAGGGGACTTCGGCCAAGGAGCTTCTGCTGCTTTCGTTGCAGTTTTGTCGACTTCAATGCGGACAAAGCAATCGAACTGATTTGTCGCCTGACCGACTTTTAGGCCACCATACACCTACACTCCTCTCCCATTTCTCTCATCATTGCAGAAGAAATGCGGGACAGCCACTCTGGACAATATGTTCTCAATGTTGTCTGGGCGAAACTCGCTTGCCGCTACCGACCTCTCGTATAGCTGTGTAAACGTCTCCCTGGCCAATGTCAATTGCGTACCAGTCTACAACAATCCCTCCTTTCACCTCTGAACTTTTATGCTCACGTATTTTGGTGGTGTGGTCGCCATGTTGGATCATTTATGGCAAAATTTGCATGTTTTGAGGCAATCTCTTTCCCATAGGTCTTTGCGCTTTACGTAACGCGCATCTAACTGTGCGGAGTTTGGTTTTGAGGTAGTCCAAAACGAGTTTTACGACAAGTCGGCGCTTTGCGACAATATGAGTCGGCAAGTTCCGGACAGAAAACCGATCTGTAGAGACTCGTCGTCGGAGATTTTTTTTTTTTTTTTTTTTGAGAACAGGCGAAAACTAATGCGCGCGTGGATGTCATCCATAAAATTAAATCGGTGTAGCCTAAGCGGTACTTTCAAATGGGAAAGTGTTAAAATTGAATAATGGCCACCAAAGTACTGGCCCATACACCATATTTCAAAATACTCAAAATGAATGTTCCTTGATACATTGTAGATGCACGTCGATGCCTATTTGCCATATATAGCCTAAAACAGTCTCTAAAATACATAAGCAACATTATTGCCGTTTCAACAAAAACTCCGATGTCCACAGTGTCGAGCACTGCACTCAAATACAACATTACAAGGACACGCACCTGTTGCTGATTGGATTTCACAAGAGCAGCTTCTGTGCTGTCGTTCACTGAATGATACTTCCCCTCTACTGACTTTTTCGAAATATTGCAAGTAATTGACTGGCGACCACTCTTTCAATTATCTTAGAAAGAAAGGGCATTTGACACTGGGCGATAGTGTCAAATATAAGGCCCGGCATCTTCATGAAAGAAAAAAATACTGATCGTTCAAACTTTACAGAAATAACACTCCGAACAAATGATAAATTTAAAATACACTAAACACATCAACGAGACAACCAGTTAATACTTTAGGACCCTATTCGCGTTACTTGGTGGGTGATGAATTTAACACTTTCACAATATTGACAATAAACAATTAACAGGCACAAAAGTACTGGTGTCACTAAATTTTGGTATAATCATATAAATAATATGAACGCAAAAAAATATTCAAATGCCAAATCTGATATAGTACATCTTTCCCGGTATTTGATAACTTATCGTTGATTTTAAATAATTGCTTTTGGTCTTCCACATTCTTAGTGATTGCATGCGAGAAATACTCGACTTTAAGGTTCTGTGTTACACAGTTCATTTCATTCCTCTTTTTTCGACGCAATAACTGCTTTCGCTTTTCAAATTTGCTCTTTTCAAATAAAAAAATATGAATAAAAAAAACACCAACTAAATTATATTTGGAAAAAAATCTCTAACTAGGATCTTATTTTAATGAGATTGCCTTAGTCTGTATGAACATACACATCAGGAACACATGAGAACCGACTCCGTTAATATCAATTTACGAAGACTTTAAATATCTAAATTTACAGAGGGTGTGTATTTCGGGAATTTCAGGAGTAGATCTCATGTAAATATCTAACGGGCGAATTCTTCTATTTAAAAATCGTCATACTCATAAATAAATAAGTATTAACAAAAAATTACAGCAGCGCTATTGTTTTGAACTATGTTGTCCTCCAATAACAAATACTGTTTTTGAAAGATATAGTTGTATAACCAAAACAAAACTTCAGGAGGTTATGATTTTAGAAAAACTGCACAGAGAAAATTGCAACCCCCCCAAAAAAACTAAACTTTTACACGGAAAATTATAGAAAGGAAACTATATTTATTCAACTACTTTAACAAACTTGAAAGAGGAACGTATACAAATACAGAAACATCATCTTGGAAAAAAAACATCTAGCTCAAATGTGAAGTAAAAATATGCAGTTTAATTTCAATCGGATTCGACAAACGTGAAAGTGTTGTGGGGGAATTTCCACGCTTAACCATGCTGTACACATAAAAGGATGGTCTTGTTAGATTAAGTAATGGTATCTCAAGACAATACCCCCCCCCCTCAGAGATTGGGAATTCGACATTGACCTATAAACAAATTTAAATTCAAATCGTTCGGTTTTTGTAGCAGACATTTGGTCTGCGCCTTTCATGCAATATGCGAGATCTCAGAGTGAATGGAATATCAGCTATTATGTAAGGATGTTGGATTGCATATACTTAATGGTAGAATGATTTCCGATACACATGGTAATGATATTTGTATAGAGCATGTAGATGATAAACAACAGCTTTTTTCGTGAAATATAAATAATCTTGATCAGCCACGTAGTTTGCCCACATATTTGATTTCGTAAAAAAACGTAAATTGTGCAATTACGTGTAGTGTGTTAAGGGGATTGATCCGAAATTTCGAACAAGCATTTCACTCTGGAGATGCATTCTTTATTTAAACAAACAGCCTCTCGGTCCGGTTCCGGAATGCTAGAAATGCTTGATTTTTGATGATTATTAGGACAAAAATGACACCATTCGGCCATTTTGAATCGGATTGTTAACCAATATATCTATATAGCTATCAGATTATGTATAAGGTGAATAGTATGACACTAGAACCACACTAATTAAAGAAAAATGGCCGCCAGTTTACCAATTTGAATCTGATCTGGAAAAACCAAAAGACGTGCATAAAGGTCATATGATAACTATGCACCAAGTTTTAAAACAGCCGAGAAATGCTTGATGTCGATGATTTTTCAGTACAAAAATGCCCGCCATTTGGTCATCTTAAATCGGACCATGAAACAATTTGATGTGCATATGTATAATATTATGTAAGATGTATGTGTGAAGTTTGAATGTAATCGATTCAAGCATGTCTAAGATAAAGGTCCGGACGAGAGATTTTCGTATTTCGATTTTCCTAACAGTACCTGTAACGTCTAATTATCACTAATATATGATTAAAACATGACAGATTGATTGAAAAATGCCAAACTATAATTTCCATCTCTTAAACCGTCGTAACCTTTGAAAATGGTCATGAGTAAAATGTAAGCATGTAATTGTAATTAACGAAATGTAGAGATGGCAAACTGGTTGTGAATGGGTCAAACATGTTGAATCTTATTTGTGTCGGCAGCAATGCGATATTTTGAATATTTTGTTGTTGTTGTTTTATTATAAATATTTCTTGTTCCTAATGTTTATAGTTAATCAATGCGCATATACGCACAGTCATTTGTTATTTCGCACAATCATTTGGAAATTCGCAGTTTCTTCTGACAGGCGTTCGCTTCATGATAAATCTTCGTATGATATAACAACAAAAAGTTGCAGCAGTCATAGTAATAACTAGATATCTACCGCATCCTTAAAACTGTTCCCTGGCGTATCTATTAAGTTTCTAGCCTGCTTCTTGATTACAACTCCAAAAATATGGAGATGACAAACAGGTTGTGAATAGCCAATTACTAGTATAAAACATGTTTAATTTATTTGTGTGTCGAAAGCAATGTTGTTGTTTTATTTCTTGTTCCTGGTGTTGAATATTTTCAATGTCATTCGAACATTTTGTTGTCTAACTTCGGAAGACTTACGATGAACAACACTTTTGTATGTCAGTCTTATTAAATTGCGATCATAGCGACCCGCCATTTTTTGGTAATCATTGTTCCTGAACTATGCTCTCGAACCCTGGATTATTTTACATAGTATTGTATATAGATGTTTTCTTGGGACCTGGGTGAATAAAAGCAATCACATGTTTTTGCTTCATTAAGTTCAGTTAATTCTTTTCATAGAGTCAGATTTCATTTAGTTATCTTTAAAATAGCCTGGGGGTAATCAGTCAAACCCAAGCACGCCACAAGGTCACAGTATCTTTCACGCTCTGAATGGTTTGCCACGACCCAGTGTAAACTCGGACATTGACCGAGTTTGACTGGAAGACAAAAGCAAAACTGAACAACACTACAAAGCCCGACCTGCACATGACACGCCTAAAAGACGCGAAAACCCAGCTTTCGAAACATAGGGCATATAACTTGGGATTTTCGGAATATAGGCACGTTATCGATTGAACAGAATTCCTCCGCTAATTTCAAATAGTCAAGAAAAACTCTGCAATTACATTATTTGTGCCCACGATGTTTTCGTTTCGACCCTGCAAATGGGGTCAACCATTAAATGTACTAAAAACAAAGAAATGAGAACGAAAAAGCGCCCAGCAATCAAGAAATATGCACCATAGTGTACAAAAACTACTTAGAAAACACCTTGAGCAGGTAATAGTACTCACTCGAGTCACAGAGATGTAAAATCAATGATTTTCAGGGAGCACAGACCATACTTGTGTATGGTTATTAACATACATACATACACACGTCATACGATGTACGTCGTTCAATTACAATGATCAACGAGGAAGTACCATGCAGGCTTGCACTACATCCATACACAGTTTATTGACAAGGTCGGTAATCTCAATATATTCGCTATCAATTTAAATAGCAGAAGCTCAGACTTTTTTTTATCTCCACTTGTAGCAAGAATAAACATGGTCAAGTCAATGTCGATTCAGCTAACCCACCTCTACTTTGAACCTAGAAAGTACAAACAAATTCAACAACACAAGAGTATACTAGTAAATGCCAGACAACGTTACCAAAAAAAAAGACATGCAGGAACCAATTGCAATATATTAAAGAACAACTGGCAAACATTATTAACTACATGAGTAAATAACTTTTAGTTTAATTTGTGTATTCACTGTTTATTCTTTTCTTTTTATTCTCTTCTTTTCTTTTCTCATTATTGTTGCTTGTAAAGCCGTGAACAGAAAATTAGAGGCAATTCTTTTTAGATAATATCAATGGATATGATTTTATTAACCTATTAGAAACCAAAACAAATACTAATTCATGTATAGATTATAATCACTTTAATTAATTTTGCTCAACAACACACAAAAAAAAGAGTACGATCAAATTTTCGACATTAAAAGCATTCACACGAAAAGTATCAAACAGCTAGGATGATTTCATTTTGATTCATTTAGCGACTAACAACTTGGAACTAAGATGAGTGTCACCAGTCTGGGATACACCTAAAAGTATATGAATGTATTCTCTTTGGCTATATGAGCAATCATAGAGGTATGTTTTATTGACTAAATAATTCACATATTTGAATACCAAGTTGATATCAATAGTTGATAGCAATATATCCATGCTAACCGAGTCCAGACTCACATTTTAGTGAATTGTTCGTCTCGTGGACCTGATGACTTTAGTAATTATAGAAGTACCAATTAGCCATTCTTCAACAATCAGTAGTCAAGAAAAATATACTGACAAAATCGATGGAATCGGAACATCATAAACTCCCATAAGGGAGTCAGACCAGGTGCACGTGAATGGTAAGCATCTGCTGCGGGCATGTCGAACCCGCCCTGATGTTCCAGTCATGTAAGCGAAAAATGTCAAAACAAGTTTACTAGACAAACAACCACACCAAACCACAAGGACAAACAGTTGTCTTGTATGATATTGGATAGTGGGTCTGTTTTAATGATACATGTATAACATTGCTCACTTTAAATTGACAAATATATACCAAATTGTGTACAAACAATTTGCGCAATGAGCAGTTCATAACTATATGCCGGGCTATGTTTTTCATAGTTGTGTTTGGACCCTATACATAGGGTATTATATACTGTACATTTAGAAACTGCTAAATTAATTTGCCAGATAGAAAAAATTGAAAGTTTAGGTGACTTTTATTTTGAAATGTACAATATAAAGTATACAATGGGCAATTAAAGCTATCATTACTGGTTACGAATATTTATAATAGTTGTGTGTGGCACACACACACTAACATATCAAAGTAACACACACGTTTTAATATTACGATCTGAACAGTAACTACCAGTATATGATAATCGGAAATCTGTAATCAGCGAAACAAGGGTTTTACACGTACACGTACAAACTGTCGGACAAAACTTGACCTGTATATTCACCTTTCCGTAGTGTATGTAAGGACATGAAACACTTGCCGAAATTAACAATATTTTATTCAATAAAGCATTCGTTTCACCAATTACATACAATTGGAAATCTTTAACATTATGTGTTATTATGTAAACTGTTGGCTTTAGTAGTCCAGTGTACAACTGAATGGAACAGTTGTCAAAAATAAAGGTGATGACATCGGAAGGAAGGTCCAGAAAGGAGGGCAACCCCATCTTTTGACCTTGGTTGAACCAGGGAGCCCGCCATACTGATGGTCATATGCCAATTAATACGCCTTTTGGTATGCCTCAGAGCGTTGCACGTTGTGTGGCTGGTCGCAATATTACTGTTAATTTAAAAATCATCCCCTGTATTTTTTGACAATTGTTCCATGCCGTTGTATACACTACTGAAATGGGAATGTACTGGTCAAGTTTCTTCCAACAGTTGTAAATAATATACGATCCTTTATGTCGCTGATTACAGATTTCTGATTATCCGTAATTAGCGAAACGAAACTTTTACTAAATAAAGTCCCAATATTTTCGGCAAATGTTTCATCTAGTTACGACACGACTGAAAGATGAATTTACTGGTCAAGTTTTGACCGACCCTTGTTTTTTTGATTACCAGCGAAATGAACAATTTGCTGTTAAATATTGTTATTTTCTGCAAATGTTTTATGTCATACTAGTATCAGAGGTACATTACTTGGGGTTTGCAACTACGGTGACATGATACCAAGATCCCGTTTCAATCTCGCTCTCACATAAGTGTTCCAACTCAGAAAAATTCGAATGCGCATGCCCGAGGTAACTAGGATACTGGGATGTCTAGGTGGATCAAAATAGCTGCTCACGTTATGACGGATTACGATAACTATATTTTCTGTACATTTTCGATGTATTACATTTTTTCACTATGAATGTGGTAATACATGTTTTATTGTTTTATTACAAACCGCCTATGTCATGTCAGAAGGTCGTAGCACCAGTCTCGCTACCTACGAGATGAGACTTGAATGGGACATGATGTCACCATACAGTACTATGCGCGTTGCAAACCCCAAGTAATGTACCTCTGCTAGTATACATTACTGAAAAGTTTCGACCGACAGTTGTAAATATTGTACGTGTAAGACCCTCGTTTCGCTGAATACGTATTTTTAATTACCTGTAATTAGCGAAACGAACCATTTACGTAGTAGATATTGTTATTTTCGACAAATATTTTGTAAATATTGTACATATAAAACCCATTTCCACGGATTAATTTTCATTATGTGTGTTATCCCCGTTTCGTATCGTTTCTTCGATTACAGTAAGCCAAAATGTGCCAATGACTCGTTAAATCTCGAAGGGCCTTTTAAAACTGTGTGTCCACTTTTTGGTATGCATTGCTAATTACGGTTTTCAGTTGTCGTTTACAATAACAAATAAACCGACCCAAGGTTTATAAAAACGATTAAACAGTATAGCCATGTTATTGTTCTTTACCAGACTATGGAATTTTAACAGGGTTGATTCAGATATTGTGTGTATTATTTCACAAGTGCGTCACCAAATTTGAATTTTGCGAAACCTTCATTTACCGTTACCGTTACCTGTAATTAGCGAAACGAACCATTTACGTATTAAATATTGTTATTTTCGACAAATATTTTGTAAATATTGTACATATAAAACCCATTTCCACTGATGAAGTTTCATTATGTGTGTTATCCCCGTTTCGTATCGTTTCTTCGATTACAGTAAGCCAAAATGTGCCAATGACTCGTTAAATCTCGAAGGGCCTTTTAAAACTGTGTGTCCACTTTTTGGTATGCATTGCTAATTACGGCGACAAAGCTGCCTTTTGCTGATCACAGTCTTTTGAGGAACTGTGTGCTGAATGAGTTCAATTTTCTCGTTCAGGATTCTTTATTGATATTTCTGGATAGGTGCCAGTCACCCAATGTACATATGCTGTACATCTCGTGAGAACCTGTCTCATTATCAACCTCAGCACAGTTTCTGCCAAGTCACCAAATGTGGAATTGCTATTTACTTTCAGCTGCTGAATAAGTGTCATGGTATGAACAAATGGATCATCAGTTATATTCATAAAACGTGGTTTGCACCAAATATTGGTGAATATCTTACAGTTTGATACGAAACAATACTTTTATCATCATGGAATGTTAGTTCCTGAACTTTTTCGTTCACAAAAACATATATTTAGTCACTTTCACAAATATTCTATCACAAATGGAACCAGCTATATTAGGTTGTACAGGCTTGGTCGCCATCTTGGGATTGAAGGTCACCGTAATAACCGGGTACAATGGGAGTGCCTATTATGTGGGATCAGACCTTCGCTTATATGCAGTCGTCAGTGTTAGCATGGAGGTACCTCCATGGTGTTAGTAATAAACAACTATTAACCGGACTCTATCTGCGATATATAATGAAACACTCTCAAAATGAATGATGATTAGTGATGAATATACCGTGTCCGAATAACTGAGAGCCATGGTTTCCGGGGGCGTATACTCGATTCATTGCATTATTTTCTGCTGTTTTAATGTTGTTGTTTTCAAATAGCTTAATCAGCAGTAATTTAAACGAGGTCAATCACACCGGCTGACGCACACCATTTGTATACGGTATTCAGTTTCGCTGTGATTCCCGTCACATGACTATAATATGTATTCTTCGTTGAATGTCTATCTCGTACCACAACGAAGAAATAAATGATTCACTAACACAATATTTGTTTTGACAAGAAATCTCTCTCCGATCTCGATGAGTGTTGTTCTCCGCGTGTTTTCGAGGTTAAAGTCTCTCGGAAGGACCCGCCAGTGGTGTGCGTTTGGGGAAAATGCTAGCGTCATCGGTACTACGCGCTATATCAGCACAGACCGCAGTGACAGTGGGACGCATAAGTTGGGTTACGACAAGCCCACGTCTACCGAAGAGAATCATTCAGTGGAGCCCTTAGTAAGTACTGCAACGGTCACGGCAACAGGTAGTGTCAGTAGGTATGTTTTCGACGCCAATCCGCCGACTGACTCCCGTGTACGAAGGCATTCGTTGATGAATTTGACTAACATTGGGGAACTGTTATACCAGGATGATCTACCAGAAAAAAAGTATGTGTAAAGTTTATTTCAGACACGATTTGAGTTATCGGGTGTATTTTTCATGGTATATTATGACCTTGGCTCAGCTCTTCTGCTATTAAATCCAGTCACGTGACATCCGTCATTAACACAAGGCAGCGTAACTGCTGCCTTTGCTAGTGAAACAATGTCAAACTATATGTCGTAAATAAGGTATATGCACTGGGCCGTGATCACATAACGAGCTCAACAATATATGGTCAACGGAATAACAGAAATCTGATTTATGCTTAGCGTACAAAATGTGAAGTGGTCCACATTTTGATCCCGGAACACCTTCCCCAAAGAAAACCTCAACTCCCTGTTTCGTTGGACACCTCGACCAGCTCAATTCTCAGGGGGCAACAGGGAAAATAAATGACATGTCTTTAGACAAAATTAAATACCAATATGTCACAGCCTTTTAACCTTGTAACATCTGGTGTAGTATCCGACGACAGCCTATGCAGAATAAGATAAGTAACATTTGTACTATAGGTATTGATTTTCAACTTGAGTCAATGGCCCTTAGTACTTTTCTGTTCCGCGAAGCATGTGACGAGCCTCACTGTGGCGACGCCAAAGAGTAATATAAACGGTTTTCAGTTGTCGTTTACAATAACAAATAAGCCGACCCAAGGTTTATAAAAACGATTAAACAGTATAGCCATGTTATTGTTCTTTACCAGACTATGGAATTTTAACAGGGTTGATTCAGATATGATGTGTATTATTTCACAAGTGCGTCACCAAATTTGAATTTTGCGTTACGGTTTATAGTGAAGCAAAAACTCATCCCGACTGGCATTTTTTTGCAAGTATGAATTGATTTTAATTAATTTTGATTGTTCCATTTTTTTCTGTTCTTTTTCAAATACATTTAGTATTACGTTATATAGTCAATTGTTCACCTTTTTAAAGTTTCTCGACCGATATTCTGCCATGTTCCATCCATTGTTAACTATTTGTTGATGTGTTTTGTTGTTTCTGTTGTTCTCTGAATTCCATCACAGCTTAGTGTTTTTCTGAAAAATTTCGAAATGTTTTGTTTCGTCTTATGATGTTGGGTGAACGGTCGATATCGTCTATAAAATGTTAAAAACGACGGCTTCTTGACAATGTTCCTTTATACAGTAAGTAATCAGTTCAAACTTTGTTTACGTCCTACTGATAAGCAGGTATTTGACACAACTAACATCCACCACAGTGTCTGGAATCAGAGATAATGTTTACGTAATTCTGATAAGACCCGCTGACTCAACTTTGAAATCAATACGCGCACAAGGTCATACGATATAGGTCAAATCAGTGCAATTGTCACGTTTTGCCAATTAAGGGTATGAAAACACAACACGAGACGAGATACACGGCTCACACGTCATGATAACCCACAGTAAATTGAATGATAAGCAGGCAATAAGTTATATAATCAATTTTAAACTGAGTTGTCACAGACATGCGTTAGATGGCCATAGCGTGTCATTGTTTACAAACAAGCGTCTACCCATGAGCCTTTGTGTTTTTAGCGTGTGCTGTTATCGTCGCTTGGGACTCAATTTATTGTAGATAAGATACATTTCACAACCAAGTGTCATCTATACATGAATGAACGGAATCAATTATTCTCGATGTTCTTCATGAATTTCAGACACACAACGATGCTGACAAATCCAGGTGCATTATGGGTAGTATTAATAAACACCTAACAATACGTCTAGTACACTACATACGGGCCGCATTCAAGATTAGAACTCCCACCAGAATAACTCAATTAATATTTATGAATTTATTATTAGTTTATATTTTAACCTATTTATAAAACCTTATTAACCATGAATCTGAAAAGAAATGTCATATCTTATTTACGGTGGGAACAAAGCATATTCTATATACTAAGTATACTAGCCTCAAAACGGGAAATCAGTGCTGCAATGAGTTAGTACATATACAATCACAGGAAACACGTATTTTACGCCCAATTTCCTAAAAAAAAACACATCCGAGAATTTATTAGTTGTCTGTGGCGAAACGAACCATTTACTTATTTAATTCCGCCCTTTTTTGGAAGATGCTTTATGTCGTTATATACAAGACTAAAATGTGAATATACAGGTCAAGATATACTGTTGTGTGGGACCCTTTTTTTCGGTGATTACTGTTTAATAGTCATTATGTGTAGCATTTCCTGATTGAAACCCCAACTTTTGTATCACATGTGATATACGGTTGGAAATGAATGCATTATCGCATTATCGTCATTTTGTTCTACCCTGTTTTCTTTCATTTCTTCTTTCTTTCATAACACGCATTGGGGTTTTGACTAATTTAAAATTTACCGGTAAATTATTAGTAATAATGCACTTCAGATTACTTTGAATTTATGTACGTTTTAATTCTTTTTGTCACACGTATTGTTATGTAGCAGTATAAATAACAAAACATAATGAAATATAATTCAATATTAAGTGCAATCAGAGGTACATTACTTGGGGTTTGCAACGCGTATAGTACTGTATGGTGACATTATGCCAGGATCCCATGATTCAAGTCTCATCTCGTAGATAACGAGACTGATGCTACGACCTTCTGACATGTATCACCACATTCATAGTGAAAAAATGTAATACATCGAAAATGTACAGAAAATATAGTTATCGTAATCCGTCATATCGTGAGCAGCTATATTGATCTACCTGGACATTCCAGTATCCTAGTTACCTCGGGCATGCGCATTCGCATTTTTCTGAGTTGGAACGCTTATGCGAGAGCGAGATTGCCGGTTCATGGCTTATACGGGCTATTTCACTGGACACACTCTAAACCATGGCAGGTGAAAGAGAAAAACTATTTCTCCGATGATCCACAGTACAAAAAAGAGTGAATCGCGGTCCGGCATTTGCATCTGGCTTTTCTTTATCTGTTTTTAATGCCTCGAAGCCGAGTGAGTGGCCATCGTTGTTGAACTGTTTAGGCTTCGCGTACGGTAGGGTTAAAAATCAATTAAGCGGCTATATTGATGCGTGTACGTAAACCGCAACTTCATCGCTCAAAAAACAAACCGTTTAATAATTTTTGCACAAAACTGTCTACCATAAATGTGTACGGTACCATGGGTATCCTCGGGGGCGGACATCCGGGCATTTTCTACCGCCTGGCAACCTTCGCGGTGAAAACAAAGACCAAAAACTAACAGAAAACGATACTTTGCGATGGTTGTTGAGAGTCCCCTGAAAAGTGTAACAAGATTAGCCCTACGTGTGTAACATATATGAATTTGATTGTTCAGGATTACTCCAAAGTTGAGTTTGTGTTGTTTTCTCGAGTTTTCACCGGCTCCACAGGCGTTCCACAGCAGTAAAGTAAAGGCAGAGTCTTACCTTTATTAAGCTGTCTCTTGGTGAGATGATACACACGTTGAGAATGGATATCTAAACGAAACTAGCGAAGGAACGGTAGCTGAAGCTTGCGTTATTTCTCTAGGTTCCGATCAGACTACCGAAGTTCCCGGATGTTGGAGAATGGGAACTTCGGTACCATTCGGGATCCTTCGGCGATACGTAAATCACATAGGCCATTTATACTACACTCTCCTCCGTCATCTTTTTCGGTGATGGTTCCATTATCCTATAATTTTCTTTTCCAGTATCACGCCCATGTGATTTAGGCCAGTATCGCCTAGGTGTCAAGTCAGTAACTCAGATGGTTATCAAATGCATTGTTACATGATATGGACTAACTAACAAAACGCAACTCAACATCCATCATGTTCCAATACATCCAAAATCCATCTGATCAGTTAGTCCGTCAGTCTATTTACCCCATATAGATGGGGAATGTGCGTAGTGCAATCAGTCATTCACTCAGTCAGTCAGTCAGTCAGTCAGTCAGTCAGTCAGTGAATTGTAAGCCACCCATAATGATGGGTAGACTGAGTCTTGTCAATGACTCCCAAATAAATGAACAGCCCAGTCTAGTCAATCGGTTGTAAGTCACCCATAATAATGGGTAAACTAAGTCTAGTCAGTCAGTTAAAAATTACCCACCACAGTGGGTACACCTTCCACCCAAATTGATGGGTTCTCCTGTGGTACTTCTACTCAGCTGGAGGTTGTTCTTCAGGGAACAAGTTCTTAAAATGTTCCCTCTGACTTGGCGTCAGCCGTCTCAGGAGGACCATGATAACTCTCCAGTGGATCAGCACCGCAGGGCTGCTCGGTGGGCGAAATGTATATCTAGGTGGGATCAGCCAACCATTCTCTCTACAGATGTTGTTCATCTTCCGCTCATACGTGGGGGTCACATTCCAGTTGTCGGCAAATTCTCTATGGAAGTAATTCACCACCCAGATATATATCTTCTCCCATCTTGCTTCTCTTCCAAAAGCGAGAGATCCCAATGTGGTTATCGCAAAAGTAACCTTCCTCTCAGGGGATTCAGATTTCTCCCACAATACCACTGGGATGTGTTCTCTAAAACAATGCCATTTTACGGCTCTTGTCCAAATCCTACATCCCGGGAGTGGACACGGGGAAGTCCTCTCCATGGTTCTCCCTGGCTGTGGTGGTGCAGGAGCACACTTTGGAATCAACTCACTTTTCTTCTCTTCAGGACGAGCTAGCGTCACTATTCGAGTTGGCCGTGACGTCGTTGTCGAACCAGAAGCCTCACCGGCTGGTAATGCTGGCAGTGATGATGGGTCTTTTTCATCTACTGTAACCTTAATATTACCACCCAGCAAATGTGCTCTTACCCTCCTTTCCCTGATGTTACCAGCTTCAGAAACCCCAGTTTCCTGGGATACTCTGCCTTTTCCTTTTTCTAATCTTGATTTTGTTACCTGTGGTTCTGGTCTCCTTCGTCCCTCCTTTTTAGATCTCCCAATTTGTTGGGACTCTGTACTCTTCACTGGCTCCACCCTAGATTTCTTCCAGCTGGGCTCAGAGGTAGAGGGACTCCCGATTGCCCGGGATATCCCTCTCTCTTTCGGTCGAACATCCTTCATTTTTTTATCCTGCTGTGTCACCTCGGCTGCATTTTCCCTTCTAATCTCCAGATCTTTGTCACTTTTCAAACGAATATCCCTACACAAACCAGCCGGGGTTTCCACACACCTAATAGCTTTCTTCTGCGGCACCGTGTTGTATCTCGGGTTTTGGTGAGGTATATTTTCTACAATCCACCTCCTGTCAAACAACTGCAAAGCTTCCTTGTGCATTTCACGCACCCATCCCCATCTGCCATATCTCACCGCCACCCGGTATTGATCTACTAGTGCCGCTTTCAGATTCTTTTCGCTGACTCCCTTGCATAGTGCCAGGTTTAGAATTACCTTGAATGGATCTAGTAATCTATCCCGACGACTTGCCCTATTTATCTCTTCTAATTTCTCATCCCTATTAGGGATTCTTGAATACTCACTAGCCTTGGTGCCCCCCTCAACCCTATTAGGGTCTCTTGGATCCTCGCCACCACAAACTCCATCCTCAACCCCAAGGGGGTCTCTTGGATCCTCGCCACCACAAGCTCCTTCCTCAACCCCAAGGGGGTCTCTTGGATCCTCGCCACCACAAGCTCCTTCCTCAACCCCAAGGGGGTCTCTTGGAATTCCTCCTCCCACAGTTTCATCCTCAACCCCAAAGGGGTCTCTTGGAATCTCGCCTTCCGCAGCCTCCTCCTCCTCAACCCCATAAGGGTGTCTTGGCTTCTTACTGCTGCTTTTCCAACTCCTTTTCTCTTCGTCACTCATCCTGTAAGATAAAATATATAAATCCCTAATAGGGATCAGTTACTCTGAGTGACGATGTTTAACCTTAAATATTTTATTCCGGCCCTTTACAAGAGGGACATATATAATTATTACTGTTTAACTCCGCACGTGAAATACCCCCGACACAATCTCCCTGAAACCACTCATAACATGAGTCACATTGGATCATGAGTTTGCCATCGTCAGGTTTCCTACATAAACAGAATAATTTGTCTGACATTTTGCTTTGATCACCCAAACATCTATGTTGGTAACGCTTTATCCATACTGGTAATTCCTGTATTTCACAGCGCATTAATCTATCATGGTTAACAGTAATAATATCTTTTCTAATCTTGACCCTAAAAAGATAGGGTGTAAATTTTTTAATAATAATTCCTGGACCCTTCCAGGGTCTCAAAAGCTTACGGCTCTTCCCTTTAACCGAAGCTGTATCCAGAACATATACCTTATCACCTACACTGTAAGAATGTTCATGTGTTTTAAGGTCATAATCCCTCTTCATTCTTAATTGATTTGTTTTCAGAGTCTTACGTGCTATCACATGTGTCATCTGAATCGCTTCAATTAAGTCTATTACATATTCATCGTATGTCTTCATTTTTTCTAGATCCTTGAAGCCATATACCAAATCTGCTGGTTGATTTATTTCTCTCCCAATCATCATTTTATTTGGGGTGAAACCAGTACTCCTGTTGACTGATGAACGAAGAGCACCTGCTATCTGAGGAAGGTGTTTATCCCATTCATTTTGTTTGTTTTTCAAAAAACACCTCACTGCATCCATCAGGGTGCGATTGTATCGTTCTACTTGACCATTTGCAGATGGTCGATAAGCAGTGGTTCTTGTTTTATGAATATGCAATACTTCACAAATAGATTTGAAAAGATTACTTTCAAAATTTCTCCCTTGATCTGTGAAGATCTGAAAGGGATAACCAAAGCGTGCGAAAAATTCGTTGATCGCTCCTTGTGCAGTCACCTCAGCTGTTTGAGATGGTAAGGGAATACACTCTACCCATTTTGTAAATTGATCAACCATCATCAAAATATATTCATTTCCCAAGGATGTTTTGGGTAATGGTCCCAAAAAATCCATGTGTACTCTTTCCATTGGAGAACCCGCATGATATCTGGTTAATGGGTACCTTGCGTGCTTATTTCCCTTTTTACTTTCTCTGCATATCCTACACTTGGTTACGAAATTCTGAATATCTTGTGAAATACCATACCAGTAATATTTATCCTTCATACGAGCTCTCGTACGACCAATTCCCTGGTGTCCAGCTGCTGGGATATTGTGATTCAATTCCATTACTTCTTTTTTCAGAGATTCTGGAACCAGTAATTGTTGTTGAGTACCCTCCAACTTATTTTTCCAAATCACTCCATTTTCCAGGGAAAACCTTTCCCTATTAATCCAATAGTGTTTAACGGCAGGGCTAGACAAGAATAGGTCATTCTCGGATGGATATTTTGATAACTTCATCCAATCCAATAAAATTTTAAGATCAGGATCTTCTAACTGAGCCTGTTGTAAATTTTCATCCGGATATTCCTCTGTAGAATTGTTAATATTCTTTTGTCCTGCCCTAGTTGTTATGTACACACGTGGATACCGTTGAATCGCATCCTCTTCGGTTGGATCGACCATGATCTCAATATTCGAATGCGTACACTTTCCTGTATCCTTAGGAATATTACAATCACCACTATTATTGTCAGACCATTCAAAACCTCCAGGGTCCCATATATTTGGGTCTAGATATTTTTGCACACCATCCAGCTCATCTTTTTCGGATGATGTACTCATACTTCTCACCATCTTCCTATCTCTGGCTGATAGTGGGATAACATCATCTACATCACGTACAAAACCAAACCAATTCTCGTGGACTCTGGAACAATATTTACATCCTCCACATGGTAAATCTCTCAGAAGTTTTCCATGACGGTATTCTTCACATCCCAAATCATTGGGAATCCTTGACAACGCATCTGCATTGAGATGTTTCTTTCCAGGGCGATGCTCTACTGTCATATCATACTGACTTAATTCTTCCAACCATCTTGCCAACTGCCCCTGTGGTTCTTTAAATCGCAATAACCAAGTAAGACTACTATGATCAGTACGAACAATAAAATGATTACCCAGAAGATAATGGCGAAATTGTCTTGTAAAACGTATTACAGCGAGCAATTCTTTTCGCGTCGTACAATACCGTCTTTGTTCACTTGATAATGCAAAACTCCCATATGCAATGACTCTCTCTTCATTATTTTGCACTTGCAGTAACTCAGCTCCAATCGCCAAATTAGAGGCATCTGTATCCAGTATAAAGGGATCCCCTCTAGTCGGTAGAGCAAGTACTGGAGCTGATATCAATGCGTTTCTTATTGTGTCAAAAGCTGCTTGTTGTTCACCCTCCCATTTAAAAGGGTTTCTTACCAGTAATACTATACAATGGGGTTGCTAATTTGGCAAAATCTTTGATAAAAGACCTATGATAATTTGCCAAACCCGCAAATCGTTCCACCTCTTTGGAGTTCCTTGGTACCGGCCAATCTCTGACTACATCAATTGAAGACTTTTCCAATTCCACTGTACCATTTTTAATGTTTCTACCTAGGAAATTGACCTCTCTTTGAAACAGCTCACACTTTTTGGGCTTAAGTTTCAGTTCATACTGTAGCATACGCTTAAACACATTTTCTAGATTTTTGATATGATGACTGAAATCCAGACCCAACACTAAAATATCGTCCAGAAACGCTAACACCACATCCCATGTCAATCCTCTCAGCACTAATTCCATGATTCTGGCATAGGTTGCAGGCGCATTGCAAAGTCCAAAAGCCATTTTACGGAAATGCAATAGACCATATTTGGTTGTGAATGCTGTTTTATGCTGACTGTCTGGTTCGATAGGCACTTGCCAATATGCTGAATTTGCATCTAATTTTGAAAACCATTTGTTACCAGATAACGTGTCTAGACATTCTTCTACTAATGGTAGAGGGAAAACATCTTTCACAGTGACATTATTCAAAGCTCTATAGTCCACACACCATCGCACTTTACCATCTCGTTTTCTTACCAGCACTGGAGCCGACGCCCACTCAGACACCGATGGTTCGATAACACCAGACTCCAGCATCTTTTTGAGATGTGCTTCTTCTTCCTGTACAAAGCAGCGAGGAGTTCTTCGTAGATGTTGTTTTATAGGGTTACTGTCGCTTGTATCAATACGGTGTTTGATTGCAGAAAAATTTCCTAAATCAAAATCATCCACCGCAAATGCATCTTTGTAGTTACACAATAATAACCTTAATTGTTCTGTCTCATGTGGATCAAGATGTGCACTAGAGCGTTGATACAATTCTTGAAGATGTTCAGGGATTTGCATAGAGTCACTCCCATCCCTTGAACATAAAGGGATATTTTCCACCCGTGTGTGGCAGACCAATTTCTCATCCTCCCCCATCATAGGGACCATATCGACTGGTACAGCGTTAGCTATTTCCCTACCAGGGCCCAATACCACTTCATAATTTGTTGGGTTCACCAAACAAACTGTTGGATTATTTCCACCACTATGTAGAGTTTTCATAAGCATTACCTCCAGATTGTTCAATGGCTCCAACATATATAAACCCATCTCAGTATTGATTTGACATTTCATTTTCACTGCATGGTTAGGGGGTATCTCAACCCTGGCAATTGAAATGACCCTATTAACCCTAGGGCTTGATTTGTTGACAGAAAATGTCATGTGAATAGCCTCATTACCAAACTCCAATAGATTTCTATCCATCATTACTCGCACCTTGTTTGGTTGTAGAAAATCTAATCCCAGCAACATATCATCTTCAATCGGAGCCACATATACATTCATACCAATTTCAGTTTCACCTAAAGTTATAGTAGCTGGTCCCACGATTGCTGCATCCATCTTAAGCTCCCTACCAGCTGTCTGCATTTTCACTTTTCGAATAATGGAGGGTTTATTCTGCAATCGTTGAAACAGTCTATCTGAAATAATGGTTACCTCTGCCGCTGTGTCTACTACCGCTTGAGTTGAGTACCCCTGTACTTTGATAGGTACAGAGTACATAGGTCCTGAGCTCAAACGGTATGTAACTACTTCTTTTGCTTCCGAAATCATTGCACCCACATTCACCATAACATTACATGTCTTGGATTCCACATCATCAATGTTGGTAGATACATTATTCTCAGTGATTATCGGAAGGCCCTTATTTTGTGGCAGGGTCAAGCTTAGGCCTGATTCACTGACCCTTGTTCGTTTAAATCAACAAACTGGACCCTTTTGTTATCAGAATCTGACCTCCCAGTTAAATTGGGACAATCTCGTTTGAAATGACTCAAACTTCCACATGAAAAACATCCCCTGTTGGAAGGGGAAGGGGATCTACTACTGCTTCGCTGACGATTATTAAGTATACTAGTTACCCCTTTAAACTGTGTCACCATTGTCTCCATGGTAGATCTTAATGCTGACATATGAGCCTCCAGTCGTGACAAACGTACTTCAACACCATTAGGATTCTCCATTTTTCTATCATCACGACCAAAATCATGCTTATCACGTGGCAAGTTGTTACTGAACTGTCTAGATGGAGAAAACTGTCGTCCTATAGCCTTTACGGACACTTCATCACCATTACCATCGCTGTCATTGCCTTCATATCCAATCTCACGCTTGGTAGACTTTCCGTATATTGCTTTATTGATGTGCTGATACCAACGAACTTGATCTATTGAATCCTCTACTGTTTTAGGACGCTGGTTGGCTGCATACTGTCCAGCCTCTTTATCAGCACAGCCCTGACAGAACCTCATCACAGCTTGTTTATACATATGTTCATCTGGAACATCCGCATAAGCCTGTGTCGCCAGGGATAAAACCCGATCTGCCCAGTCTTCCAGTGACTCCCCTCGTTTCTGTTTTGTTTGATGGAATTCAACTTGGGCAGTCTCTGGAAGTTCCCTGAATCCGAATCTCTTCTCCAATTTTTCTATCACTTCATTATAACGGATCTCTGGATCCCGGTCTACCAATAAGGTGTAGTGATCACTGGCCTTACCTTCCAAAAACCAACACAGGAAGTCTTTACACACCAGATTAGACCACTGTTGAGCTTTCGCATACTTGGTGAATTTGATGAAAAAGGTACGCCATTTAGAACTCCCATCATACATCAAAGACTTTGGGATACTGGACGGCTTAGGAATAGCCACTGATCCACCCCTGTGTTTCCTCTCAGCTCTTTCATAAGGGGAAATAATTTGTACTGGCGATGCAGATCTATCCCCTGCCAATTGACTGTGATCATATTCTCTGTACATAGGTGCCTGGTCTGATCTATTTCCTCTCGCTTCACCCTTATAATGATATGAAGGGGGGAAACTATCTTCCCTTTGTCTAGGGAAAATTGATGTAGGAGTGAGATATTTGTTTGGTACCTGATTTTGTCTTCTAATTACCCCTTCCATCCTTTCTTGGAATTTGGAGTTCTCATCATGTCTCCTCCATTCTCTCTCCTCTTCCTCCCTACTGTTTGAGGGATAATGGTAGTCTCTGTGATAATCTTCTCTACCACTATAGTCACGATTGAAATGACGTTCATCTCTTTTATCCCTCTCCAAGCTTCTATCCTCATCTCTGTCATCTTCTCTATCACAATAACTTCTTCTTTCCTCCTCTAATACACGATCATACCAATCATCAGGGGTTTTAGGACGATCTTCTACAATATTCCCAAAAGTAATCAATTCCCTTTAGGACGATCTTCTACAATATTCCCAAAAGTAATCAATTCCCTCAGCTCACCTGACACTTGAAAATGCGGGATGTCTTCCAACATTGCCATGGTCAATTTTCCATTCTCCTCTCTCAACTGCATTATTCTGTCTGCTGTTCTTTGACCCACTCTGGGCAGACGTAACAATGTATCATAACTACAATCATTGATATTAATTTTCTTTGACATTTTGAAACAAGAAATAAATTTTAAAAATAACACAGTACAATTTTGAAATATAATACCCGTATAATAAGGGTAAACACTTAAGTACAATGAGAAAATATCAATGATGAACTTCAAATCTAGATTTAAGTATTCAAAATACTTCCTAAAAATACAGGAAAAACAAATACTATAAACCTCCGACTAAATTGTGAATGACACAATAAAAATTAAAAAATTGATAACATAATATACACAAAAATAATTAATATTGCAACCCTTAAACAGTACTAGGGTCCAAAGAAAATATCTCCTAAAAATGATGGAGAAAAAAGTATAATGGTTACAGTAAATTGACCTTCACTGTAATGTAAACACTCACAATCTAAACAGTTCGTTTGTTCATTAACAAAAAGAAATCCAATAAAGAAGGTCTACAACACACTGTATACAAAGATATTCAATCACAGCTATGAAAACTAGTTTACAGTGCATAGAATACAATGAATATACAACACCCTCTTACGTTACGAACAGAAGAACTTTTAAAATTGATTCTATTCAACGGCGTCTGCTCTCGTGAGACTAGGAACAGGCGGTATAAACAAATATACGTCCGTTCCACACAGCACAGAATTTTATGAAATACAACTAAAATTTTCACCAATTTACGAAAAATATCCCACGAAAATGTGGGAAAACAAATAAATATACTAAATAATATTCAAATTACTGTGAATATTCTCAGAAATGCTCACAAAGTAAGAAGAAAATTCGGGAAAATTGTTTTCCAGAAAAATCGACGTCTCGTGACCCCAATATAAACAAACTGAGAGTGAAAAAATACTTCAAAACTCTCTAAAACGATAAATATTCAACAGAATTGTGCCGGATAAAAAATTAACAATACCGGACAAACTGAAGAAATGAAATATCCTACTAAATAACAGTAGAAATGTTAACAACAATAAAAAAACTTCAAAAACAACAAATCGAAGTCACGTGAAAATGGCGTCGATATATAAACAACGTACGTTTATGAAATTAACTCACATCGGTTAAAAAGTACGTAGAACCAAGAAATTGGTTTAAAAACAATAAATAACACTAACAATGTTTTGTTTTTTTAAAAAATCTAAGGGAATACTCCCTAAACTAAGCTCTCACGCTGGAATGTGCGAAAAACGCAATTCGTCTATCGCGTGACGATCGACTCTAACTATGAGACAACTTTCCACCAACCCTGTTTAAGAAAGGGTTAAAAACCAAAAACACAGGCACGAAAGTTGCTCGCAGCGCCAGTAAAGTAAAGGCAGAGTCTTACCTTTATTAAGCTGTCTCTTGGTGAGATGATACACACGTTGAGAATGGATATCTAAACGAAACTAGCGAAGGAACGGTAGCTGAAGCTTGCGTTATTTCTCTAGGTTCCGATCAGACTACCGAAGTTCCCGGATGTTGGAGAATGGGAACTTCGGTACCATTCGGGATCCTTCGGCGATACGTAAATCACATAGGCCATTTATACTACAGCAGCGCGCACAAAGCCCATAGAAATACGTGGTACAGTGGTGCGCGTCTTAGCAACGTAGAACGTCCGTGACGTAGCTCCGCCCCCGAGGATTAGCATGTTCTAATTCATAGAAACGCGCCCTGAAAACGCTTTTGTTTTCCATTGGAACATTGTGCAAGTGTTCGTTTTATGGGCCACTAGGCGTTGATCGGGCGCGTGACGTGCGGGTACTGGGTGCCCACCGGCTGTTCAGTATTTGTGACCGAAACGTGGGTCTGCAAGCTACGTCTGAACTTCTTATTACATTCGCTGCCATCGCCGTCCGTGTCGTAAAGGAATCACGTGCATTAATGGCTAGGTAAGGTAAAAATTATCTGTGCATAACATACAAATCTTTGTTGTTTTTTTACTTCTCCGCCTTTACAAGAGTTGTTAACGGAACCATCGTGACATCTCTCGGCGTAGAATGCCTTCCGAACTTAGACCGGGAACTAGCAGCGTAAACTGACTGCAGATTTGCGCAATTTACGCAGTTTATTTCTACAATATTTCTAAGTTTCATTTATCATTATGTAGTAAAGAAATTACTGAAACGATTTATTATAACAGTAAAATACTTGCCGACCGACGATTGACTTCGAAACATTCCAAATTTCGAACAAACTCCCGGCACTCCTTGCGCGATATGCGTAGATCGGTGTAGAAGACGCCGACCTGCAGCGTCAATGATATCAGGCCCTGTTGCTTCGGCTTCGTGTTTGTTTGTTTGTTTTTTGTATTTACTTATTTATTTACTTCGACGTGCTTCGCTTTTCTGAGAACGAGACCACGGAGTCCTGTACAATGGCTGCACACCAGCTGACACACTTAGAGCCAAAGAACTATAAGAGAACTGGTGATGGTTGTAGAACCATAACTGCCTCAGCTCAAAAGATTGTTATGTAATACAGGGGAATGTGAAGGGAAATGTATTGTAGTGTTACCTCTGTGTAATTTACAATATATCTGCATTAACCTCTACTTTAAAGGACAATATGGGAGTTGACTTAAATGACTGGTAGAAGCAAGGCTGGTCAAATTTTGCGAAAAAGTAGTTAGAATTTCCAGATACGCAATCGACACATTGTGGGATATCAAAATATCGATGATAAACAACAAGTGATATTTCCAGAGATGTAGTTGGAATTGAAGCAAAGGAGTGGCCTATTAATCCATGAAACATACTCACACATATCTGTACATATCCTGTCTTAGTGTGTGGGCAAAGCTGTCATGCACACAATCGGAAAAATATGTTATTACTGTAAATTATTATGAACAATAAAAACTGAAATTAATAAGGAAAATATGTGATTTGCTGTACAGTTTCCAGAAAATTATTACAAGTCCCAGAAGTGCATACAGTCGTCAAAACGTACAGTTTGGTGACAGTTGGGAATGATACCAAGATTTAACAATTCTATGAGAACATCGCAATGTTCTTTTAACACATGAAACGGATGTGCATTAGTCAAATTTTGTATAGTTTCAATAGGTATACAAGCACCTGTATATATTTTGACAATAAACCCCTCATTCACATTGTGCAAATACAAACAAGACATTAAACCTTCTTGATAGTAAAAAGTAAGTGTTGTATAAATCTGAATGAAAAACGTCATTACTGTGCCAATGACATTGAACTTTGCTCTTCCATAAAGCAGCAGTTTCCATCTTCAAATAATGAAAATAACATTGATACCCTGACGAAGCATGTCTATTGTTTCACAACGACTGTCCCACGGGATTTTCGTATTCTCAATTTCTCAAGATAAACGTCCCAAGGCAGCATTTCTTGTATTAATTTCCATTGCACAAAAAAGTAGCAAATACTGTTACTGAAGCACAGAATTTGCATGATTTTTTTCTCTCCGACCATTCACGCAAACTGCAAACGAAGTCTTTTACTTCATCCATAGTTGCTGACACTTTGCAACCGCCTTGATGGATGTATTGTGACGTATTTTGACCCTCGATTCTGACCTTGCATTCTGGTTTCAGTTACCGCCCTTTCATACCACTTCAGTTTCCTTTCATCATTTCATCCAGATTCCACGATATTTAATATTTAAAACCAACCTTCATTTCACAGTCACTCTAGTTTTTACTTTTCTAAAATTATTTTACTGATCAAAAGACTTTCCACTCCCATCATGCAATCCCCCATAGTACTTCCGGAAACACAGAGGCGATCGCCAGCATATCTACAAATAACCTTGCTCTCAGGAGCTGAGGAATAATCAAAGATACGCATAACTGTATGTGACACCAGTCGATGGTACCCCCACCCCACCCCCACCACCACATAAAGGCTGCAGGCTAGACGTACAATTGAATATAGTTCTGGTTTTCCTGTGTACTATGGCGCTACATGGACGACAGTGGAGGCGAACGACACTGCTATTTATGGCGGGGTGTGGTTAGGTTTTAGGGAACTAATAAGTCATCCATTATCAATATGATCTTGAGGTTTCGGCATCCTGGCAAGAGATGCATGTTAGGAATTGGCCGTGGAAATTCCGGCGGAGATGGCGGATTTTGAAAAAAAAAAATCTAAAACCTAAAGCGGGAGGGTCGTCACTTGCGCATGCGCGGGAATTGAGTCCCGAGTGACGATAACAACACACACTAAAAACGCAAAGGCTCATGGGTAGACGCAATGACATGCAATGGCCATCTGACGCATGCGCAGGTGACGACTCTTCCGCTTTAAAGAAGAAAATCCCACACATACTTGAAAGAGAAAGGCAAACAAAAACAAATTTATAGCAACATCATCGTGCAAAGGTAGCTCAAAACCACGCAAAGAAAACATAATTTGCACAGTAGTTCTACCTGTCCTTGCTGTGTGTTTTCTTATATTCTCTTTGTGTCTGTACAGCTCCAGCAATACACACATTGGTCATGATCTAACCTTTGGTGGAAGCAGTTTAGAAGATTTTATATTCGACACGTTCCGAAATCCAGAGACAGGTCGTCTTTCGGTCGCCAGATTTATCAAGGTATAGTTGGAAAGTAGTGTTTATGTTTACTCACGGGTACAATAGGTTGTTATGATAGCGTGAATTTGTTTTATGGATATTTGTAAATATAAATATTTATAAAACATTGATTCGAAAAGATTCTCGCGGCGCATTCATTCCAATCCAAAAAAAAAAAAAAAATGCTTTCACTTGTTGTATAAAACCATTTGATAACGCCCATCACCCTCAAGTCTTTGCCGAGTTCCTTCAATTACTGCCATGTACGTTTGCATCAAGTTTGTTTAAAACGCTTGAAATGACAAGAATTTCAGTGTTTGGTGAGATAATTTTAAAAGAATGCAAGTACAAGTAGTATTGTTTGGCACAGAACGTTAAATTGCAAAACGTATCTATGTTTGGGCAAGCGAGAGAGTGGAAATGAAGAGGTTAATTGGTCACATTGGAATTCTGGCGGCGGGAATTTTTCTTCGCGACCGTTTATAGCAACACTCTGGCCGTGTGTATCCGGTGGACTGCCACTTTTTCTTGTTGGCCATCATCAACTTGAATTAGTTCCGCGTTATAATTTCCCGACGATGTATAAATTACCGAGCGCGCGATGTTTCAAATCATGGCACATGAATACTGCTCTGTATTTGTTTGAAGTTCAATTGCTATGTTATATTTAAACAAACAAATTGTAATCCGTTCTTAGAGTGTTCATATCAGTTGTTGTTTTGTGGGATTAGCGGTACAGGGGGAAAGATAAGCATTCATTTACTCAGTGGACAGAGGCGGAGTTAATTACCCATGAGCACGTGGTGCAATCCAAGGGATTGAGCGGTTCCCCTTTAAGGCATGCTGTGATGTTATGTCAGCTGATCTCCAATCGCCATTTGACATTTATAAAATATTTATATTTTGTTATATAAAAATCAAGTTCATGCCATCATGAAGTGTATATGAGAAACAATGAATCAGATGACATTTATAGTACCGGTAGTAGTTTGCACCACACGAGAAAATAGTTGGGTCGTCAGGGACTTCTCAACTGCCAGCAAAGCTCCTAGAGCGAGCCCAAAGTGTGCTTCATGTTCTTACTAAAGGCATTCAAAAACGGTAAACATGTTTGGAAGAAAGAATTAATACTTTTCTAGTAAAGGCTAAGAAAAACTGTCTGCTATTGAATGTTAGCTGACTGTTAGTACACTGGAGCCAACAAGTGATATTACTGCTGTTATGTTTTCCATAGGCAATTGAAGAAACTGGACTGCGACAAGATGACCCACGTATTCATGAATGCTTGCTTCATATGCACGCTGCGAGACAGGAAACGGACACCATGGATAGAGCGACGTTCAAACAGTACGTGCACCTTAACATTTACCTGTAGGAAGTCATGTTTACTACAAAATGTAAATACTCGTTGCTCGATCAACTATAACTTTTCATCATCGATAATATTTCTCATGAATGAAAATACCGAAAAATTTATTTATTTTCCAATAAATTGTACTTTCATGCGATAATTGGGAAATTGGGGGTCACCAGCTTAATTTTCGAGAAAATGGGGGTTGTATTTTAGTAGATAGTGGCTACTTTGGCAGTATTATAACGCTATTACAGTAGGTTTATATGGTACAGATGCCATATCTCAAATTGTAGGTGTTATAGGCTGAAAAATTATATATTGTGACTGACAGGGCACGTTTTGTTGTCCTCAATTATTTCAAAAAAATCTGGGGTCAAAAAATGCAAATTTCCCTTAACATTGTGCTTCATGGAATTGTTATAAAAATGAAAAAAAAAAGTGAAATAATAGGACAAGTTTCTAATACGTCACTGTAATACATATACGTCATTGTAACGCACAATAAATGCTATTGTATTGTGCCATGACAATAGCTTCGTGATTTTACACAATAAACCAATGAACATTGTCATGCGATTCATGACCAACTTTCTCAAAAATTATGAGTAGGCTTCTACCTACAAATATTCTATCATATGTCATATGTCATACGCATGTTGATTATTTTTTGTATATTTATTTTATTTCATTTTGATCTAGTATTTATTTTTTGAAGTTTTGGTAATTGCGAAAGCCCCCCAAAAAATCACAAAAAATCAAAATCAAAGTAAAATAATAAAATAAAAAGGCATTAATAACAAAAGTAATAAAAAATAAGTCTATAGACAAAATAATTAAAGCCCGTACACTACATAACATTTTAATCGGATTGGTTTAGAGGGCGCAATTCTGATAAAATTGAAGATTAACAATTGATTTTATCTTCGTCCGCAGGTGCGTGTCGGAAAACATTGTCCTGATTGGCCAAGCACTGAAAAACGAGTTTGTAATCCCGGAGTGGCGTGTCTTCTGTTCCACCATTGAAAAGATATATGTGGAAGCCAAAAGTAATACAGATGGAAAAGTGAGTTTACAAAGTAACCATGGTGATCATGAACTGTGACATTCATATTAACTATCTTGATGGGTAAACCAACTGGCAAATTATGTATGTGAAGCTTCTGCAATCGGTTTCAACAGTTAGAGCGCAATCAGACTAGAGGTTGTCTATTATCTTGAGATATTGACAAATCTACGAATAATACACCTTTTCTGTAGTCGCGTCCTCGTGTGGCGAAGCGCTTCCATGACGTAAATGGCGACACACTGAAGAGTCGGTATCGTTTTGATCTGGTGTCGTTCATGGATAAAGACAATGTTTTTTGCGATTTCACTATATTCTAGACGACCAACGATTACAAAACAAAACAGCTGATGGTTTGAATGACATTTCCGTCACTAAATACGTCATTGTGACACCATAGAAGCGCTCAGACACGGAAGGGTGGGATTTATAGATATAGTGTCTCAGGTATCGAATCTACCTGAAGTGGGACGTATCTTACCTAAGGGTAATGTATGTTCTCATAGAGATAACCAAACAGTGATGACAAGCCGACTACACATTTACATAGCGATTCATCGGGCCATTTCGAAATGGCTGGATTCTAGGGCGCGATTTAAACCCGGGGAGCTATCAAAGATTATCTGGGAGGATCGCTAGAGAACTGTTTCTGAACATACACTAAACTAATGTGAACAATAAAATACAATATTAATAACGGGGCGCTATAACTCCCCCGTTCACAGTATCCATGTGTGCATGTATTGCAACGACACCTAAATCATTGTACACAGCAGAGGAGAACGACTGGGTGCAATAGTCTATGCGTATCTGATTCCATACAAATTAAACAGCATGTTCGCACTGTCCGGCAAAACGTCCTTCATAACTCTGCTCGTAATATGATATAAGTAAAACGTACACGACACAACACGTGTCCATTATCCGCATTGCACAGAAACGACATTCACGGCTACGTTGTTTACAGCGATGGCCAATCTGGCTTATGCAATCGTTGAACTGGCGTTTGCTGATTTAATTGTACGAGAACTGTTATAATTTACCTGAACCAGGGCTAATAATTTTGTTGTTGTTGCAGGTTGCCAACTATATTCCACAGTTGTCTCGTTATCGCCCCAACTATTGGGGAGTTTCTGTCTGTACTGTCGATGGCCAGAGGTAAGTTATCATATGCAATCCTCAGCCCCAATCAACCTTGGTAATACAAAGTTTATAAGCCATTATATCTGTGTTATCCGGAATATTGTGTTTGTAGCATTTGCGTGTGAAGTAGTACGTGCCGTAAACCAAATACAATTTGCAAGACATCTTGGCCAGAAATTGTTATCAAACAGCCGAACATTGCCGAACATTGCCGAGCATTTATGTAGATTCGGTTGTGATCGAAATTTCAGCAGCTCAGGGCATAAACAAATTCATCGAATCACATGCAAAACTAATTCGGCATACTTAATTATTAAAAATTTGATAAGAACCAAATTTGGTTAATGAACACCCACTTCTCAAGTGTTCTCACCTTTTTGTTTCTAAATATAATGTTTTATGAGATCATAACATCCATTGTCATTTCGTCCGAGCAAACATGAAACATTTCATACTTCCTAGGCTAGGAAGCAGATTGAATTTTCTAAGACAGAATTCGAAACAGCGTGTGCATGTCGGGTTTTTAGATTTAACACTCGCGAACGCCGTAAATACTAAATTCATTTCACATATGTTCAAGACTTCGATGAAGTTTAACATATAATACAGCTTGCTTTAAGTTATAAAAAGTTGTAAACAAAATGTTGTGATTCCACGGAGCTAAATATTATGTGCATTGCTTATATACGCAATGCTTAGTACTAGTGTTATAATGTATTTTGTTTCTCCAGATATTCGATCGGAGATACCAATGTGCCATTTTGTCTACAGTCATGTAGCAAGGCTCTGACCTATGCTATCGCCTGCACCGAGAAAGGAGCCGACCATGTACACAAATATGTGGGACAAGAGCCGAGTGGTAGAAGTTTTAATGAACTGTCTCTTGACCATAACAGTAAGAACGCGATCATGTATGTTTTAACAACTTAGTACTTGTGGTGTTCTACTGTGACACGGAGCCGACATCTTGTTCGTATATATGTCATGTGCTATATATTTATTTACGTCTGCTGTGTCTGAGTCTGGTTTAAAGCGCGGTAGTCGTCGCGCTGCGTATGTGCGAGATATATGGGTCTCATATAAACAAAGATGGCGACTTTGACTGTTGCGCAGATCAACGAACTGAGACGTTTCCAAGATTTAATTAAGTAATTTTCATATTATTGGAAGGCATCGAAGGAGTCACCGGTGGTAATCAGTGCAAGTCGCGCCCAGGTCAAACCTCATACTTGTGATTTCCATTTGAAGAGCGCATTGGATTGTGGGGAAATCAATCATGTTTATCAACACAAATGTGGCACATGCGCAGCGCGACGACTACCGCGCTTTAAGTATACATGTATCTTATTCGCCGTCGAGATCTCGTACACAACATGCTCGATCTGTGTTTATTGAATCGTCACAGGTTTTTTCTGAACAATCAGTTTCAAACACGAATTTTTTGAATTTAATATTTTATTATTTGCCTTCACAGAAAAGCCCCATAATCCAATGATCAACGCGGGCGGTATTTTGACGACTGCAATGATAGAGCCACATTTGAAACCAGCAGATAGATTTGATTTTGTAAGTCGAATATGTCCATTAATTTTGACACCCTCCTACTACTAAAGATCTTGCCTACCAATGTGTCGTGACTCATTTCCCATTTTGAGCCTTGCTTGAAACCGAAATATGATTTTCCCGTTTTTCCTCCAACCGCTTTTTATTGACTGTTCAATCGCCTCACACAAACTAAAACAGTCGTGGCCGGTACACACAAACTAAAAATGAGAAAGTTGTCACACCAACCTGCTCATGCACGCTGTATCCCATAGCAACCAAGTCCTGTTCTTCGTTGCCTTAACCCTTATCTGGTTAAGTCATGTAAAAGTACAACGGGCTGGCTGAATAAAGTTTAAGAATTTGCTGTAATAACCGCAGGAAACTAAACTTTGGGGGTATATACGTCAATTTTGTATTCTTCCTCGTCCATTTCTAAAAGTCGCAATTGTAAAGTTCTGATGAGAGAGCGATTCATAACAAATAGTAATACTGTAAAATGACTAATTTTTCACTAATATTCAGTAGGTTTTAAATTCACGGTTTTATCATTTAGATAATGTCTTCTATGCTAAATTTTACATATTCACAGGGTTTTAATTAGACGCATTTCAGTTGCCAGTCAGCGAAATAAGCAAAATTAAAATCCAGTGAATAATTAACCCTTTACAGTATTATAAATGTTATGATATGCAGATGCGACAGCGCAATTACATCATTCATGGGTTATGTTCATTTCTTTAGATCATGAATGAATATCAGAGGATGGCTGGAGGAGACTTTATTGGATTCAGTAATGCCACGTAAGATACTAATTATTTACCGATTTTATGAATTACGTGAAACACATGCGATCAGTTTTGACATTCAGCGACGATTGACAATTGACCTCTCTGACCTTGAAATCAAAATTAAAAGACATAGATTTCCTGGTTGTTCTAAAATATGCACTCAGGTTACCATAACTACCGGTAACTATTTTTTTTTAATTCTGGTTGTAAACAACAAATGTCATGGCACATAATGGTGTACCAATCTTGGCTATTTTGGAATCACAACTGATTGTGTACAATTTGTTTTTGGAATGTAACCACGTTATGACAATGTATATACTCGACTTACCTTGAGACAATTTTGATTCTCTGATTCCCCATGATTACCATATATTCTTTGCATTTGGATGACTGGAGTCTTATATTTCTAGATATCTTTCGGAGAAGGACACTGCTGATCGTAACTTCGCTTTGTCTTACTACATGAGAGAAAACAAGTGTTTTCCTGAAGGCGCGAGTCTCCAAGAGACGTTGGAGCTCTACTTCCAGGTAGGTCCAGCGTGTACTCAAGTGACTTCTTTGCGAAAGCCGATAACACAAGAAACTTTTATAATAAGAGCGCCCTTAAAGGGCAGTGGTTGTCGCGCCGCGGCCTGTTCGATATGAGACTCATAGCGACGTACACCCATCGAGGATATAGATGGATGAAAGAATAATATTTAGAATAAACTTCCCTGCAGCAACTTTGTGTATTGTTGTTTGTTACTTTGTGTATAGCAAACCTGACTGCAAACTGTGGTTACACTGAACGCCGAATATACAGTCGGAAAAAAGATACTCGATGCTCGCGTTGTGACTAGGGCCGTTTTACGTCACAGAGACGCTTCGTCGACAGAGGGCGCGGGTTGTGTTTGTTAATCTTTACAAATTTTACATGTAAATTAACATCCATTCGCGATACCCGGAAATTTGCCAATTTTTCTATAGTTAATTTGTTTTTGGATAGTTTTTTGTAGTCATCAAAAAAACATCATCCTGACGGAGACATAATTGTCAATCTAAGTTGCAACAGGTCTAGTTCTACATAGTTCGTAGAATATGCATTGATATGTATTAAATATTGAATTATAGACGCCCCAGTAGAGGATCTATGATTGAACACACATGAAATACCATTGTTAGTAGTTGATGACGTAATTATTTAATCATTCTCTCTTCTCCCAAATACTCCCATTTAGTTGTGTTCGATTGAGGTTACGGTAGATTCGGGTGCTGTTATGGCAGCTACCCTTGCAAACGGAGGAATATGTCCCACAACGGGGGACGCGATATTGGACAACGATGCTGCCCGTAATACGCTGTCTCTGATGCATTCTTGTGGCATGTACGACTACTCGGGACAATTTGCATTCAAGGTAAATATCACTCTCCTTTGCAGAGTCTTCTTGACCTAGGGAGCCACAGAGAGCCACAACAAGTGGGACGTTCCCTGGCGACTACCTAGCTTAGTTATAAAAGACCCATAGTCTCTGGATGGAGAATGGGTAAATATGTCATCGATCACATGGGTTGATATACCTGCATGTGCGATATCGGACTTCTTTCGAAACATTCAGGTCGTGTCGATCTTCATGTTCCATACCCACAAATGTGAGTTGTTTTGTGTGTGTGTTTTCGGAGAAAATAAATCGCGCGGCAGTATCAGTTCTATTGCAGCGATACGCGAATTTCAGACTGGATAACAATTATTCGAATGAACGTTTGTAATAACATCGACTGAAAGTTTATTTCGAAAATATTCGTCCACGGACACACTTATACGTCATGCATAATTTATAAATTATAAATTAGCATATGATTATTATTACACTTACTAAGCATAATTACTTAAAATTATGATTTCTCTGTCTTTTTGACGCATCGAGTTGGTTATGTGAAAAAAAGGTTATCATCTGATATCACTTATTTGTGGAGCTGATTTTTGGGGAGTCGATACGCACCTTTGATTGGTGGATAATAGTCATTCTAACCCATTACGTAACTCAACAAACAAGTGATATAAAGTAATAACCTCATAACACATTGCATAGTATGTGTTTACGAGTGTCGTCACCTTAGTGTTGTTGACTCGTTTATTTTAATATCATTTTTATTTAGATTGGGTTACCTGCAAAATCCGGTGTTGGTGGCGGTATCTTACTTGTGGTGCCAAATGTGTGCGGCATCATGACGTGGTCGCCTCCCTTGGATGAGCTAGGTAATAGTTGCCGGGGTCTCCAGTTTTGTGAGGTAATTGAGATGTTTTTTCATCGTATAATGGTCTGCTCCAGTTTTATGAAGTTTCAACTTCTAAACAGACAATCAATAAGATTATAATAACAATTTGATTATTATGACAGGTTAGTTATGACTACACAGAGGTTAAAGGTCGATGATTTATGTGTTTATTCTTTGCAGGGACTCGTGAGTAACTTTAATTTCCATAATTATGACAATCTTAATTATCACGGCAACACCAAGAAAATGGATCCCCGTCAACGAAGAGCAGACTTAAAGGTACAGTACTGTCGCTTCTCAACTTAATAGCGCCCTCTACAAGTACGATTTACACCGGCTTATCCGAAGTCCTATTAAAAAGCTTCTGGTGACTTTCACGTTATTCAGTTAAATTACAAACCGACGCAAAGTTACACGTACCAATTAAACTGAATACACTGAAGTCAGCAAAGGCATGTACGTTATAAATGATTTATAAGACTAAATAGTTATAACAGTCTATATAAACTCAATCGGCAGATACTCACTGATTGGCCCGTGCAGTGATGTTGGCTATTCCAATTACTGTCTGATGCACGAATGCTTCACGGGATGTAGGATGAATCTGCCTAACCAACTTTAGTTCAACTGATATTAAAAGTAAACAGTTGTCTTAATTGATACATTTTTATATGCATATTTGAATAAACATGCCTTCGCTGACTTCAGTGTAACCGATGGTCTGTATTCAAAATTTATTTCCAGAGACTCAAGCAGTATCAACTTTATTGATTGGTATAAATGTAGTACGGGTGGCATTATAATTATGTAAATTAAGTTAGAGTGCCACGCGTCGCGTCAAATTGTGAGCAAACATTTCACACGCGTGGTGTACGTCACGTGGAAGCCGTCACGTGACACGGTGCGATGACTGCAGTGCTTGTACGTAATATATGGTTTTCGATATTAACATCATGCAAAGTCCGTTTCCATTTCTGCAGGGACTGGATGTGGTTAATCTTCTGTTTAGTGCAGCCAACGGTGACGTCACCGCATTGAGAAGGTAATTTGTGGTTTATTTCACAGTTGTTAAAGTTCTCAATTGTACAGAATTACACTACACTAATATTACTTATAACTGAAACGTGACATATATAATTTACAAGTGAATCCTGCAAGGTTATTTAGCTGTGGAAGTAGCCAGTTGAGTCCAGTCTTACATCATGACAGGTTATTAAGCTGTGGAAGTAGCCAATTGAGTCCAGTCTTGCATCTTGACAGGTTATTAAGCTGTGGAAGTAGCCAATTGAGTCCAGTCTTACATCCTGACAGGTTATTAAGCTGTGGAAGTAGCCAATTGAGTCCAGTCTTGCATCCTGACAGGTTATTAAGCTGTGGAAGTAGCCAATTGAGTCCAGTCTTACATCCTGACAGGTCATTTAGCTGTGGAAGTAGCCAATTGAGTCCAGTCTTGCATCCTGATAGGTTATTAAGCTGTGGAAATAGCCAATTGAGTCCAGTCTTACATCCTGACAGGTTATTAAGCTGTGGAAGTAGCCAATTGAGTCCAGTCTTGCATCCTGATAGGTTATTAAGCTGTGGAAATAGCCAATTGAGTCCAGTCTTACATCCTGATAGGTTATTAAGCTGTGGAAGTAGCCAATTGAGTCCAGTCTTACATCCTGACAGGTCATTTAGCTGTGGAAGTAGCCAATTGAGTCCAGTCTTGCATCCTGATAGGTTATTAAGCTGTGGAAATAGCCAATTGAGTCCAGTCTTACATCCTGACAGGTCATTTAGCTGTGAAAGTAGCCAATTGAGTCCAGTCTTACATCATGACAGGTTATTAAGCTGTGGAAGTAGCCAATTGAGTCCAGTCTTACATCATGACAGGTTATTAAGCTGTGGAAGTAGCCAATTGAGTCCAGTCTTGCATCCTGACAGGTTATTAAGCTGTGGAAGTAGCAAATTGAGTCCAGTCTTACATCCTGACAGGTTGTTAAGCTGTGGAAGTAGCCAATTGAGTCTAGCCTTACATCATGACAGGTTATTAAGCTGTGGAAGTAGCCAATTGAGTCCAGTCTTACATCATGACAGGTTATTAAGCTGTGGAAGTAGCCAATTGAGTCCAGTCTTACATCATGACAGGTCATTTAGCTGTGAAAGTAGCCAATTGAGTCCAGTCTTACATCCTGACAGATTATTAAGCTGAGGAAATAGCCAATTGAGTCCAGTCTTGCATCCTGATAGGTTATTAAGCTGTGGAACTAGCCAATTGAGTCCAGTCTTGCACCCTGACAGGTTATTAAGCTGTGGAAGTAGCCAATTGAGTCCAGTCTTACATCCTGACAGGTTGTTAAGCTGTGGAAGTAGCCAATTGAGTCTAGCCTTACATCCTGACAGGTTGTTAAGCTGTGGAAGTAGCCAATTGAGTCCAGTCTTACATCCTGACAGGTCATTTAGCTGTGAAAGTAGCCAATTGAGTCCAGTCTTACATCATGACAGGTTATTAAGCTGTGGAAGTAGCCAATTGAGTCCAGTCTTACATCATGACAGGTTATTAAGCTGTGGAAGTAGCCAATTGAGTCCAGTCTTACATCATGACAGGTTATTAAGCTGTGGAAGTAGCCAATTGAGTCCAGTCTTACATCATGACAGGTCATTTAGCTGTGGAAATAGCCAATTGAGTCCAGTCTTACATCCTGACAGGTTATTAAGCTGTGGAAATAGCCAATTGAGTCCAGTCTTGCATCCTGATAGGTTATTAAGCTGTGGAAATAGCCAATTGAGTCCAGTCTTGCATCCTGATAGGTTATTAAGCTGTGGAAGTAGCCAATTGAGTCCAGTCTTGCATCCTGACAGGTTATTAAGCTGTGGAAGTAGCCAATTGAGTCCAGTCTTACATCCTGACAGGTTATTAAGCTGTGGAAGTAGCCAATTGAGTCCAGTCTTACATCATGACAGGTTATTAAGCTGTGGAAATAGCCAATTGAGTCCAGTCTTACATCATGACAGGTTATTAAGCTGTGGAAATAGCCAATTGAGTCCAGTCTTACATCATGACAGGTTATTAAGCTGTGGAAGTAGCCAATTGAGTCCAGTCTTACATCATGACAGGTTATTAAGCTGTGGAAGTAGCCAATTGAGTCCAGTCTTACATCCCGACAGGTTATTAAGCTGTGGAAGTAGCCAATTGAGTCCAGTCTTACATCCTGACAGGTTATTAAGCTGTGGAAGTAGCCAATTGAGTCTAGTCCTACATCATGACAGGTTATTAAGCTGTGGAAGTAGTCAATTGAGTCCAGTCTTGCTTCCTGACAGGTTATTAAGCTGTGGAAGTAGCCAATTGAGTCCAATCTTATATCCTGAGAGGTTGTTAAGCTGTGGAAGTAGCCAATTGAGTCTAGTCTTACATCATGGCAGGTTATTAAGCTGTGGAAGTAGCCAATTGAGTCTAGTCTTACATCATGGCAGGTTATTAAGCTATGGAAGTAGCCAATTGAGTCCAGTCTTACATCATGACAGGTTATTAAGCTGTGGAAGTAGCCAATTGAGTCCAGTCTTGCATCTTGACAGGTTATTAAGCTGTGGAAGTAGCCAATTGAGTCCAGTCTTACATCCTGACAGGTTATTAAGCTGTGGAAGTAGCCAATTGAGTCCAGTCTTGCATCCTGACAGGTTATTAAGCTGTGGAAGTAGCCAATTGAGTCCAGTCTTACATCCTGACAGGTCATTTAGCTGTGGAAGTAGCCAATTGAGTCCAGTCTTGCATCCTGATAGGTTATTAAGCTGTGGAAATAGCCAATTGAGTCCAGTCTTACATCCTGACAGGTTATTAAGCTGTGGAAGTAGCCAATTGAGTCCAGTCTTGCATCCTGATAGGTTATTAAGCTGTGGAAATAGCCAATTGAGTCCAGTCTTACATCCTGATAGGTTATTAAGCTGTGGAAGTAGCCAATTGAGTCCAGTCTTACATCCTGACAGGTCATTTAGCTGTGGAAGTAGCCAATTGAGTCCAGTCTTGCATCCTGATAGGTTATTAAGCTGTGGAAATAGCCAATTGAGTCCAGTCTTACATCCTGACAGGTCATTTAGCTGTGAAAGTAGCCAATTGAGTCCAGTCTTACATCATGACAGGTTATTAAGCTGTGGAAGTAGCCAATTGAGTCCAGTCTTACATCATGACAGGTTATTAAGCTGTGGAAGTAGCCAATTGAGTCCAGTCTTGCATCCTGACAGGTTATTAAGCTGTGGAAGTAGCCAATTGAGTCCAGTCTTACATCCTGACAGGTTGTTAAGCTGTGGAAGTAGCCAATTGAGTCTAGCCTTACATCATGACAGGTTATTAAGCTGTGGAAGTAGCCAATTGAGTCCAGTCTTGCATCCTGACAGGTTATTAAGCTGTGGAAGTAGCCAATTGAGTCCAGTCTTACATCCTGACAGGTTATTAAGCTGTGGAAGTAGCCAATTGAGTCCAGTCTTACATCATGACAGGTTATTAAGCTGTGGAAATAGCCAATTGAGTCCAGTCTTACATCCTGACAGGTTATTAAGCTGTGGAAGTAGCCAATTGAGTCCATTCTTACATCATGACAGGTTATTAAGCTGTGGAAGTAGCCAATTGAGTCCAGTCTTACATCCCGACAGGTTATTAAGCTGTGGAAGTAGCCAATTGAGTCCAGTCTTACATCCTGACAGGTTATTAAGCTGTGGAAGTAGCCAATTGAGTCTAGTCCTACATCATGACAGGTTATTAAGCTGTGGAAGTAGCCAATTGAGTCCAGTCTTGCATCCTGACAGGTTATTAAGCTGTGGAAGTAGCCAATTGAGTCCAATCTTACATCCTGACAGGTTGTTAAGCTGTGGAAGTAGCCAATTGAGTCTAGTCTTACATCATGGCAGGTTATTAAGCTATGGAAGTAGCCAATTGAGTCCAGTCTTACATCATGACAGGTTATTAAGCTGTGGAAGTAGCCAATTGAGTCCAGTCTTACATCCTGACAGGTCATTTAGCTGTAAAAGTATCCAATTGAGTCCAGTCTTACATCCTGACAGGTTATTTAGCTGTGGAAGTAGCCAATTGAGTCCAGTCTTACATCATGACAGGGAATTAAGCTGTGGAAATAGCCAATTGAGTCCAGTCTTACATCCTGACAGGTCATTTAGCTGTAAAAGTATCCAATTGAGTCCAGTCTTACATCCTGACAGGTTATTTAGCTGTGGAAGTAGCCAATTGAGTCCAGTCTTACATCATGACAGGGAATTAAGCTGTGGAAATAGCCAATTGAGTCCAGTCTTACATCATGACAGGTTATTAAGCTGTGGAAATAGCCAATTGAGTCCAGTCTTACATCCTGACAGGTTATTAAGCTGTGGAAGTAGCCAATTGAGTCCAGTCTTACATCATGACAGGGAATTAAGCTGTGGAAATAGCCAATTGAGTCCAGTCTTACATCATGACAGGTTATTAAGCTGTGGAAATAGCCAATTGAGTCCAGTCTTACATCCTGACAGGTTATTAAGCTGTGGAAGTAGCCAATTGAGTCCAGTCTTACATCCTGACAGGTTATTAATCTGTGGAAGTAGCCAATTGAGTCCAGTCTTACATCCTGACAGGTTATTAAGCTGTGGAAGTAGCCAATTGAGTCCAGTCTTACATCATGACAGGTTATTAAGCTGTGGAAGTAGCCAATTGAGTCCAGTCTTACATCCTGACAGGTTATTAAGCTGTGGAAAGAGTCCAGTCATACATAATGACATTCCGCCATAACAGCCAATGAGATTTGTAAATACACTTCCATGAGCAGACGACAAACGTGAACAAACCTCACCAGATTATTAACGGGAAATATTCATGTCGTAATTTTTAACCCAACATTGTCTCCATTCTTTCCAAAGATACACGATGCAAGGGTTAAACATGTCCCTTTCCGATTATGACGGCAGAACCGCTCTTCATTTAGGCGCGGCAGAAGGCAAGTGTGATTTCATTTGTATCTTTGTGACATTCCGACGTTCAATTGGCTTTGCAGTAATCTGATTTGTATAACATCTGTTGTATTGGCTTTAGAATATATATATATATATTGTATTTGTTTACTTCACTTTTACCACTATTTTGTCATTTATCTTCATCATGACAGCCATACATAATTACGTACGTTCGTAATACATCTGGGTAGACTGGCTACGCGGCTTGGAGGGGCGGGGTTTCTAAAAAACAAACACAAAACAGTCATATATTACAAGCAGAATTTCACGAAAAATTGTGTTTTTGCTGGGACTGATGTATAGAGAGATGCTGAATTGTTCGAGTTACGGACACGCTCCTATTTTAAACCACGCCCAAATCGAATTGTAACTCGATGTTCAATTACCTTCGAGTTACGGGCAACATACATTGTCCAATATATGTGCATTTGTTTATATCGCCAGGTCACCTTGATGTTGTTGAATTTTTAATGAAGAGATGTAAACTGGACCCTTGTCCGCGTGACAGGTAGGTACACACGCGACATCATAGTGCCAGGGCACTGGAATATCAGAGGTCAATCACGAGTTATCTAAATTTATAGCGTTACAGTCGTCACACAGCGCGTGTTAGCCTGACCATGGAAGGTACTAACGTTACTAACGTTACTAACGTTAAGGTCCATGGTCTGACAAGGTCGCGTGAGTTGCGCCCTCCGCTGTGCTCCAAACCAAACACAGTGTGGCCTGATGCCGTTCGGCCGGCGAGGGCGCCACTCACGCCTACATGTGAGGCTAAGCGCATGTTTGAATTGATGCAAACAAAACAAACAATGTATTTTATACGCGTTGTAAACGTTAACCCATATCGAACAGGAAGCGGCGCGACGACTGTAGCGTTATAGACTATAAATCTTGCTGAAACCGATTGACGCTTATTGGCTTTCATCCTCGACTTAGAGCCGCTACGTATACATAGATGCGATTATTCGTGAATCCAAGATACAATGTTATCCGAATTACAATTACAAACCCCAATCCCTAACATAATGTTCATTATTCTATACCATATTGTCTGTTTCAGGTGGGGGTTTACGCCAATGGACGATGCTGTACGTTTTAATCGCCAGGAAGTTATATCATTCTTGGAAACGTACCATACACCAATAAATGAAAAAGGTGACGAGAAAAACGAAGATGAATTACGTCACTAACGTCATCACTGGTTGACAATAAAAAATTACATTTACAATTTTATAGCAATTTACAATATGTTGTAATTATTTGCCTTGCCAAGCACAATGCAGTTTTTAAATGATTGAGTATTGGATAACGTCTGCATTTACATGAGATGAAATATCATAGCTTTTGTTATATAAATACACTTTTTTTATACTTTTTAAAACTAAAAATCAAATACTGTTTTGTTCATAACTGAGCTATATTTAAAAAAAATAACAGTATGTGTAATTTTAGTCACGTGTTTGAAAGGTATTTGCAATAAATGATATTTATTTCCATGCTTTGTGATGAAGGTTAATGGATCAAGTGAAGTTCTAGTTGATTTATTGGTTTATTTATTGTTTTTTGTCGTAAATTAAAAATGTTGATTTGATCGTATACAAGAAAAAAAGTATTGTAAATATGACACTTTATAATAATATTTTTAAAGTTTATTGTTTATTAGTCAATCCTGACATTCCAAACAGTTGAAAAATCCATCACATTATCGTTCTCTGTCTAAAATCTGTACTGTGTAATGGCGACATTGACTGACCGACTGTGGTTTGGCAGAGAATGTGAAAATTAAACGTGTTTCGTTTCCACTGACGACTGTCGGCGTACAGATGCACCTACACGATCGATTATCTGTCGTATAATTCATCTTTACTGCCTCCTGGACTAGTAGTATTCGATGTTCAGACCGTCACGGTATTCCGAGATTCCGCTTCGGGTTACATGCATGAATTGTCTTGATTGTATATACATGTACATGTACATGTACTCCCGTCACGGTATACTCGCGTCCCGTGAGTTTACTGCAATTCAGCAAAACTTGGATGTGAAGAAAGCCCAGAAGGCATCAATCTGATAAATAAAGCATACGTGAATCTACTTATGTGACAGGAACATCATGCATCTGTAGACAACATCCAAAGTACAATACTTTTCTTTGTGAAAGGTTGAGATTCCGTAGTGTCCTAACACCGGGGATAAGTGTCAGTTACTGGCGGTTCAATTCACAAGTTGGCAATGGTATTCTGTTAAGAAGGTAATATAGTGTGCACATTATCAGAGGACAAAGCGACATCGTTCATTTCACAACTGCAGAAACTACTATCACTCATGCTCGAGTCTTCGTTTCTATCGACAATATTTACATCATCATTTTCTGCTCCACCGTCAACCATCCTCGCATCACCGCATTCACTGACATTCTTGGTGAATGCGTTAGTATCTCCCGCTCCAGTAGTCTCACGGCCGTTATATTTAAGCTCGGCGCGGAGTTTCTTGATGAGTCTGTCCTTGTTCGCGTTTTCTTTACTAAGATGTCTGACAATCGTTTCTTTACTTGCTAGTCTTGAACGTAAAAGTGCGTTTTCACGATTGGCTCGTTTGATACAGGTGGCCGTTGATTTAACTGACTGCCCGTTGGATGTTATTGGTTCCCCACAACCACTACTGTGTCTCCGTATCTGCGTCATTTTTTGCTTCATGTGAATAGATTCTTCCTTCACTCGAGCAAGTCTATCCTCGAACTCCTTCACTTGGTCTGACACTACTCCCAGGTCGTTTCCTAGTTCCTCAGTCAGTGTGCTCATTTCATTCTCATCCTCTGTGCTAATCGCCCTCTCTCGCTCATTTTGCAGAAGACGGCAGAGAATTTCCATATCCAGAGTACGTTTTTCAAGCTCTGTCTGAAGCTTCTCCTTGTCACTTTCCAATTTTACGACATGTTGATTTCCGTTGTCGATTTGCGATATCAACTCACCCACTCTTGCTGTAAGCGTTTTAACTAAGCATTTGTTCTTATCCCGTCTTGGCCCGGCAGTGCAATATATCAGAGTAGCGCCAAATACACCAGTCAGAACGCCGCCAAAGAAGTAAACTTTTTCTCCAATATAATCCATAACACAAGACATAAATAATGAACGGAGTGGTGGACCGAATAGTACATAAACGTTCGATCTCCCAGTTCGATTCTAGAACCATTCGATTTTACAACGCGCGTTCTATTAATGGTGTAATTTCGCTTTGGAACTAAAGAACTATTTTCTTTGAAGAAAGTACGAGTTTACATTTTGTTTTGGTTTGACACGTCAAGTAATACATGCAAATAGCTAATAAATAAACGCTTTCAGGACCAATAAACATGATATATTTTAGATAATATTCGGTAATCGTTGTCCTTAGTATTTATTCAAATACTATAGTAGCTATTCTCGGGGCAACCATCACGGTGAAAACAAAGGCCGACAACTTTCAGAAAACGGCACTTTGGGTTGGTTGTTGAGACTCCCCTGAACAGTGTAACAAGATCACCTCTGCATGTCCAACATATATCAAATTGGTTGTCCAAGATTACTTCGTCGAAGTTGATTTTGTGCTGTTTTTCGAATTTAGCTATTTTCACCGGCTCGTCGACCGGCGTTCCACAGCAGCTCGCGCAGAGCCCATAGAAATACTGACATGGTACGCGTCTTAGCAACATGGAACGTCTTGTGACGTAGCTCCGCCCCGAGGATACTTCGAGCAATGGCTTTTTAACGATAGATAGCATAGAAAAAAAGTTTTGATTTGATTTTTGTTCAATTTACCAAAATTTTTACTTAGAACAACGATTACCAAAAATATCTACTATATATATTATAAGTAACATATGTACTGCAATAAACAGCTACTTACTTTGTAAGATATGAGCCTTGTAACCTAATAACCAAACAATTACATAGATTTGAAGTTGGCTTTGTTTGATTTTTCAGTATCGTAGGCAATCTCCTTCCCAGAGATTCTTGCGGCCAGAACACCGAAAGTATCTCCGCCGCCACATGCCGCCATTTTGACTTTCATTACGCGTATTCTTGACAAACTAAAATATTGCCCTGGACTGAAAAGTGTCAACATGGATATGTATGTATAAAACATTTGGAATTAATAATCTGTTTTCATAGTTTCGAATATAACCAGACCGAAACCCCAACAGTATTCTAGTTCATCGCCCGATGTATCACTTCTATTAAAAATAATGCGTCAGTCATCGGTTAAAATAGTCGGGAAACCCCGGACAATGCATCAGCGCAATTTACAGTTCATACTTTTTACGATATTGAGAAAGTTGTATAAGAGGAAGGAATGTGTTCACCGGGAAAGAAGACCGAATAGGGTTGGACACGACTCGGTGATGAATAAATGTGGCTTTAGTTGATTTTTCAGACTTTGTCGATAGTAAAACTATAACCAAACAACAAGACAGTGGGATTAGAAAAGTCAGTGTATACGATTACATAATTGACGTCAGTGATGACGTGGGCGTTGTCAGATTTACAATATAGTGGTCAATAGTTTCACAATGCTCCAATACTTCCGCTTCATAATATTTGTGTATGTTCGTATGTATGATGCTTAGACTGATTCTCTACAAAATGGATGGTTACTGTGACAACACAATCTTTACTGCATTATTTTGTGTTACTTCTTCAAACAATGGTGAAGTTATTCAATATTTAGCCACAGTGCATCAAACCAACATCCACGACGGTGTCTTCACTGGTCTGCTAACCACCATTATTACTAAAGTATACATTCAATATGGGGTGAACATATCAAAAACAGTACGGTCACTGGCTCAGGTATAGAACAAAGACAAAGCACACAATTTATCTTTTTCGAGAGGCACCTGGGTATGCTGTTTTCATCTGACTTGAAATCTACCACCTCACAAATCCTATAAACACGTCAACGATAAACAAAGGATTATCTCGCGACCTTGTTGCCCGACATGAGTCTTTAATTTACCAGATTCAGTCAGTTGCATTTTTAAATCCTGCTAAAATAACTGGGGTTTCGTTTCTAATAGAGAAAATACGGTAAACATATTGTATTGTCTTTATTAGGCTTTGTGGTATGACACAGCTCAAATTGAAATCACACATACATGCGTTATCATAAAATAAATAAATAAATAAATAACTTAAATACGAATTAAATAAACAGTGCCTAAACATTAGTTTGGTAATACGGCGGAAATAATAAGTTACGAGTACTAGTAATTACTGGTGTTCCTCGGCTGCTCTACGAATGTCTTGCATAGCGCCACCCAGGTAGTCGTGTAAACGTTTCAGAACTTTAAACTGTCTTATATTCGTCAAGGTAGAATCGTTGAGAATCATGAGTCCATCGCAGTCAATGGGGATATTGTTGTCCGTCTCTTCAATGTAGCCTAATTTATGTAGCTGTGTTAAAAAATGCAAAATGTTGGAATGATTAAAAATATACAATATTGTATATAAAATATCACAGATGTGACGACATAATGCAATTACTTATAAATACGCTGAAAAGGTGTTGTTTAATTAGGTGGATTAGTGTAATAATAATAATCTTTATTTATAAGCGTATCCTTAATTGAGATATTGTTCGTTCATACTACAATAAAGTTAAATGTTGAAAGTTAAAATGAAATGAGAAGAAAAATAAGAGAAAAAATATATATATTATTTTCTTTAAATTATGAGGCAGCTGGCCCCCTTTTTTTTGATTTAATGAAGTTTTCTCTCATGCAAATGTTATGATAAAATTGTGTACAGCAAAGCCTATAATATATATGATTGCCTATATTTGAAGACAAGTTTTCTCTCATTAAGAAGCCTTGGTATACAAATTTGCCTAAATTAACATGTTTTCGTATTTTGTTTTTAGTATATTTACTAGTTTTTCTTCTAGCGTGTTCCTCGACACGTATACATGATACTTACCAGCGAGTTGAGCTGTTCGACGACGCTCTTTAGTTTTGTAAGGATGGCCATATGCTCATCGTGGTTGTTCTCAGATCCAGCGATCAAGAGTGAAAGTTCGTCATTTCTGATAACGGTAACGAATGACAGAAATGTGTTTAAATTGTCTCTGTGTAACGCAAGTATATTCCTCTCCTGTAAATGGAACAAATGGCCAATTTATTTAATTTTAATGTCACATGGCCGTTTTACACACGCGAGGCAATAATGATACACGGCACAATTAACTATCATGACAACGGACAAATAGTTGCCTGAAGTACAGTCATGTTGCCCGACTCTTGACGACGCGATTATACCATACCATGGAGGTAAAACGAGATGACCATACAAACGAAGCAGCTAGAGCGTTGTGTATCGCATTGCCTCATATCTCCGTGTCTTCTTTATGTGATGTCTAAACTACCAATATCAGTTGAAAATGTTGAACTATGAAATTGATTGTACAAATGTGTTAATCTCATTCACAAACGTCGTTTGGCTTAGTCGTTGGTGGTATCTGCCATGCTAAACTTCGAATTTACATGTCGCTGTTGAATGCTACTTGTAAGCGTAGCCTGACAAGTTGGCGTGAGTGGCACCCTGGACTGCTGCGAACCCACCCGGGCGGCACTCACGCCAACTTGTCAGACAACTTGTAAGCAGTGAACAGCAATAAAAATAACATCAACATTTTTATTTTTTTTCCATTAACGGTCGACTTCTGGAATGGAATCCCAAATTGCTCACCTGGCGCATTGTTTCATTTAGCAACCGCGGTACAAGGTCAGGGAGACATTCCAAGGTTAACGTATTAGCAGTATCAATGTTACGTGCACGTCTCTGAAAAAACAGAAACAAAAATTAATTAATTAGCAAATATCGAAAAACCCGTTTCGATCGGCGGGTTTTGGGTGATAATAATAATCTCAATGAACAAAACTGTAAAGCAAATAATCTGGCGCAGGACAAACCTCAGACAACTAATAACTACAACCATGGAAGTAATGAGAATTATTACTTCCATGCTACAACTATAGTTGTCTGAGGGCAAACTAATCGAGCCAGTGTACAACGGTAGCAAAAATCATCGTGTGTTTACAATTTTCATCTCAGAAGACCAAGAACTGGGAATGTTTTGAATGCAATGATATCACTCTAAATATTACGTAAGACATTTGACACTTACAATTCTTTGTTGAACATGTTCGTTACACAATGGCATGAGATCACCAATCTTCCTAGACAGAATTCGAAATTGCTCGCCCGCGTTTCCGGGAGATGAGTCTATAGCGGGCACAGCGCGGCTTTGTGAAGCAAAGAAGAAAAAAGCTGGAAGAAGGAAAAAAAACAGTCAACCATATAATATCCAACTTGATAATGATATACTATTACTTAATACTATTATCACATACTGTAAAATACGTTATTGTAGCTGGAATTAATTTTTTCACTGAAAAGGCATTTTGACCATTTTGTATGAACTTTTTTTTCACTGATTCTTGATGAATTGATTGTAAAATATCGACAAGAGGGTATTTTCCCCAAAAGTATTTTTTTAAAGTAAAAATAAAGTACTTCACTGTAATACTCCGTTCAAGTAAAAGTGTTATTAACATCTGAATCATTTATATGTATTACCTCGGTCCGTCAATACCCTTCAAATGTCAGAATGGTGAGTAGTGTGGATAAAAAAAAATTAAAGTTGCTTATTGTTTATCTGCGTCATTGAGAATCTACTATTTATAAATATGAGAAATTGGATTAAAACTGTTTATCACCAACCCCACGAATTACCAAAAGTTGGTAACATCATTCAGTCAACCGATAATCGACAACATTCACTTAAGATCCACAGGGCTTATGGTCGTAAAGTACGGAGCTTCTTTTGGGAATTTTAGTAACGTATGCGTGTTCCGTGAAGTTGTTTTATCTTTACATGGGTTATTATACTTTGTAGAAACTAACAAGAATCCAGTTTACGATAATCGGTAACGTTCTCCATATAGCAATAAATTTATACGAATACTTACCAATAGCGAAGACTAGCTGCTGTACTGGCATGTTCGTGTTCATTATTCTGTCTACGGTATTTGTCTTTCTCGGCCAGTCTGGTTCTATGACAACTTCGACGTTTTCACTCGTCTTTATAAGCACATTGATGTCCGGTTTGTGGTTGGCCTGTGGTTTCCCATTTTCCGATCGTACGTCATTGAAAAAAGCTGTCCCGGAACGACTGTCTTTACGCGATGTTCCAAGAAATTAATGGGAAATTACCTCAAAAGATGTATATACAACGCAATACTACGCCGTCTGTGCATTGTGTTGCTGGACTTGGCTATAACTGTTTATGGATATAATCAGTACATAATGACGTAGTACACAAGCGCTCACTTGCGGAAGATCCTGGAAACCAACTTGTTAGAGAGTGCAATTCTTAACATCCGCAACTTCACAATAACATCGAGATCCTGGAGAAAAAAACGCTGTATACGATAGAGCTCCTCGTAATTTGCAAAAACACCTATATAATTATCGATCAATTAAATAGGCGAGGGAACGCGCTTAGTAAAAAAAAATACCACCAATGTCTATGCTATCGAAACAAAAACGAGCCGCAGGTCCGGGTTAAGTTCAATATCGAAACGATTGCTCAACCATGCACGAGTATATTAGCAGGCTCACGTCAACCCGGGACGATAATATTGGCACTGGTACAGTAAATAACCCATTTTTCTGTCAGAAATATTTGGAACTGTTATTAATGGGCTAATACAATATGTGGTGATATTAGGAATTGTTTATATCAAGTTATGGAGTCAGATTTGATTTTAACTTAGAATTAAAATTGACGGATATAAATGTTCACTGCGTGCGTGGATTATTATAAAATGCAAAATTAAAACCTAAATATTTTGACAACCATAAGGACTCAGAAAAACGAAAAATTACATTTCAAACCTATGTTTTTCTATCTTAAGTTTCTATAGATTTAGTTGTCCGTTTAATTTTAGTGAGCGTTCGTGCCATTTGCAGGAGAAACATTACAAGTTGTTATTGGCTACGTCCTCAAACTTCGCATCTTACGTATGTTTGCCAAACCATATAGCATATGTACTGCGTGAAACATAAACATTTCGTTTCCGAGTCAATGTTTATGTTTTATGTGGTGTCGTCCTAGACATCTTTCCAAGTAGCATTATCAAGTTGTTAAAATAGAATCGATATAGAGTATCATTAAAAATCAGCCAAAAACTAACCCCACTTGTTGGCAAACTGGTAATAACGCTGATGTATAAGGGTACATCCGCCGCTACACACACGCGCATTCTTAAAACGCGCAACCCTGATCTTTATGTACTAAATGTTCGTTCCCAGTAAAAGAAAGAATATCACCAAATTAGCTGAACATGCAAATATACTACTTTCAATTTTCAATTGTGAATGAGGGAGAGAGCTTTATTCTTATTCTCCCAAGGTAGCTATACCGGGCGTTTTCTAATAGGAAACCATTACACATTCGAACGTTTATTTTACAGGGAAAATATGTCATCGGAGGCGAAACAAAACGCATTTTGTACAACGGGGAATAATATTCACGCAGATGTCAATAAATATCCTTCTCTGTAAAGGGCAAGCCACTTGGCGTTATGTTGTTGTTTATGGTTTTGAGCCATCATCGGGTTACTAGAAGCCATTAACACCGAACACGCCTAACGAGTTGTATGGAATATAATACACAGGAAGACAAGAGCCATATCTTTCTTTGAAGAGTGGTCATATGGTCATTGACTGGAAAGGTTCGAAAGTTCAGTTGTACAGACACATACCATATTACTACGGTTCTTAACCGTGTTGTCACGCTAAATTCTAGAAAGGTTGGCGATGCTCTAGTGATAAATTCAGCGCCCCTTTAAACCTTCGTTTTACTCATCCACAATTAACTCATAATACAATACGACAATGACGTTCTTGTAAAGTTGCCCCCGGGCCCGTTCTTAAAATCAGATATAATTCTTAATTTTCCTCCGAAAAACAAATCTTCAAATACTGGACTAAATGAGTTCCCAACAACTTACTGAGGGATTTACATGGTATTACGAAAGTTTTTCATCCGCTGACAAGATCATGAACTCACACCTGTTGGTGAAAGGGGTCGTATGAGAACGGTTATAGTAATAAGACTGCAAGGTACTGGACGTGTGGTCAATCAACTAAACTTGCCATGAATTTGGAACAGCTGTCTCTACCTCACTAGAAGGCGGATTCTGATTTTGAAAAGTTTAAAATACGTATGACACCGAATAAATCATGTATAAAGTGTACACGTTTTTCCAGATTGTCAGAGTAAATCTACCACTACCAATTGACTTTCACGCCTCCCAACCCCTTTCTCAGTTCCAGGCTTTATCATGATAAAACGCATACGTTCATGTAGGAACACGAGGTAACATTAAAACCGCCGTATACCGTCAGTCACCGGATATATTTTCGAGGGAAAATGTACCGTCCTAGCAAATATTGTGGTTAGGGTGGGTAATTCTGCTGTTCTTGTTGCTATGGCAACCTATTAGAACCCAAGGATATTGCTATTATGTATATTTTCACTGCATGATATTGCGTTTATATATATATGAAAATTATATTATTGCCTGGTAACAATAAATCAGCTGGGTTTTTGATAGACATCATCCATAGTGCACATAATTAATAGTTGACATTTAAGTTTCTTATTTATTTTATCTAAACTAAATGTAAAAATATTTTATAGTTAGTTTTTCATCTTCTTAGCATGACTTCGAAAACACGATACAGTAAAATGGTCATTATTGTGATAGAATTACATGAAATATTTAAAATAAGCAGCACAGAGAGTCAAAATTTCCGGATTACGTAATACTCAGAACGTCAAAAATAAACGCCTGGCCAGCAAAGGGCACAGCTCACAGGCAGTTGTACATCCGGGACACGGAAATAACGTAAGAGGGATGGGCAGAACAGAAACATTGCATCATTCCATCACATATGTTTATTTGGTGTCATTTGGCTCAGAACTACGTGGAAGAAAAAAATTATAAAATTAGAATGAAGTTGTAATCTTCCGCATGTTGTAAGTATATTGACTTCAAAGTTGTGTTGAGAAGTGTTTTTTTTTCAAGAATCGATTAACTACTAAATTAAAAACATATTCTGTCCATTAAATTCAATTCAACTCGATTTACCCTCGTGACCGGGTTCAATATCCGCAGGTGTAGTGAAAACGAACACGGTATTGTATTACTTGGAACGGACATGCGTAGTCTTCTTTACATATGCATGATTTCAGATGTAGTCGCTAGTAGTAACTAACTACGTCACCATCGACCTCGATAACCTGAACAACCAGGACATCCTGATGGTGATAATAATGACGTCATTTCAGAAACCATTTTGAACTCTCCAGCAACTTCGATTTTTTTCATCACGGTAATCGGAGGTACAGCTAGAAAGCGCATCGGTCGTCCCTCCGTGGCGTGTGCAACGTGTGTAAAATACATTGTGTGCGCAAAGTTAAAGTTTCTGAGGTAGGATAAATTTAGAGTCGACCATTAATTCCGAGTTTGTTGAGGTGTAATCAGAAGAAGAAAAAAATATGTATAATAATACAGGATCAGAAGAAACCTTCCACACCCTCTTGACGAACAAATAATCCTAGCCCGAACAAAATCCTCTATATAGACTACTGAAAATTGCTGGCGGAGGTAAACCTAAATATTGCATATTGAGTACTATAGTAAACAGGAAACGTGAGATGAATAGAGACCTGCCCCTATCTATCTACCTGACCTTACCTTTAAGTCACTTTGACGACACATAAACATGTTGGCAGACGACCACTATAAAGTTCACGCATGCTCATTTCCTCCGACAGCCCATTACTGTAAAAGCATTAATTATTCATTGTTTTTTAATTTCGCTATTTTCGCTGATAAGTAAAATTCGCTAAATTAAATCTAGGGAACATGAAGAATAACAATAAAACTCATTGCCAAGTTTGTAAAATTAAAACTTAGTAAAATTGCTCAAATCATTAAAATGGTGAAATTAAATGATTTTACAGTACCTGTTTTGCGATCTACAGTCGTTCGTTGATGCAATGTATAAGAACGACTATGATGTTTTGAACATCTCTCTATTTAAAACTGACAGTCATCAGACAATGCAACTCTCTTGTGAGTACATTTAAAAGTGTCACTAATCTATTTTTCAAATGATAATTGTGTTCCGGATTGTTACACTTTTTTAAAATCACCAGTTTACAGCACTGCTACATAATTTGTGGCATATATTGTGACACGTTACCGCTTAGATTGCGACATAGTTTACGATGTGACATATAAATTCGTTCTCTTGTCGTCATTTCGACAGTCAGAAAGGAATTCTTCATTGTCAAAGTGGAATATTTCTTGGGAATAAGGCTAGTACATTTCAGTAACTACTGATGAGGAACCTTTGAACTCTGTCATGATAATATGTCCCCATTAGGTACATTTTTCCGCATGTGAGATATCATATACAGAGCTCGGTGATTCTGTGAAGTGTATATTACTGCAGCATAAACACTGCCCTCTAAAGTTGCACTTGTCATTCACGTGGCAATGGCCCACCATCTTCTCAACAATAAACCAATCATAGAAACCTCCGTTAACAATTTTAACAGGACTTCATCTCAACTCTGGGGTTGTCATTTTAAAATAAATAATCTATGGACTTGACATTGAGATACGCCCTTACAATTTGTTGCTTACTTGATATCTGTTGAATCTCTTGATTTCAAATAACACAATAATGAGAGATTTATTTGTTATTAAAGTTACAATGTGTTGTATAATACATTCTACAGACATGTTGCATTTTAAATTGATGGATGATGTATACTCACTATGTATATTAATAATCTGTCACATTGAAAATAAACTTATCTGTGTTTTCACATTCAATCTGTGTCGGGAATTAATGGGAATTTATTTTATAGGATATCTATAATATATATACAGAACCAAACCAGAAAGTTTATTTTAAATCGTGTTTTCATCAAAAACCGATAGAAACCCCATTTCACTTGCATTGGCTTATTTGATATAGACTTTCTGTGTTTTCACATCAAGTCTGCCTCTGTTTAAAATAAACAGTCCATGGGATTCATCTAAAAGGTTTTCTGAAAAATATATAAAAAATATATGTAGAACCAAATCTATCTATATCTGTCTCTAATCAAAATACGCATTCTATGGAAATCGTGTCATGGGATTTAAATACTTTTTTTTTTATTTTTTTTTTTATTTATTTATTCCAGTGAAAACAGAAGCTCAGCTAACTTGCCATTACATTTCATTTTTTTGCTATTTTTAAATAAACCTATTAGCCATAGTAATTGTTCTATCTTGAAAAAGTAATTCTATGGAATGTTTATCAAAAACAAAATCGAGGTCATGTCTATAGAAAAATAAATAAATAAATAAATAAATAAATAAATAAATAAATAAATAAATAAATAAATAAATAAATAAATAAATAAATAAATAAATAAATAAATAAATAAATAAATAAATAAATAAGTGACTAAAGAAAGTCGATAGTTATCTATATACACTTTTCGAATTACACAAGTAGTGACATCATAAGCGACAAAGTATTTGCACTACGCCGTGCTCGACACAAGCCCTGTAACACGTACGCGGTGATCTGCAGTACAAATGAACATAATCCAAGAAAGCTTAGGAAGAACTCCCTTGTGTTGAGATTATTTGATGCATCCTAAAAATTAATTGAATATTTAAGATTAAAGATTAAGCATTTCAAACAAGGAGCTTGACAACTAACTTGTGTCTGCTATTTGAGATGCACAACGTGAAAACAATGTGGTCCACATTATTGAAGTTTTTATTTTATTGTACAACTGTGGTTTTTGAGATAACGGAAATTGGCTTATAATAATTAGATAATCAATATGCATAATTTTCAACATTACTAATCATATCAAATTACCAAATAAGGCAATTTGTATGGTTAATTTTTAAAAAATCGGTGGAAACCCGAAAAGTAAATTATGGATGCATTTAAACATCGAACTAATTAATTCGTGTCACTGTCTTAGAGTATTTATGTACCAAGTTTCATTTTAATAAGATGATTAGTAGTAGATATTGATGGAAAAGCTGAAAACTGAATAATTATTATGCAAATCAGGTAATTAATATGCACAGATTTTAACTTAAAACTAATAAGGTCTGCACAAAGTCACAGAGCATATGTGTACCAAGTGTCATGGAAAAGCTGAAAATTATTAATATTATTATGCAATTAGGTAATTAATATGAACAGGTTTTAACCCAAAACAGACCAGGCTTGTGCATTGTCAACTATGTACTAAATGTAATGATTTGAGGCTATGACGTTTAGGTTAGTTATTTGCATAATGATATTGATAAATTGTCATGGTACATCTCGTGAGTATTTAGACTCAGTTCCAGGCCTAGCAGTTGAGCAATAAATGCCTTGGCTACAAGTGCTCCTCTCCAGTGCATTATTCTTCTTCCGGATTTGGTGACCAATACACACTTGGTTCACTCTACCTTGAGAAGCCTGTTCTCAGTTTACACTAAGTTTCATTGAAATGTGATGATTAGTACTTGAGATATCAGTGGAAAAGCCAAAAATGAACTATTATGCAAATTATGTAATTAATATGCACGGATTATTACCCGAAACTAAAGTAAAGTTTGCGCATTTCATTGAAATCTGACATACATACACACAGAAACACACGACACAATATACGGGCATTTGCACGTATTGTATACATGGAAATGGGACTCACGAGGAGCGCAATATTGTATGGCTGATGTTGACTAATATATAATCGCAGTAGACGCTTAAACGACGATTTGTTTTTACCCACAATGATCAATGTCCACGCATCTGCAATAACCGTAACATTTCTTAGCATTCGAATTGATTCGTCGCTGGCGGCGTACTCGCGAAACCCCAACGCTACTGATATGCAGACGACATGCAAACGAATTGCTAGGTGAGAAAGGTGGAGCATAGATAGCATATACATGTATTCGATTTGACGTAATATTAATCTCAAAGGACATTCTTGCGTGTTTGTGAAGCTTTCAATTCGTTATAGAAATTCAATATAGTTCGAATATTCACCACAATGTTCTATGAAAGTTTACCAACTTGAAATCAACAAATGACAGGTTCACTCGATCGATATACCTCGGACAGTTAGGCCTAACAGCGACGCATGCGTAATCGTCGTAATTACGCCAAATAAAGCTGATAGATCTCCTTTAAACATAATATCTTGTTTTATTTAACAATAAATATATAATGAATAAAGATCTTATCAGAATTAACATTTCTCCATGACAACAACTTCTTGCAAAGTCCTTTTTGGTCTGTACGGCAACAAATAAGCAATCTGCCTTGAATTAAATTAATATAAATATAAATTCATTATTTCAGGCAGCACAATTTTTAAAGACACGTAATGTCACAATTATCTCATAATCGCCGTTGCTAGACCTGTCTGGCCGTGACATATCGACAGACACGTGCAACGCCATAAATTACGAGGCATGTCGCGTCAGTTAAAAGCGCCCGCTAGGAACAGTCAAAACGATCGATTCCACTTACGCCGCGTAAAGTATGTATACATAACGTTCTGACTGAAAGGGTAAGCAACATAAGCAGTAGTTCGCTGCAGATCTTTGTAATAGATTTCCTGTCTACTGTCATTAGACGAGGATTCCCAGGACCGACTTGGTTCTCATCTTTATATGGGATAAAAGCTTTTTCATTCCAATTACTTTTAAACCAACATTATATTAGCTGGAATCAATTTGTACTAAAGGTGTTTTGTATGGATTTTTTTTCACGGATTTTTGATGAGTTGAATATGAAATATATAAAAAAGGAATATTCGCTAGATTTTATTTTCACTGAATCATCAGTACCACGCATGACGTTACAAATCCAATTTAGCATCTGACAACATGTAGAGGTGTTCGCGCATGTTCAAGTTTGACTACTAAGTATTTATACATCTTTACTATTGTTTACTTTGTTGTACCCTTGAAAATATACCCGGTAGTTTTCATCTAAACATCACGGCCTCACTCTGTTTAACATTTTATCGTTTAATTACTCATTACACAACATTAATTCATCTCTTAATTACTTATCTGACCATCAAGAATTCCGCGTATTCCCGGTTCTACAAGAAAACAGGGTGTATTCAGTAGGCGTTGCCCAGACATTCAGATACCGTTGCAAATAAGTACGCACATACACGCTACAAGCACTTACTAGCAGCACGCCTCTTATCAATAGCCTATATAGCTCAGAGACACATGGTATACCATACGTTTGAGTTACCCATGTAAACCATGACGTGCTAAAGGAAATGGTTTTTCTGCCAATATTTTATTTACATCAGCATGAATACTGTTTCTCCCTCGCATTTCCCCCATTTTATAATACAGTGGCCCCTCACTAAGTCGCGGGTGTCGGGATCCAAGCAAAAACCGCGACTTATCGAGGGCCGCGACTTACCGAGGGACCTCGTGAAAGAGGGAGATCGTGCATTGAAAAACATATAAAAAGCGCATATAAACCCTCGGTTTAGCTAATTGATGTATCATCATATGTGTCAGGCAGTATTCGAATAAAATCATGATTATGTTTGCTGTAAACATTGCGTTGATTATTTTGTTTGTGTCCGATATTATGTGGGTCGCTTGCTGTTGCTTGCGACTTCGACGGTAACAGCTTCCAAAATAAACCAGTTTCATCGCAATTATAAACTTGTTCGTCAAAATAACCACCTTCATAGATAATTTCTCTCAGTTTTTCGGGAAAAGTTCTGACAGCGTCCATGTTCACAGATCGAGCTTGGATTGAGACTGCGTGTGTCGATAGCGTGTCCTCTTTGCCATCGCAAGAACCACCCTGAACTGGCCTCAAATTCAAAGTCGTCATATCTGAGTTGTGTGCTTTGCATTGGGTGATGGGACCAGATAGTGGAGTTCTGCCAGACCGTTCTTGAAGAAACGTAAACAGCTTTATCGGTGTCATCATTGTCGGACACTTTCGCATGTTTTACTGTTCAGTCCCGCCTCTTGGTCAACTTTGAAAACAAATTTACTTTTCATTTTTTACCCACCCACGAATAGTGGGCTCAACCATGGCTAGATCACGTGCAACCCATAACTTGGTTTCACCTCTACTTGACACGGTCGATCGCCGTGAGTTTATGGCGTACGAACAGGCTGGATAGCTTTTGCTTTGACATGCTGCTCAATTGAGAAATAGAGATCAGAATTCTATGAATTCAACTCATTGTAGCGAGTTTTTTTAGAGGTATACCGTATACCAAATGGGACCGGCCAAGAAGTATGTAAGGTCACTACTCGACACCCCTGTTGACACCTTGAGTAAGGCCGCCGTCACCCATTTCGTCTCAGCAATTGACGGACAGTGGGTGTTAAGTTGTCTCTTTAACGGTTAGTTAAAAACACTATGCCAAGAAACATTAGTCTTTGTACTTCAAAACTGCTGTCAAAACACAATAGAAATTTTGGGGGCCATCCAAGTACCCGCGACTTAGCCGAATCGCGACTTACCGAGGCGCGACTTAGCGAGGGGCCACTGTATTACATAGACAGAGTATTTGCGCAACTGTGATTAATGCTTTGAAAAAGTTTGACTTTGATGCTGATAGGGTATATCTTTTGACAATTTTGCTTTAACATCATGGACTCACACTGCTTGCACTTTTATGTACCAAGTAACTTCCAGTCTATTTCATTTAGCTGTACTGTAAATCAGTTCCAGTCAAATCTTCATTCTCAAATCACGTGAACACTTTACACTAATATTTACCAAATAGGTTTCGCTTCTTGTCACCGCAAGCCACGGTTAATAAATCTTTTATAATAACCGTGGCAACCCCCAGTTTGAAACTTGTGCGTCACACATTACAGTACATTGGGGTGGGGGGGGGGTGCTGTTTACTCTTTGTTTGAAAGACGTCCAGTCGATATAAAATTTCAAATTAATAATGCACATGTATTTTGAAGTATAAACCGATTCTAATCACCTCTACATTTTTTGTAATTATCCCCGTTAGCTTGGCACTCCCTGAGTTGATAATGAAATTAGTTATTTTGTAATTTCTTCCGCATTACACGTAAGTTTATATTTGCTTTTAAGCTCAACTTTATGTGTGACGTCATTGGCATTGGGGCAAGTCTTAATGCTAAAAATAGCTTAGGCCCACGCAAATGAATCTTCGTGTATATATATATATGTGTGTGTGTGTGTTGTGTGTTATGCAAATTTTCCCCGTTCTTGGAAGGAAAGTCAAATCACTGTACAAGATCAATTATACTTCTGGCTTCCGGGGGAATCCCGTAAAGTCAGTGGTGACCGAGTTGACAGGAAGTTAGAATGGTTAAATACCGGTTGAAATGAACAAACTTCATCAGCTTGAAAGTGAGCCTATACTTCACACACTAGACAAACTATCTGTTGTTCTGAGTCTTTTTTTGCAATTATTATCAAACCTTCACTGGACATGGATTTTTCAAGAGAACAATACATGCTATATCAAGCCGGTAAGCACTCACGATTATGTCTTGTTTCAAAAATGAATATGTGTATCGAACTTTCTGTGTTGTCTGTTTTTTATCCAGTCTAAAACAGAGTTTTGTTTTGTAATTGCAGTCATTGCTCTACTGGTAGTTACTTCAACTGTTATCGCAGCCCCGACTGGAACAGTATTTACGACAGAATCAGCGTCAATAAAACTAGACGACTTGGTGTCAACCAGCAGTGTGTTTGAAGAATACACAATACTTCTAAGGCTAACGTCGAATCTCATAAGTGAAAACACAAATGTTTACAATACCTTTGTAAGTATCTACCATCTTAAATGTTACAGCTGTCTCAGCTGACCATTCATATATTACAGTGTCTTATTTTGTTGATATCCCAGCTACCACTGGTAATTTATTTCACGTTAGTTTACCCACAAGCCAAGCCAGTGTCGCCAGTATGAGGTCATGGTCTCTGGGGTTACACTTGACATGCGCAGAGTACTTAAAATTCAACCTATGAATATAATCACAGGGCTGTCTCTATTACGATTCGTAGATGTTTATTCATTACTGTTTATTCATTACTTTGCTGGAATCAGTATCTAATCTTATTTATTTTATCGTTCTTTTGTAGAAGTTAGTCAGATTGGACGATGTTGACATCAGCAGCGATTTACGTGCGTTTACTTTTGAAGGGCTCCCTCAACGAGTGCTTCGTTCCAATTCAAGATTGATGCAAGTAAGTCTCGCTCGGTGACACTTTTTCACTTGTTTCATTTATTTGTTATTTTATGAACGTCAGTATCACAAACATCCGTCATGTGAGCCCGTTATATAGCTACACTGATATACTTGTCACTAGTGATGGCAGTTTGGGGTTAGAAATTTCGGGAAGTCGTTAAAAATTTGCGGTAACACAAACTTAGTTAGTGGCTATTTATTGGCGGAATTGGCGACAATGTTGGCAGATCATCCATGCTAATTTTCTCTGTTTTTCTTTGATAGGAAAAAGATTTACTTGTTTTACACAGAGACAATCTAATACAATTCCAGTCGTTCACCGATGCAATGTATATGGATGAATTGGATGTTTACGAAGAAGGAGGCGAGAATCCATTCCACGAACATTTCATATCATTGGATTCACAACTGAAAACAGCCATCACAAAATGCAACTCTCTGGTGAGTACATGTAGACGTGTCACTAATCACTAATTATATTTTCAAATCTGCAATTAATTTATTTTGCATTGTACCAGAACAGAAGAAAAAAAAACGCGCCAAGGTGTTGGATTCGGAAATATGCTATTACGTTCGACTTGAACTCGAAACTTAACTTCTTTTTCTCATTTCTCTTGTCGCTATAGTTACATCAGATGGGTTTTATGGATGCCATCACCACCACGCTAACCGTAGACGATGGTCTGGAAATGCTCAATAGTGCAACTATCCGTGAGATCAGACACGCTAAAGTACTGAATCAACTCCTCGACTATCTTCCCGGTGCCAAACAAGACTTCGAACGTTGGGCATACACCCACCACGAATCTCAATAAGATATTGGGAAGATAGATGAAAACGTTTGCTTTTAACATACGTCAATAATTAGGTGTCATACATCTTTTTTTTTCTTACTCGCCGGTAATGGCCAAAGTATTTGTCGTCAGTTATTGCCAAGTTCTTATCATTGATGCTAACTGACTTAAAAGTGTGTCGGTCATGTGATCGCCACGTGATACATGGTTTTACGATGTAATCTTCCAATATTTGGAAGGCTGGATCCTTTTAATTTAGAAATGTCGACACATTCTGTCTGAATACGTCATTTACAATATTATTCTATTTATTTTCATAGTGAAATATTCTTTTTAGTAAATTTGATTTGAATATTATTGTTCAAACCAGACTTGAAGTCGGCTTCACTGCAATATGTTGTTATTTTATTGTAAATATTGATGACGTGTCTGAATAACTTATTCGTTGTTACTTTTAATCAGACGTATTCAATTAATTACTGTTATTAATTAAGTTAGTCGGGTTGTTGAAGAATCAGATAATTTCACGAGAAACGAGCACGTCACGTATTTATTAGTTTTCAAGAGATGGACATTTTTATATATAGCTCAATTTAAATGACATTTACATTTACATTAATTCAAATTTTCAGTTAATTTAATTAGTAATTTAATTTAATTTAAAACAAATTGATTGATTTGTACCCCTTACGGACCAAAAGTTATTGTTTAGAAGTTATGATAATTTATTTATTTTATATTTATTGTAAATAAAATAAGATATTCGAAAATACGATATTTTACAATATGTTGCTAAGTGACGTCACGTTGAAGGTTATGGTGTTTTAAGAGAAGTTCACATGTAAATCTAAAATTTGACATTTTTCGTGTGATTTAAATTCTCCATCCCTCAAAAAATATCCACGAAGGCGACGTGAGTGACTTTCTTGGCACAGTATAAATCACTTACATAAACATGCTTAAAACATTTGTCATCTTATCAGAGTAAGCCTTATACGCATATAAAGTTCAGCCAATCCACCCTTTCCTCGGTGGTTCCTTAAAATGTCCGTGTGGTCAAGTCCGAACTCGAGATGACGTCATAACCTATAATACACGACGTGTCGAATGTCACTTTAATGTAAGACTATTTATTTTAAAACACTATGTTCAATTACTGTTATTGTTCTTAAACAGTACTTGCTTGCTTGTTCTGGCCGTGGACTTGACAAAATATTTGAACCCAAGATTGACGTCATCATAAAGCACCGTGACAGGCCCGTAGCCAGCACTTTTGAATAGGGGGTTCGAAAACAACAATTATATATTTGATGTGAAATGTGTGAATTTTATAATATTCAAAAAATGTGTAACAGATTACAGACATTTTTATATTATCGGTTTTAAATTCAATTGGTTTACTTTGTGTTACGTTGGTAAGATATTTCACATAACATCTTTGAACTATTTTACCATTTTAGAGAAGGGGTCCTGAGCCATTCCTCACCTACAGACAAACACATCCACACCATTGATCCACTACGGCAAAATGTTGTACACAAAAAAGACAAGAATGTACTTATCTTAGCATTATCGTCTAAGTATTTTAAGGTAGAAGGCTACTTACGAGATTTTTCGCTCTTCGCAGGTGTTAGCGCACATAAAAGTGATACGATTTCATTTCGAAATCTGTCTACAATTATTCCTTTTAGTATTAGTCAATTTTGTATTATGTAATTTTATTTCTGTACAGGGCCTCAGCCTATCGTATACTGTAAAATGTAATGGGTAGAAAAGTGCATAGCACGTTTTAAACACAATACAACATCCATGTAAACATATGGTACTAAGTTAAGCTGAATTCATATTCATCTCGTCGCTTGAAAACTTTTGAAAGATATAGAGCTATTTGATATATGGTGTGGCAGTTTGTGTAGCGACGAAGGGTTGTTGACAAAAGATCAGCCCTTAGATCATTATAAAATGGACATATAAAAACAAAGTGAATTTCATTTTCTACTATGCTATATTCGAACGTATCACTGCAAAAACTAAAGAATTATTGATCTAACTGTATTTTTTTGGGTCTGCCTAATTCAACATTATGTTTATGGCCAAAACAGCGAAAACTCGTCAGTATATATTTTAGTCTATAATTGCTTGCCAATAAATCTCCCAGGTTATAATACTACTTTGATTTTTCCAAAAGTACACAGCCTGGATGATTGTGAAATTGAGGCATGCCACTATTTTTTTTATTCTTTGAGTAAATATCCCTAAGAAATTTGCAGTATCTTCAACTTGTTTTTCAAACCAGACAATGCCGAAACCATATTTGAACAGGAGATTTTTATGTGGGTTTCCCAAGCAAGTCTGCCGGTCTTGTCTAATCGTTTAAGCATGATATAACATGTTTTGGGGTTTCAGTAATTTTAACCAATATGAGATACAACGCTTGAAATAACCACAGCACAATGGCAGCCTTCCACATTGTCTAACATCGCTACATTGTTTGTACAACTATATGTATTAATGCACAGTCCCTCTATATAGGGACTGTGATTAATGCTAAGTACCGGGTAGATATCTGCAAAATGTTATCTGTACCCTCTCGATTTCCAAATTTACGTTCCCCCATATCGCTACCATAAGAAATAGTTGGCACAATGATTGCATCAAACAAATTAAATGCACCAACCAATGACATACTACCAAGTTTCTCACAGTATGTAAATATATTTGGTTCACTGTAAATCTGTTTTTAGAGGGCGGTAAAATAATATGCATACAGTGGCAGTTTAGCGGCGGTCTCAATAGACTTCAATGACTACAACTCAATCAATCAAATATTTTATTTTACCTAATAATGTACACTTGTAGTTTACAAAACAACTCCTTTTATGAACCCACTAAAAATATAGTAAATTTTCTGAGACATCAAAAAAAAAAAAAAAAAAAAAAAAAAAAACGTGTAAAAAAATATGTTTGCAATTTATGATTCATCGCATAGTTTCAGTGCTGAAGCAACACTTTGGGGTAAATTGTTGGCTGCAAGAAGCTCTTCGACCTATACAACTCGTGATGATAAATCTTCGGCATTTTTTTTTAATGATATGTCCAACCCGTAGCTGTACACTATTGTCCAATAACAGAGGAAGAATACAAAACTAGTGAACCAAACTAGAAAAGTACAGTGTCGTGTTGTGGTGTCAATCCCGTTCGATCCCCACACTTTACTAACTGAGCGAACATTAGCACAAGACAAACTGCCCTATTCAGGACCACCACATCATTCAGAGAGTGACTACCATTACATTATTGTTTCAATGTTGTTTTAATATTTAACATCAGGTGCTTGAACGCGATCTTCATTACACCATCGCGGGAAAACCGAATAAAAGCATGCCTGTTTATAACAACCTGTTTTGGTTGGCTGCTGTTGAGCTGAGACGGCATAACTTCACGATTGACATTTAAAGCTCGTTGCCACCTAAATGCTCATTACTATGTATTACTCATTACATTACTTTGATAGTTACCTCACGGAGTCAAGTGATTTAAACAATGATAATTATTTTAATTAATACTGTTTGTTTTATTATGTTCTAATCTACGATCATAAATATATTCACTTCCAAAATTTAGGGGGTTCGACCGAACCCCTCGAACCCCCCCCCCCCAAACTACGGGCCTGCGTGACGTTATCAAGGTTGTGATTTTTCACAGGGTCAGTAATACTGTGTTCTTGCCTAAATATCTATAAATATCTATTATATCTGATAACGTCTTTATAACGCATACCACGTGCTGTACACGTGGTGTAGAACTGCTTCGCAACCGTAGATTTGAAATCAGGATAGGATGTGGCATTTCTTGGATGGTGTAGGATACGCAAAACAAACCGGAAGTTAACTCGTTCCGCCGGAAAGTATGTGTGTGTTGATGGGGTGCGTTGCAGCATCGTATACGTATGGGTGTACTAGTATTCCCGGCGGCAGCTTCATCGGGTAATACCGCTAACCGTCAAGCCTTTAACCTTTTCGATTATTATTTAAACGTCTAGACCCTTCTTCGAATTCAATATGAGGCTGTGGGGGACTAATTTATGTTGTTATAAATCGCCCCCTCAAAAATAAACTTAGTTAAGTTTGGGAGCTTTTGTTGGAATGAATTTACTTGCAAATAGAAGTTAACATTATCGTGTAAATTGTGAAAATATGACGTCATCTCTAATTCTGAATTATATCATGTCATATACTAGTAGATGCTTGGTAATACGGCGCGGGATATGCGGCAATGCATGCGGTTGGCGCCCTCAATAGGAACGTTGCATGAGATAGACTTCTCTGATGATCATATTGAATCTAAAACATTCATATCAAAACATATATCACAGACACTGCCTGTATTATGTGTTGATGGCTCTGCACGAAGTATGGCATCGGTATGAGTGCCTGAAATGAATATTATGGAGATTCCCGCTCTCCGGATGACGAAACACTGAGCGTCGGATCGCTAATAGTGAAGGGCGCAGCACACAGAGTGATTCGACCGGAAGAGTGGTTTGTTCCTCGCCTTTGTTAATAGGACCCGGAAGAAGCGGTAATTACTGAGTGGGAGCGTCAAGTACACGTGTACATAGAGCGAAAGTTAGATATTACCATATACGACAATGTCTCAAGATTGTACGACCTATACCTGATTCCGAATGTTAATGATCATTTGATAACTATAGACATGTTGACAATGGTGTTGAACTCGATGTGAACCTGTGTTAACTTTGTGTTGTTACAGAGAGAGCCGTGACTCTACGAAAGCACAACTGATACATTCGCTAGCTGATATGTAATCTACCAAAAATCCTGGATCAGAGAAAAATGCATTAATAATACATCTCCGATATTATGATAAATCAAGAGATTGAACCTGGCTTCAGAACTTCAGTTAAGATAACATGCTTCATTTGGCATGCACGTAATTATCCGATAAAGGTTAAGCGCCTATCCTCGACGATTAATGCGTTTAGTAATGGAATCTTTCTTTCATGACACTCGTTTCATATGCAGGATCATAATACGCCACATGGAACAGCTCGAACCTAAATATATCGAGCCAATTTAAAAGCTTAAACTCAAACTGACAACTCACTCGACATAGAACTTGTGTTAGTATCTAAACCTTTTTCATATCATGTACATATCGACGCAATTTAACGGATAATTTTTTTTTATTTCACTGTTGTCTCTCCTGACTTTTTTTGTATGTGCTGACACATAGTGCTAGTGCTGACACATAGTGCATTTTTGCCACAGAAGTCATATTCGTGTTTGGGACTACATGGCTATGTGGCCATCTCTCTATCAAACGGCAATTTTAATGCGCAATTCTGGCGTCAACCAGGCTCGGTCGAACACAAGCACCTGCGGACCTCTTCCCACAAAGTCACATTCGTCACTGAATGAATCTCGGCCAGTGGAATTGGCCTTCCCATTGAGTCTGTGCCACACTCACCCAGGGTAGGGGTCGACATTTGAGTTTGGGACTACTAGTAATTTGTTTCTTGCAGGAGCGAGTTCTACGCGTGATTTATTTGTTCAAAATTGTTCTGCACGTCACGTGCACACAAAACACAGGGATTTTTCGAAATACATACTAATTTGGTAATCTGTCACTAGTAGAAATTATTGAAAACATTAAGCGCAATTTTGAGCAATAGTTAAGAGTGAAATATCAATGTGCCTCTGAATTCTGAATTTCGTGACCTGTGGTTATTTTCAACAGTTTGTTGAACTCGTTTTTAAATCAGTTTTCCATAATTTTTTTTTTTAATTGGAACTACTATATTCAAGCAATTCGGCATAGTTTTTCTGAAAAGACGAGATTTTCATTGCTCGTGAATATTAATTTATCCAAATTAGACGACTTTTTCAGCCAATCGTGTCTTATAACTCCCACCCGGCCCACTTAATAATGTAAGTTACACATTTAATAAAGCTCAATTTTAATGAAGTAAAGTTATCTCAACGCCATATTTCACTCTAAAAGATAGGAATTTCGACAAAGGACAATAAAAGTTCGAAATCGAATCATTCAATGTTTGCAGAATTTCGAACCGCGTCTATCGCCCTTTACGCGAGATCTCGCAATGAACGGAAACTCCCTAATGGCCTATCATTCATTCTATCTTTTCTGTCATGAATTTATTTCCATTAAAACACTGTTCACTCGTAAAAACATTAAAACAGGATGCGTTGCTATCAAATACTCTAACAGATTTTATGAATGAAACTCAGGTCAATCGGCGATTTGACCCATGACCCATTTTGTCATCGTGTCGTTTTTTATTGCTATACAAGGGAACACATGTGCTCCATTCATACATCGTTATACACATATATACGCGTATTTAATTCTTTGACGTTTCTATTTTTCTCTTTAATTCAACTTTTTTCATTACTCGTTTATTATTGTTTTATTTTCAAATATTTTTGAAATGTCTGAATTTAATTGCGTTTTTGCGCGTGTTATCGTCGCTTGGGACTCAATTCCCGCGCGTGCGCTTTAAAGGTCTTCATAAAACATTTCAGATCTAGGTGAAATGAAATACCGGTAATGTTTCACAATACCCTGGGTAATTGTTTTAATTTTGCAATGATTCAGATGATAGTGTGCTCCAATAGATAAACCTAACATATTATCTTCATCCATGGATCTTGTAAACTTTGACATATCAACATTTTGTTTCCAGCTAGATGGCATCGATGCAATTATCCCATACCATTTCAGAAAACAGTAGCAGCCATGATAATTTAACTTTATTATAACACAAACATGTAGTGCAATCGGAGAGTGATGACTTCTATGAAGATTAAAAAATGGCGCTCGCATGGCTGGAAACGTACAGTTGAATATTTAGCACGTTAAGTATATATTAACTCTTAAGCATTTTTATCTGTTTTTTCATAATTATTTGTCATGCGTGCTGGTAATTTCACTGATTGTAAGTATATGGCAATGTACAAAAATTGTCGATTTTTGTATTTTTTATAATCAAAATAATAATCTAGTTTTTTAAGCTCATTCCGGTACGGTTCCTGGCTTTATAACCAACCATGCGGAACTCTCTGTGGGATCACGTGACACAAGTCATAACATCCAAGTTGGCCAATTGATAAAGCCACGTTTATTCTAACCATGCCATGGTATACCATACGTTCATGAGCACCATGGAGTTATGAACCAGGACGCGCTGAAGGAAATTAATTTTGCGAAAAGTTTATTTACATCTGCATGAATACTGTTTTTCTTTCACATTTCCCCCATTGTATAATATTACATAGACAACGTACATTTTTTCCACACATTCCTCCCATTTGTAAATGCGTTACTCTTATGGTAACCTTCGATGCCCAGTGTTCAAAAGTACCAGCAAAAGACCCGTGGGAAAGTGCTATATACAAATAAAACTAATTTTGATATTAGTTCATAGAACTCAACGAGTCTCAAGATGGTTTGTCTTAACCCGCGTGGGTATGGAAGAGTTCACACTCATTTTAAGCGTTTTTTTATTCTTACGGTTTTCACTTTTGCATATTATAACCATCTGCGGAATATTGCGTTCTAATTCTAAGTTCAAATCAAGTTCAATAGACCATTTTCCGTTCACTGCGAGAATCACGCGTTATGCGTGAAATCGAACGTAAAAACAGGACAAACAAAGGTCATAGTCGCGTCAAACATCGCGTGGGATTCCACAAGCGCGAATGTATTTCGGGGACATTTCCATGCTTAGTAATGTGCTGTCCACATTTGATGATAGACAATTTCGATTAAGTAAGGGTATTCGGAAGCAATATTCTTCTGTCGAAGATCGGCCGGTCAATGTAAGCTACGAAATAAAGAAATTCTAGTTCAAAATCAAATCGTTCGATTTTTGCGGCAGACGTTCGACGCGCGTCTTTCATGCATCTCGCGAGATCTCGCAATTGTACGGAAAATCACCTATTCCACAACACGCTTAAAGCAATACAATCGTCACGCCGCGTCACGTTCGATATGAGCCCCATAGTGACGTGTGCCATAGAAACAAACTCCACGTGACAACTGTACTGCTTTAAACAATCTCGAGTTTTGTCACATATTACTATCAGCTAATTAATAATGGTTAAGTAAACTTTATGACAGAAACAGGACAGTATTTACTGATAATACATTCTTCAGTAGAATGTCTGCACAACTGTGATTAATGGTTTGATGAAGACTGTTGCTGATAGGGTTTATCTTTTGACAATTTGCTTTGACGGCATGGACACACACTGGTTGTAATTGTTTCTATCAAGTACTCCCTAGTCTATTCAGTTCTACTGTAAGTCAGTTCCAGTAACATCTTTCATACCCAAATCACGTGACCATATTACACCAAGGCCTAACAAAATATATTACGGGGGAACGTTTACTCTTTGTGTACACGTATTTGAAAACATTATTTAATAAATGTTAAACGTTGATCATATATCGTGTTGATGTGGTATTAAATAATCTCAATACATCAACAAAATTAAAACAAAAATTAAAACCGATTCTAATCACCGCTAAATTTTTGTAATTATCCCTGTTAGATTGGTACACCCACGATTGATAATGATTGTAATTTCTTCCGCATTACATGTAAGTTATATTTACTCTGTCGCTGTATGTGTGACGTCATTGACAGTTAGGCAAGTCCTAATGCTAAAAATAGTCTAGGCCTAGCAAAGCCTCTTCGTATATGTATATATATTTATGTGTGTGTGTATATGTGTGTATTATGCAAATTTTCCCCGCCGGCAGTGGCGTTCTTGGAAGGAAAGCAAAATCACTGTACAAGATCAATTATATTTCTGGCTTCCGGGGGAATCCCGTAAAGTCAGTGGTGACCGAGTTGACAGGAAGTTAGAATGGTTAAATACCGGTTGAAATGAACAAACTTCATCAGCTTGAAAGTGAGCCTATACTTCACCCACTAGACAAACTATCTGTTGTTCTGAGTCTTTTTTGCAATTATTATCAAACCTTCACTGGACATGGATTTTTCAAAAGAACAGTACATGCTATATCAAGCCGGTAAGCATTCACGATTATGTCTTGTTTCAAAAGTGAATATGTGTATCGAACTTCTGTGTTGTCTGTTTTTTATCCTGTCTAAAACAGAGTTTTGTTTTGTAATTGCAGTCGTTGCTCTACTGGTAGTTACTTCACATATTATCGCAGCCCCGACTGGAACAGTATTTACGACAAAATCAGCGTCAATAAAACTAGACGACTATGTGCCAACCAGCAGTGTGTTTGAAGAATACACAATACTTCTAAGGTTAACGTCGAATCTCATAAGTGAAAACACAAATGTTTACAATAACTTTGTAAGTATCTACCATCTTAAATGTTACAGCTGTCTCAGCTGACCATTCATATTACAGTGTTTAATTTTGTTGATATCCCAGCTACAACTGGTAATTTATTTCACGTTAGTTTACCCACAAGCCAAGCCAGTGTCGCCAGTATGAGGTCATGGTCTCTGGGGTTACACTTGACATGCGCAGAGTACTTAAAATTCAACCTATGAATATAATCACAGGGCTGTCTCTATTACGATTCGTAGATGTTTATTCATTACTGTTTATTCATTACTTTGCTGGAATCAGTATCTAATCTTATTTATTTTATCGTTCTTTTGTAGAAGTTAGTCAGATTGGACGATGTTGATATCAGCAGCGATTTACGTGCGTTTACTTTTGAAGGGCTCCCTCAACGAGTGCTTCGTTCCAATTCAAGATTGATGCAAGTAAGTCTCGCTCGGTGACACTTTTTCACTTGTTTCATTTATTTGTTATTTTATGAACGTCAGTACCACAAACATCCGTCATGTGAGCCCGTTATATAGCTACACTGATATACTTGTCACATGTGATGGCAGTTTGGGGTTAGAAATTTCGGGAAGTCGTTAAAAATTTGCGGTAACACAAACTTAGTTAGTGGCTATTTATTGGCGGAATTGGCGACAATGTTGGCAGATCATCCATGCTAATTTTCTCTGTTTTTCTTTGATAGGAAAAAGATTTACTTGTTTTACACAGAGACAATCTAATACAATTCCAGTCGTTCACCGATGCAATGTATATGGATGAATTGGATGTTTACGAAGAAGGAGGAGAGAATCCATTCCACGAACATTTCATATCATTGGATTCACAACTGAAAACAGCCATCACAAAATGCAACTCTCTGGTGAGTACATGTAAACGTGTCACTAATCACTAATTATATTTTCAAATCTGCAATTAATTTATTTTGCATTGTACCAGAACAGAAGAAAAAAAAAACGCGCCAAGGTGTTGGATTCGGAAATATGCTATTACGTTCGACTTGAACTCGAAACTTAACTTCTCTTTCTCATTTCTCTTGTCGCTATAGTTACATCAGATGGGTTTTATGGATGCCATCACCACCACGCTAACCGTAGACGATGGTCTGGAAATGCTCAATAGTGCAATTATCCGTGAGATCAGACACGCTAAAGTACTGAATCAACTCCTCGACTATCTTCCCGGTGCCAAACAAGACTTCGAACGTTGGGCATACACCCACCACGAATCTCAATAAGATATTGGGAAGATAGATGAAAACGTTTGCTTTTAACAGACGTCAATAATTAGGTGTCATACATCTTTTTTTTTCTTACTCGCCGGTAATGGCCAAAGTGTTTGTCGTTAGTTATTGCCAAGTTCTTATCATTGATGCTAACTGACTTAAAAGTGTGTCGGTCATGTGATCGCCACGTGATACATGGTTTTACGATGTAATCTTCCAATATTTGGAAGGCTGGATCCTTTTAATTTAGAAATGTCGACACATTCTGTCTGAATACGTCATTTACAATATTATTCTATTTATTTTCATAGTGAAATATTCTTTTTAGTAAATTTGATTTGAATATTATTGTTCAAACCAGACTTGAAGTCGGCTTCACTGCAATATGTTGTTAATTTATTGTAAATATTGATGACGTGTCTGAATAACTTATTCGTTGTTACTTTTAATCAGACGTATTCAATTAATTACTGTTATTAATTAAGTTAGTCGGGTTGTTGAAGAATCAGATAATTTCACGAGAAACGAGCACGTCATATTATCTTATTTATTGGTTTTCAAGAGATGGACATTTTTATATATAGCACAATTTAAATGACATTTACATTTACATTAATTCAAATTTTCAGTTAATTTAATTAGTAATTTAATTTAATTTAAAACAAATTGATTGATTTGTACCCCTTACGGACCAAAAGTTATTGTTTAGAAGTTATGATAATTTATTTATTTTATATTTATTGTAAATAAAATAAGATATTCGAAAATACGATATTTTACAATATGTTGCTAAGTGACGTCACGTTGAAGGTTATGGTGTTTTAAGAGAAGTTCACATGTAAATCTAAAATTTGACATTTTTCGTGTGATTTAAATTCTCCATCCCTCAAAAAATATCCACGAAGGCGACGTGAGTGACTTTCTTGGCACAGTATAAATCACTTACATAAACATGCTTAAAACATTTGTCATCTTATCAGAGTAAGCCTTATACGCATATAAAGTTCAGCCAATCCACCCTTTCCTCGGTGGTTCCTTAAAATGTCCGTGCGGTCAAGTCCGAACTCGAGATGACGTCATAACCTATAATACACGACGTGTCGAATGTCACTTTAATGTAAGACTATTTATTTTAAAACACTATGTTCAATTACTGTTATTGTTCTTAAACAGTACTTGCTTGCTTGTTCTGGCCGTGGACTTGACAAAATATTTGAACCCAAGATTGACGTCATCATAAAGCACCGTGACAGGCCCGTAGCCAGCACTTTTGAATAGGGGGTTCGAAAACAACAATTATATATTTGATGTGAAATGTGTGAATTTTATAATATTCAAAAAATGTGTAACAGATTACAGACATTTTTATATTATCGGTTTTAAATTCAATTGGTTTACTTTGTGTTACGTTGGTAAGATATTTCACATAACATCTTTGAACTATTTTACCATTTTAAAGAAGGGGTCCTGAGCCATTCCTCACCTACAGACAAACACATCCACACCATTGATCCACTACGGCAAAATGTTGTACACAAAAAAGACAAGAATGTACTTATCTTAGCATTATCGTCTAAGTATTTTAAGGTAGAAGGCTACTTACGAGATTTTTCGCTCTTCGCAGGTGTTAGCGCACATAAAAGTGATACGATTTCATTTCGAAATCTGTCTACAATTATTCCTTTTAGTATTAGTCAATTTTGTATTATGTAATTTTATTTCTGTACAGGGCCTCAGCCTATCGTATACTGTAAAATGTAATGGGTAGAAAAGTGCATAGCACGTTTTAAACACAATACAACATCCATGTAAACATATGGTACTAAGTTAAGCTGAATTCATATTCATCTCGTCGCTTGAAAACTTTTAAAAGATATAGAGCTACCCAGTATTTGATATATGGTGTGGCAGTTTGTGTAGCGACGAAGGGTTGTTGACAAAAGATCAGCCCTTAGATCATTATAAAATGGACATATAAAAACAAAGTGAATTTCATTTTCTACTATGCTATATTCGAACGTATCACTGCAAAAACTAAAGAATTATTGATCTAACTGTATTTTTTTGGGTCTGCCTAATTCAACATTATGTTTATGGCCAAAACAGCGAAAACTCGTCAGTATATATTTTAGTCTATAATTGCTTGCCAATAAATCTCCCAGGTTATAATACTACTTTGATTTTTCCAAAAGTACACAGCCTGGATGATTGTGAAATTGAGGCATGCCACTATTTTTTTTATTCTTTGAGTAAATATCCCTAAGAAATTTGCAGTATCTTCAACTTGTTTTTCAAACCAGACAATGCCGAAACCATATTTGAACAGGAGATTTTTATGTGGGTTTCCCAAGCAAGTCTGCCGGTCTTGTCTAATCGTTTAAGCATGATATAACATGTTTTGGGGTTTCAGTAATTTTAACCAATATGAGATACAACGCTTGAAATAACCACAGCACAATGGCAGCCTTCCACATTGTCTAACATCGCTACATTGTTTGTACAACTAGATGTATTAATGCACAGTCCCTCTATATAGGGACTGTGATTAATGCTAAGTACCGGGTAGATATCTGCAAAATGTTATCTGTACCCTCTCGATTTCCAAATTTACGTTCCCCCATATCGCTACCATAAGAAATAGTTGGCACAATGATTGCATCAAAATTAAATGCACCAACCAATGACATAGTACCAAGTTTCTCACAGTATGTAAATATATTTGGTTCACTGTAAATCTGTTTTTAGAGGGCGGTAAAATAATATGCATACAGTGGCAGTTTAGCGGCGGTCTCAATAGACTTCAATGACTACAACTCAATCAATCAAATATTTTATTTTACCTAATAATGTACACTTGTAGTTTACAAAACAACTCCTTTTATGAACCCACTAAAAATATAGTAAATTTTCTGAGACATCAAAAAAAAAAAAAAAAAAAAAAAAAAAAAAAATACGTGTAAAAAAAATATGTTTGCAATTTATGATTCATCGCATAGTTTCAGTGCTGAAGCAACACTTTGGGGTAAATTGTTGGCTGCAAGAAGCTCTTCGATCTATACAACTCGTGATGATAAATCTTCGGCATTTTTTTTAATGATATGTCCAACCCGTAGCTGTACACTATTGTCCAATAACAGAGGCTACACGTACTAATACAATAAGTTAACTACATTTGGCTGATACACTTGGAACAAAACAGTAGATATGCCATCATTAACTTGAAGAATACAAAACTAGTGAACCAAACTAGAAAAGTACAGTGTCGTGTTGTGGTGTCAATCCCGTTCGATCCCCACACTTTACTAACTGAGCGAACATTAGCACAAGACAAACTGCCCTATTCAGGACCACCACATCATTCAGAGAGTGACTACCATTACATTATTGTTTCAATGTTGTTTTAATATTTAACATCAGGTGCTTGAACGCGATCTTCATTACACCATCGCGGGAAAACCGAATAAAAGCATGCCTGTTTATAACAACCTGTTTTGGTTGGCTGCTGTTGAGCTGAGACGGCATAACTTCACGATTGACATTTAAAGCTCGTTGCCACCTAAATGCTCATTACTATGTATTACTCATTACATTACTCTGATAGTTACCTCACGGAGTCAAGTGATTTAAACAATGATAATTATTTTAATTAATACTGTTTGTTTTATTATGTTCTAATCTACGATCATAAATATATTCACTTCCAAAATTTAGGGGGTTCGACCGAACCCCTCGAACCCCACCCCCCAAACTACGGGCCTGCGTGACGTTATCAAGGTTGTGATTTTTCACAGGGTCAGTAATACTGTGTTCTTGCCTAAATATCTATAAATATCTATTATATCTGATAACGTCTTTATAACGCATACCACGTGCTGTACACGTGGTGTAGAACTGCTTCGCAACCGTAGATTTGAAATCAGGATAGGATGTGGCATTTCTTGGATGGTGTAGGATACGCAAAACAAACCGGAAGTTAACTCGTTCCGCCGGAAAGTATGTGTGTGTTGATGGGGTGCGTTGCAGCATCGTATACGTATGGGTGTACTAGTATTCCCGGCGGCAGCTTCATCGGGTAATACCGCTAACCGTCAAGCCTTTAACCTTTTCGATTATTATTTAAACGTCTAGACCCTTCTTCGAATTCAATATGAGGCTGTGGGGGACTAATTTATGTTGTTATAAATCGCCCCCTCAAAAATAAACTTAGTTAAGTTTGGGAGCTTTTGTTGGAATGAATTTACTTGCAAATAGAAGTTAACATTATCGTGTAAATTGTGAAAATATGACGTCATCTCTAATTCTGAATTATATCATGTCATATACTAGTAGATGCTTGGTAATACGGCGCGGGATATGCGGCAATGCATGCGGTTGGCGCCCTCAATAGGAACGTTGCATGAGATAGACTTCTCTGATGATCATATTGAATCTAAAACATTCATATCAAAACATATATCACAGACACTGCCTGTATTATGTGTTGATGGCTCTGCACGAAGTATGGCATCGGTATGAGTGCCTGAAATGAACATTATGGAGATTCCCGCTCTCCGGATGACGAAACACTGAGCGTCGGATCGCTAATAGTGAAGGGCGCAGCACATAGAGTGATTCGACCGGAAGAGTGGTTTGTTCCTCGCCTTTGTTAATAGGACCCGGAAGAAGCGGTAATTACTGAGTGGGAGCGTCAAGTACACGTGTACATAGAGCGAAAGTTAGATATTACCATATACGACAATGTCTCAAATTTGTACGACCTATACCTGATTCCGAATGTTAATGATCATTTGATAACTATAGACATGTTGAAAATGGTGTTGAACTCGATGTGAACCTGTGTTAACTTTGTGTTGTTACAGAGAGAGCCGTGACTCTACGAAAGCACAACTGATACATTCGCTAGCTGATATGTAATCTACCAAAAATCCTGGATCAGAGAAAAATGCATTAATAATACATCTCCGATATTATGATAAATCAAGAGATTGAACCTGGCTTCAGAACTTCAGTTAAGATAACATGCTTCATTTGGCATGCACGTAATTATCCGATAAAGGTTAAGCGCCTATCCTCGACGATTAATGCGTTTAGTAATGGAATCTTTCTTTCATGACACTCGTTTCATATGCAGGATCATAATACGCCACATGGAACAGCTCGAACCTAAATATATCGAGCCAATTTAAAAGCTTAAACTCAAACTGACAACTCACTCGACATAGAACTTGTGTTAGTATCTAAACCTTTTTCATATCATGTACATATCGACGCAATTTAACGGATAATTTTTTTTTATTTCACTGTTGTCTCTCCTGACTTTTTTTGTATGTGCTGACACATAGTGCTAGTGCTGACACATAGTGCATTTTTGCCACAGAAGTCATATTCGTGTTTGGGACTACATGGCTATGTGGCCATCTCTCTATCAAACGGCAATTTTAATGCGCAATTCTGGCGTCAACCAGGCTCGGTCGAACACAAGCACCTGCGGACCTCTTCCCACAAAGTCACATTCGTCACTGAATGAATCTCGGCCAGTGGAATTGGCCTTCCCATTGAGTCTGTGCCACACTCACCCAGGGTAGGGGTCGACATTTGAGTTTGGGACTACTAGTAATTTGTTTCTTGCAGGAGCGAGTTCTACGCGTGATTTATTTGTTCAAAATTGTTCTGCACGTCACGTGCACACAAAAACACAGGGATTTTTCGAAATACATACTAATTTGGTAATCTGTCACTAGTAGAAATTATTGAAAACATTAAGCGCAATTTTGAGCAATAGTTAAGAGTGAAATATCAATGTGCCTCTGAATTCTGAATTTCGTGACCTGTGGTTATTTTCAACAGTTTGTTGAACTCGTTTTTAAATCAGTTTTCCATAATTTTTTTTTTTAATTGGAACTACTATATTCAAGCAATTCGGCATAGTTTTTCTGAAAAGACGAGATTTTCATTGCTCGTGAATATTAATTTATCCAAATTAGACGACTTTTTCAGCCAATCGTGTCTTATAACTCCCACCCGGCCCACTTAATAATGTAAGTTACACATTTAATAAAGCTCAATTTTAATGAAGTAAAGTTATCTCAACGCCATATTTCACTCTAAAAGATAGGAATTTCGACAAAGGACAATAAAAGTTCGAAATCGAATCATTCAATGTTTGCAGAATTTCGAACCGCGTCTATCGCCCTTTACGCGAGATCTCGCAATGAACGGAAACTCCCTAATGGCCTATCATTCATTCTATCTTTTCTGTCATGAATTTATTTCCATTAAAACACTGTTCACTCGTAAAAACATTAAAACAGGATGCGTTGCTATCAAATACTCTAACAGATTTTATGAATGAAACTCAGGTCAATCGGCGATTTGACCCATGACCCATTTTGTCATCGTGTCGTTTTTTATTGCTATACAAGGGAACACATGTGCTCCATTCATACATCGTTATACACATATATACGCGTATTTAATTCTTTGACGTTTCTATTTTTCTCTTTAATTCAACTTTTTTCATTACTCGTTTATTATTGTTTTATTTTCAAATATTTTTGAAATGTCTGAATTTAATTGCGTTTTTGCGCGTGTTATCGTCGCTTGGGACTCAATTCCCGCGCGTGCGCTTTAAAGGTCTTCATAAAACATTTCAGATCTAGGTGAAATGAAATACCGGTAATGTTTCACAATACCCTGGGTAATTGTTTTAATTTTGCAATGATTCAGATGATAGTGTGCTCCAATAGATAAACCTAACATATTATCTTCATCCATGGATCTTGTAAACTTTGACATATCAACATTTTGTTTCCAGCTAGATGGCATCGATGCAATTATCCCATACCATTTCAGAAAACAGTAGCAGCCATGATAATTTAACTTTATTATAACACAAACATGTAGTGCAATCGGAGAGTGATGACTTCTATGAAGATTAAAAAATGGCGCTCGCATGGCTGGAAACGTACAGTTGAATATTTAGCACGTTAAGTATATATTAACTCTTAAGCATTTTTATCTGTTTTTTCATAATTATTTGTCATGCGTGCTGGTAATTTCACTGATTGTAAGTATATGGCAATGTACAAAAATTGTCGATTTTTGTATTTTTTATAATCAAAATAATAATCTAGTTTTTTAAGCTCATTCCGGTACGGTTCCTGGCTTTATAACCAACCATGCGGAACTCTCTGTGGGATCACGTGACACAAGTCATAACATCCAAGTTGGCCAATTGATAAAGCCACGTTTATTCTAACCATGCCATGGTATACCATACGTTCATGAGCACCATGGAGTTATGAACCAGGACGCGCTGAAGGAAATTAATTTTGCGAAAAGTTTATTTACATCTGCATGAATACTGTTTTTCTTTCACATTTCCCCCATTGTATAATATTACATAGACAACGTACATTTTTTCCACACATTCCTCCCATTTGTAAATGCGTTACTCTTATGGTAACCTTCGATGCCCAGTGTTCAAAAGTACCAGCAAAAGACCCGTGGGAAAGTGCTATATACAAATAAAACTAATTTTGATATTAGTTCATAGAACTCAACGAGTCTCAAGATGGTTTGTCTTAACCCGCGTGGGTATGGAAGAGTTCACACTCATTTTAAGCGTTTTTTTTATTCTTACGGTTTTCACTTTTGCATATTATAACCATCTGCGGAATATTGCGTTCTAATTCTAAGTTCAAATCAAGTTCAATAGACCATTTTCCGTTCACTGCGAGAATCACGCGTTATGCGTGAAATCGAACGTAAAAACAGGACAAACAAAGGTCATAGCGTCGTAGTCGCGTCAAACATCGCGTGGGATTCGACAAGCGCGAATGTATTTCGGGGACATTTCCATGCTTAGTAATGTGCTGTCCACATTTGATGATAGGCAATTTCGATTAAGTAAGGGTATTCGGAAGCAATATTCTTCTGTCGAAGATCGGCCGGTCAATGTAAGCTACGAAATAAAGAAATTCTAGTTCAAAATCAAATCGTTCGATTTTTGCGGCAGACGTTCGACGCGCGTCTTTCATGCATCTCGCGAGATCTCTCAATTGTACGGAAAATCACCTATTCCACGACACGCTTAAAGCGATACAATCGTCACGCCGCGTCACGTTCGATATGAGCCCCATAGTGACGTGTGCCATAGAAACAAACTCTACGTGACAACTGTACTGCTTTAAACAATCTCGAGTTTTGTCACATATTACTATCAGCTAATTAATAATGGTTAAGTAAACTTTATGACAGAAACAGGACAGTATTTACTGATAATACATTCTTCAGTAGAATGTCTGCACAACTGTGATTAATGGTTTGATGAAGACTCTGTTGCTGATAGGGTTTATCTTTTGACAATTTGTTTTGACGGCATGGACACACACTGGTTGTAATTGTTTCTATAAAGTACCCCCTAATCTATTCAGTTCTACTGTAAGTCAGTTCCAGTAACATCTTTCATACCCAAATCACGTGACCACATTACACCAAGGCCTAACAAAATATATTACGGGGGAACGTTTACTCTTTGTGTACACGTATTTGAAAACATTATTTAATAAATGTTAAACGTTGATCATATATCGTGTTGCTGTGGTATTAAATAATCTCAATACATCAACAAAATTAAAACAAAAATTAAAACCGATTCTAATCACCGCTAAATTTTTGTAATTATCCCTGTTAGATTGGTACACCCACGATTGATAATGATTGTAATTTCTTCCGCATTACATGTAAGTTATATTTACTCTGTCGCTGTATGTGTGACGTCATTGACAGTTAGGCAAGTCCTAATGCTAAAAATAGTCTAGGCCTAGCAAAGCCTCTTCGTATATATATATATATATATATATATATATATATATATATATATATATATATATATATATATATATATATATATATATATATATATATATATATATATATATATATATATGTGTGTATATGTGTGTATTATGCAAATTTTCCCCGCCGGCAATGGCGTTCTTGGAAGGAAAGCAAAATCACTGTACAAGATCAATTATATTTCTGGCTTCCGGGGGAATCCCGTAAAGTCAGTGGTGACCGAGTTGACAGGAAGTTAGAATGGTTAAATACCGGTTGAAATGAACAAACTTCATCAGCTTGAAAGTGAGCCTATACTTCACCCACTAGACAAACTATCTGTTGTTCTGAGTCTTTTTTGCAATTATTATCAAACCTTCACTGGACATGGATTTTTCAAGAGAACAGTACATGCTATATCAAGCCGGTAAGCATTCACGATTATGTCTTGTTTCAAAAGTGAATATGTGTATCGAACTTCTGTGTTGTCTGTTTTTTATCCAGTCTAAAACAGAGTTTTGTTTTGTAATTGCAGTCGTTGCTCTACTGGTAGTTACTTCACATATTATCGCAGCCCCGACTGGAACAGTATTTACGACAGAATCAGCGTCAATAAAACTAGACGACTATGTGCCAACCAGCAGTGTGTTTGAAGAATACACAATACTTCTAAGGTTAACGTCGAATCTCATAAGTGAAAACACAAATGTTTACAATAACTTTGTAAGTATCTACCATCTTAAATGTTACAGCTGTCTCAGCTGACCATTCATATTACAGTGTTTAATTTTGTTGATATCCCAGCTACCACTGGTAATTTATTTCGCGTCAGTTTACCCACAAGCGAAATGGTGTCGCCAGTATGAGGTCATGGGGTTACGCTTGACATGCGCAGAGTACTAAAATTCGACCTATGAATATAATCACAGGGCTGTCTCTATTACGATTCGTAGATGTTTATTCATTACTGTTTATTCATTACCTTGCTGGAATCAGTATCTAATCTTATTTATTTTATCGTTCCTTTGCAGAAGTTAGTCAGATTGGACGATGTTGACATCAGCAGCGATTTACGTGCGTTTACTTTTGAAGGGCTCCCTCAACGAGTGCTTCGTTCCAATTCAAGATTGATGCAAGTAAGTCTCGCTCGGTGACACTTTTTCACTTGTTTCATTTATTTGTTATTTTATGAACGTCAGTACCACAAACATCCGTCATGTGAGCCCGTTATATAGCTACACTGATATACTTGTCACATGTGATGGCAGTTTGGGGTTAGAAATTTCGGGAAGTCGTTAAAAATTTGCGGTAACACAAACTTAGTTAGTGGCTATTTATTGGCGGAATTGGCGACAATGTTGGCAGATCACCCATGCTAATTTTCTCTGTTTTTCTTTGATAGGAAAAAGATTTACTTGTTTTACACAGAGACAATCTAATACAATTCCAGTCGTTCACCGATGCAATGTATATGGATGAATTGGATGTTTACGAAGAAGGAGGAGATAATCCATTCCACGAACATTTCATATCATTGGATTCACAACTGAAAACAGCCATCACAAAATGCAACTCTCTGGTGAGTACATGTAAACGTGTCACTAATCACTAATTATATTTTCAAATCTGCAATTTATTTTGCATTGTACCAGAACAGAAGAAGAAAAAACGCGCCAAGGTGTTGGATTCGGAAATATGCTATTACGTTCGACTTGAACTCGAAACTTAACTTCTCTTTCTCATTTCTCTTGTCGCTATAGTTACATCAGATGGGCTTTATGGATGCCATCACCACCACGCTAACCGTAGACGATGGTCTGGAAATGCTCAATAGTGCAACTATCCGTGAGATCAGACACGCTAAAGTACTGAATCAACTACTCGACTATCTTCCCGGTGCCAAACAAGACTTCGAACGTTGGGCATACACCCACCACGAATCTTAATAAGATATTGGGAAGATAGATGAAAACGTTTGCTTGTTAACAGACGTCAATAATTAGGTGTCATACATCTTTTTTTTTCTTACTCGCCGGTAATGGCCAAAGTGTTTGTCGTTAGTTATTGCCAAGTTCTTATCATTGGTGCTAACTGACTTAAAAGTGTGTCGGTCATGTGATCGCCACGTAAATACATGGTTTTTCAATGTCGTCTTCCAATATTTGGAAGACTGGATCCTATTAATTTAGAAATGTCGACACATTCTGTCTTAATACGACATTTACAATAGTATTATATTTAGTTTCACAGTGAAATGTGTTTTTATAACTTTTTAGTAAATTTGATTTAAATTTTATTGTTCAGACCAGACTTGAAGTAGGCTTTTGTACGATATTCACTGCAATATGTTGTTATTTTATTGTGAATATTGATGACGTGTCTGAATAACTTATTCGTTGTTACATATTTTCAAGTAGAATTATTCAATTAATTACTGTAATCTAATTAAGTTGGTCGAATTACATGATTTGTGGAAAAATCAGATAATTTCATGAGAATCGAGCACAGCATATTATTTTATTTATTGGGTTTCAAGAGAAAAACATTATTTTTAAATTTGTAACGTGATAGCACAATTTAAATGACATTTACATTAATTTAATTTATTTTAATTTAATTTAATTTAATTTAATTTAATTTAATTTAATTTAATTTAATTTAATTTAATTTAATTTAATTTAATTTAAGAAAAATTGCTTGATTTGTACGCCTTACGGACCAAAACTTATTTTCCAGAGGTTGTGATAATTTATTTGTTTATTTTATATTTATTCTAAATAAAACAAGATATTTAAACGTACATGTTTATTTTGTATGTGAGTAAAAATGTGTTGCTAAGTTGAAAACGTTGAAGTTTAGGGTGCTTTAGTTCACATGTAAATCTAAAAAGTGTCATATTTCACATGATTTAAGTTCTCCTTCCCTCAAAATATCAAACGTGCAGCGTGAGTAGAATACCGAAGAACGTCGCGTTGCTGTTGAATAGGGTCATTGTGAGGAGAGTATGCACTCGGGTGCCTCTTTGTCAATGCTGGAACATATTTAAGGTAGCGGGACTATTATTTGCATACTTGTTTTCATCTTTTAATTGGGCCCAAATGACTACAAATAGACCCAGGAAAGTATATATTTTCGGAATCGCCAGACTTCAAGCTTTTTAAAGGTGCGTTTTTCATGCCCGTATCTGCATTCTACGGTGCGTTACTTAATCAAAAGTAAAAAATTACTTTTTTGATAAAAAAAAATAATTACGCATATATGCTGGTGATAAGAAGTTTTGTTTTCACTTTTCCTAGTTGTTCAATAGTCTGGTAAATCGAATGTGTCTGGTCAGTTTTATTCAAGTAACACGTTTTGAAAAGTAGTGTCCTGAATTTTAATTTCTGTTTTAGTCGCATTGACCCCAACTCAAACCACAACACATTGGTAAATAAACCATGAAATAGTTTGTCTGGACACATTCAAGTTCCTCTCATTGTCACCTTAAAGCTGTGAAAATTTGGTGTTAATCCGACGACAATAAGTATACGTTATTTTTTGTTTAAGACCTTGTATTTTGAAAAACATAAACTCCTAGAAAACGTCCATGAAGTAAGAGCAAAGATTTTCAAGCTTGTTTATCTGCACAAGCGATTTATTTTTCCAATCAAGGTCTGTTTTAACATGTGTAGGGACATCCAAATGTATAAGGCTATTGGAAACCAAAAAAAAATAAAGGAATGGGATAGCTATAGTTCAATAAAACGGCAGATGAAAACACTAAAATCAATGATTTTTTTCAGTGGCTGTGTGACCTTGTGTCTGGCAGATTCATATGCAAATGACTAATCTGTGAAATAAACAGGGGCGGAGACAAACCACTCAAATGTTTGGAAACACTCATTGTGTGTCAGATAGCTACTGATAACACATCCTAACATTGCTTTGTCTTGAGTTAATCTTTGAAACTTATAGGCACACAAATTAAACCTGTGTTGTTGATTTTAGGAAACACTACTGAAGGTGCATTGCTTCCCTTCAGAAAATCTACATTTTAACCAACTTACATGACATTCTAGGTTACGTTGACTTTGTCAGATGAAAGTTTATAGTGCATTTCATCAATTAATAAATAAATGTGAAAATCGTAATTTTCAACACAAATAATAGTCTCGCTACCTTAAAAATGATTTTACTATATAGGAAACCGAGGCACGCGTATGTGATTAAAAGACCCGAAAGTTTGTTTGTGTAGCTCTTTGATTGACAAGTCACTGTTGATGTTATATGCAAATGAGTTGCTGGCCTCAGTTACGGTGCGGCGATGTGTGACTTCCTATCTTGGACACTGTTTGTTTACCTCAAGCGCTATCAACTAACATCGCAAACTACACAAATAAAAAAAGACAAGACGTAGACGCTTCCAGCACGCAAGCGAAATACAAAAACATACAGTTGTAAATAATAAGTAAATTTTTCCACCCATATCTCGCAACATTTCGACAACTTCTAGCCTGGCAGCTTCCAATTTGATTTTTTATTTATTTATATAAATTTATATTATTGTGCAATTGTGTAATACTATGACGTCATAAACATCTCTTATTCTGATTTATAATAGTGTTATATAACATGTATTATTTAGAACGGATTTACTCAAAGTCTATGATGATCATATTGAATCTAAATATACATCATTCATATCAAAACATATACCACGAAAACTGTCTGTATTATGTGTTGATGGCTCTGCACGAAGTACGGCATCGGTATGAGTGCCTGAAATAAACAATATGGGGATTCCCGCTCTCCGGATGACGAAACACTGAGCGTCGGATCGCTGATAGTGAATTTCAAAGGCGCAGCACACAGAGTGAATCGGCCGGAAGAGTGGTTTGTTCATGGGCTTTGTTAATGGGACCCGGAAGTAGCGGAAATTACTGAGTGGGAGCGTCGACAGAAAGTGTGATATCAACGTGACCATATACGTCGTTGGCTCAAATTTGTACGACCAATTCCAGATTCCAAATTTTGATGATCATTTGATAATTATAGATATGACATCATGTTTGAATGGTGTTGAACTTCATGTGAACGGGTGTTGATAGAGTAAGAGCCGCGACTCAACGAATATAATAATAATAATAATTTTTATTCAACACGAAAATCTACTACAGAGAGTAATTTTATGGTTGTAAAACAAGAACAGAAATAATACTTCACACAAGTAATATCACAAATAGCACATTAAACATAAGCTAATGTTATTGTTTAGTACAAAGCAAGACGGAAGTACAGTTCAATCCACCAGAATCACGAATAAAACATTGAATACATGTAACTAAGAATGGAGGAAAAAATACATGAAAATTAGTATAACAATAAAAATACTAAGCTACTAAATATGCCATTGCATTAAAACTACCTGCAGACTAATTTGATGGAGTTGCTATGTTTCATCTCTTAAGTTCATACTTGTATGTATGAATTGTGCAGTTTCTATTCATGCAAAGCTTGTCATAATTAATCGGAATTTTTCGTCTTCATTCATTTTCAAGAAGTCAGATTTTTTGCCCTGTATATATTTAAATAATTTATTACGGGGTATGTCATATTTACTGCATCCTATTAAGAAATGATACTCGTCTTCAATTTTATCATCTGTGCAGAGTTTACATATTCTTTCGTTTCTAGGAATTTTCTTTTGTCTGCCAGTCTCGATGAGTAGTTTATGATCAGAAATTCTAAATTTGCAAAATAATCGCCTTATTTTTAATTTTTTTATATCATTTAAATAATAACGAATATGAAGCGCGATGGTCGTCGCACAGCGCGTGTTCGAATTTTATGTAAACAAACAATGTTTTTTTTACACACATTGTATACGTCGACATTAGTCCCACGTCAAAACAGAACGCGGCTCGACGACCGCGACCCTTTAATTCGCCACAAAAAGCACAACTGATACATTTACTAGGTGATATCATATACCTCCATGGTGATATGTAAACTATTATGAATCTAGCATGGAGCATTCTATAGTACCTGGATACGATCATGAGAAAAATGCATAAATAGACCATTTTCCGTACACTGCGAGAATCACGCGTTATGCGTGAAATCGAACGTAAAAACAGGACAAACAAAGGTCATAGCGTCGTAGTCGCGTCAAACATCGCGTGGGATTCGACAAACGCGAAAGTATTTTGGGGACATTTCCATGCTTATTAATGTGCTGTCCACCTTTGATGATAGGCAATTTCGATTAAGTAAGGGTATTCGGAAGCAATATTCCTCTGTCGAAGATCGGCCGGTCGATGTGAGCTACGAAATAAAGAAATTCGAGTTCAAAATCAAATCGTTCGATTTTTGCGGCAGACGTTCGACGCGCGTCTTTCATGCATCTCGCGAGATCTCGCAATTGTACGGAAAATCACCTATTAATAATACATCTCTTACATCATGATAAATCAAAAATCTTTTACATTATTATGATAACACTTTTTAACTGCACGTATTTGTCAGATAAATGTTCTCCAAGATTAAAATCCACGACGATTAATGCGTTTAGTAATGGGGTCTTTCTTTCTTGATAAAATCGTTTGATCTGCAGGATCACAATACGTCACATAGAAAAGCATGGACCTAAATATATCGAGCGAATTTGAAAGCTGACAACCCACTCGAACAAGTACCTTTCTTCAAGTTACGTCATTAACTCTTTGAACGTCATGTTTGTTCCCGCAAACATGATGACGTGACCATGAAGTAAAATTTTTAATTCATTTACAATTTTTTTGCTATATTTGCACTAGATGGACCTAATTATCCATTGGATACAGCTGATGTCCTGATCACCATTTTGAAAATTATTATGAAATTTTTCATGTTTTATTTTGTGGAATATTATCCACACTATATTCGCAATAGTAGTGAAATGCAAAAAGAGAGTATTTTTATATTATTACTTCGAAATGATGAACATCCCGTTCTCCGACAGAAAATCCGATTTACAAGCATTTCCAGAAGCGAGGCGCGGTCATGTTGCAGAATACCACGTCACCACGAACTATGATACTAAGTTGAAAGTATCGTCGACTACGAGTACGTCACTAGCCACATCAACATAAAATTTGCGACATCCGGGTAATTAAAACAAAGTCACGGTTTCTGTAATAAAACCTGCTCTCGACTACGGACTGACATCATGATTGTAATTTTCAACTCTGGTATTTGTGTTTATGTTTATAATTCATATTAATATTTAATTCATCTTATACATACGTTTTGCGTAGCTTAGTTTCGCAAACAATTGTATGTTAAATAACAAGATGTATGATGTTATTTCTACTTTGTTGCATGTGTGTGTATGGGATGGGGGCACACACCTGAAGAAAGCGCGGTGAAATCTTTGGCTGAAACACGAGTGGCGAATTTACTTTACTCCGTGCGCCGGAGTTACTTTTTAGAATAATGACTTGCCGAATCGGAAATGATTTCGACGGGGATATTAATTAACAATTCGTTGTTTAGTTGTTCATTGTACGCTATCTAGACTCGGATGCCCCGCGATGGAAAATGTATTAAATAACCACCTGGAAATTATGGGGATTAACACTCACCGCTGCAACAACAGCCAGGTTTTGGGGCGTTTTGTAACAAATATCCAGAATTCTGAAAGTTAATTCTACCAAATGTCGACATCGTTGAATGGCACTCATTGCTGCCTAAAACGAAACCAGTTCGGAAGCACACCCACACTTCTATTCAGTAATCCTTTATTATGATATCGCCAAACTATGTACAACTACGTATTTGTCAATTCCCATCGAATAACCCATGGTCTAAAATAGAACAGAACTTGACACAATGTTAAAAAGTGGCAACATGAATTGAAACGTGAACATGTGACTTCTGGCAGTGGGTAATGTAAATCTTTCTCTACTTCACTAACACAAGGAGTTATGGAGGGGGAAGATAAATGTGATTTCAAGAATCGAATGAACTTATTTCTAATAACACTTTACGGATGATAAATAAATATTTGGCCCTCTCTAGTACGACTATATACTTTACAATGTAAGTACATGTATATTATATTTAAAAAACAATAGATGAAAACTAAAAAAAGTAAAACTGAAGTCCATACTACTGTGCTATTTCTAGTCAGTGTTGTCAAATAAATTAAATAAATAAATAAATGACTTTATATTGTATTGCATTTCTTGCGATTCACATTTTAGGATTTGGGTTTATTTACGCCCTAAATGGCCGCTAGTCGGCCATATTTTTTTCAAGCAAAAATGAGGCTTTAGATAAGTATGATATCGTGTTGTGACTTTGTATCAAATAATTTCGCAATGCATGCACGAGAATGGTAGTTCCCCATACATAGACATCATACGGACGGAACCCGAATTAACAGTCTTATAACAAACGTACATTAAAAAAGAACTTAACAGCAGAAGACACTGGAAAAAAAGAAATTTCACTGAGAAACAAAATCACCACATGATCCAGTAAAGTACTTGTTCACCCCCACTAGATAAAATACACCTGTTCCCATGTATAGAGCAAAATACAGTTAGTTACGTCACGGTTACTAGTAACCGTGGCTACGTGCATTTGTTCTTATCAATTGTCTATTGTATATTCGGGGGGTGAGAAGAATATAGGTGTTTGCTGTAACTACGTCACGCGAATGCGTGTATCATGGAGGTATAAACAGAAGGAGTCACAACTGGTTTTAGCCTATTAAATTTACCCCTCCATGCGTGTATGAACTCAGTGGCCCGATGTAAAAGTACGACGGGTAAACAACACTCCAATGTGACCCGAGTCACGTACCCCGGCCGTGTTGCACATTACCAGTTTACATCATGGCCTTGTTTATTTCCTTGACAGCTACTGGTGGTACCCATTTCAGTTATTATTTCTTCAGTGTAGGCAGGGGTTGACTCATTGGAACATGCGTGTCTGTTTAGGGAGTTCGTGGTGAATGGGATAACAATTGCGGTCAATGCCGGCACCGCAGTTCATGTGCCTGAGTCGATATCGGTTAGAATTTACACATGCCGCAAGGCTGTTAAGAAACTCGTCTAAACAACTTAGATGAAAAACTGATTCTCAAAATATCAAAATACATTCATAAATGCTTTCTTATGAGAAAAGAAAATATACAGAGATTGCCAGCTGCCCTGAAAATATAATGCATTCTTACATTTATATGTAAACTATTTATTTACTACTTTGTAAAAGACTTATTATTTTTTCTTTTTCCGTTATACTTTATTTTTTGTTGTTGTATTTTGTGTGTTTTGAATATATATTTTCTGTATCTTTTAATCTTTATTGGATGTTAGACCAGATCTCAATGGAGATAGGTTGACAATAAAGTTATTAGTACATAACGAGGGTCATATCATTACAAATGAGAGCAGGGGTGAGGTAAAACATGGTGGGGTAGACTTGAGTTGGAACCCAGAGCACAACGCTTTACCAACTCGACATTAAATTCCAATGTCACCGGATTGGCCGCCGTTGCTATAGCAGCGACGAGACTGTTCGTGTGCGATGTGATTCACTTTGTTCTAACTGGGTTAGTAGTGGCATGTGACGCATTGTCTAAGTATGAGGTGTATAAATTAAGTAGGGTGCAGTGTATCATGGTGTGACGCAGTGTGAATGGAAATCCGACCCGCACTTTTCCTCGATGCCCCGACCTCATCTTAAATTGTTGATGTATAATTTTCGGGCTTACGGTGGAGAGAGGACGAACGGATACGATACCACGTGAGCAGACGATGCCCACCCTGAAACTTCGACTTATGTTGTGACACTGATCAGTGCATCTTGATCGGTGTTGCCTTGGTTTCCATATTACGATGTGGCACTATTTGATGTCGCTTTGGTTATACATTAATAATAATATTTATTATTTATCAGTCAGCTCATTGTGCTAATAAAAATGCACTGATATGCGCCACAAAACGTAAATATTTACGACAGGGTAGGATGGAAAGCGACGCAGTGCGAAAACAAAATCGGCTTCAATATTACTGACGCATGCGCTGTGAAATTGTTTGTTGATGACATGGTTTTACTACACTGGAGTCCGAACAAACCAGTGTTTGACAAACGTTCCTATGAATGACATACTATGGTGGTAACCCAACTAAATGACCGTTGCGTGTTTACGTCACACGCACGATACACGATTGAGCAAGTGGCTCTAACGCGGACATACACACTTTCATTTATTTATTATTAGTAACAAAGTTGGTTGTCTGTACTAATAATAATGCAATGATTTCATTCTTAAATTTCGTAAACTGTTGTTTCGTTGCGAAACAACGGAGATCGCAGTATGCAGTGGCGCCCACGGACTCAACTTATGTGTGACGCTACTTCACGCAAGAAAGGACATTATATTCTATTTATAGACCACACCCACTCAAAACCTCTTCGTGTACGTATATGGATGTCGTATGTAAATTATCCCCACCAACAGTGCCGTTTCTTAGAAGAACCACTATAGAAGAGCAATGCTATTTTTAGATTCTGGGAGATCCCCAAAGTGGAGGCGGAGTTGACAGGAAGTTAATATGGTTATAAATTCCGGTGGACATGGAAGAACTTCATCAGCTAGAAAGTGAGCCCACACATCCACTAGACTAACTAGATCTGTTGCTCGGACATTATCAAACTTTCACCCGGATGACATGGATTTTTCAAGAGACCAGCACATGCTACTTCAAGCCGGTAAGTATTCTAACGATCAATGTGTTGCTTTAAAAGTATGCGAAAGTATGTCAACTTTATCCATCACTTACTGTTTTTGATGTAGTCTAAAACTGAATCTTGTTTTGTCATTGCAGCTATCACCCTACTGTTAGTTACTTCACATATCACCGCAGCCCCAACTGAAACGGTATTTACAACGACAGAACCCGAGGCACTCACGCTGGACGATGGGGACAATAATGTATTTGCTGAAGTTAGGCAAGCGTCAATCGGCAGCGTGTTCGAAGAATACCAAAGACTGACTCGTTTAACGTCGGAGTTCCGAAATGCAAACAAGGACGTTTTCGGTAACTTTGTAAGTATCTTATTAACTTTGTTCTAGCTATCGCTGCAGATAGTAAATAATATACGTTACTATTTTTCCTGGCACTCCATTCACCACAACTGAACAAGCAACGGTATTCGCTATTTTAACCTGCACGTGATCATTCACTCACGCTACATCACGTGATCAACGTCGTGTTGGTCGAGGACTCGACTCGTCTTCAAAAAACCACCACCGTACCGTATGTGGTCATGGATTTGACCTCGATTGACTAATTTGCATATTTTATCGCGGGATATTCCCTATCGTCACCTCTTGTCTATTTGCTTCATGATACGTCATCGTTCGACTATTTCATTCTACTAGTATTCTTCCTGGATCGGTGTCTAATCCTGGTTATGTTATCGTTTTTTTTGTAGAAGCAGCTCAGATTAAACGGTGATGACATTGACAGTGATTTACATGCGTTCACTTTCGAAGGACTCCCTAATCCAGTTTCTCGATTCCAGTCAAGATTTTTACAGGTGAGATTTACTGAGTAACATATCGTTCGATTTCCATACGTTATTATGGAATTGGTGAACATCTGAAGTATTTGTTTTTTAAAGTTTTAGGTAATCCGAAACTATTAGTCTAAACTTTACGCCGTGTTTCACTCAATATTCACCGTTTCACTAACGCCTATAGACGATGCTAGTAATAGTCCCATTACTCATTCATCGTTCGATTCGCACGCTTAACCCGCCTCAATAAATGTTGGGGCCCAGACGAATAAAGGAACCTTGCTGGCAAAATGCCCGTGGATCAGATTAACAATGTTTACGTTAGCGGTGTACACTATTCACGTTCGGTCGATTAGCTGACCGCATTTCAAAATTACTAACAACATGCATAGGCGTCAATGGAGCGGGGTCTTGGCGAGAGGATTATGATCGCGCTACTTATCTATTAAGCGCTAGGCGGAAATGTCGGCAGGCGACGACTCTGAGGATCACGCATGCTCATTTTCTCTTTATTTTCTTCGATAGGAAAGGGACTTAATTGTTTTACACAGAGACAATCTGCTACAATTCCAGTCATTCATCGATGCAATGTATATGGATGAATTGGACGTTTTCTACGATGAAGAAGGAGAAACCCCTTTTCATGAAGAATTCCAATCACTGGCTTTACAAATACGAAAAATTGTCACAAAATGCAACTCTCTGGTGAGTACATATTACTAATCCATGGTTCGGCAATAAATATGTGTAGTGTTTAACCCATCCATCTTCTATTCACATGTGGTGTACGCTAAAATCTCAACTTATCTTTCTTAATTTCTCGTTTCGCTATAGTTACATCAGATGAACTTTGTCGATGCCATCGTCACCACGCCGACTGTAAATGACGGTATGGAAATGCTCAACAGTGTGTTCATGCGTGAACTCAGACACGCTAAAGTGCTCAAACAACTACTCGACTATCTTCCCGGTGCCAAACAAGACTTCGAACGTTGGGCATACACCCACAAAGAATCTTAAGATATTTGGAAGTTTAGTAAATACGTTTGTTTCACACAGACGTTAATTACCAGGTGTCATACACCTTTTTTTTTCTTACTCGCCGGTAAGGGCCAAAGTGTTAGTCAGCACAAAGCTGACTGACTTAATCACGTGTCGGTCATGTGACCCCACAGTATACATGATTTTACGATGCAGTCTACCAATATTTGGTAGGTTGGATCTTACTTAGAAATAGGGGAGTATTTAGATATTTGCGATATTTACAGTATTTTTATAAGCAGTTTGAGCGATATGGGTGAAGTATATATAATATTATATATGTATTATAACATTTTAATACTATTCTGAATACTTTTGCTCAGGTCAGGTCACGTATTTACAGAGTTCATTGCAGTTTTTTGGGATGTATAAGTTATTGAAATCTATACAATAATTTAATAGTCGTATTTTTATACAGTTTCTTTAATTATTTAAGTGAGTACATTTGTTGAAATATCGAGTAATTTATTGATCATTGATTGTATAATAAGAGTGTTTTATATTTATTTCATTCAAGAGATAAGCAATTTTCAAATTATGTCGTGATATGTAATTTACGCTAATGTCATTCAGTGTAATTTAATTTATGAAGGCATTTGTGTTTAATTTTATTTGAGGGGAGACTGGTGCTTACTCTTTGAAAACACACGGACTAAATATTTCTTTCTAAAATGTGTTCTGTGTCATAGAGAAATTATTTTGTAAAACAGTAATGTAATTTATTTATTTATCTGTTTATTTTATTATTTATTATAAATAAAACAAACTGTTGAAATTTGAATGTTTACTTGTACGTGAGTTGTTATAATAAATAGAATATTGTTACAATAAATGAACTATTACGCCGATCCACCGTCAAGTTGATTCACTTCCAGTAAGCTCGATTATGCAGGTTAATGCAGGTATTTTATTATACCAATTCCATTTTTGTGCTAAAAATTTTGTATTATAAGTACCTACGTTAAACTTGAGAAAATTTACGAAATTTTCGTGAAACGTGGGAAACACGTTTTTCATCCATGCACACAATACATTAATGATTTATTACATTTTTATATCCGTACGTACGTTATGATACTATGATATTTATAGGGACTCCATGCAAATATACAAAAAAACAGTCTGGGATGGCCGGTCATAACCCCCCCTCTCTGTTCTGTCTCTAGTACGGCAACCGAGGGCCACTTTATCCACATTTTAATTGATTTCGTAATTAAAACTATAATCCTCTGAACTCAACATCACATCCGTTATTTGTTCATCCTCGTTCGCTGCTAGTCTTGATATAATCAGACTATGCTATGTTGTAAACCACGGTTACTAACCGTGTGTAAACATAAGAACAGTTTTGTACACTGAACGAAAGTTGCTTACCGAAAATACTGTAACAGTTTTGTTTTTCTTATTATAATTTATGGATGATTATAATTTGTGGCCCGAACATCCCGGATCACTTATCGGTAACCGGATTTATTGTAAGTAAATATGTTGTGGGTGCGTGAGCTGGGTTTTTGTTTTCTAATTAAAGCGGGAGGGTCGTCACCTGCGCACGCGCGGGAATTGAGTCCCAAGCGACGATAACAACACACGTTGAGAACGCAAAGGCTCACGGGTAGACGCTTGTTTGTAAACAATGACACGCTACAGCCACCTGACGCATGCGTAGGTGACGACTCCCCCACTTTAACGTTTTCTTTTTTTCTTTTTTTTGTAATTTGTAATGCGATTAGCGATATCCATCCATACATCTGAAATAGGGTCATATGTCTGAAAAAATGAACTTGTTTATTTGATTATTACGTAACTTATCAACCGTTACTCTCTCTATTTTTAACTCTACGTTTTGAGTAACATTTGAATTCGTGCGGGTAAATGAAATGTAAGTAAGACTCACGTCGTCGACAATTTCCAGTGTTTGACAAAATATTACTTCAGAAATTGTTCGATGTACATGATATGTTACGTTTACTTGAAGTTCTGTTTTCACTATTACAAATATCATTGGCAGACGAGAATCAGTGTAAAGGATGTGTTGCCATCGTAACATACATTTGAAGCATATTTAGTCTAAACATGAAACTTTCAGAAGTAGGATAAGTCACATGATAGTGATGCATTGTGGGAATCCATTGAACACCAACAATTCAATACGTAAATCTGATGACGATCACATGACCGATGACGCCTATGTTGCGATGGTACGGATCGTTTACGGGAGAGAAGACCCTTGGAGAGACTTATTCTAATTCCATCGTTTTGTCTTGTGTCCTGGTCGTTTAAGAAACTGAAGAAAGCCAGCTGCACTTCCCGTTGCTGTAGAACAACTTTAAAACAGTGAAGATGTTTACAGTGATACGCCGCATGTAATCGTCTCTGAGCTGTTCACAAGAAACGTTCCGGTTTGACTCGTTGGTGAGAACTTCTTCTCTAGTAGAATATATGCTATATATCTTACATTATTTTAAAGATTTACTCCCCGAGCGATCTCCCGACCATTTCAAACGATGACTGACGCTTGTAACTGTACATTTTAGTAGAATGGGAATGCATGTAAACGTCGGATGATGGACCGGAATACTGTCTGGATATAAACGACATATCATATTGCCGACATCATTGCAACTATACAGTGTGTGCTTTATTAGTACGCCGTATTATGTTTGCTTTCGAAGCTAGGATACGGAACAAGTTATTTCCAGACTTTCCACATATGTTTTATATATGATATCCATGTTGACACTTTTCACCCTAGGGCAAACAATTTAGCTGATAGCAGTTTTTTTTTTTTCGGTCGGGAAAAGGTCAAACTTTATTTGGAATGTCTCGAACTGGAGTAACCCGGCCTAGTCTTGTCAAATCCAACTCGAACTGATATATTTGACATGTGAACAAAACTGACGCCCATATCCTTGTTTGCACAAGTTACAGAATATACCCTACATTATACTGGTATTTCCCGGCCGTGGAAAGCCATTAAATTGTCGTCTGCGCGCATTCTCGCCGATATGTTGGCAAACTGTATATCACATTCCCGTGTAGATTTTTTTTATCAGCAAACCGTCGTCTGCACCGCAATATATCCCGCCATATTCTGCAGTGCTAGTCAGTTGAGTAAACATTGATCACCGCCAAACTGCCACGTTATTGATATTCCTCGCCATGTTTCAAGTTATCAGTGAAAATGTGCTTGGTAAAATCTCAGTTGTCTGAGGTAAAATACCCATTTACGCCGTATTACATCCCGCCGATTTATAGCGTTTGTACGTAGCAACGTTTGCTGAAAATGGATTTTGAACTATATGATTACATTTTTCTGGTAGCGGTCTAGGTCGGGGTGTTCAGACAGACTATATTTTGTTACACATTACTGGGTAACGCGAGTAATACTTTTTCCTCCCAAATATGCATATCCTTCTATCTTCTACATGCAACTTATTTATCTATAATTCGGAAGGTGATTTTTGTTTGTTCATAACACCCATTCATTTTCAGTCACTATTTGTAGTTATGGTTGCATATACTCGATTAAAGGGTCGTTGTTTGGATTTTCGCCATTTTTGTTCTTACTGTAGACTTGCACACAATCTCTTGTTTGTTTTGTTGGTGTTTTCAATGAAATTAAACATTATGTGTGGCGCGGATCGCGTGGACGGGTTTCATGTTCTCTGCACGTAATAAGCTCGGTTATTAAGCATCCTTTTTTGGGGATGCCCGGTGGCCGAGTGGAAGACGTGTAGTGGCGTGAAGCTAGGCGATTAGGTGCCGTACGCGAGCGCCGGTTCGAGTCACGCACACAGTACGTATTTACTATAATTAGACGTAGTCTTTACCTTGCCGTTTATTCGGTGTTATTTGCTTACTTAAACATTATGTGAGTGTATAAACGGCGAAAGCCCGGGTATATCGCGATAACCCGGCTTTCACGATTTATACACTCAAAATATTATTTTATTTTATTAAAAAAAAGCCAAATAAACAAACAAGAGACGGTATACAAGTATATTATTATTGTTTAATTCATGGAATATTGAACAAACATAAGCTTGTGATAACAAATAAACACACACGGGAAAATTACAGATGTTCATGAAATATGCGTGCGTTCATTTTCAAGTAATCTGCATGATACTGGCAGTGGTAAAAAAACATGGATGGAGTCACGTCAGTACTTGCGTGTTTTCTCGCAAGTTATATGAGATAAACATAGTAACATTCTGTTTATTTTTGCAGATACATTGAAACATCTTCACCATGATACGCTGGGTGATGCTCGCGATTTTCCTGTCAACTGCGCAAACTCAAAGTAAGCTAATATGCTAGAAATATTTCTCAGGAAATTCGAGCAGAACTTTGATACTGAGCATGATGCTGTACATGTGTGCAATGCATTGTGGGAATGAAACTTACTTGAAACTTAAATATTTAATATAATTTATTGAAAATTTGTATTATTATTAGGATTACTAACAATAACAATATTATGTTCTTTTCGCCCCATGTAATGGATTTTTTTAGATAGGAAGAAATAATTGTTGTTTTAATTTTCTATACGATAACTTGAATGAAAGTATGAAAAATATGAATAGACAATTTGATCAACACCTTCCTAATATTGAAATTGTGTTCCATTATTCCGGCAAGGACACTCATCACCCTAGAATCGAGGCTAAGTCAAAGTAGCGCAGAGGACTGGAACCGAGTCTACCCTACCCCGACGAATACACACAACTATCCTATAAGCCGCCGGGTGCGTCCAGTCACACCACTCGAACGAGCTGATTCGACTATTCCTTCATACTGGTATAGGCGGACTTGATTAATTACGCCAATTCACATAGCCGTTACAAAATGGCTAGATTGAAATAGTCAATATTGTAACATGATTTCAATAAATCCACCGGGCTTTCCAGTCGTTTTGCGATTACTTCAGCGTAATTAGTTAATATGAGCTGAACAGTAAGAACCTAGTTACAATTAATCAAAAAATACAATAAAATCACTACAACATGGTGAGAAATTAAAAAAAGAATCAACTGCCTGACTGTTGCGTCCGATGGGTCAATAGAATTTAATTTAATACTAGTAAATGAAAAAAAGGATGATAGCAATAGGATTTCCTAATGTTTCGTGTAAACTTTAGAAAAGTGCACATAGAGATTGCTTATGTAATGTCTGAACACTAGATGTAGGTCAAATGTTAAAGCGATAGGGTCGTCACCTGCGCACGCGCGGGAATTGAGTCCCAAGCGACGATAACAACACACGATAAAAACGCAAAGGCTCATGGGTAGACGCTTGTTTGTAAACAATGACACGATATGGCCATCTGACGCATGCGCAGGTGACGACTCCCCCGCTTTAAGTTCTGTGTTAATATTCAAATACATGTAGTTTTGTGGAAGTGAAATCATAGTGAAATGAAACTTACAAATTGTATTACAATACTACTAGCTATTACAATAAAAAGTTGCAATTACCTCATTAGCTAGCAGACATACCATATATATTTTGCTCTTGCGTATTGACGTTAAAACGTGTTTGCGTAAACATCCCATGGTATGCCTGATCGCTTTTATTAGTAATAATATATCAGTAAATGTTATTATTTTTACAATTATTTGTTTCTGCAATCTCGTGTCTGCCTCATGTACCCTTTTGTACATTTATTATCACAGGCATCAGTAGCCAAGGACCCATGGACGTCACCACTGTGATGGTCAGCTCAAAATCTCCATATCCAAACCCAGTTTCCACCCATCATACGAGCGTCGGACCTGCCCTGACGGCTACTGGAAAGACAGCGATGACGGGTTCAGTGGTTAATACAGGACAGGCGTCGACGACGTCATCTTCTCGGGGTTCAACACAGTCAGCCACGGATGAGTATCAAGGTATGTTTCCCTGGATACATTAACAATATTTTAATTTAGCGCGACGGTTTCAGCGAAGCGCGTGTGAATGGAACAAAATAAACTACTTATATTTGAAAACTCACAGAATGTATGCTCATTAAAAACAAATTCGGTCACCAGCCTACTTTTTTTGGGGAAAAAGGCTGACTGCCGGCACGATGCATGTTACCATATAATAATAGCACAATAAACCAATGAATACTGCCATACGTGAATACAATGTCAATTTCACTGAGTTCAACATTTTATAAATAGCGCCATCGCTATCTGTGATACCAATAATCAGAACCACACATGCATGTGCCCGAATTTGTCAACATACTGATTTTAATTATTCCGGATCAATAATTATCCTTCATTTACATAACCGTTAATTAAGTTAATCAAATTTATTCATTTAGCTATAATTAGCCCAAATAAATACTTCGTCCAGCCGATGTGGTTAACTTCTATACACAGTCCCTCTATCCCGTGTTCTATACTACTAATATTACAAGTAGTTGCTATATCAACATGACTGTTGGGTGGGACTCACCAGACGCCGCGCAAGAGAAGTTATGAAATACCTTTGTTGTTACTCATCCACGTTGTATATTTCAATTGCGCCTCCACAGACACAACATCGACTCCCTTGCTGGTTGTATTGGTCATCACTGAATTGATAATCAACGAACCAGACGACAAATGGATTCAAAGCGATGGCGGCCAAGCGCTCGATTTCACAGTGACGGTGTCGAGCACAAGCTACTCGTCTCACGTCTCGGGGGATGATAACTGGACTATTCAAGCGTTTGTCGCCAGTGTCGATAACGGGAATCCCTCATCCCCCGTGATTCAGGCACAGCTGAGCGATGTTTACCTCACAGCAGATTTGCCACCCGGCGGTAACTACACTTTTAGCGATATCGGCATAGCATTAGATCTCACCAAAGTCTCATGCTCCATCATTTCCCACTTCTGTGTCATGGTCGATCCTAGCACGAGTGCCAATTGGAGCCTCGATCCACAAAATAGCACGCACGTGAAGTGTGTAGGTGTGTATTGTACAGGTGAGAAATCAACTTGTTTACTAATGATGCTGACAAGATACAATATAGACGGAAATATATGATATTGATGTTTGATACTGCACGTGTATGAATGCTTGGATTGATGAACCAAATGATATCATGAACCAAAAACATTAAAGCGCGGGTGTCGTTACCCGCGCAAGCGTCAGATGGCCATAGCGTGTAATATTGTTTACAAATAAGCGTCTACCCATGAGCCTTTGCGTTTTAGCTTGTGTTGTTATCCTCGATTGGGACTCAATTCCCGCGCGTGCACAATTGATTTCTGTATTACACATTCTCTGATAATTTTAGCACGTACAATATGCGTATTAGTGTTTTTTTTCATTTGTCATGGAACGAATTCTATACGGTGCGGCCACGTTGCAAAAAAGACCATTTGTTTACAATAAATCATAATCCAATACAGTCGTCAACATTTTGTATTAAATAACAATATTATCTATGGCAATATTGCATTTTTAACTTTGATTATTATACACCTATACACCGGAAACAATCTTCTCTATTCCCAAAACTTGCGCGCACTTTGTGGATAACCTCATAGTATTTTTGAGTATGATGCTTAAATTTGTATTTGTTGTTTAAATTTGTATTTTTTGTACGATTTTCTATAAAATAATGCCCTTGATCTGGCAGCAAACACACCATTATTTGAAGAAATATATAAAAACTTTACTGCACATGCGCCCAGGTTTGCCTATACATATAGATAATTAAAGGGGCACTTCCAGTTAAGCCTAATCTCACAACAAATTTACTTTATGGATTAAAATTACAATGGATAACAAAAGATAGATTAACTTTGTAAACAACATAAACAATAGTGTGTCACGATTCTTTGGTGCAATCACAGTCCCTCTATCGGGACTGTGGTGCAATCCATGCGATTGCGCGGTTCCCCCTTTATAAAACCGAAAATGACATAATATGATGGCATTCTAAAAAGTGGCTAACGTTGAAGTCATTCTAAATGTTCAATAGTATTGTATTCACTGTAGAGTAAATTAAAACAAAACAAGCACAGTAATCGTTCAACGAAGTATTCAGCTACACAAATATCCATGCGATGTGAATTAATAATATATACCAACAATCATGCGCATGCGCGACCAAAGGAACGCCTTTTAATAGTTCAAGATAAATCTGATGTTCATGTGTATAATAACATTCAGTAAGCTATGCTCTACGTAAGCGTGATCCACAGAAGGTGGGTTATTGTTTCTTTTTTAAGGCACTGCAGGTGAAGTGTGGAATTGTACAAATGCCTACACGCGATGCAGACGTGGTAAACAGACTGACGGGAGTGACACTAAATTAAGTAGAGGGCATGAAACCTATTCAACTTCGAAAGCAATTGTAACACCCCCACCTCATGTTCTCATATTACTATATAATTGAAAGCTATCGTCCCGTGTCTATCTCGTCCCGCCATACATTACTCCATGTATGTTCAACTAACTAAAATGTTTTTTTTTTCCCAAACAGATGGAGGCAACCAAATCGGCCCTGAGATGAACGTAATGATACTGTTGCCAATTATAGCATATTTATGCAGTAAGCCGTGATACTGTCTTGACTATATATAGTGATGTCGATAACATGGTATATTGTGTGCGTAGTATCTTTGCGTCTATTCAGTATTGTACACTGAGAGAATATAGTCAATCAGGAACACTTCTTGCTTGAACACACACTCTACCTGCCTGTTATTCACAGTCGCCAGAGTGACTGTAGCGCGTGGGACGTCACCAAATGCAATAACGCAGTTGACTTTGTGAACGTTGGACAGCAGATGATCTGAATAAAAAAAATGTTGCATATTATGTTTTGTCGTTAATTAGATCGCACCATTCCATAAATATGTCTTTGTTTGTTCGATTTGGACATTAGTTGATACATGGAGGTATATTCACAGCGCTTTGCATAGAGACGAATATGACACTGTCTTTGCCATTGTGATAGAAATGTCGTGGGAGGGCGCTACTTGATACATATGCCATTTGTAGCAGAAACTTGAAGAGTGTCGTGAATCTGACGATCTCTATACATTAACACATTGCTTACTGAAAACTCCACATGCACACCAAAATCTACGGGAAAAGGGAGACAGCTGGCAATGTGTTTGTCACTGTTACGTAGAACTCTCTGGTTGAGCTCTTCAAAATTCAATTATCATACATGTCGCGCCCTTCATCCTAGCGACGAAGCGCTTCTAATCGTCGATATAACCGTTAACTGTAGTTGTCCATTAACAAAGCAAATATTGTTTTTGAGAGCGTTGCAGTATGAACGTATTGAGGGTCAGCAAAGGGTATTTTCGTAACCTGTAATCAATAGTTTTTATTTTCGCAATTATGAAATGTAAATGAATAAAACACAATTTCGTAGACATGGGCAAGGTGCAAAATGTAATAATGCATAATGGTATTTTATTCATCTGTAATTTGTACAAAAAAAACTTATTTTTTGTAAGCGTATAAAGCATTTTCCACATTAAGTGTCGTAATTCGTAGGCAATTTCCAACTTGTAATTTCTCTTTTGAAGTCCGTCACAAATTATCAAATATATTACAAGACTGTTAATTAGGAATTTGCTTTAAACCGTTTTTTTTTTTACTGTAAATGGAACTTTTTATTGCCTGTAAATACGTAAAATACCTTTTTTTATTTCCTGTACAAGCTACCCCCTGGCCCCGTATACACAACGGAACACGTAATGTCTGAATCGTCGATAATAAAGTCATAAGCACTTTGCTGAGAGCCTCACACACATGATAAAATGTGTCATTTTGATTTTGTTATACCAAAAATTATTCTAGGCTCTCAATCCAAAGATATTTCATTACTAGTAATCGGTATTTACCTTTTCTGTATCTAGATTTATCACTTGGACAAAGAACAGCAGCAAATTCCAGTAAGGAACAAGTGAGAAATTGTGTTGGTAATTGATAAACCAGAAGACAGACGGCCAATCAGTTTTGTTAACTGTGGCGAGTTAGTCTGCATTCTCCACAAATTACCTTCCAGTTTGCTGAAAACTATCAAAAACGAGGTTTGAAAATTGCTTTCAGTCAAATTAGGATCATTTTCTCAGCTCATGTAGAACCCATCTAAGTATAATTATATAACCCCAACAATACTTTTTTTTTTCTATCCATCAGCCTGCACTGGGATTTTTGAGCATGGATTAAATTTAATGATATATATGCTTGCATTACATTATCAAACTGTTTGAGCAAAGATACTACTCTGTGTCAGGAAATAGCACTGACATAGTCCTATAGACATTCATGTATTGACTTTAACAACCAACCACATGATGTCCCACCAATTTATTCGTCTCCAAATCAATTTGGCCCACAAGTTGACTCATTCCAATTTAATTCGTCTGATTTACACCAACTTACCAGGTACCAACAAGATATAACAAACTGTATCCAATTGGTTGTCAACGTTACAAGATAAAATATATTATACTTTTGATAATCACAGCTTACAAAATTTATTGCAATCTATAGAGAGTATATTTATTCTATTATTAATACAGATACAAATATACAGGACAGAATTAATTCTTTAAATAATTACAATACAATAAACTCTGTCTAATTGTACGCCAAAAAGTGAGAAATGAACTTTTCAATGGCTCAATATAGAAACCTTTACAGCAAGTCTCATTCATAAGTATTGGGGCAGCCAATTTGAAAACTCGCTAGCGAATTTGCTAACTTGTTGAATGTGAATTTGAATGTGAAATCGCTATCCAACTGTTATATAGATTCTTCCAGAGTGGGTGTGACCAGCAGACGGTGCCAGCAATATTCGAAAGCCAACAGTTTAGACAAAACCAAAGCAGTTAGCAAATTTTCTAGCGAGTTTGCAAATTGGCTGCCCCAATATTTCTGGGCCTTGCTGTAAGCAAATATGGCATACTATGCCAGAATAGCTGGCTGTCGTTCAAACAGAGTTCGGTTCCCACAGGTATATGTACATATTGATACATAGGTAAATTGAAAGCAGCTCCAAGTTTGAATTATTTGAAAGATTTATATCTTAGTATACTTCAGAGACAATGCATAAAGATATAATAAAAAAAAATAGCATGAATACAATACTCATACAAAAAAATGATAATCAAATCAATGATGATATGATAATGATATCAAACATTTTTTAAGTAACAACCAAGTTAGGTAAACCATAACAAACCAAATTATACCACTGTCTACTAGTAATACTATCTTCATCCGTACCATCTTCGCCTTCCTCATCACCTTTACTAATATCAACTTTGATTTCTGGTTTGACAGGAGGCTGTTTTTTCTGACTTGTTGGCCGACTTCCATCCTTTCTTTTACCAAGCTTACTGTCTTTACCATCCTTATGTTTCTCCTCTTTCTCGACTTTACTGTCTTTTCCTTCCTCTCCTTCTTCCCCTTCTGTCTCATCCTCTCCAGGTGCTTTCCAGTTTGGAATAAACATTCTGCGGGTCATCTGGCCGGTCGTTCTACCCAGTTCGAGTATACCTGAAGTATGAAAGACAGCATTTGAAGAATGGCGAACATAACTAGAATCTAAGAGAATACTAGACTAACAGACATACAAGACTAGAAAACTACACTGTATGATGATCAGATATATTAGAATAAATAAACATTAGGTTCTAGAATATAATATAATTTGATGAAAATAAACCACAAAAAAAAAATGAATGAATGAATGAAATGTCAAAAGTCACTGAATTTTCTACCACATCCTCAAACACCAGCATGCTATTTTGTTGTGATTGGCTTCTATTGGGATGATTTCTGGATATTGTCATTTTCAAGTATGTATCTCTAGTTAAGTTGTGTTATTCTCCACAGAAATGATCAAGTATTTAGGACATTTGTAAGAATAATCTGCTAAATAGTAGAACACCTGAATGGAATGTTTATTACAAATAAATAAAAAATCAAAAAATGTTGCAGAAAAAAAATATATAGATATAGAGAATATAGAATTACTATCACCTTTCATTGCTGTGTTGAACTTATCAGAATTGTCACTCAGAGTACAGTGCCACTGGTTAGATAAAACACAACCAACACCAGTTAAACTCAGTAACATTGCTGTCTCTACAGGTCTCTCTAAAGACAGATCAGTTGTGCTGTGAATAAACAAACCAGAAATCAACCAATCAAATTACGAACTAAATAACCTACATGTATAAATGAGTCCCACTCAATGACAATGTGCCCTTAGCAAGCAACTTGATATAATGGCTGCTTCAATGCAGGAGTGTATTGACGGGCAAGCAAAATACAACAATAACCTGATAAACTTAAGTATATATTTTGATTGGGGGGGGGGGGGGGGGTTAGTTGAAAGCTTGCAGTAATGATGAAGTATAGATATGATTGTGATGAACAGGCTGTCCATAATGTAGGTAAAACCATAGTCCCTCCTTTGTTTGTAAACCAACTAAATTTCTTTCAAACATGAATGTCATGAATAAATCATAACACGCATATTATTAACACTGCACAGAATACTCAACAATTAAAGGGCGGTAGTCGTCGCGCTCGGCCCTTTTCGATATGGGACTCATAGCAACGTACACACCATGTGTAAAATACATTGCTTGTTTGCATGAAATTTGAATAAAATGGAATGCTGCACGACGACCACTGACCTTTAATAATTATTGAGAATAGGGGTGACATTATATTCACATGCATGTCTATGGAACACACTTCTGGCACTTTGCAACCCATGTCGAGCATTGTATACAAAATTGAAGTTAATGAAACCTCAAACAATGGTTTCCAGACTGGCGGGAGAGGGACGGTAGTAAAACAGAACATGTGTACCGATGTGAAGTATTGTGATACCCTATGGTAGGCAACTTGATATTTTGGTATTCATCACAAGTCCTGTCAAAGTTTAAATCACACACTGAATCATATATCTTACCTTTTGATCACATCAATTTTAGACTGTCTCAAGAAACTCTGGTTGGTTTGGACTTGGTCTAACAGCATAACAAATAAGCACTCTAAAACATAAAAAAATATGGGTGAAATAGCTATGTTTCATATTTAATGCATGAATGAACAGACAATGTGCCAACAACCTCACTCATTGTTAGAATATATATATTTTTTTAAATTAGCATCTTGAATTAATAGTGAAATTACAGATTAGAAAATTAGCTAAAAAAAAAACATGTTTTACAGTATGTATTATAAAAACAAGATGAAAAAATCAATATGCTAGAGAAAATGCCTTCTATATTCCGTTTTGATTGTTAAATCTATTACACTAACCTGAGAGGTTCATTGGGATGAGTTTTTCTGGCGGGAGATATGATAAGAACTTCTCCATTCCATACATAATAAATGCAGTTCCATCTGTTAATTGCATCTCCCATTCACCAGCACTGACAAACAAAACAATCAACTCCCCAGTTAGTTTACAGGTATGTGAATTTGAAAGGATAAAACTGGCAAATGTTGCATACACAGTTTACAAGATTCTACTCACAAAAGTACAGTTAAAAATTGTAAACACACTTCAAAACTTGCTATTACCTATAGAAATATACAACTGCTTTGCTTACCTTGGTACATGCTCTTTACCCACAATTCCTTCCCATCTACCAGTGAATTGGCTCTGATACTTCTTCAAGGCCTCTGACATAATCTCTATAGGACTGTAAACTTCTGTGAATATTAAACAATTATGTATTGTGAAGTTTTACACAAAGATAGAAATCAAAGAAAACAATCTGATGAACAGTTCCGAAGAGAGTAACAGGCAGCTCACTCTTATCATATGGTGAACATTGCTAACTATTTGGGTTCCAAGCCTCATTTTCGCATTGATGGAACGTATCGCTGGTGAATTGTACACATTGTAATGTTGGGTGGGATGGCAGTCAGCAATGGCCGCTACATGAAAAGAGTGAATTCGACACAACAAGTATGTACTGTAAAAGAGCTGCATACATATTAGGTAATCAGCACTTTGAAGTACTGTAAAATACTTTATTTTCGCTTGGAATTAATTTTCGCTGAAAGAATGATTCAGTGAAAATAAAATCCAGTGATCATACCTTTTCTCATTTACATTCAACTTGTCAAAAATCAGTGAAAATAAATTCCATACAAAACACCCAAAAAGTCTTTTCAGCAAAATTAATTTCAGCTAAAATAAAGTATTCTACAGTATCTAAAATTAACATATTCAATAACCACTGACAATGCATTATAATTTTGTGAAAGTAAATTAAATATACTCACCGTTTTCAGAGCATTCATCAAAGGGATCAACTACGTCTGTAGCAACCATAGTTAAGAAGATAAACAGAACTTGGAAGCAGAAAACTACCGGTACATACAAAACACTATTACATGATACTGATACATTTTATTAGGTAACAGCAGACATCCCCTCCCCCTAACTGACAGTTTCTATCAGTTTAAAAACATCACCATATTTACATTTATTAGTAGCGCATGTGTATATGTAAATGACGGGCTTGTCTATGGTCAAAATAAGTAATATTCAAATAATCCAACATACAGTGAATGTAATTGTTTGGTCATATGTGCTTCTAATAAAACAAATAAGGTATATATACATGTATGACATGAGAAAATATCAAAAAAAAAAAAAAAGCAGAAAAATTGGATTTCATATGTCCTTTTAAATTATCAAAATTCATTACATTTTTAACTTCTCTTTCTATTTAATCAGCTGCCATACCTTGCCCTATGTGATATTTTGTGAAAGATAGACTGGAGTAACAAATAAAATAAAGAAGTAATAGATAAAGGATACACCTAAAACCATGTGTATCGAGTGGCAGGCAACCAGTCGGTATATTTCTATCTATTGGAACCTACAGAGAAAAAATAAAACTGTTATAAGATAAATTCCTAGGGCACTATACATTCATTTTGAAAAACTGCACTTTAACCTCATCTATTATGATAATGGAATGATCTAAACTGCACCAATGTAACAATGCTGTCAAGTCCAGATTGGACAAAAACCAAAGTTGTAAGTCATCTTGCTAACTGACTGTCCACATAATTCTTAAAATGGCTGTAACATATTGCCTACTGAAGACCTTAATGGACAGCAAAATGAATGGGAAAATACAACATCAGCAGATAATGTTAATAATGCACTCACCATCTTGACATTTTTACTTTTATCTTTAGCTGCAGTTTTACTGGCTTTAGCCTTAGCTTCTTTCTTCTTTTTGTCTTCTCCTTCTTCTACAATAACAATTCCATTTGTAAGACAAGCAATGATATTGATGAAAGCTGGTATAAACCTCTGGTACATGTACATTAAATCAATTTTAAGCAGCAAGCAATGAATTTGTTTGTGATATTGAATTTATTTTATTTTGTGATTTCTTAGACAAAATAAAATCCCCCTAGTTATTGTAAACAACTTTACTGTCACGGGAACACTTTTTTTCATGAATCAGTGAAAATCACAAAATTTTATAGCTGTGATAATTTCTCTCGGGGGGGGGGGGGGTTATATAACACGAAATGTCAGCAACTATCACGAAATATTATCTTCTCAAATGCCATATGAGTTAAGCGATTTACAGTAATTTGCAGAATAGTACAGTGAACACTGGAAAGTATTGAGAACATTGTTTAGTTTGTAAGGGTATCTAGGGAATTCAGAGTGAAATTGGCGTGTATGTGCTTACTGTGGGAACATTTGTCATGTCAGTGCATCAACAGTGAAATGTGCTACATAGCACAGGAAATTAGAGAGTGACTGAGAACAGAAATGTGGTAAATATCAAAATACAGTATGACTATTAATGTGCGTGTACATGTAATTTTGCAGCTTTACAAAATATTGCAGCATACCTTCTGGCTCCCGATGAATCCTATTGTACAGCATCTGTAGGGAGAAGTCTCTTGATAGAGAGAATATGCTAGGTAGTTGGAACATAGCTAAAGCCTCTAAAGGTAATTCCAGCAACCATTTATCTGCCAGGATGATCACATAGTCTTCTATTGGCTGGCTGTCTTTGCCACTCATTGACGTGGATAAATCAGGTGGTCTGTGGTAGTGAGAAAGAAAATACTGATTGGCTGAACGAGGTCTATAAGCCAAGAATTCATTTATATTTGAACCATTTTTAGATCAAACTTGTACACGACACATTGCATTGCATTACAGTACAGTACAGTGCACAAGTATTGTTTTTTTCCTCTGATATTATTTCAATTTTTATGAGTATTGAATTGAAAACTGCTAGGCATACCCAAGCAGCTGGCCAGTATTTTGATGAATATAGACTATAAAAGGACAGAGAATGCATACCTGAGTGCATGTTCAAGCACAGCTGACACTGGTCTGAGATAATCCTCCATTGCAACCAACAATTCAATAAATTTGTCTCGCAGTCTTTCTTCTTCTTTTATTATCTCATCTGATAGCTCCTATAATTATGACAATCGAATTAAAAATTTTTCAAAGAGTGGCATGGTGTAGCAAGCGATATGCATTGGCTGATCACTTATAGCATTGTAGTTTCTGCTCACTTTAGAATAAAGGTTTGGGAGTTTGCAAAATTGAACACCCTCCCCTGGGTGAGAGAGGGACAGTAATTGTCTCCTTTGGTTTCATTAACCCTTTCAACACCATCATTTTTTGCTGCCAAAATATTGCCGCAACATTTTCTATGTTTTCATAATTTTGGACCAAATGAGCATAATTTTCCAATTAATACAGATCTTGATCAAAGATTTTGAAAAAAATATGGTGAAAAGTGGCTTTGGCATCTAACAGGCTATTAAGAAAAACTGTCTACTAGTTTGTGTTCAACAAAATTATGTATAAAATTTGACAAATGCCTTATTACAGCCGTTCTGAGAATTATCCGGACAGTCAGTTAACAAAATGACTTGCAACTTTGCAAAACACTTTGGTCTTTGCCCAATCTAGACTTGTCGGCGCCACTTGATTGACGGGCGCGTGGTTTGGGATTACTATTTCATAGGGGTTGTCGGCATGGTGTATTGCAAGTATTATCTAGCGTGCGTTTACAGAAACCATTCTTTGTTTTTTTTATATTTATATTGTAGTTATTTTCAGTAATTTTAAAAATTGCAAGTTGCGTGTTGCTTAAATTTCTCGAAAATGTCAACCCCTCGCTCATTTTAGTCAGTTGTACCTGTTACAAAAATGCAAAAGACATAATAACGGTCGTCATACCCTCGTCATTTTCAAACTGCAGTTGAAAAAGTGATTTGCTCAAGGAAGGCACTTTTGATTTGACAAAGTCCATCAAACCGTTATACTCAAGTTTTTCGTCTGTGTATCCCTGACGTACTCTCCTACCTTGGTATAAAATCTGAATTTGAAACATAATGCACCAGTAATGTAAAAACAACTTTTAGTTTGCCTCAAAACTGTCACGAAACTGCAGCGCGTCCAATGCGAAGGAACTCAGTTTTGAGTCTTCCCGCCTACGACGAGTTCATTAATACCCGGGGTTACTCAACACTCGGGAGTTGTTTTGCAAATTGCGCTATGTCAGGTGGACTCAGACAGTTATACCAATTTAAAATAACACTTTGAATGCATATACAACATATAACCTGTTAATGTATGGTACCCAACGCGTGTCGTTTTAAAAACAGCGTTTTACCCACATCTATCAAGATAATGAAATGCCCCTAATTGTGGGCGTGCCAATACAACGATACAATACAAGTCTAGATTGGAAAAGATCCAAGTGTTTTGCAAAGTTCCAAGATATATTGCTAACTGACTGTCTGAATAATTCTCAGAACGGCTGTAAACTGCCAAAATGCCACTATGATAGACAGATCAAAGTGCTGCCCTGTCAGGTTGTCCAAAAAATGGAATATGGTTCCTCCTCATGTGTATGGTATGTATGCACACACCTTGGGAGATTTTGTCTCCAAGTTATCTTCTAGGTTTTCCAGCATCTTTTTTCTCTGTGCTTGCTGTGATCTCTGATACTCAGCTTTCAATAACATCTGCATCACATCAAACTTGAATTGACGAAATTTTCTCAGTAAATCGTCCAAGGCTGTGGGTTCCACTATGGTTCTTACAACTCTAGCTTTGGAACCTTGGGCGGCACCGGCTTTAGGACGCGACTCTTTTCCTCCTCCTGATTTTGGTTTATCCAACAAGGCTCCATAAAGTAAAGATCTGGTGAAGTGGAAAAAATAAGAAAATAACATTCAAACGTTATGGCTGGCATGTGTTTCAATTCTTTGTACTGGGGAGCAATGAGTGCATAGAGTATTAAAGTTCTCATCTGAGCTGACCAGTGATTAGGTGAAATTTTTATTCAGAATTGTCTGTATGCAAAACTGGGAACATATTAGACCTATCTGGTAATTTGAAACTACCTTGATTGCTAAAATAGAAGTGTTTCTCCCAATAGGGGATACTGAGTAAGCCATACAAATCATAAATTGTTTACCTTACAATCATGCCAACTGAGCAGATATGTTGAAGAATTTTAATTTGTGATTGTATATCAACTACATGGTAGTACAACTATGATGACACAGGATAACTATATAAGAATTTATTAGAAAATACTAAATTGAGTTCCATGGTCCTATAATACTTACTTATCCTGTGAGTGTTGTAACATCAAGATAGTGAAATTGGACGGTAGTTCTTTGATGATCTCCATATGGTGTGGAGTGACAGTCAAATGCTTCCATGCCTGTCAAGTAATAATCAGTATGAGTAGAACTATTACAACTGCATGTGCTATTACAAGCACATAAATGACATTTACCATAACAGTCTATGGGACAAGAGTTTATATACGGTACATAGTTATCACATTTTAAGCAAACATTCCCCTACAAAATCAAATTTATGACGGGTTTTTAGGTTTCAAAAAAGGGCAGTTCAGGTGATTTCTTTTGATAACTTTAGCCAATCGTCATTTGAGCTGTTCAAAAGGCATAGTATTGTGCCTATTGACTACAGAATTTCATATTTTCTAGGTATATTTATGTATATGGCAACCAACAGCTTCGTGCTTTCATATTTAAGAGAGATGTTTAAACTTACTAGTATCTCAAAAATTCATAAATATAGTACAAGTTTCTCTCCTAACAATAATTTATGCATTTCTAAATTCATCCATGGGTCAGAGGGCATTTCAGTATAGAGGGGTAATGCTATGGAATAACATGCCATCTCATATTAGAAATTCAGCATCATTAGGCATCTTTAAGAAACCATACAAATTATATCTTAGTGAGAAATTTGTTGTAAATGACTCAAGCCAATAGTGTGTATAATGTTGAATTTTTAATGTATTTTTCTTCTACAGAGGGCCCAATATAAATTACTTTATTGCATTTTGGCCTACTCTTTAAATAAAGTGTTAAATAAAAATTAAATGAATAAACAAATAAAATTAGATATAACAGCCTCCTATACAGTACAAATATTCACTAAATTGATGTTGTCATCAAATACACATTGTGGATAATATTAGTTATTTACAGCAGGCTTTTAGCTAGCTGTTTGTCTGCCTGTCTTTTTAGACAGGAACTTAACATTTTAGACAGATACAAACTTGTCCAATTTTCATTGAAAATTACCTATAAATTACAAAATTACTATTAATAATCAACAAAAAATACACTAAGTCTATGGCTACAGACTAGCAACTGCGGTTTTTCATTTTGATAAAATATTTTAGACAGGCACTGCCAATTTTCTGGCTATAGTTTTAATCTACAGTAGGATACAACCCCAAATAATAATTTATCAAATACATAATAAACTTACTTCAGACTCTTCTTGTAGATGACTATTAATTGATTTCATAATGCTGCTTCGCACTAGGTTGCTTGTGACATTATCTGACAGCAGGTGTTGGCGTTGGTGAATCAACGCTGCTTGTTGTGAAGTGGTCGGATCACGCTGGGCTCTACACAATACATTTTCCAAACTCAAAGAAGCTTGACAACTCTGCAAAAATGTATTCAAAATTAATATCAACGACTCAGATTAACTGAATGCTTCTGCATATAGGATAAATTGTGAGAATTATGCTATGTCAGAAAGATTCAGAAATAGCACATTTTGTAGATATTGGCGATGTAGGGACTTCCATAAAGAATGCGTCAATCCACAAAGAATTACATGTATGAGATGAGCCGGTGTACATCTAGTACAATAATGGAAAAATGATAAAACACTTTGTAGAAAAATAAAGGGTTCCTCACTCACCTGATAAATTGCCAAGTATTGAGTGGCAGAGCTTGGATCAAACTGTCCACAAACCTCTACCATTTCTAAACAAGCTGCTGATACAATATCCTAGAAAAGAAACCCGAACATGATGGAATAAATAAGACATACAAGCTACTGTAATACAACAACTCATGTCCTGATAACACTATATGTACAGTATGCATTTATATATTACAGCATAGCAATCATCAATAATGAATGTTAGTTTTGCAAATGAAATTAGTTTGATTCAGGTAAAAGCTTTGTGAATGATAATCAGGTCAACCTACTGTGTATCCTTTCTGTAAGGCAAGGTGAACACATTGACTGAGGACTTCACTGGCCTGCGCTAGATAATGATCACATAGTGCTTGGTCACTCTGTAACATAGAAAAACAAGTCAATATATAGCAACAATACATCTCCACATTAATTAATTAACTAAAATTAATTAGTTGATCGATTAGGTAATTTCTAATTAACAATTAATTCATCCCTCACCTTCATCTTGTCTGCTATCATTGAATACTTGATGTACTGTTTAGAGTTAGCGTCTAAGTCATTTTGATCGTCTAAATGTTCGGCCTCCACACCACTACCGACACTCTCTCTACCATCGCCTGATTTATGTACATCTGCTAGTGGAGCTGGTGGAGGTGCAACAGGTGGTCCATCACTCTGTGATAAATGCTGAAATACATGTAGTATTTCTTTTTTAAATCTAGTCTCTCAGGTTGAATACCAACATTACCTGCAGTGCTTTTTAAAGATTATATTTAAAATAATAAATTGTACCTAGGTCTTATAACAAGTGGTCTAAAATATAATACTTTATAACTGTGTATTCAGCAGTCAAAAATATTACTAGTGGCATTACCAGCATTCCCAAATTTTAGAAAAAAATCACTGATAAGAGTGCTAAAACATTCCCTAATGTAAGATAAGCAAGGAAATGCTCTATGAACACATGAAACGTGCATCAAACTGGCTGTAAATATCACAAGAGATTCATACATGAGACCAACTACATTACCAGGTTCTATAGCATCTTCATACAACCATTGAAGGTACACTACTTTGTCTAATTGGCAATGGAATACGTTTGGCATTGAATATTATATAGCACAGTGACAAGTTCATGAATATTGTCAATACGCTATATTTACCATATTAGGTACTAAGTTACCTACCATATCATGTACATCCCACTGAGCTGCTGCATCAGGAGCTGCATGTAAACCTAGCATACGTAAACATCTACCAATGTTATACAAACTCTGAACAAACAAATAAAACAAATATGTCAATTTTATCAATTTACATGGTGATGTTGGCAGTTGCTGCATTAAATTTGTGAGCAACACAATTGTCAATATAAAACATCCAAAATGGCAAAAAAAGGAAATGTTCCATTACTGTAGTTTTATATACTGTATATATATATTTCTGCATATCACAGAGTCTAAATAATAGTAATTATTTTTTAAACAAGCAGCCTGACTCACTTTTTACCAAAAATTACAAAAATATTCATCAAAATTAGAGAATTAAAGATATCATCACGAAATGAACAAATCTGAGAAAGGTCCACATGTAGCATCTATATATGTAATATCAAAGCAATCGTACTTGCGGTTTTTAGCAAAAAGTCGAAAATGTCACTTTTTACAAAAAATGACAAAAATATTCACCAAAATTAGAGAATTAAAGATATCATCACGAAATGAACAAATCTGAGAAAGGTCTACATGTAGCATTTATATATGTAATATCAAAGCAATTGGACTTGCGGTTTTTAACAAGAAGTCGAAAATATCACTTTTTACCAAAAATTACAAAAATATTCACCAAAATTAGAGAATTGTCGACAGCGGAGCTAAAAATAGAAGACAGCATGAATCTGATACTAAATTTTAATAAATTACCTTTGCTTTCAACTCAGTGATGGAAGCAGCCATATTGTGAGAGCTGGTTAGCTGTAGTAGAGCCATCTCACCTAGGCAACTGAAAACACAATGGAGTGAATACATCAACTATTGAACACATTGAAGGCAATGTTTCTTGATTATACATACACAATCTTCTATTAGAAGAGCTCTAATAAAGCAGTATGGGGTGAAAAAAAATAATTTGGGGGATTTTAATAACAGTGAGCTCATACTGATTAATTTAGCTGGCTTAAATCTACCTTAGCTTGCTTTCAAAACTCCACATATCTAAATTGTTGAAAGTAACCTGCCTAAATATGTCTCATATTTCTCATAATAGTAACTTAGGTAAACATTACAAAAAATAAGTTGTAATTATTTATGACAATGATACTAACTTTAAAAAAAATATTTTTTTTTTTATGGAAATGTAAAGCCAGCTTGGAAGTTAAGTCACACCTGGACTGTACTGTGAGTGCGTGCGTGTGATTTTAATATGATATAAATGATATCACAAAAGGAATGAATCTACACACCTTGCAGTATCCTGCCATTCTTTGTCCACATTGCTGAGTACAGGTGTAGCAGACACAAACTCTTCTACAGTCTGTAAGGTAGACAGAAACAAATAATGATGAAAATCACATTCCAGACAAGACAAATTCCAGCTACAATGATAATTCTTAGAAGAAAAATTAATTTCATTTTAATACATGTTGACACGTACCTTAATGATAGATGCTTTCCTAGCTTCAGATAACTGATGTTGTCTTTTTTCATTTGCATAGATAACAAACATATCAATTAACAGCTCAGCATAGGTTATCTTGATGGCAACTACTTCTCTCTGCAACGGCAGACTCATGTTACGCATCTATTGAAAAAAAGAAAGAATAGAATGTATTTTCCAAAGTAATTTGTAAACTCTGTACCCAATCCTAGAAAGAATTAAAGAAAATTTAGGTAATTTTGAGTAAATTTGTTTACTAGTGAATGAATTCTGTTTTGAAACTATGAATAATATTGAATCTAATTTTTTTTTAAATTAGGACAACATAATATATAAAATACGGCATTAAAGTAGAAACTTGACACATTTCCCATGTGAACACCAATGGGCAGGGAGGTTGAAAATGTCAGACAAAATTAGTACATTTCTCTTATTGGGACATAACTGTATGTATCTACATTGCATGGACATTTGAGAGTCATTATTACACCTACTTCTTGCAAAGATGACAGAGTGACCACATCTTGTAAAATCTCATCGCCAACACTGACAGCTTTATGCAGGATTTTCTTGGCCTGTAACAGGAATCCATGTTGCTGCTCTTTGTCGATAGAATCACATGCAAACAGTCGGAGCACACCAGCGTGCTGCTGAAGTATTTTGATGGCATCTCGATGATGACCACAATGAAGCAGTTGATCGACACTTTGTTGAAATCTCTACAAAATAAGAGAATATATAGGACAAGGTAAGTGCAACCTTTTCACCACCAGACTTTCTTGCCCAAATTTTTCTGCACTATTTTTTTTATATTCTTCAATATTTTTAGTTATGAATCCTATTTTTGGAGACAACAGACAAAATTTGAGTCAATTCTCAGTTTTTACTCAAAGTTATTTTTGTCCCAATCTTCTGAAGGAAAGTGCAGACTATAAACAGGACTATTTCTTGAATTTGTGCTGAAAAGAGGGAGTTGCTGGTGAAAAGGTTAATACAATGGTGCTTCAAAGACTGCCATACATTTCTGTTTCTATCAATTTACAAATAGCCCACAATTACCAATTACATTGAACAAATTTCATTTTAATTTGCTTTTCACAAAGGCTTGCAATATAATTTATTGTTATTTAGTATTATTGTTAACGAAATAGAAACTCAACCAACAATATTGAAATACAACTCACTGTTTTGTTAACAATGTAGCAATATAGATCTCAGCCTACCATTACAAACTGTTATTAACTGTTACAATATTGTTATTTTGCAAAACTGTGAGGTATATTGCAATACTACTGGTTAGATTACTCTCTTTCTCACAATGAGCAATGGAGATGTACAAGATTGGGATTAAATAATACACACCTGACATGCTGTCATCAATTCCTTGTTAGCTTTAGTTTTCATTGTATTACCACTCTCTGCTAACACATGACTAACTTGTATAGATGCATATCTGCCAAATATTAACAATAAAATATTGAGTTATAGTGAATATTAGTACGTAAATATCAAAACAAAATACAATATACATAATAAAAGACATTTTTGCATACTTAATTAATAAACAAAATGACACAGAATTGCTGAGCACTATACATTCCTTTCACACTGACTATATAGTTGCTTGGACACTTTAGAGGTTGGATAACATGTGGTATTATGAAAGTACATTATTATTTCACTTGGAATTTATTTTTGCTATTTTCGCTGAAGGAATGACTCAGTGAAAATAAAATCCAGTAAATATACCTTTTTTTTCCTATATTGACATTTAACCCATCAAAAATCAGTGGAAATTATTACAAAAGAAAGAAAACTAACTCCAGCTAAAAAAAGTATTTTACAGTATTGTGAAATGATATTGCTGGCGATAGAATATTACATAATTTTACTTTAATTTACACAGCAATAACTTGTGAATATCCAAATGTAATGTACTGGTATAATAAATTGAGAGTACTCACTTTGCCTCTAGAGTAGCTTTGATGTACAAGACCACAGATGACTTATTGGGTCTCTGCAGCGCAATATCGTTAAATGTTGCCACAGCTTTGAGTACTACGGCCCTGGCTTTGTTGAATCTTTCTGAGTTCTCACTATCACCCAAGATTGCATCGACAAGGAGTAAAGTTGTACGCAACCAGAATAGTTCATCACATGGCAATACCTGTTTCAGATAGTGAATATACATAGTTTTATTATACATTTACCATGTAGCACAGAAAACACCATGATACTCCATAAAAAGCTGCATCAGCACTCATTCCAAAGCTGTAACAGCACTTGTTTACATTGGATGCAGAAACACTGTAGCAAGTGGTGTAAATAGAATCTCACCACTAAATATTCACATCGCAACAAAATAGTTTTTGTCAGTTTTGGCTATAATCTCTCATTAAATTATCAGAAAAAAATGAATAATAATATTACTATCCTGATAATATTTGTACCCAAAAATATACACTCAGACAGTATAGGGTTTGCATCAATCTACGTCTAAATGCATACTTGCATACTTTGAGGTATTCTCGTTACAACCTAATATTATAATGTGCATAACTAAGACAAGTTGCAAAGTAAGACTTTTAAGATATTTAAAAAATTTTTTAGCATCTACTTTATTTATAAATTACAAACAAGGAAGAATTAGCATGTCCATTTCAAGTCTGGAGACATGCATGTGATACTAGAAGTTATCATTACTGCTTTTTTTACTTACAAATCGCTATTTGAGACATTATTCTTATCAACACTACAAAGTTTTACGTAATATCCCCTAAAATCAAAGTGGCAATGACCTGAGTCATTCCATAAAATAAATATAAAGTTTCTCTTATTGTTTTGGGATAACAATAAATGATGATGATGAAAAGTATCTTGTTTTGATAATGACAAATGGGGTCGTGTCGAAGACATAACTCACCTGGGCTTGATTTAACAACTGAATAACCTGGCCCATATTAGCTTCATGGTATGACAGTCTAGCAAGATGAAACAACACCTGTGCCTCTATCACTTCATCATCAAATGCCAAGGCTGATAAATGTGCTTCATGTAACATCTGACGAGCTGTCTGATAATGACCCTGTCAAGAAAAGCAAGCAAATTAAATTATCAGCCATATATCAACACACATACCATGTAGTGTAATCTACATGCATAAAATGGACAGGTCTGTGCTAGTTTCATGTGATACTCACCAATCTAATGAGGATTGCAGCTTCATCTGTCCACATTTTTCTCAGATTCAAACCACTTAGGTGCATACTTAATCCTTTTACTGATTCTTTAATATCCGTCTATAATGTAAAGAGACTTGTATTCATTCATTGAGAACTTTAATTATGAACAGTAATGATACATTTTGCTGATTTCAAGTCTCAAGCAGCTTCTATCTGGCAATTGTATCTACTTTTAAAGCATTGATTATTTATTGCATTACAGCAGAATAAATTTATATGAACATGTAAAATTATGAATTACGATTTGTTTTGCATCTAAAATAATAGTGTTACATTAGAATGTACATCTTACCTTCTGATCAGGTGGTGTGAAACTTTTAGATTGTCGTAACCTAGATTCACTTTCATCAAACCTAATTTGTTTCTGCGATTCTTGCACTCGAACTTCTTCCTTTCGTACTTGGATTTGCTTTTCTTTCCATTTAGAGATCTCCTCACGAGATCTGAAAACAAAAAAACAACAAATAAAAGTTGTTTCTGTGATATCAACACAATGTGAATGGTGTCACAACTAGTAACTATATTTAAAACTTTTTAAGTTAACTTCTAGTGGTACATTTCACAACAAATCAGTTTTAAATTAGCAGAGGAAAGAAAATCAATGACGAGCAGATCCAGGCATACGCCCACTTATGCCAATACAATACTCAGAAATTACCAAAAATAATTCTCCAGAATTCAAATGGTATAACAAATATTTCAGTCTTTAGTGGTACTCAGTGTCAAAACCTGGATCCACCTCTGTATGGCTAGTAAAGTCAGCTTACCTAGCTTGTTCTTCCTCATTAATGTTGATATCACCAATTAATTGTTCATGGTACTTCACAGCTGAGGCCAGGTTCAGTTCTTGACATACCTCCATGGACCTAAGAAAAAAACAAAGGTATAGTAAATATCTGACACACCTGCCTTTAATAAGTTATAGGATTTAAAAATCCTATATGATCGCCTTGCAGACTAACTGAAGTTCATAGAAAGTATGAATTCAGTCTGAAAACCCATCCAGCCTTTTTAGGAATTAGTCAAAACCAGAACTTGATTTCAAAATTCAATATCAAGGCCAGAACTGCTAAAAAAAAGTGCTCAGGGTGACTGAAAGTGAAAATAAATAGTAGACTGTTTGTTGACCACTAAAGGCAGTCAGATGGAACATGCCATAGTGATTGCTGATCTCTTATATGGGTAATCATATTTGAAATCAAACCACATTATTTTTACTTTTTCTGACTTACTTTAGGTGATACAGCACAGCTAATGATTTAGATCCCAAGGTATCATGAGCAACAGTCTCAGCCAAAGCTAACACTGGTAATGTCAGATGATGGAAACCAAGCTCACACAGTTCAGTTACTAAGTCATCTAAGTAGTGTAATGTTAACATCTGTAATATGAACAAATATAAATACACATTATTATATGTGGCACTGAAAACCACAGAATTCATCCGTCAGTTAAGACAGTGTAAGAACGTGTTTGTATGCCTTCCTTATAAATGTGCATCATACACAATGTATGTACGTCACATTCAAACACTTTCCTTTGTTTACATCAGAAACAGCAACAATGTAGCTGGTGACTGGAGTAACATCACTGAATGCAAAAAAAACGCACAGACATTTCACTAGCATTTAGACCTGTTATATCTTGTGCTAAATTATGACTACAAGCAAAAAAAAGATTTATATTAATAAGGTTATACCGCAAAGTATGCACTCAGGCGGTAGTGAGTTGTATCAGTCTCTACAATCCCTGTACTACCTTCGTGCAAAATTTGTTGTATTCTTGTAATAACATTATAATATCAGGCCAGATATTCAAGAAGATTGGTTCTGAACAAGGTCTGTTTTACTTACAGGTTTGAGCAGATTCTCTTTATTCAATCCCTGAGCACTGTGATCTTCCTTGAAAGCTTCTCGTATCTTGAAAACAAAAGTCAAACAAATGTTCAGTTCTGGCCTCTAGATGGCACAATTCTTCTCAGCTTAATTAAGATACATACATTATAGAGTTGAAAGAACAGGAATTTTCTATGACAGTTTTAGAAATCACAGAAACGTTATTTAACATTACCTCATCTGGTACATCATAACTTGCCCAGTCATCAGGGTGTGCAGGTATGGCATCCAATGGACCCTTACGTTTTGGTTTATCTCTTGGTGTTTCTCCCTCTTTACCTTTGCCATCCTTGCCTTTTTTACCCTTTGGTGAACCCTTGCCTGTGTTGGTTTGTTCAGTAGCTTGCCTTGTGGCCAGCTCTTTCATGACTTTGCCAGCTGACGGCAGACATACCTGGTGGGGTGAAAATTAAATGAACTAAACAAGAAACCTTTTCTAGAACTTTCTCTACACACCTTGCTTGAGAAGAAAAATACATCTACAAATTGAACATTTACTTATTCCCTTTGTTCAATATAGCAGGTTATTATTTTGAAAGACTTAAGTTGAAAATTGATTTTAATTAAGTTAAACTCACCTGCCAGAGTCTGATAATATATCCATATGCAGAAATACAATAATCAGCATGGTATGAAGAAGACCTTCCCGCCATCTTGGCAAGCATTACGTGTGCCCTGATTAGCGTTTCTAACTGACGTACATGGGTCAAGTCTTTCACAGTCAGAGCTGTGTTCGCTACTGGAACACCAATCACAGCTTTGCCCTTCACAGGAATGAAGTCTCCGAAATTGAATTCATCCTCGCTTTCGCTGGCCCCGGTGTGTGTCTCCGTAACGGTAGATGGTGCTGCAGAACTAGGACGGGGTGATTTTTTGCCCTTTTTCGCTGTTTTCTTTTTCTTAGCTGTCAAAACATAGAAACGATGCAACACAGGTTATTAAAGCAGTATGATCATCTATTTCACAATGTAAAATATAAAATACAGCTCCATCACAAATAGCATGATTTGAAGTCACCACGTATAAATCTTGGAGAGCATCAGCAAAAAATAAACAGTAATGGTGCATAGACATAATTAGATATTTTTCTCCTTGAAGTCATCAGTACACCAGTTAGACAAGCTGACTAAATACTGTAAACAGCTTTAATTCTGCAATTAATTTTTAAGAACTTCACAAGTCAGAGAAAATTTTTAAAATTGTATTGCAGTTACTTTGGGACAGTGAGTCACAGTAACTTTTGTAAAATTTTGTCCTCACAAAAACCTGAAATTATGGAACCGCAGAAAACTGATAGTGACACAAAATGAATAATTTACAGTATTTATGTATAGTGTATATGTATACGGACTCCAATACCATTGAGAAGACTGAAAACATTCTCATTTAACATACCGGTAGTTATTATTTTTCATGTTTTCTCATCATTCAAATTGTAACCTTCCTTACTAATGACTATTAAAAGCAAAAAAAAAAAACAAGCCTTTCCTGGTTCTGTTCAAAGGATGGGAGAACAGTGCACATAAATTCAAAATACCACACAAACACAAACTCGTTCAAGCAAAGTAAAATACCAATTGACAGGATTTCATGTTACTATTAGTATGTAAGAATAACTGAGAGGATGATGCCATGCAGAGGTCAAACCAAATCTCAGACAGACGATTGTCACCTGAATAGCCCTTTCTCTTCCGGTTAATAGGCATTTTAACTGCAATTACTTCTTTTTCTTTTTTTTAAAGAAGTATTTCAGTTAATTGTAAATAAATTTAAAAAAAAAAACAATAATTTAACAAAGCACAACATAAATTGTTCAAAATAACAAAAATTAATAAATGTGCTGTGTAATGTGAGATGAGAAGAGTGGGTTGAGTGAGCTCAATCATTGCCAGTATTAAAGAGTGGTGGTAGTCACACAGCACATGTTTAAATTTCATGTAAACAAATAATGTCTTTTATTTACACGTATTGTGTGTGTCACTATTAGTCCTATATCGAACAGAATTCAGTGTGATGACCACCACTCGCTAAGTAATATGCTAACAAAATTTAAAAAGTATGATTAGATTCATCTGGGATATGGATATAATATTTCATGATTCGGCAACTAAAATACAATCCAAGATTTAAAGCAGTAAGCAGCATATTCAGCTACATTGTAAAGTACATGTATAATAATCTGACAATAAGTTGTCATATATATTTTATTGGAAGCACTGCACAAAGTGGTCTGTTACCAAGTTAGCATAAATGAATCAATTCAAATCCCATCAAAACATGTGCCCCTATTGGAAATGCAATAGTAAGAGCGAATACGATGACCTGATCTTCCAGCCAAGACCTTTTTTGTAAGAAAGTTTTCAATGCCAGTTTTATATGTTAGGAATCAGTGTGCCCTCTGAGCCGATAAAACATGCTACCAACGCAAAAAAGTTTGCTGTGACACAACTAGTTGTGCTAATTCACTGGTGCATCATTGATGCAACAAACAATTGTACACTAATATAGTAACCTAATACAGTGACCATAACATTTCTGATTGATTTCTGATTAAACTACTTTTATAGGTAGTGGGGGTTGATAACAACATACCTGATCCACTAGGTTTGGACACCTCCATCTTCATATTAAGGAGGACATCTACAGCCCACTCCACCTGGTCTAAACAGTCTTGTAATGAGAACTCATTAATGTATAGCCACTCTGCAAACTCCAGTAAGTAATCCACCTTCTGCCATTCACTAGCACTGGACTGTGGAGAGTGTGGATGGGATAGTAGGCGAGATATATACAGACTCTGGGGTCAGGAGAGTTTATTGGCAGATGGGTGGGGTGTAGAATATTAATATTTATATTCAGAAATGCATGAATTCTACACAGTCTTCTTTGTACAACTTCTGATTGATAAATGAATATTATGTTTACACATAAAGTATACTGTCCAGGAAGCTTGACAAAACCAAACCCTCCCTAACCTGGAAACTAGTAATCTAAACTAAACTTTGTTCCAGTCCCCACAGAAATGGTAACAAACTCAGCCAATCAGACAAATTACTTTGAAGCTCAATTGAAAGATATGACCTGGCGTGTTGTTTTGTTTGTTTTATTTCTACAACCATTGGTTTTGAAATATGAGATTACACAAACAGGAATAATGTTCAAAGATTGAATAAAATACCGTAAAATCTGTATTAGAAGCCGCATCCCTAATAGAAGTCGCACCCATTCTTTTTGAATAATTTAGAATAAAAAATTCATCATTTCTCATATGTGTACATGCTCTAATAGAAGCTGCATCCCCTCTGTTGCATTGTACCATTTTAATAGAAGCCGCGGCTTCTAATACAGATTTTACAGTAGTTGTATTTTAAAACCCAAATGGTCAGTAAAAAATAGAGAAAAATAGATTGAAACCATAAATACATCACTGTATTTATCTCAGGGTGTTTACCTGCAATGCCTCTATGGCCATTTGATAGGATGTCAACTGTTCCAATTGATCTTTAGAACACAGAGCTACTTTGCGCCACATGTGAGCCACGTAATCTTCACTTTCATCCTAGATGCAATCAAAGTAAAAAACAATGGTCAAAATAGGGTAGTATGGCCACATATATTTCATGAGATATAGTACAACAGATGTTCCTTACAAGTGAGAGCTGTACATGTCCACAAATGGTTATACCATAAACAGTTTTGATCTACTGTTTTTTTTTTTTATTCAGTCAAGTTCACAGTGAGATTCAGTGTGAATTTTTCGGCAACACAGCCATTCAACGCTCATCATATGATACATCTAATTTGCCCACCAGAGTAGAAAACAAACTCAACTGATACATAAAAGGTGAATGTAGTCAATTCCTTACCTTGAACTTAGCAATATCCATATGCAAGTTTCTTCCCAGTTTAGCTTTAACCATAACACGATGTTTGAAGATTAATCTAGTTAATACAAAAGATATTTATTTAATAGTTGATGTGAATGTCATCATTTTAACCCCCAAAAATGTTGGTGCAAACATTTTATACATTTGTATGCATTTTAAAATTAGCTATAAGTCTTAATCAAGATTTTGGGGACAAAATTATACAGTTTTATTTTGTTGTTGATGCAAGTCTAAATCTCTACATATTTTTGAATATACGAATATATTGTCTTCTCAGTTTGGTGATGCATTAGAAATATAGACATCCAGCAATTCAAGCTTGTAATATTTCCAGGGTTGTTATGATTTGGGTACAAATAAATCTAATATTTGAATAAATTTATATGATTGTTATCCTCCGCTGTGACACTACTGAAACTTCTTTGTTTTTTAAATATAGTAAGGGTCATCAAAATTCAAACTAATTGAAAGAAAAATAAGAATTATTAAACCAAATAATTGTGAAAAAAGTGAAAAAAAAAATTAATAGCAGATATTCCTTTTTGTCAGTTTGAATTTAACAGTTTTTAAGAGGCAGCTAAGTATAGGCAGTACAAAAAGGATTCCAGTACTCACAGTCGGTGCTTAGTCCTCGGCATATCATTGACTGCTTTGTCCATTGCAGCCAAACCTTGTTCCCAATCACCCTGTGAATAAACAGACACAGCAGTTTTAGCTGAAAACTACAATCACACTGGAAACTCATTAATGTTAAATGAAAATTTTATGAAATGTTTCAACAATACTAAGATTCATATCAATAAAGCATGATATCAAGATGTGAAGAAATAATTCCATCATAGAAACAAGTGCAAAAATGTAAAACTTTACCATTTTCTATGACATTTTGTTTAAACCATAGATCCTACAATAGAACCCTAAGTGCTATGCTTAAACCCATAATAATGCTGAGCATGAAGAACATGAAATATTATCTGAATAGGTGATTTTCCTTCTAACTGTGAAATCTTGCGAGTTGCGTGAAAGACGCACATCGAACATCTGCTGCAAAAATCGTAGGATTTGAATTCGAATGCGTTTGAATACCCTTACTTCATCAAAATTGACCATCATCAAATGTGTACAGTAAATTATTAAGCATGGAAATGTCCCCCAAAATACTTTCGCGTTTGTTGAATCCCACGCGATGTATGTCACTACTACGACGGAAAATGCTCTATTCAGTCAATCTCCTTAAACCACAATAACTATCCAACTCATCACACATTACCGTTAAAGTCCTAATATAAACCGCATACGTAATAGTAACCGCACCCCCAATTCCGGCTTCGGGGTTAAAGAGTTCTTAACAAAAATTGAAAACTTGAAAAGTACCTATTACTAACCGCACCCCCAATTCAACAAGACCGTGACTAACTTCATTGTTTCAACCAGCTGTTCCAAAACGGCATTGTTCCTAATCCTATTCTTTGTTTCGACAACATGCCTAAAAATATTCACACCTATTTATTGTTCAGCGGTGATAAGATGTCAGACAGGCAATGAAACTGCTTTTGTTCTGGCGGCGACCTCTGTCAATACTCTTTCTGAATACGTCTGTGTTTCGTAAGTTTTAGACAATGAGCTTTTATCACCGTAAAAGTGTTAAACTGAGCATTGAAGAACAATTTATCTTTCGAAAACAAATAATTTCTTGATTTAAAAAAAAAATCATGCCGTTTTCCCATGGAAATCAAAGGCAAAAGATCGCACTACATTATCGGTAAATCTCTTCCGTGTTGCGTTCACCATGAGGTCGCTGAACTGTCATTAACATATTTAAATGAGCTATGTAATTTAGACACGTGGGCACCATCCAGCATTTTGATTGGTTAATTAGCGACTTGACCCATCCGGTCAATAATACGTCACGTGAGCATTCAAAAGCATGGCGGATATCGTATCGGCTGTTTACATGTGACTGAAATCATTCGCTTACGGGGAAACTAAGTTGAATTTTACTTGCATTTTATAACAATTCAACGAACTTATTTTTCGTGCGTTATTGTAATCACTACTAAATAATAATCACCAATATCAACACTTCGAAAACAAGTAAGTTATTCACTTGTGACCAGCAGCATGGCCGGATCGAGCTACCGTTATGTGATCATTTGCTACTAAGCAGTGCATTCGTGTTTTTATTTGAAACTTCTGTTAGAATATACTTTTCGTTACGAAGAAAATTAAAAAAAATAAATGCATATTACGTTAAAAATACTGAGTATTTTTTGTATCATATAGAATTTTTTTTTGATTGACTGTAATTTTTCAACATTTCGTAACGCCTATTTTAGAACCAAAATAAGGCCTTTCACTCTTCCCCGACGCCTATTCAAGAGATTGTACGGTGTATTGTTTGTTTTGTGCATGTGTTGTGGACAAAAAATGACCACGCCCATTTAGTGATTGCAATATGTACGTAATAGAAACCGCACCCCGAACTTGAGCTTTTGATCCCAATTTTTAAATTGATACATTGTAATATAAACCGCGGTTTATAATAGGACTTTAACGGTAGTATAATGTGTACGATAGTAAAACTTAGTGTAGCATCATTCATATCTATGTCAATATAAGAAACATAATTAATATACATGACATTGTACAAGAAACTGAACAAACATATTCACCTTGTCAGCATAGGATTGGAACAATACTCCATACATAGCTGCTCGTAATGTTAAATCACTCTCAGGATCACCAAATGCTTGAGATAAAGGTGACATACTACCGAGTGATGATGTAGGAGCTGATGGAGGCACTGATTTCACAGGATCATCTGACTCAGTTCCATTCTCTGTCTTTTTCTTCTCCTACAAACAAAATATGTATAAACAAGTGTGTGAATGTACTTTCTAAATTTCAAACTGTATAAACTGAAAATTCGCCTAAACTAAAGTCAATTCTGGTTCATTTTCAATAAAATTGCTCATGTAAAAATACTCGTAAATTTGTTCTGTTACTTTGGTGTAAAGTTTAGACAGGTTTAAAATGTCTAATTGTGAATACAATAGATTTTACCATTGACTGATGTATTATATCAAAAATTTAAAATTATAATTTGTGAAGGTTTTTGACATTCATGAAGTATGAAAAATATTTAACACCATACAAATGTTATTTCAGTACACTGATGATGACAATACCGCAAGTGAATATTTTTATGTATGAATAAAGAGATTACCTCTTTTTTGCTTCTCTCCACAGTGGCTGTTATACATTCTAATATTACAGCCAATGGCTGTCTTAGTAGCTGTCTTTCTATTGGCTCACTGACCAATGGCAGAGCAGAATTCCAATAATGCCGTGCTGCTGTTATCACTAACTTGTAGTTATCAGCTCTGCGACCGTACCTGCATATATGAATAACAGTAATATATCACAGGACGTTATAGAAATATAGCACCGGGCATTATATAAATATAATGTACATATATAGGACATTCTAGAAATATAGTACAGAACAATATGAAAATATAGTACAGGACATTATGGAAATCAAGCATAGAGAATTATTCTGACTAGTATAATTTTTTTTCAGACAAGCAATTTGTAAATGTAGAGAGAAATTGGATATCATATTCTCTACTATATGTTCTTTAAGCCATTAATCAAAATTGTCCATAATGATGCTCTGCATTAAAATGGTGGACAATCACAGACAAACAGACCCGATCCATACCAACTTTATATATACTAACCTAGCGGCATTTACAAATGCCTCTAATGCAGATCTTCTCACTACATTCTTTCCTTGCATATTATCCATGAGACTTTGTCCCATTATACAACTGGCATAACTCAACATCTCTTGTTGCACCATGTAATTAAAACTGATGAGAAAGATACACAATAATATACAATTGAAAACAAGAAGCAATTGGAAGGGTGGTTATCACCATATCCCGGTAGATGCACACATGGGAGTAAAAAGCATTAATTTGTTTTAACACCAACTGAAGATTTCTCATTATAAAATATTTTGGATGCCAAGTTTGACATTTGAATATTATTACAAGGAGAAATTTGGATGTAACTGTTTTTTGTCAGCAGACTATGTGGTACCATAAACATGGAGAATAACTCAAACCCGATGAGTTTTGGGAATAATATTGAATTTGATGCAATGGATTTTAATTCTCTCTTACTTGTCATTCTTCTTCAGTTTAGGAGCAGCATTGTTATTGTCAGCATCAAATTCCAATGCTTTACCGGAACACTTCATAACTATATTATGGTTACGGTTGGAAAATGCCAAGTCAGCTAGTCGTGTCCAAATCTGTAATTCAACTAATGGGTCTGACCACTGACATGTATCAACCATGTTAACAGTCTAGAAAGTAAACAAAGAATGAATAATTAATTAATATTGAACAAAAAATGAAAGAACTGAATTCATTTTTGGGGAAAAGCTAATTAACATAAGGTCTGGAAGATGAGAAAACGACTCACTAGAGTTTGATTATTACTGGTATACCCAGTAGTACTTGATATTTAACATCAAAGATTCAAGACTCACGTCACTTCCGAAATTAAACTTTGGGATCGTCAACTTACTTCAGCTAAAGGTGGTCCTTCTTTGAAATCGTTCAATCCTTTGCCATTTAATGATAACATCTCGGTTGCCACCAGACATCTTGTCATAGGGCGCTGACCTTGGCCATTTACCTACAATAGTAAAATTAGAAAATACATAATGTAGGAGATCCTATCAAGAACGTATTTTGTTTGTGCCCATCAAACTTATCTTTCCACATTTGGCAATCTAGCCTACAGTGGATTTTAACAAATAATTTGATTTTTTTTCTACTACAAATCAAAGATATGACTGATACAAGTTTAACTTACATCATCCTCGCATCCCAAAGATCTGTGTATTTGTTGACCAAGTAGTTGTTTACTATGAACCCATATTTGTAGGAGTGGATGGCGTACATCTATTGGAATAATATCCATCTTTCTAGTACCGTTAGTGACATCAATACCATACTCACATACCTATGATTTGACAAATTGAAACACATTAGATTTGGCTTTCCATCATTCTCATTATTACGGTAAATATACATGTCAGCTACACAAAGCATTGTTAATTATTACACTTTGGAGGCAAATTGCTGCTGTTATCTCATGAGAGAATGATGAGACACATCTTTAACCCATCAATAGTGTTCTATTCTCTCTTGTCGATTATGTATTTGGAACAGTTGATGTGATGGAGGAAGGGAATGAAACGTTATTTGAGGGGCAAAAACAAGAAGAGTGGATTTTTGCTCACAACCAGATCTCAGTGGTTATTTGCTTTTAAAGTTTAGTTTTTATGATGTTTTCAATAAATTGTTATGTAATATACTTCTCTATAGTTGTGTATATACATGTATATATATTGTATCTCAACTTTTATTATAATTGAGCATCAAATAATAAAAGATATAACAAATTTCAATATTTTTACTAAGTTAAAATTGAAATGAAATAAATTATAGAATGAAAGTGGGTACATTTCTGTCAACATCAGAGAACTCACCTCAACGGCTTTCTTGATATCATCCATTCCTTGTTGATCAACTGATAAGCTCTGGATCTTGCTTTTAGGACTTGGAATGGATTTAGGTTTCTTTGGTGAAGCGACCTTGTCTGCGGACACCCCTTTGGTTGGTGACACCACAGAATCCCTGGTTGGTGCTTCAGGTATCCACGGTTTAATGTAACCAAAAGCCAATGCTGTACACAGCTGTACCAGCAACACAGTCTCTCTGAAATATAAAACATTTTTCAGTTACTGTGGGTGCAACATCTGTGTGTGTTGTATGTGTTTTGTAATCATGTGCAATCTAAGGATTCAGTGAAGTGCAGACAGAATGGCTGTTTAGGGTTATTAAGAGATGTTGTGCCCACAGTAAATTACATTAAATCATTTACAGTCTGAAATTCTTTAAAGGCCAATGTAATTTACCAAATTAAATACAAAGAGAATATTTTTTTTAAATTAAGATTAGACTTCAACATAAAACAAATGACAAATCCAGAGTGCACACAGCAGAAACAGGGAAACATGGGCCTTTAAATGTAGACAGGTAAGAACAATACCAAAGGATTCTATTTTTTTATTTTAATTGAAGAAGAATTATTTACATATCACTAAGTTGTCAGGCTATCTTGTGTTCATTTTTTGTTTTTCAGTGTCTTGAGAAATTTTAGTTTAGTTATCAAGTACTGAGCTCATATGTATATAAATCATCCAATACTTTTAACCTTTATCCTGTCAGGTCCATGTACTTTTACATTGACTTCACCAGATAGGAGTTAAATACTGGTTTTAGCTCTGATATTGATTTGAGTATGTTTTATATAAACATGTACAAGCAGTTTTCTTGGAAGAGGACTAGTGGCTACGCAACCAATCTTTTCCGTATACCGTGTCAAGGAATACAAGTCACTTAAAGACAAGTGCGATTCTTATTAATAATCGAGGGGGGGGGGTAGTTGTGATTATTAAATAACTTACCCAGCATGTCCCACTACTTTCAATGCATCCAGCAATGCAGCCAGTGGACTGATAATTTCTCTGTGTCTATTCTGCGTTAGGACGTGGTTGTTGTAATTCCACACGTAAGCAGCAGCACTGCATACAATCCATGGTTCATTCAACTCAATACCTAACTCCGCAGCACGTAGGAAACCCTTAGTGGTATTATCACTCAGAGATTTAATCCATTCACTGTAGAGGCACATTGAATGTTTTTTTAGTTATCTTGTATACAAGATACTGTACACCTTAATTATTCACTGGGTTTTAATTTGGCAGTATTTGTTTGGTGATCTTTACTGTAATATGTTGTTTTAGATAGTATTAGGTGTGTCTAGTACAGTCAATTATTTTAAAATCTGGCATCTCAAATTAGATTTAATAAATATCTCCACAACAGCTCAACACTGGCTTTAACTTGCTACATTCACTCATAAATATCTTCTAAGCTTGCCAAATACAGTATACTATTTGTTAGAAAAATACTGGAATATACAGCACATAATTATTCGGCTAAATACAACAAACTAGATAAATAGTAAATAATTCTAAAAACGAAAAATTGAGGCAGTTTATCAATATACTTTTACTCACCAGTACACAATCCAGTCAGGATCCTCTTCTGGTTTCTTAGCAACATAACCCTTAGGATGTTTACTCTTATCAACTGGAGGAATGGGTTTATCATTCAGTTGTATACCTTCTGATCTCAGGAGATGAATCTGGGCCTGGATATCAAGTATTTAATGTTATGGTTATTTGGTGAGAATATTATTATTGGTGATGAACTTCAATGCAAAGAAGGGCAGTCAGTCAATGATAATTTTCAGTTTGGTGAAGTTCACGATGAAAAATTATAACAGCTGTTATAATCCATCAGTGCCTAATTGTCATGCAATGTCCTATTTGTGTAAAAAGTATTACATGAAACTTGAATGTATAGTGCAGAAAACAATAATCCAAGACAGGTACCTCAGAATTCAGGAAGTGTATTTCAGCCAATAACCGTACAAGGTCTCTGTCTGAATGGGACACAACTGGTTCTACCGGTGGCTGTGCTGGTTGCTCTCTCTTCTTTCCAGGTCCTGGTGTTGCAACTGTCTCCCCATCTTGCAAGTTGCTGGCTTGACTTGCACTAAAAAATCAAAATCTATATGGTGAGGCAACATGTTTATCTTCTGTATTTTCAGTTATAATTAATAAAATGCTGCTTATAGTCATGAGTGATATCACACTCTCATACACTTCCTTGGTTTATTACAGGACTTGAACTTCACAAAGGAATCAAGGGCAACAGCATAACATTATATGCTAAAGCCATTTTAACAAATTTGGCCTTGGAAATAGATGCCTTTTTAGCTAACAGTTCAAGTTATAATATACATTTCAAAGCAATAGAAAACAAATATAACTTTAAGATAGGACATCACACAGTGCAAACTAATAAGAAGGTACACTTCCTACATACACTTCTACTCTAGGTGTACTGGTAGCCTTGGGAATGTTCCATCTGATATCATCATAAAGTAAACAAAATCGGGATGCTACTCGACAGACATCCCATACTTCCTGTTTGCGAGCTGTCTTTGCCAAGTCAGCCCACAGACGAGCTCTGAAATCGAAAGACAGAGAAATGTAATTAATGTTCTACCCCAGCTGTGGACTCAAAACTATATGCAATACAGATGTATTCTCAGATTTGAATATGTTTTTTTTTTACCTGTCTCTGTCATTTTCATTGCCAAGTCTGATCAAGTGACCATCTGTTTTACTTAGCATTTTCTGGAAATGCTTAGCCTTCGCTCCAAGTTTGGATATTTGGGTTTGAACCCCTCGTCCACCAGCTCCTTCTATAATCAGAACATATGCACAATAATAATTATTATAATGAATTTTTATAATAATTATAATAATAGTTATTCAAAATTTTGTTACAAATTTGATAATAAGATTAACATAAAAATATATTTGCTACAATTTTACAATAACACTCAGTCAACTTTTTACAACTGCAACAAAAGGTGAGGACGATAGAACTATGACTGCATCTTAAAGCAAATGTCAATGTATAATAAATATTATTACCAATGAAAATGGTGACCAACCTTTAAAACTTTCACTTTCACTATCCAGGACAAGTAGGAAAGCATCAGGAGATAAAGCTTGTCCTGCTCTCATCAGTAATGCTCTCTTCATGAGAATCGTGCCAGATTCTGCACTCTTACGAGCCTGTTAAAAAAAATTACAGTAAAACATACATCTAAATCTAAAACAGAAACCTGTCAACACCAATTGTCCTTTCCCAGTCCTCTCTTCCATAAACATGCTTAAAACGTCAGTGTAATCACACTGTGCCATGATCTATACAGGTCCCATGCAAAGTATACACCATGTGTAAAATAGCGTTTGTTAAAGTTTGAACACGAGTGTGTGGCAACTGTAACAGTTGTATTTCAATCTCTATATAAACTGTTTAAGTTTGGTTTTATATATAGACAGGTTTTACTGTACTATATCTGAGAAATATTATTCATAGCACTTGTTATGGATTTCTATCAAGTTATATTTACATTACATACCAGTACTAGTATATAAAAATATAATTTTATGATTTGAAAGGAAAGAGGAAAGAGACTGGTATAGTCCCCACAGTAACAAATTACACATTTACCTGTTCAATAATCATAGCAGCTTGGTCGATTGGGTTTTCTGGTTGTTGATACAACTCCGCTCTTAGTTTCAGTCTGTGTAGAGCGACTTCTAGCCTCTCTCTGTACTGCCCGCCATCATCTAAATAAATAGCCTGTGAAGACAGTTGAAGAAGTTTTCAACTTTATGTCACTATGATAATTGTTGATAATGTCACATAAGAGGGTTCGGCAGTTGCTGCACACAGTATATTGCCTCTTTCCAGTGACCTTAGAGTGAGCAGTGTTATCATTTTGTTTCCCTGTACCTAGTCAAGTTAAAATAGTAGACTAGATATGTTGAATGACCTAATAAGAGAATCTTAAACAGAGTGTGAAATTTTTGACTTTAATGTCTCGTTTCTGTACCTTTTTCAAATGATCCATAGCAACTGATATCTGTTCTTCGTCCTCTTCGCATTTTGCTAACTCCATGTGGATTTGACAGCGTAGTAAAATCAACAAACTACAGAATATAAGGAGATCATCTGTCAATTTTTGTCTGGTTTAGTACTAAAACATCCTTAACAAGACATTTTAGAAATGGAATAATGATTATTTGATATTACAGATGATATTGTGTGATACATGTAGTAATACAATAGAGATTTGGGGGTTTTAGTGTCAACTGTTATTTTTGCATCATAATATTCTGCTGGTGGGGGCAATACCTACTAAAATCATCCTCAAAATATCTACCAAATCTTGAATTTGAAACACCATGAAATCCTGAAAAAATTGTAATTTTTGCAATTTAATGTCTGTCTATTTCTATATGTAAATTATGTGAGCTTAGCCTTAGTTTTACACATAAACAAATCTCTTCTGTGTTGTTTGTTAATAATTGAATGTATTCAGCTAACTTTATTACTGTATGTAATTTTCAGTTTTAATTGTTATCTTCATTCCTTCGTAGTATTATTCTTATACATAAGCCTAAAAACTTTTGTTGTTGTTTCCATGTCATTTATATTTTGCATATCATTGCAATTTTGTTGAAGAGCCACAAGTATTTTCTGTAATTTCTTCACTGCATGGAATACATAACCAAGTTTGTTTTCTTTAATATTGAATGACAGAGTAATGTCAGCTGCCTAATTCCATTTTGTATTCAATGTGCTTGTCTGGTTGTTTTCATTTATTAAACATGCGTCTGCAAAATTTCAGAAAACATTTCAGTTTTATCTTATCTATTCATTCTCATATTACTAGCCCAGAGTTCAGCAGCTTATGTTAGAATTGGGGTTAACAGAAAATCAAATATTTTGTTTTTCAGTTCAATATTGACTTGTTTGTTTGTTTGATTGATATGAACCAACTTGAAATAAGCGTAAATGTTGCTGAAGTAAACCAAACTACGGTGTCAGTACGATTATCATAGTCCTAGGCTAGGATAATCACCGATAACATACCTATCAATTTTCTCCAATGCTTCAGCTACAATAGTTAAAGTCTTGCGTATATACTGCCTAAGGTTTGGTTGCAGTAATGGTAGACATAGATTCCAGTGTGTAACACAACCAGCCTGTATGATGTTAGGATCACCATGTCTTACAGCATTCTGTACGGCTTCTTCCAGTCTCTTCAGTGCCTGTATTCTTACCTATAATAATGGAGAGATATTGGAAGATTTAAGAGATCATTTTCGTTATTTCCACTTCTGCTAAGATTTACCTTGAGTTTTTCTAATTATACAATCAATCACAACACAGTTCATCTACAGAAAGTTGTTGTTTCAAATCTCTTGGGAGGTCCAAGCTATAATTTTACTGCTACATAGAGCAATTCAGGTCAACCTTATCCACTGAATGTGATTATTCTCAGCTTTGGAGAAATTTCAGATTGTATGAATTTAAGAAACAAAATGACCATAACTCAAACAAGTTGGTTTGAACTGTGAACAAGGTTTGGCTGGCAAAAACAATTCAACTAGTGAAAAACTTCTTTTTACAAACTGAGAATAGAGCTTGGCTATGCTGATAGCCAATATACTGGTAAAGCAAAATTGGTTCAAAAAGTGAAACAGTTTTGATGATAACAAATGCGAAATTTACTATGAATGGAACTCAGAAAATGTAAAAATCTTGAAGATTTTAAGATACTATGGTTTGACTTACATCAAAAGCAGACTTGGTATAAAACTCCTGCTTTTCTCCAAGATTTTTCACTGTCAGTTCAGCTTCTAAAAACTCCATTTCCAACATGACACCAGTATCCTGGAAGTAAAAAGAAATACAGCCATGTAAATAAATGTGTACTAGAAAGTATGTTAAAAATGACATAGAACTGGGTCATAGTTTGTACAACATTTTTCTACCTTTCACCTTTGAAATGTTCATACCAGGCCCACATTATGCTAAATTGGAAAAAAAAAAGTGTTCTTACTGGAGAAAAGATCAAGACTTGTAGAATTGTTGTATCACCTGCAGCCACACAAGCAGTTTTAAGACTTAGCTAAAAAACAAACACTGTCCCTGATACTGCATTATGGAGGTGAATATCAAGTTGTAACAATCAAAATCTGGTCAGTTTTTACTTACTTTGAAGGTGCACTGTTTCATGTTTTCAATGGTAACTGATGTCAGATCTGGTTGTTCATATTCATTGCATAGCCGTGCCAGTTCCAACAATAATACAGGCCTGGAGAATAGACAAGGAAATCCAAATTACTTTGCAATCAGCATTGCTGACACTGCAGGAGGGAAGACATTTCCAAAAGAGGAAATAAATCCCATATTTCATAATAATGTGATGCAGTGAATACAAATTAAACAATTTGAAATAAGCCTAGGCAGTCTAGTATGTGTATAAATGATGGAATAATGAAAAAAAAATGAAAAGTTAGTTAGCAAAAAAATGATGGTTTCTGTACATACAGGTACATGTAAGCAGGTATTGTGTGCACTTATTGTGAAGAATAATGATAGTCATAAACTGTATTTATAGAGAAGTGTGTGTGTGCTGGTTTGTGACAGTTCTCAAAGGATCAGAATCCTATGAGTTACAGTGCTATACGACATGATGGAGAAATATTCATCAATCACTCAGCGCACTGTACAGTAATGAGATTGCAAGCATTGGTGAAGGGGTTAGTTACCCTAGACCCAAACGTACACCCACTATTGTAAGAGCATGGTGGGAAGATTAAAGAAGTCAGGTCTAAGGTAGGGGGTGATATTGAGTGCCAGACAACAGTGCATATATATATAAACTATGAGTAGACATGGTATTTTCTTACACATCAGATTCAGTAATTTCACTTCTACTAGTTTAAGTAATAAGAAAAATATAAGTATTAAGAGTTATTTCATAGTACTGGTATATATAGCTAGGAAAATGTAGAAGTTAAAATGGCAAAAAAATGACACAAGTTCAGGTAGAAGCTGTATACACATTATAGATAATTATAATATGGTGGTGGCAGGCATTTAACATGTGTAAATAGCTTAGCTAGAAAGTTTGTGAAGTATTTTTATTGTTGATAAATTTTCAGAAAAAACACAGTGAGCAACAGAAGGCAGGTGTAGCATGTAGCATTAATGAAGTGTGAACATTAATCATACAGGAAGTAAGAATTTAAATATTTATTAACTCTGTTGAAAGCAAACAGTGTTGGTCACAGTTCATAAAACCAATGTGTGGTGAGTGAGTGAGTGAGTGAGTGAGTGAGTGAGTGAATAAGGGAATCAACATTATTATGTTTGGAAGTGTGCCACGTACCCTAGACTTGCATTAACATAGTGCATCATGGGAGTTTGAGTGCTAGGGATCTAGGGTGATGAATAATTAAAATCATGATAAATTGTCATTAAAGTTGTATTATCGGCAAAACTTAGCTGAAAGCCATTCCAATTTTTAGTAACTTGGCCAAAAAACAAAATCTGAGAGTTAAAACATTCACAAGTTATACTGATTGAAACCTGACACATTGAGTCGTTTATCGACTTAGTTATTCATTGTCTTCACTACAACAAATTCCATAATGCATTGGTGTATCATGAGTAAAATATAGTGATTCGAATTTAAAAGGGAGTACGCTAATGACTATTCAGAAACAACTCAAAAGGTAGGGTGTGCATCTCAGACTAGTCTTATCAAAAAATGCTTCACATCGAAAATTTATTTTGCAATACACACAACATGTAATATCACCGAACAGTGAACCCTGAGTGCAATTTCGTGACTTGATGACACCCTAAGATACTGAAAATTCAATCACTATTGGTGATATCTTGCGAAAACCATAATTGTTGTATTTTTTACAGTATACCCTGGTACATGTCAAAAGCTTCAAACAAAAGTTTGCAGACAATACAACTTAATTATAGAATGAATTCTTACACAGTGGACCCAGTAAGTTCTGTGTTAGTATTTTCACTTAAAATATTGAAACACATAAAATAGATTATTGCAATGTTTATAAAAAATATCATAAAACAGTTAGTAAAGATTAATGCCTAGTATACATGAATTTATCACCTATCAGTATACATGTATTGCAGAAGTAAGACTAGAATGAATATTTTGGGCTTTGCAGCATGAAATCTTGTGATCAGAAAATAAATATTCAGTCAAATCAGAAAATTGTGACTCTAAAAATACTTGTTATTGTTATTTGACCACCTTTGTGTCAGACTTACCTGGACCTGTGAGCAATAAAAAAAAATATTGACTTCAATAAAAGTAAAGCTGATTCAGTTTTAGTACCTTAAACCATTTCACCCAAGTACAGTTCCCAGAAATCATGCAAGAAAATTGTCACAGATCTAAATCACTGGTTTCTTTTTTGTTTTCCCAAATGATCTTACATCTTTATATGAGAATGATATGAAGAAATTTGCAGGGTACACATGGTGTATATAATAAGATTATATAGAGGATTTGTAGTAGCTGCGTCAAATGTCAAATCTCCCTCCATGGATTACACATGTCAATAAAACATGCTGAAAAACGTTTTATAACCTGTGCATGGGTACAGTGTGGGCTGAATGTTGGTTTAAATCCTAATAGACATCATGATTACATTTCAGAATCAACAGTTACCTTATGTGAGATATACCTAGGGTGAATGTTTATAAAGCTACTAGTATCCAATGCATTCATTTTACTTGAAATATTGTTTTAACCTTTTAATTTCGCGATGGAATTTTTGTGAATTCAGAGGAAATCACACAATTTTGTAGTGAATATATTTCATTGCAGAGAGTCACTTAAATCATATCAAATTCATAAAAATTACTTGCAGTGAAACAGAGGTTTTACTGTATATACATCCAATTATAAGCAGGCTTAATCTTATCTGTTGGCTAGCTGTAAAGTAATTATTTTATGTGTAAGAACAATTATATGTGAAAATTGTCACATTTATGCATTTTTTACAAATATCTACGTGACATCAATAAGTATAAGAGCTTGCATGACCTCTGTGTGCAACATACACACACACACACACAGCACTATGTGCGAATGTTAATATTAACACTGTGTTTTACTTTTAGTGGACTCACATTTCACCACTGGTAATGCAGTCACCAGGCGTTTTACGACTTCGAGAGCTGGAACTATCTCGTTTAATCCTTAATTGACAGAGTGAGGAAAATTAAAAGTATACAGAAAGATAAAATATAAAATAAAAGAGAAATAAATATACTACATACATGATGTGTACAAAGTGGTTGGTGAAGTGAGTGAGTTTATTGGCAGACGTATTCAGCAGTTAATGGGGTTACAGTGCGGAGATATCAAGTGGAAGGCAATTTGTAGCGTAACTAGAAATAAATTATGTGCTCAGTTTAATATTATAGAAACTAATGCCAAAATAATTGTCAAGTTCTAAACAGTGCCTTCCACAAGAGGATAACTGAAACAATCTCCATAACTTACACTGAGGTTTCAGGTAGTGGGGTTGAGCAGAACTCGGTTAAGCTCGATGTCTCACTTTGAACCGACGGAGGGGGGCTGCGAGGCTCTACTGATACCTCACTCCGGGGTGATTGGGGACTTTGAGAGCCCTCTGATGCCACACTACCAACTGATGGACGTCTCTCGCTGATTATGATATAAAGTACACATGCAAAGAGAAAGCCATGAGGACACACACCATGCAAAGATATAAAACATGCATAAAGACATATGAATGGAGAGACATGCATTAGAAGGAAAAAACACACAAATAATAATAACATATAGTGATTAGTGACAAAAATAAATTTATGAATTATGAATATTTTAACTCCCCTCAACTGAAAAAGCAGAATGAAACAATGTAATATTTTAGTGATATTACACACTGATAATAAAAAAATATTTTAGGACTTTAGTGATTTATGTTATTCATACAGCGGAGTCTGATGGTGTTACACAAATATATCATCTACAATGCAATAAACATAATCTCATCCAACTTGTCATTTTCTAAAAACGACAAGTTACATGTAGTATATTACAGTGTGTTAAGCTATTAATCAACTATGTTCACTTGAACAATTGTAAGAATTCAGTACCAGCAATGGTTTACTCAATGTTCACCCACTAATTCATCCCTTAATATCCCTTAGGGACGACGTCAAAAGATCGATGTCAGATAAAAAACTTAATTCCTTTAGTTTTTTTGACTTCATTGAAAATCAAAATCGTTTTTGTAGGATGGAAACTTTTTGAGGTCAAAACCCCCCACCCCCAAACTAAAGCAAATAAGTTTTTTATCCGACATCGATCTTTTGACGTCGTCCCTTACACATTTTAAATATCAAATTGCTGTATGCAATTATTGTTTATTTATACAGGTATAGTTTATTTGATATTATATTGTTTTATTTGTGATATGAATGATAATCAAGTGAGGTGTAGATAGTGAGACCATCAAGCAAATATTACAACCCTATTCTCCCACTATTGATTGAATAAATGACGCAATGAATACACTTTAAGTGAGGCTATGATGAAAAGTCAGGACAGCAATGAACGTGTATTTCATAGGTGTCTTATAAAAAACAAATAAGTAACTTTTTATGAATCTTAAACAGAGTTAAAGGGCGATGGTCTTTGCAACCAACATGCATTCAAATTGTGCATACATAACACACTGACCAACAGGCACAGATTACAGTATAAAGTGCAGTATAAGACTTGTAATGAATACACACAACTGTAACAATCAACTACCACCCATCAATGCAAAGTGAATACAATAAACTTGCTGTAGAAAAGTATAATTAGTTCTCATTCTTGCTATCAGTACATGCATTATTATTCTGTATACATGTAAAGTTAATCTGTCACATCATATGTTATGTACATTCCTTATTACACACTACTACACGAATTACAGTATAAAGTGCAATATAAGACTTGTAATGAATACACACAACTGTAACAATCAACTACCACCCATCAATGCAAAGTGAATACAATAAACTTGCTGTAGAAAAGTATAATTAGTTCTCATTCTTGCTATCAGTACATGCATTATTATTCTGTATACATGTAAAGTTAATCTGTCACATCATATGTTATGTACATTCCTTATTACACACTACATTACAACCTTCCAAATCAATATGCTGTGTAAACTAAGATAATGTATGCATTGGTATGATGTATTAGTATGTATGAACATACAATAATTGCAGCATGAGTTACCACCACGCCATATGAAGTAGTTTTATCAAATGCTTAATAACAAAGAGAAGAAAGTTATTTGAATATGGGTGCTGTCTTTTGTGGCAAACTTGTTTGTGTGATAGTATCACATAATTAGTAGCAGAACAAATCACCATCACAGACATTCTTCACAGGTAACATGTTGTCATGAATTATCAAGGCATCCTCTAGATATTGTACATTAATGGCATTGATCACCAACATTTAGGTAGGTAACAAACTCAGGCTGGGCTCAATCGATATGATGCCTTGGGGACCTGGCATGCCTTGAAACTGCTTTGCATTTGTTTGATTGTTAATATGACATCACAACTTAAATGCCTCGGTGGTAGGAAAAGATGGACAACAAAATCACTTAGTAAATAGATGTTAGAGTACCATATTTTATGATGAGTGAATTCTGTACAATATGAAATGCAACGGTATTTTTAACGCACCGTCTGCTGGAACCATCTACAAAGATGCCAGATTCACTGGGAGAAAATGGTGATAACAGGCTGTGTGTTAAATAAATTTTATACATGTGCATAATAATGCACCAATACAACATGTGGCAATTTGCTTCTTCAGTTTACTTATGTCACTTTCCTGTAAAGTTTTTTGGTTTCCACAAATTTCAACTGCGAAGTAACTCAGGGCACCCAGAGGCATCAAATCGATTGCATGCTATGTTATGAACCTTAAAGTCCCACCAGCTATAAGCAGAGTATGTCACTAACAATACTTACTTCTCATCTTGACTGACAGGTTGCATTGATGATGCACTAGGAGTGGTAGTTCTTCGTCCACCACTCTGAGCAGACATGGAGCTGGATGCCCGGGATCCAGAGTCATCTCGTAGGATATGTTTCAGAACTTTCTCCAGTTCATTGTGTACATCAACACTGCTATCTCGCTGATCCAACATTCTACACAGAAAATAAGATGTGCAAGTAACGGTAACTAGAATAGTAATGAACTCAGGTTAGGCAGGTTCCTGATTTTAATACATAGTTTTACAGTACTGCAATCGTGAAATCTGTTCAGTGACTTACACTTTAACTTTTAAAATTTTATGAAGTGCAGTGAGATCTGGATTACTTCGGAGTTCCTTGGCAATCTTATTCTGATCAACTAGTTGGTAACGAACCTAAAAAAACACAAATAATGATGATGCATAATGTCAACTTCACGAGTCAGGTTCCGAAACCATGTGTATTCACAATATTTTATTTCAGATACTGAAACCTAAGTAAGAAGTCAAAAACACTAAATTCATCCTAAACTGAGGTGAGGCAAATAATTTAATTATTCTGTATTAATGATTTATATACTTTAAAAACATATTATAACTGATACAATATCTATCATTAAAAAATCTATAAATCAATATAAAATTTATGTTATATTGTTAGATATATGGTACAACGACGGGTCAAAAGACTGCCATCTTTGAAACTACTTCAGATCAATATTGATTAAAAATAAAAATAATTAAACACATATTCATGTAATTATAAAATTAAATACTAATCCAAATAGATTTTTAAACTATTATTATTAATATTCTACAAATTAAAATGATATACATGTACCTAGTGTCGCATACCAAAGGCTAAAATATGCATATGGTTAAGTCTGTAGTGATTATCACAGAGACAGCATGCTATGCTTGACTGGTTCTATTCTCGGGGGCGGAGTTACATCACGTAACATTTTATGTTGCTAGACATGCACCACACTACCATTTATTTTTATGTGGAACACCGGTCAAGAGCGAGTGAAAACAGCTAAAGTTATGAGGCAATCCAGAACAACAAAATTGTATATATATTGCACATGTATGGGTATTGTTATTACAGTGTTGAGAAGAGTCTCAATAACTAGACCAAAGTACAGTTTTTTCGACTGTTGTTTTCATCGGTTGTGGTTGCCAGGCAGTGAAAATGCACGGTAGTTTGCTCCTGAGAATTTAGTAAACTGAAATCATAAGTCTCAACATAGAAAGTTATTGTTAGTAAAATTTACCTTACAAGTTTACGCTACACTAATGGTTTTCCCTATACTGACCTTATTCCACACGGGTTTCTTATCTATAACTACAGTTTTACTGCTTTCAGTAACACTACCTACGACATCGACAGAGACACTGGTAGCTACCTGTAATCTGAGAACCTGTTTAAACAGAACTGGAATATGCGACTTGGTGAATTCCGCAGTCGCTTTGCTGACTTCTGCTGCTTCTTTCATTCGTCCGGCGTCTACATGACACTCAATTAACGCTATCATCAACTGTGCCCGCCATTCATAGTCTTTGTCATCGATGTCGTCCAGGGCTTTCACCACTTGGTGGAGGCTGATTGACAGGTATTGCCTGTAATTAGGTTTCAGAAATGGACGACAGAACTGCCAGTACAAGACAGAGGCATTGTATACGAGGAAGTGATACCTGAACAGGAAATGAAAAAAAAAAATCACTGTTAGGTATTTTTTCATTATATAAATAAGCAATATACTGTTACTAGGGTAGGGTTTTGCCCACAATCATTTATCACTATATTAATAATTGTAGACACTGCATTCTCCTAGTGATAATGTTTAAATATATACATTTGTTTACTGCATCTGTAAAGTTAGTGGACATAAAACTATATACAGTACAATACCTTGTGTTCTCCTTTGCAAAGCTGATAGCTTTCAGAAGATAGACAACTGCCTTTTCAAGTTGGCTCTGAAGAGAAAAATAAGCATAAAATATTGGCATTCACACATGGATTATACACATGTACACAACCCCTCTTACTGGTGATTGGTGATGATATGTACACAGGAAATATCATGCAATATAGTTCATGCTTAAAAAAATGAGAAGTAAAAAAACAAAAGTACATGTAAGATGTGAAAGAAAAATGCATCATCATCATTTTGTACCATATAACATTTTGTATGGTTTGATTTTCACCAATCATTTTTTTTGTTAATATAATTCATTGCACATTTTCTTACCGGGTTTTCAGCAGAGGATGGCGCAAGTAGCTGCGACTGACAGAGATATGCACGGCACAAAAACTGATTAGGTGGCGGTGTCTTCATAAAGTACATACGTAGACAATCCTTGGTTATATCAGGGTAACCATTCTGGATGGAAATTAAAAAAAAAATGACTCAGAGTGATTAAATATATTTAGTGGATTACAATTGCCAATTACCAATAAAACAAGGAATCAGACTTCCTGGAGTTTCCGTATATACTGCATCTGACTGGCAAAGATGCATTATAAGTACTCTCTTCAGAAAGAATTTAATTACTAATTAACATACATTAGCTTAAAATTTGCATAATTATTCCAAACAGAAACTGTAATGATTAACACACCCATGCACATAATTATACACTGACAAAACTGGTATTGCAACAACAGTGATAACACTACAGTTTTCGGCAATTTATCAATTTGACTTAAAAAGTCAGCAAGAACATAGTGAAAATAAAGGACTGCATGTGTGGCAGTAAAACAAAGCACTGTGGCAATACTGCCACACTGTTTGTATCAAAGAACACTAGTTATGCTATAAATGCTAATACCTTTCAACTCTGTAACAATTTTGATGTTTACAAAAGACAAACGATATCAGCATTTATACATTTACTTTATCAGACCATGGTTGTTCACTATACCTGGAATGCGATCTCAGCGCACAGGACATACAAGTCATGACCGAATGCTTCAGGACCATCTGTATTTGGTCTACTGTCTGCAACTGTCTTCAGCAGTTCATATGCTTGATGTAATGCTGAATTCTCCCCATGAAGAACTAGAATAAGATTGATTATTAAAAAACAATTAGGACATAGTTCTCTTACTAATTTGTCCATGTTCTGTAGTGTACTTGTATCAATTGTTGTCAGTTGCTTGTTATGTTTTCTAGGTCTATACTACTTGTATTAGCAAATCTACAGTTAGATATGTTATTTCCACTTTGCACATGAAATATTATCCCATATTTGCAAATATTTTCACTCTGAGAATTGTACTATTTGTTTACATCAATAAACAGATTATGAAATCAGTGTGCTCCCAAAATTTGTCAGATGAAGCTAATTTGCATATAAATAAGTGACTAAAAAGTATCATATCGTAATTCCCATTATGAATGAATTCGGTTGTTTTTGAGAAAATAGCTGAAGACAATAGCTGAAGACTTATTCATGACAAAATTGAGTTATATTGCACACCAATCTATTCATGATCTACATGTAATTTGTGCGCATTTTGACTGTGGCTCATCCATAAATTTGTTGTAGCATGTGAGTATTTCTTGTAACTTAATAATTATTATGTGCTTAAATTAATATATACTAAGAATTGTGTGGAAGTTCCACTATTTGTTTATAAAATTGAGATTCCAATGTGTGTGTTCACGTTGTGACCTCAATAAATGTTCATCACTCAGTGTTCTCATCAGACGTACACTATACATGAGACCATCATGGTTTATATTTTTGGCCTGCATTTTTTACTTATAGGAGGCAAATTGTCTCACAAAATGTAAGAAAATTCTACCAAAAATTAAAAATTTATAAATTTATAAATGCAGCATGTAATAATTCTGAAATATAAAGTGGAATATAATGCAGAAAATGCAGCCCCCTCCTTCCAGCCCCCCCCCCCCCACGAGACATAGAATAACATTATACTATAACTGCATATGAAAAATACAAAAATACAACATGTGCTAATTTAAATACAAAAGCATGTGTGATAATATTTTCATAATACTATATTGAATCGATGGTATCATGTTGGGGGATTAAATTGAGGGATACCGCCATGGAATAACTCGAGCTGACCATACAGCGACAGACTTTCTTACCTCCGTACTGTTGAACCGAGGCAAGCAACAGACGTATGTTGCTATCCATTGTGGCTATGAAGTTCCTATGTAGTCAGTAAATGAAAGTCAAATTAATTGGAAAGTTCTCACAAAAATCTCGTCAATTTTTTTCAATTTCAGTCATCTCAACTTCGCTCCAAAACATTTCGAAGTGGAGTCCTGCAACTCCTGAAATGACAACAATCTTCTTCCGCTAGGTCAAGAAAATAGGGCTAATGTAACATCCTGTGTGGAAATTATCCGTAATAGTTACGTTGTCAATTTGCATTATATTCAATTGAAAAAAAATCATAAAATAACAATAAAATGTTGGATCACCAAAATAAGTAATATTTGAATGATTTATTAAATTACTCGGAATAACATTATCCAAGTAACCCTGTGAATCGGCCAGCCTAGCAACCATTGCGCATGCCCAGTTATTCAAAAACCCATGATTCCAGCGACAAAATGGCGGCCATGTAAATTGATCTTGTAAAGTTTTCCGAAGAAAAACAAATCGTCATTCGTGATCTACATATCACCAGTCTATTTTGCATTCTTCGCAAAACAACAATCAGGCGAATACGTATCAGCCTGCATCAGTAGGAACCTGTATATAGCCAAAGAATGACGAGTTTTGGACCTCCAAGAGCGTCATCGGGTGGAAGCAAGTCTAGAAGCAGCAGCGCAGGCTCGACAAGTTCCACGGGGTCAAAACCGTCGTCAGCTGGAAGTAGTGGCAGACCTGTAAAAACTCGACCGTCAGATCGACTAAATCCCAAAACGATCGACCCGGTACGTTATTCTTTGATTGTACATACGGTTTATATTTGCTGCTCTATAAACTGATATTTTTAAGTATCTTCTTGTGGCCGGTCTGACCACCATTTTAAACCTAGATCCCCGTCTTGACATGTTTAATGTAGACAGCTGTTATGGTATTTATACACAATTGAGAAATGTAATGTCTGTATCTAAATTAAATTATCTCCTCGTTATCTAAACTTCAAAACCCCAGAGTTTGACTTGTGTAAGTTTTGTTGTCAACAGTTTAATGAGAGAGGACCGAAGTCGGCATTTGCAACGGTGTATGCGAATGGAGGCGTTCCATGCAGGTGAGTTTCAATGTTTTTGTTAAAAAATACATGTATATGCTCCAGTAATATTACTTGGAAATGTGTTGTAATTGTGAACTTGATTCCTCGTATCCATTAACCCAGTTTTCTTTTTAATCTATAATTTTAATTATATACACGATTGCGTACTTTTTTTATTCATGAGTGATGTTCATAAATTATCCGATACAAATGCATAGAAAAAGTCACAAGTTTTTTATTTATAAAGTAAATATGCCAATAAGAATCGCTAGTACATCTCTCCTAGGAACTAAATTAAGTTTATGTCTTCTGTATTGTATTTCTCACCAGACTAGTCCATGGTTCAGTGAAACATAAACTCCACTGGGATATACCTGTTGAAGAAGTAGCATATGATCCTGTTTTGATCACTTTAACAGAGGTAAACTATTTTCTGACTACTAATGTACATATCGTTGGTTTCATTACTATTTCTACAGACCCCAACTATATTTTTTCAAACCATGGAAATTGTTGTCATTGAACAGACATTGTGCAGTGTCCAACATTAGCAGGGATTACGTTAACCCCATATTCTGTTACCCTAACCCCCAATACTAGATAATTTCCCCAGTTTTAGTATAATGGGTCCCATTTGTAATAAAAAATTACAGAATATATAGTCAATTTCTCTTCATTTTTTCTTTGGGACTCACAACACTAAAGTGTTAATGCAATCCCCGATCACTAGTATGTGCACTTTCCATCTTAGGGATATTGTCTGTATGCGCCAACAAGCTGTATCAATGTGATCAATGAATAGAAAAAAGATTTCTTTATCACCACTCTAAAGAAAGCATGACATTTTCTTTTTCAGTATATAGGCATACCAATTATTTTGTTAAAAAAAAATTAAATGTCAGCGGAAAATGTATGTAATTTCTCCAAACTGCTAACAAAATCTTAGGGATAATGTTGAGATGCATATGTTTATAATTAATGTTATGTCCCCTCTAAATGATTGACATGAAATAACTGTTGGAACATGTTGACTCTAACAAGCTGTTCTTTTGTACTATTTCGACAATTGCACAACAACTCCACCCCCTTTGTTTGATGACTCATTAAAGTGTACTTGTCTTTTATATTGAATTGTTTATAACAGGGGCTGAGAGAAACAAAGCATCCATATATATTTGTTGCACAGATGGGCTTCAAGGAGCTCTTAGAAGTGTACGAGTCTTCAGAAAAAATATTGCCTGTGTTACCCAAGATTATAGCGCCTCTTAGAGCTGCATTGGTAAGTGAATGATTTCTTTTAGGAAGACTGGATACATTTTTTTCCCGCAGTCCCTGTGGTTTGAATAAAATTTGCATGCTCTGTATGACATGGACACTAATACAAAAAGTAGGCATGCTCTGTTCTATAATAATAAATATAACATGTTCTAATGTGCATTTCTGACTAAAACAGCATGTACCGGATACGAAGGCATCATGCAAGTGACATCTAAACTAGAATAAATAAATGCTCACAATAATCATTTTTAAAACATCACCTGCTGACCATGCTTTTTTTCCCCGATTCATTTTGGCCATTTGTAGAAGCTTACAGCAGGCAATTGGTTAAACCGCTGAAATTTTAGCTGAAATTTTTGTGGCATTATTTATGCAAAGAAAGAAGTGTATTAAACGAACTAACATGTTGAATGTATCATCTTTAAATCTTCTTTCATGAACATCGTTCATAAATGTGTCGTCATGCCCCTGGCCTAGATTGGCCTAAAATATTCTATGCTACGCACCAGTTTTTGCTTTAAAACAAGCATAATTTACAGTATCACTTCAGATACTGCATGATGCCTAACAATAATGGAATCCATATTGCACACAGTGTCATATTTGATTCAGGGGTGATTCATATACTAGATTGCTGTGACTCTCACTTTCCAATCGACAATGCATTCAATATGGCACTGTGGGTTCATTATTTTTATAATAAGTGTGAAGAATCATAAGTTGCAATAAATTCTCTATAATTTACTAATAAATTAGTGAATGAAACTGCAATCAGTTGGTACATGACATCATGTGCATCCATATATAACTCAACATGTAGGAATAAAGATTCCTTTTTAAATGGCTATTTGCAAGGAAAACTATTTTCATTAGTAGCTTTCATTTTCAAGATTTCATTGTATGATTTCATCGGGGTCATCCAGCGAGCAAACCCTGAGACACTGTTGTCACATGAATTAAATAATACATATATATACAAGTAACAACAAAGATTGGCTGAGTTATTCACATCATAGAACTCCATGTTTACATTCAACATATTTACACAACTGGAGTTGTTTTATATTTGCTATGGTATATCGGTTTGTCATTGTCTCTTTAGTGTCTGGAATATATTATAATCACTCTGCTTCCATACAAGTCTCTAAGAGTAGCTATATCAAAACCACTTGAACATTAAAAAAAACATGTAACATTTGAACACAATTTTCTTGTTGTTTTCATGTTTTGAAAAAGAGTGCAGTACATGTAGTTTATCACTGCAACATGTTATATTTTGCTCACAGAGTCACAGTGATGGGCAAGTATTTGAAGGTTCATTGAACTCTGTAGTTCAGCTCAGTGCTGCTGCTGGAGCACACCTGAATCCACATCTCAAACAACTCCTTGGTTGTGTAAGTATACTGTAATTTTGTTTGTGTTGTGGGATAATATCAACATAAAAGAGTGAAATGAGTTATCTATGTTTAAAAACCTTATCATTTTGCATTATTCAGTATTGGTTATAAAATGATAAAGTAAGCTTTACACAGTTTTCAGGTCATGAAGAGCAAGTCGAGTGAAGTGAAAACCCTGTGTAGAGTGTTTGTCATTCTGTAACTGGCTTCTAACATGACTACAATAACAGGCAGGGTAACTTTTGTAAATCATATGTTAATTTCATCATCAGACCCACTACTGTTAATTTTACTATCAATGTGGATTTTGATGATGAAATTGATCTATAATCAACTTGACTTAGAATAAAGTTCCAATAGTTTGATTCTTTCCAAAGTCTGTTCAAAATGATGACATTCATATTCCTTATTCTCTCTGTTTTTATTATAGCATGTAAACTTGGTTTGGCAGTCTGTTTATTTTGACTAATAATAAAAGAGTAAAAAACTACAAGACTGCACTGTTGCCCACTATTGTCTAATTACGTAAGAAAAACAACTGTGACAGCCAAGTTGACCTTTAGTGAAAGTGTTATTTATTAAAAATCAAATTTTACCACCATAGTTTATAAATACGACCATGTATACATCACCTTTCTTCAAGCACCCATAAGGAACAATATTAGAGAAATCATGGAAGAAACTATACAATCCTCACTAGATGCTCTTCTACAAGCATCACAGAGGATACTGTAGAATACTTTATTTTCACTTGGAATTTATTTTCGCTGAAGGAATGATTCCGTGAAAATAAAATCCAGCGAATATAGTTTTTTTCCTATATTTCACATTAAACTCATCAAAATTCAGTGAAAATAAATTCCAAGCAAAACGGCCAAAAAGTCTTTTCAGCGAAAATAAATTCCAGCGAAAATAAAGTATTCCACAGTAATCTAAAATGCTCATCATATAGGGCAGTTGTACGTTTAAATCCTGCTATGTTCAAAGTTTACCTATAAACCAAACCATTTATACAATGCACATAAGTTTTTGGATTGAGTTAGAAGTGTAAAAATTAGCCCAACCTTACTGGGTTAGACATATCATTTGTATCATGTAATGCCTGATAAATGTTATTCTTTTCATTCAGATGTCCAAGAGATCAATGGAGAAGAAGTATAAAGACAAAGTGGCAACAGCTTTACAACAAATTGAACAGTCTTGTGGAAGAGTGAGTACATCATCATTACAATATACCATTACTTGTGCTTAACCATTGTATTATGTGACATCAATATCTTTGGTTTATCTTTTCAGTAGAAAGTGATACAACATCACATTTCATTCGTATAAGGTTAAACATGCTCAATGCTTGAAAACTGAATTTCGTACACATTTAAATTCCACTTTTTGTGTGCCACATTTAAATGATTTTTACTCTGTATGTGTGTGCATGTGATTCCTAGATGTGATATGATCCATGGAATTCAAGTTTGGCATACATTATGGAAGTATTGAGTATATATGCACAGAATATGATTTTTTTTACATTCAGATTAAACAAAGATGGCCTACTCCTGGTAGTAGTAATTTGGTTTTCTTGAAATTTAATTGTCCTGTTCTATCTAAAACTTAGAGATTGGATTATTTGATAAGAAAAACAAAACAAAAATTAACACTTTTATGTCACAGAGTCTCCGGCACTGCTTACTAACTTTATTTGTATCTCTCAACAGGAAAGCTTGCCAATCATCAAGGCCAAAGTGCCCACATATTCCTCTATATTTACATAGTTACAGGCAGTGTATTCTTACAGGATAACATCATCAGGGGCTTGTAAGCATTATTTATTGTTTTTAGTTAATTGCCTGCTGAAACCCTCCAAGGATAGTTGAAATAAATGGGAATAAATTGGGGTCATAGCTGGTGATGTGTTCAGGAGGTTTTGTATCTATTGTGCCTGTGCCTAGCGCATTGGCTTTGCCCGTTACCTTTCATATTTGACGTCTGCTACAGGGAATCAACCATTTTGCATCATTTAAAAAACTACATTTGTGCCATTTGTAATATTTGTATATAACCATAGACTCTGATCTGTAATTTAACAGTGATAAATTCATTGTTGTTTTTTTTAACTGTTTGTATAATCTGAATGGATTTTACTAGCATCGTACCTAGGCATTAGGTACAGGGAGTGGAACATTGCATTGATTCTAAATTTTATTTAAAGTGATGCAGTGCACTTATTTGTGTGAACAATTTTTAGCTTTGTAATGTCCTTTTCAAATGAACACATAAATAGGACCAGAAATTGTGTCAGATACTATCATCGGCCATTTTGTTGTTGTCGTAGATTCCATTGGATGTTGATGTAGCAGACTGGCTCAATTTTTGTTAAGCTAATCTTTGCTTTGAAATTATTGTATAGTATTGCGCTTTATGATTGTAGATGTAAATTACCATATTCTTTTACTTGCGTTGATTTCAGCGAACAGAGTATTTCTACATGTTTTCTTATAGTCTGTACTGGATGCACAACTCAGTAGAAAAATGTAGGAGCTAAACAGGGCCCTTATTACTTTCTACAGTACTGTAAAATACTTTATTTTAGCGGAATTAATTTTTGCTGAAAAGACTTTTTGGGTGTTTTGTGTAGAATTGAAAGTAAAATATAGAAAAAACAAATATATTCACTGGATTTTATTTTCACTGACTCATTCCTTCAGCAAAATTAGCAAAAATTAATTCCAAGCAAAAATAAAGTATTTTACAGTAACTTGAAATTAAGTATTACGAGTGCACATGCATGTACTTAAAATTGAGGAAATGTGGTACAGTGTTAATATACTGTGTGATGGTTGTAAATTATCTACTGTTATGTTGAATGTTTGAATCGTAATTAGGGGTGCCTATGAAATATGACTGAAGCAGTAGAACATGCACTCTAGCCCCAGTCTATATGCATGAACCAAAATATTTTGAAATTGCTTACAAATGTTAGTTACTGTATAACGAAAATGCTTCTGGCTGGCTCCATGCCTTAGGTATATGGATTTAAGTGCTGTGGCAACTGCTTTACCTCTCTGACTGTGGACAATATTTGGTTATCAAATGTTTTTCACAATATCCACTCACATAAGTGCATGGATCCTCTGTGTCTGCTCTGATGTCTTCTGTTCAGATAGTTATGTCAATGACTAGATTGTCTTAACCTGCTCTTTAGTTATACATAATCATTTTTTTGTGTATTTGTATGAAAAAAGGTTGTTTTTGTTATCCAAAGTCACAACTCCACTGCCACATGTTTTGCATATATGTGATTTGTTTCTATCAAGAAAAAAATTCTATCATTCCATCGTTTATTTTTCACTGTTACAATACATGTACTCCATCATTGATTTGTTCTTGATTTTTTTTTAAGATTAATTATTCCTGCTTTATTCTCAGTGTTTATTCTCAAAGTTTTGTGTCTGCCTTTGCTTCTTTGTTTTCAAAGTCTTGAGCTCCAACAACTTTTTTTCTGGTTTACAAATTAGTATATTCAAAGTCTCCTTGTTGCATGGACTTGGAACAAATTGTTTGGTCAGTACATATCATGTTTTTTTAAGTTTTTGTGTTTTTTAGACTCTCTCTCCCCAAGTATATGAGAATGAGCTACCAAGGTTACAAGTGTATACTGGTAGCCACAGCATTAGATTTTTTTATGTGTATATATATATTATGTATAATGCTATGCAAAAAACATTTATTGCATTTTATCATGTATTGTATTATAATTATATTTAATGAACTGTAAAAGTGTGGTTGAGTTTTGGAGTTGAGTAAAACTAAGTGAGATTTTAACATTGTGTAATTGCATTTCTTTTTACTAACCAAGATTTTGACATGACAGAACCATTTGAATGCTGCCCTCTAGTGGTAGTTATAACTTAGGAAAAAGTTTTCAATTTTGTTTCTTGAAATCTTTTTTTAAGCAATTAGGTAAAAACTATCTTTTGTTATACCACTCTTAGCCTTGTGTCCATTGTTCTAAAGCGTGGTGTTTATTTCGGGAAGAGGACATTTTTTGTCCAGCAGTTTCAAAGATTGAATTATTTAAAGGGGAAGTCAAGCCAAACAACATAATGCTCCACAAATGTAGAAGAATGCAATTTACAGTTTTTGTATATCACTTCTCTTTCTAGATATTCGACTTTTCACCAATAAATTGCAGGCCGCCATCTTGATTCTCCGGCAAAGGATTGTGGGTAAAGTGTGACATCATAGTCACTGTTGTGAGAAATAGAGAAAATGCTTTTATCTATAACTTCGAAAGTTGAACTGCATAATACTGATAAAAAATTGAATATCTAGAGAATGAAAAGTGATATAAATAAACTGTAAATTGCATGTCCTTACATTTGCCAACTCTTTCATCTGGGAGTCTTATGTTAGACTTTTCCTTTAAATTGCTGAAGCCACATGCATGTAAACAAGTTCTCACCAGAAATACACAAGTTGTCCAGCTCAAACTATTACAAGATGAATAGAAACAAAATATCATTTTTCAGTTGTTCAGAAAATTGTGAAAAACTCTTTTGTTGTAACCAATAGTTGCCAAAATCCACAGCGCTTGTCAACAAATTTTTGCACATTAGCCTAACATCTGGAAGTGAGCCCTCACACATCAAGTTCTGGAGAAAAACAACCAGTTGGCCAACAAGAACCCTATAAACTAGTGATAGGAGACCTGCATGTAAAGCATAAGAAACAAAAGAAATTTAACTTTTGCCACTTGAGGACATTTCATGACGTCGCTTCAGTAAGTTTTCAATAGGCACATAATAAATCTACTAGAGTTTTCAGAAAATTTGCAAGTATTCGCCACAGAAAATTTCTTCAGGTAGAAGACACAAGTGACCTGCCAGGAGACCCATAAGTGTATGCACTCACAACTATAGAAGGCAGTCCACCCATAATTTGTTTTCATATAAGTATTAAAATTTGTTTTTATTGTGGGATTATTCATCAATAGAGTAAATATGTCTTCAATTAAAAACTTCCACACAATATACAATACAAATTGTCCTTGGAGGAAAAATACTTGGTCAACATCATAGTCGTCTCCAAAATGGCCAAAGATTAGTACATGATGCAATTGTTGACATGGCGACTATAATTAATATGCAAATTAGGTCATGGGTTATGAAAATTGGAGATGGCAGCCAGAATCAAAAGACTTTTGCATTCAGAGCAAAATTTGTCAGAAGTTTATAAAAACACAAATGCAAACAAAAATCAGTCGCAATGAAAAACAATTTCAGGGAAAATGAGATTTCTGCTGAATTCAGTCATGATTTTTTTATTATAGTATTTCAGATTCCAAATATTTTTTTTTCTGTGAAGGCACGGATTGTCAGTTAGTAGGCCAATAGAGAAATGTGATGGATTTTTTTGAATAATAATTTTAACTTACTTTTTAGAATACAAATATTTATACAATACATGTATATAAATCTATGGATTTTCAACCATAAGTTACAGTCAAGCCATCAATTGGTGCCATTTCTGGAGAGGACTATAAATGAAACAAAGAATGCTGCAATCCCTAAATTTAAATGGCATAAATAAATCACACCAAAATATACATAATTATTAATTCTGTTCAAAAAGCAAGATTTTTTTTTTTTTTTTTTGAAAAACATTGTAATTGGATTAGAAGGGTCCACCTCTGTAAATGCCTTCACCTAATTACACAGTAAAGTAATATGTACAAATTTCACGCATAATTAATGATATGTACACAGGATTTGCAAAGAATTTAAGTACACTATAAGATAAAGATTTTATATACAACACAGCAACAAAAAACACGCATCTTTTGCATTTTCATAAACTTTAACACAAACTTTAAAACGAAGACCTGTCTTAAAAACGTTCGTTGCTATGAAAACAAACAAGTCAACAATGGAACCAGATTGTTAATATACAAAATTTGAGGAGTCTAGCTTGTCATCCTCTAGCTTACCTGTTAAAACAATAAAGAGAATTAGATTTGGCAGTGTAAACACAGACTTTACAGATCTGGCTAGTGATGTTTGTTTTCAGTATAAAAACAAATTTACATGACATGAAAAGAAACATTTAGTTACGGCAGTGATATATATATAATAGTACTTAAACACAAACTATTAATAAACACGTTTTCCTAGTTTTGATGTAACATCAACAAAATCCAGCTTTACACAAGCACAACTTTGCTTTTAAAAACCATGAATTTATTATTAATACACAACAAATATTGATTACGACATACAAACAAAAAAGACACCAAAACTAGAATGAATATTTGTTTATAAAATGTGAGGTATATCACTTCAAGATTTCTATTTACATTTCTGAATGAGGTGCAAATCTTTATTGTCTGTGAAAATATCTGAACTATCTATCTGTCTAGCGCCAACAATGGTTTCAACACTTGGAGCCGATGACAACATACAAAATAATTTAAGAACCATGATGTTATTTATATCTTCATTCTCCGTTTAAGCCTCGCCACAAAGGTTTGTCTCAGAGTAAATACCTCTTTTACATTATTAAAAATATATGTATATACAAAAAAAATTATTTTATATACCATATCTGTAATATTGATATTAAAATGAACGATAAATAGTGCATTCTGCTAAAAAAAAGGTTAAATTAATTAATTTAATTTTTTGAAAATAAGCTATATTTTTCAGCTGCATATTCTATTAACTGGTAGTATGCACTGTTTGACACCCAGTCCAAAATTTGCATTTTTAGAAATAATAATTGCTCGTTGTTCTGCTATCATCTACATTGTGCGAACACAACAAAGCATTTTCAAATGAAATATGTCGCAAAAAAATCCTTGATATTGTATCCAGCATCGTCAGAGCATGCCTTCATGACAGATCTCTAGATATACTTTACTCCAGCCCAAGTGATGTATCTTGATTGCCTGGCAACGCATACTTGGTAGGAATAAGAAATTGGTTGCCATGGACACAATTTTCATTGGGTGGGACTCACTACAGTCACATGTGCAGTTGTAACACTGTCCCATTAACATTGATGCATGAACACAATTAATTTTTTACAGGCAAACATTGAAATTGTGGAACTAATGCCGAGTAAATATGTAGACTGGACAGAGGATATTTCAAAACTGTGATCTTATTAAATCCTATTTATTAAACTGCAGTAATTGTGATTTGTTTCTTGTCAAAGGCTTGAAACAAATGAAAATTACTACAACTGGTTTAGTAGATCGGATGTCATTGAGTCATTGTTGAAAGATCCTCGTGCAGTCATACAAGGTAAAAAGCAAGCACTGTGAACCTCGGCACAGAAACATGAGAAATGAAAGTAGAAAAAATAATACATGTGTGGTATATGTGCTCCACTGAAATTAATGTATTCACAAGCAAGAAAAAAATAAGTTAGAATGGATATAGTGATTCTAATTTTGAACTAAAAACTCATCATCTGGTAGTAGCATAGTCGTTACAGTTCATACCCCGGTACACTATATATTTAAGAAAATATTAAAAATATGTACTTAGTTTGTTCTATTCTCATCTTTACACAAAGCCTCTGTTTCAGAATGTATGCAAATTAAATGTGAACAGACATGCATTACTCACGCGGTACTAGGAAGTGTAGTACAAAGATGTGAACAATAATTAATAAGGCTGGTGGGATGAGAAAAATTGCAAGATTTCGATGAGCAAGGCATGGCAAGATAGCTATGACGACATGAGTCGATCAGACAAAAGTGTTCACCAGACTGACAAAATTGGGATTCCTCTTATTTTCTGATAAATTTGGTTAAAATGAACAAGAACAAAACTTTCTGAGATGTACCCCCGCTACTGAACTTTAGAATATGTGGCACACATATGATTTTAAACTAGTGACCAATCACATATCAGGAACGGGGTATTTCTGTGTAATTAATTTGCTTCAGTCTTTCAGAAATATTAAGAATCTTCATACACTATAGGAATATTTCTAGCAGCATATTTATAAACATAAATTTAGATGTTGAACAACAGAAAACTGTTTGATAATAGAATATGAGTCGTCAGTAAATACAATATTCATTCTATTAGGAGCACATGTAAAAAAATCATACATAAACGAAAAATAATATTTGTAATTAAGGTTGTGGCGCTGCGTCTTGTTCAATATGGGACCCATAACGACATATACAACACATGTAAAATTCATGTTTGTTCACATGAAATTCGAACATGCGCTGCACAACGACCACCACCTGTTAAAATATTATTTTGTTTGGTCATAAACATACCTTTGTCAATAACACAACTACATGAGCTTGACTGCTACCATATGCCACAATATAATAAGTTTTTCATTCATAAAATATTACTTATTTTGACCATAGAAATACTGTTATTTATGTATGTGCTTCTAATAGAACAAATACGGTAGTCCTATATATTGGTATATCAGGCCTAAAATTTGAGTAAAGTTTTGGGTTTTGATAGACATTTATTATTATAAATACAAATCCCATCTTAGAAGAGGCATAGCAATATGTTTTTTTCTTGTTCACTTTAAATTCTCTAAGATCCCACAAAACTCCCTCAGTAAAATAAATCCCAATTTTGCCAGCCAAGATGTCAACTAGCATAGTAACTTTAGTAAAAATTTGGCAGTAGATTCGTGACATTGCCTTTGCCTAACTATGATAACAAACAGTGCCTAACTGTTGCGTACCACTAAACAAAGGTAATGCGAAGCTTTTCACCTTCTTTGCCTAACTGTACTATACTGTCATTGTCTGAAGGCATGGAGATGCCACTACGTGAGCGGCTCTTGCAGTTTTTCAGTATACTGCCATACTGGTCCCCTAAGATGCTTCTCCCCAGCGATAGTTTGTCCTCGTCCTCCTTATGTAACTCCGTTGGTTGTTTGAACATGGTGCTGTTACTCGGGATTGTCTTGTTTGTCCCCGGTTTATCAGTGGGCGACGGAGAAGAAACGAAGAGGTCGTGTGTGGAGGGCGAGGGTATTGATGTCGGCGACACAGAAGAGCACTCACTTTCATTTGACTTGTCAGATTCAGGGGGACTGTTCACGGGTAATGCATTCGGTCGCTGTTGCGGATGATGCATATGATGGTGAGGAAACTGCCGAGCGTGCTGTTGACGCTGTTGCAATTGCGTTTTGTCTGTTCTACTAGCCAAATTTGGCTTTGGTGGCAGAGGAGGGGCACACTTAGGTGGCCCAGAGGCCTTAGTCCTTGAGGAAGCATTCATCAAAGCTTCTCGTTCCTGCGAAGTCAATGGGGGAGGAGGACTGTAGTTGGCCTCTTCCCATTCGTAAGTCCTGTTTACTTCACTTGGTGATGGAGGGGAGGGCGGTGGCATTGACGCTGTGATTGTCGTGTCCAGATCATCAATATCTAGATTGTGTTCAGTCCTGTCTGGTTGACCTGATCTCGTTGATTCAATAACAGTAGTGTTCAGCATATTCTCAGCCTCGTCTTTAATATCAAAACGTACAACTGGGCTATTGCGGTTAATCTGATCCCGATTGAAAACACTCGGACTCAATCTACTCAGGTCCTCCCTGTTTTGCGACAAACTTTTACTTTTGGTCAGAGTCACATTTCCAAAATTTGCATATTTCTCCTTGGCTCTGTATGATAATTCCATTTGTGGGTTGTCTTCTCTATAGCTTAGTCCTAAAATCTCTGAATCATCAAATTTTGGTGTTGATATTCCTGACCATCCACCAAAGGCAAATTCGGCCTCATGGTGCGTTGGCAGTATCCCATCACGGAAGCTCAGGTCATTTGACTGAATTTGTCTTATTGGTGGAGTGGAATGCGGTCTTGGTGGATAATACACTTCACATCGGGAAGCGGTAGACATTTTTGGATTAACCTCATCAACATTCTCAGAATCTGACGCTGATTTCGGTTGCCACTGGTTTGCAGCGTTACCTTTGCAAACAGGTGGCGACCGTTTCAGTCTGCTTCCAGGAGCATTTCGCGCATTAGCTTGCACCCTCAAGAATTCAGGAAGTTCTAAATTGGGTGTCATTCCTCGTTGGTCGTCCATGCGGTTACGTTGAGCACGGGCTACAAGGTCAAACAAATCTGTGAAAGAAGCAAAAATTCTGGGTAAGTAGAGTCTTCATAAATTTAAAAAGTATTGATTTCTGAACAAAAAACTACGGATTTGAGTTTCTGCTACTATTAAATTCTGGGCTGAATTTTTCTGAGAAAGTTAAACAAGCAGCCTCTCGGCTGAGATAGCTCCCCTGTTTGCAATGCACATTTCAATTATAGAACAGAAGATATCATTAGAAAATGAACAATATGCATAGTATCAATGCAATGGGACTTGCTGTTTTCAACAAAAATTCAAAAATATCATTTTTCACCATAAATGATTGTGGTTTCTAACAAGAAGAAAATATCACTTTTTACCAAAAATGACAAAAATATTCACCAAAATTACTGTAGATAATTAAAATATCATTACAAAATGAACAAATCTGAGAGAGGTCCACATGTAGTACCTATATAAGTAATAATATCAAAGCAATTGGACTTGCGGTTTTTAACAACTTTAAGTCGAAAATATCACTTTTTACCAAAAATGACAAAAATATTCACCAAAATTAGAGAACTAAAGATATCATTACAAAATGAACAAATTTGAGAGAGATCCACATGTAGTACCTATATATGTAATATCAAAGCAATTGAACTTGCGGTTTTTAACAAGAAGTCGAAAATATCACTTTTTACCAAAAATGACAAAAATATTCACCAAAATTAGAGAACTAAAGATATCATTACAAAATGAACAAATCTGAGAGAGGTCCACATGGAGTACCTATATATGTAATATCAAAGCAATTGGACTTGCGGTTTTTAACAAGAAGTCGAAAATATCACTTTTTACCAAAAATGACAAAAATATTCACCAAAATTAGAGAACTAAAGATATCATTACAAAATGAACAAATCTGAGAGAGGTCCACATGTAGTACACCTATATATGTAATAATATCAAAGCAATTGGACTTGCGGTTTTTAACAAGAAGTCAAAAATATCACTTTTTACCAAAAATGACAAAAATATTCACCAAAATTAGAGAACTAAAGATATCATTACAAAATGAACAAATCTGAGAGAGATCCACATGTAGTACCTATATATGTAATATCAAAGCAATTGAACTTGCGGTTTTTAGCAAGAAGTCGAAAATATCACTTTTTACCAAAAATGACAAAAATATTCACCAAAATTAGAGAACTAAAGATATCATTACAAAATGAACAAATCTGAGAGAGGTCCACATGGAGTACCTATATATGTAATATCAAAGCAATTGGACTTGCGGTTTTTAACAAGAAGTCGAAAATATCACTTTTTACCAAAAATGACAAAAATATTCACCAAAATTAGAGAACTAAAGATATCATTACAAAATGAACAAATCTGAGAGAGGTCCACATGTAGTACACCTATATATGTAATAATATCAAAGCAATTGGACTTGCGGTTTTTAACAAGAAGTCAAAAATATCACTTTTTACCAAAAATGACAAAAATATTCACCAAAATTAGAGAACTAAAGATATCATTACAAAATGAACAAATCTGAGAGAGGTCCACATGTAGTACCTATATATGTAATATCAAAGCAATTGGCCTTGCGGTTTTTAACAAGAAGTCGAAAATATCACTTTTTACCAAAAATGACAAAAATATTCACCAAAATTAGAGAACTAAAGATATCATTACAAAATGACCAAATCTGAGAGAGATCCACGTGTAGTACCTATATATGTAATATCAAAGCAATTGAACTTGCGGATTTTAACAAGAAGTCGAAAATATCACTTTTTACCAAAAATATTCACCAAAATTAGAGAATTGAAGATATGATCATGAAATGAACAAATCTGAGAGAGGTCTACCCAAGGTACATATACATCAAGTATCAAAGCATTCAGGCTTGTAGTTTTCAAGAAGAAGTAGAAAAAGTAAAACATTGACATGGACGACAACGGACAATCACTCATATGATAAGCTCCGCTTGACAAAGTCGACAGCGGAGCTAAAAATGTTTAAATAATTGGTAATAACAAATATTTTTCCAGTGAGTGCCAAAATAAACTGATCAGAAAACCTTTCTATAATCTTCCTATAAATTTTACTTGGAACATCACAGCATTACTTGGAAGATTCTTAGTTGTTATAACTTTGCATTCAACTGTTGGAAATTTGGTAATCAAAACTACCACTTGGTATATTTCAAGTAGGTGTTTTTTTGAAATTATAAAATTATATTGTAAGCTTACATAGGTACAACGAAAATTTGAAATTGTGAAAAAGTGTATTCCGTATATTATTTTTAACACACAGCACGCCTGGTGACAATAGCTGTGTCCAGGGGTACCGGCTGTTAGGACTGAAACTGCCAAAGTCAAAACAAACACTGCTAAGAATGTTCCAAATGATACTGCAATATTACAAGAGAAATTGATAGTGTTTTTATGATCAGTTTATTTTGGTTCCTGCTGTAGTAAGACAGTGCAGAACTATGCTCAAATTTTTGCGAGTGCAACACATAACACAGATACAACACATTTTATTTCCTTCATTTTCACATTTAAAAATTACGTCTTAATGTGGTTTTGGCTTTTCAAACAAATATACAGTTGAACTTTTATCCAAATTTGTGAGATGTACTAAAACTTTGGAAACTGAAAACATAAAGTGTGAAAGTCAAAAAAGCGCTCCAATACTTTATGAATGAGCAGAACCACATCGTATTTTTTCTCAAAAAGAAAAGGATTTTTCAAACTGAGAGGCATGCTGGGTAACATTTATCATTTCACTGAATTTTTGAACTCAAGCAATCTGTAAGACACAGGGATACTGTACTATTCACGATATCAAGGACAGGAAGACTTTGAGACACAGAGGTACATCTAATAACACAACATAGAACTAGCTACATGAACTAACCACTATAGCTAGACTAGGGTTAGGGGTTACCGTGATTTGATGGTTGATTAGTGACAGAAAGTCATGTTAGAAAAGACACACAGTATAATGTGTTGTGTATTAAAAGAGGGTCAAGCAAGTCAGATGCAAAGTCAATCAATTTTGAATAGGATTAGGGTTTACCACAGCAATCATTTTATTTGCACTAATGTGCAAAGCACCAAATTTGAAAATGAATTAGTGAAAAAAAAAAATTTCAAACTTTTAAATTTGCAATGAAAAAACAAAATAATGAATGTTACTACCGCAACTGCAAAAAGGTTTTTAGTTTTATTACCATCAAATCACCACACCTGTATCTGTACAGTTTTTAAACGCATACCTTCAGCCTCTGAGGGGAAAAACTTGGGTTTTGTTGTGGAAGTATTTTCTTTACTAAGACCTTTATCAGCTGAGATTGGCTTCTGCGTGGCATTGTTAGTGGACGAAGAATAGGAAGAGGAGGGAGGGGGGTTTGCCTTGCCTGATCTTTCTGCACCCTTCTTCTGCTGGGGAGCACATTCGTCCTTGCCAGTGCGGATGTATTTTGACAGGGTAGAAGTGCTGCCAGCAAAGGCAGGGTTGCCGAGTTCAATATTTCGGCTTGCAAGCCCTTCTTCACTCTATTTTAAAGAGAGAAATAAAATAAATGAATTCAGATAATGATAATAATAATGCAGCGCAGCGACTCCACCACACTCGCAGCGACTCCACCACACTCGCAGCGACTCCACCACACTCGCGACTCCACCACACTCGCGACTCCACCACACTCGCGACTCCACCACACTCGCGACTCCACCACACTCGCGACTCCACCACACTCGCGACTCCACCACACTCGCGACTCCACCACACTCGCGACTCCACCACACTCGCGACTCCACCACACTCGCGACTCCACCACACTCGCGACTCCACCACACTCGCGACTCCACCACACTCGCGACTCCACCACACTCGCGACTCCACCACACACGCGACTCCACCACACACGCGACTCCACCACACACGCGACTCCACCACACTCGCGACTCCACCACACTCGCGACTCCACCACACTCGCGACTCCACCACACTCGCGACTCCACCACACTCGCGACTCCACCACACTCGCGACTCCACCACACTCGCGACTCCACCACACTCGCGACTCCACCACACTCGCGACTCCACCACACTCGCGACTCCACCACACTCGCGACTCCACCACACTCGCGACTCCACCACACTCGCGACTCCACCACACTCGCGACTCCACCACACTCGCGACTCCACCACTCGCGACTCCACCACACTCGCGACTCCACCACACTCGCGACTCCACCACACTCGCGACTCCACCACACTCGCGACTCCACCACACTCGCGACTCCACCACACACGCGACTCCACCACACACGCGACTCCACCACACTCACGACTCCACCACACTCGCGACTCCACCACACTCGCGACTCCACCACACTCGCGACTCCACCACACTCGCGACTCCACCACACTCACGACTCTACCATACTTATGACTCTACCATACTTATGACTCCACCATACTTATGACTCCACCATACCCATAATGACTCCCCCATACTAAACATATCAGTAACCAAAGTGTAGTTATCTTTACACAAATAAACCACAAGCTTTATTAACAAATCTGTTTAATAACGCTGTTAACTGTGCACAAAGAATTCATGATAGGACTAAAAATGGAAACCCACTACATTCACCAATGCAACTGGAGGAGGGAGGGAGGGAGGGAGGGAGAAAAGGGAGGGTGCTGAGTTTCACATAAGACTGATACACAAGTGAATAACGTTTTTTCTCATAAACGTACTTCTCTGTGAAATCAAAAACAAAATACAGAGCAACTAGCACGCTGTTATCTGAGATGTGGTAATATATTGCCTGGAACAATTACGTAATACATGTCACTGCGGTACAACAAAACATCCATTTCTGCATACTGTTAAATACTTTCTTTTAGCTGGTTTTGAATGGAATTTATTTTCACTTATTTTTGATGAGTTGAATGTAAAATATAGGGGAAAAAGTTTGCTTCAGCAAAAATAATTTCCAAACGAAAATAAAATATTTTATAGTATGTTACATTTAGTAAAATTATCAAAGATGTTTCTGATGCCATGGTAATGGTAAGATACAATAGTTTACTCCATTATTCTCACCTTAGCAGGTCTCATGTGCACAACATGAACATTGGATTCATCCAGAGAATTGTCCACTGAATCAGCTTTTCGGATCCTACCATTTTTCGGGACGGGCGGTCGACCCATGCTAATGCGCCCGGCTGAAGGCAAATAACCATATTGGAGAAAAAAAATTTAGTACACTTTGAGTTGTTAGTACAGTATTTGATACAAATTTAGAATACAATAACAAATTAGGTATATATGTGAGCACATTTATTATAGTTAATATTATAATAATTAAAGCGGGGAGTCGTCACCTGAGCATGCGTCAGATGGCCATAGCGTGTCAATGTTTACAAACAAGCGTCTACCCATGAACCTTTGCATTTTTAGCGTGTGTTGTTATCGTCACTTGGAACTCAATTCCCACGCTTGCGCAGGTGACGACCCTCTCGCTTTAATATTTTTGAATGCAAGTGCCGATTCTTGATGACCTTGTGTTTCAAAACAGCCTTCTGACTTCTTGGTCCATCCCTAAATATTTACAAACTATGAATGTGAGTTTTAGTAGGTGAAATAATGTTGGGCTGACATTTAGAAAAAAAAACAAAAAAACAAAAAAACAAACAAGAGAACCATAAAAACAGGCCTGTGGAACAAACCCTTTTTATTGGCATTTTAACTTCGAAAGTATGTCCTCTATAGCTTAAAGTTCACATTTTGAGGTCACTGACGTAAATTGTGCAATTTTCTCGCTATTTTTAGGAGCAAACATTCGTGCATTTTCAGCACCGTGTAACTACAAATGGTGAAAACAAATCTCAAAAACTCTAAAAAAAAACTGTACTTTTGGATAGTTGCAGTGACTCCTCTGAACAGTGTATCCCTACATGTCCAACATATATAAATTTGGTTGTTCAGGATTACTTCAAAGTTGAGTTTGTGCTGTTTCCTTGACTTTAGCTGTTTTCATTGGATCTTCCACATCAGCTCGTGTAGAGCTCACAAAAATACATAGTACAGTGGTGCGGGTCTTAGCAACACAGAACGTTCTGTGATGTAGCAACACCCACCGAGAATAACAAAAGAAATTTCACAGAATTAATTCGGGAATATAAGTAACGCATACCTGCATACTGTGCATAGGGTTCGATAATGACCCTCTGACCCTCCAACGTCGCTACCTCAATATCCAACTCTAGAGGGACTGGTGACGCATTCAAGTGAACAACCATTCCATCCAATGACAAATTATATTTATTCATTATCGGTCTGAGTACATCTATAATGGCTTTGTTGGGTTTCGACTTCACTCCAATCGTTCTTTTGTTCGTACTTGGTAATTCAACCCTGTTGAGAAGGAAAAAAATATTACAAGCATGACTCTTTGTATTGTTATAATATGAAAATAACCCTGATCTGTTCTTTTTATGTATCATTTTCATATTTTTTAATTCATGTTGTACTGAATCACTGAACAAATCACATGACCAAATACTAGCAAACAGTTAAAAATACTTTTTTTTTAAATAAAGTTCTGTTTCAAAGCGTATAGCACGTAGATATGAATATTTTACCCTTTGTTTGTTTATTTGGTACCCCAAACGATAATTAAATTACTAAATATAACCCTTACAAAAGCAACTGTTTGTCACCTTTCACAGAACATATTTGCGTAATTTTTTCCATATTTTTTGTAAACACTTGGTTCAATTTTAGCAGACTTGATTTGCTGGTTTTGTGAAAGAAACAATACATGCTAATGAAAAATTATCAAAGATGTTTCTGTTGCCATGGTAAAATTAACGTTCATTACGCCAATGGGTAAATATGGGAAAAAATTATGACGTATAAAAAGTTGAATAATTGTATATTGTTGTTCATTCACTTTTCTACTTTCATTCAAAATGTAATGATCTTAAACTAACAAAGCGTTAACACTTGACTGATGTGTCAGCAGAATTACAAGTTGGATTTAAAGTTGGAATACTTACTTAAACATCACTCTATTTTCCACAACCACTTCCTTGGAGGCCAAAGTTGAAAGGTCATCATGGAGGTTATACATCTAGAAAATTGAAACATACAGTACATAACAATTAATATAATCTCAGTAAGAAATATTTATTTGAGTTCTTTTCACTTGACCTTTGTCCTATAACTTATAAACCTGGTAAAACTAGGTCAATTTCGTTAAAAACTTTTTGTGTTTATCAGCAGCATATGGCCTTATAGCCAGAAATGCGTTAAAATCCTGTTGCAATAAAATAACTTGTTTGGCTTTTTATGGAACTTTGCTTCTAATAGAACAATTACAGTATGGCAATGAAATAATATAATATCATAGCACAATAAACATATTACTGTAAAAGCAGCGGCTTCTATTGAAATGGTACAATACAACAGAAGGGATGAGAAATGGTGAATTTTTATGTCTCAATTGTTCAAAAAGAATGGGTGTGGCTTCTATTAGGGATGCAGCTTCTAATGCAGATTTTACGGCACTAGTATATGCTGTTAGGGGTGAGGGTTCAAGTCAGCTGTGTTAATTTATGTCCCAACTTGCTTTTGCCCTATACATAGACAAATATTAAAGGACAGTGGTCGTTGCTCAATACGTAATCAAATTTTAAGTGAACAAACGATGTGAAGATGACCACCCTTTAACAACATATCTTCAAGTTCAGAATCAAACAATATCGTCGAAAAATATGATAAATACAGAATATTTTTTGACCTAATCCTCAGAGAAGGGCAGGGTCTTTTATGTAAATGAGATCTATTTCCTTACATGGTTCGTTTTCACGTCATACACCTCCATTGATGCAACCGCTATTCTCCGTCGTTCACAGAGAAGTTTCAGCGCCGCTCGGACAGACTGTCCTTCTTTTGCAGCAATCACAGTGGTGGAATTATCCGGTAATATCACCCGACAAAATTTATGCGGTTCTTTAATCTCGCTGGATCCAGTACTACTGGTTCGTTCTAAAGACTGTAACAAAATAGATGTACCGTTTAATGGCTGCTAGTGTAACATACCACGACAAACACTGACACAGAAGTTGGTGATGAATATAAAGTGTTACATATTAACAATAATTTGGTACATTTCAACAATATGTATTTTGTTTAAATGCAACTTTTAACTAGAGTCTACGGTAATATGCGAATTTAAAAATTATGATCGATGAACATGTCTTTCCATACAGTTCCAATTATATTCAACAGATCGATTTAAGATCTAAATAATTGACAACATCAACAAAAGTTACAATAATCTTTGTGAATGAATCAAAGTACTCTTCCCCTGGTAGTAAACAACATTACCATGCACATGCATCAGATCAGGCAGCATGACAGCATACAAAACAAATTATTAGTGTTTTTTTTTCAGGTTAGAAGACACTGATGTGACCATTCATGTTTAGAATCCTGTGACGGCTAGAAAAAGGACTAGAGACAAATCTGTAAGTAACAGTTAGTATCCATGGTAACACAAGGAAGGATAAAGTGATGTAGTTGTGATGGCAAGACAGTGCAGGAGAATCAGTTAGTGATATGTATCAAGTCTGGAATGTTAATGGAGCTCAGATAATTACCATATTTTCTCTATTAAAAGAACACATATACTACTTTAATATTAATTTATAATATATTAACTCCAGATGATAAAGAGTAACATACATCACTAGACTTGATAATTATGTTACGAGTACATGTACATACAAGGTAATAACTGCATAGCTTTATTGCAGTGACACAACTTGAACACATCTGTAGCATCACAGAAGATCTCATATAACTACAATATTGTTTGAGTTTCTGCTCTGTATTATTCAAATATTGTGAAGTTCAGACTAATTTATTGATTGATTCAACCATCCATCAATAGATAGAGACATTTTATTTAGTAGAAGATGCCAACCATTCCTTACAGCATCTTTAGGCATCAGTGCCAAATGTATGTACATATACAACTTCTATTAATTGTTATTAATTAGGTGCTCTTCACAATGAATACAAATCATTATCATTAGAGCGATATCTAGTAGAAATGAAGGTATCGTGTGAAAGAGCGCCCTCTATGGGTAAATAGACCACAGTGGTGTCGCAAAGAGAGTCTCATACATACACCTGACTAGTAGGTCTGTTTATTTTCTCAGAGTATACTTATTATTTTGGGAAAACTACTACCAAGAGAAAAATATGGTAGTTAATTATATTCACAAAAATGTGATAATTTCAATTCTCCTCAAACTACTGGTATTGCCATGACAACCTACCTCACTGACATCACTACTAAATCTTTGTAAATCGCAACTTGCCAGTGAACTACGCCGGCTTCCAGTGCTCGCTGTTAAACTTCCCTCTGTTTTCACCACGTTTGACTTGTCTTCTATGAAGTAAAAATGAAAAAAAAAATTTATAATTTCAAGTAACAAGAATAGTTAATGATATTTTTTTTCCATTTTCTATATAACGATCAATGTTGGCTTTAATCGTTTACTACAAAACCCGAACTAAGTATATTATTATAGATTAGAAACAGAAATGAGGAATACAAATATTATTTTTACCTTTTTTCTCTTTCTTCTCAAAGCTGGAAGACTTGGTGGCTTTTTTACCAGTTTTGTCTGAGATAGCGAAAATATAAAACTTCAATCATTTTTCAGAAATGAAAACAAATGACATGGGTTGTTAACCTTTTGAGTGCCACAATTTTTCCCACCCAGATTTTGCTTGTTTTTTTGTTTTTTTATTTTTCTGTAATTTTGGACCAAATGGACATAATTTCGTCATTTAAAAATTTATATGAGTTTTATTTTGTGAATGGTGACAAATTTTGGCTTTGGTGCTCAAATGGTTAATGATATGCAAATTATCTAATTAATATGCACATATGGTATATAGAACTATTTTGTGAAAGGTGGCAAAAGTTGACTTTGGTGCTCAAATGGTTAATGATATGCAAATTACCTAATTAATATGCACAGATGGTATATAGAACTATTTTGTGAATGGTGACAAAAGTTGACTTTGATGTTTAAAGGGTTAATGATATGCAAATTACCTAATTAATATGCACAGACGGTATAGAACTATTTTGTGAATGGTGATAAAAGTTGACTTTGATGTTTAAAGGGTTAATGATATGCAAATTACCTAATTAATATGCACAGACGGTATAGAACTATTTTGTGAATGGTGATAAAAGTTGGCTTTGGCACTATACATTCTCTATAGAGTTGTAGTAGTGATTGTGTTTAAGAAAACTCACTAACTAACAAGAGCTAACCTCCAACGCTGGCACCCAGGATGTGTAAACAATATATTTTTTCACAAGATTTACAAAGCGCATAACACAAAGATAAGTTATATCAACCACTTACTTCTATGCCACGGCATAAATGACTTTCTTCTTTTCTCTCCAATATTTTCATCCGTTGTATCTAGGCTACTGTCTCCTGATTTACTCTCCTTTGATTTTTTACTCTAAACAATTATTGAAAGAAAATATAAATATACACATAAGCTGAATCATTCCATTACTGAACTTTGATACTTAGTATTGTCAATTCATTGTCAGTAACATCACGGTCAAATGCCATCCTTGTGATTGGCACTTTACACCTAATTTAGAATAATCTCCTAAAATGAAGTAAAGTGGTTTAGGAAATTATAAAAGTGTGGTGATTGGTGATTAAACACCACAGGCGAGCTTTAGTACTCCAATAATTCAGAATTTGTTGCCATAGAAACTGACTTTATCATTTCTCATGGTGATCAAAATAATCAGTTAAAAGATGGAATGCAACTTTACACAACATACCTTTTCTTTTTTCTTCTTCTCTCCCTTCTTGTTCGATTTCACATCTTCTTTGCCATCTCTTACAGAGCTATCATCTGTCGCGCTGTCTGCCCATTCTTTTGGCGGTGGAATGGGCAATGATTTGCCTTCAAGTTCAGCTTTCATGCACTCACGGTACAAATCACTCTTCAGAAAACGTGAATAACTGTCAAATTTCATTAACTGGAATATCTACAAACAAAAATGAATCTATCAAATCAACCATGTGAACTCATCAAATAATGTACTTATTAATTCAAAAATTATTTTTCTATAATTGTTTGAAAATAGTTTGCTAGAGTGAAATGCAATAACAATACATTGACACTGCTTCAATCTGCAACCACAAAAACATAAACTATAAATATTCATGACTGAAGATGAACATTTAAATCATATCGCATAAACAAAAACAAAATTGTTTTCTCTGCTGGGCATGAAATATTCACTGACAACCTTAAGTAATGAACATTGGCATACAAACAGTGTACATGCATTTGTTAGTGCCTTCTGATACAAGGTGAATACACAATATGTAAAATGACAGATGTTGCATAATACTTAGTGCAGACTCCATGTACGGTGCATCAATACGAAAAATCACTAATAATTCTGTGACACAAGATCAAATATTTTCTCTAACACAAGCGTTTCTACATAAACAAATGATGTTGCAATTTTCTGTAGCAAAGTAATGCGTTGCCGTTTAAGTACAAAGGACGAAATATGAGGCAACTCGCAGTCAGGAAGAATTTAATGATGTGCTTGACAAAGAGAAAATACTTTTATTAAAGCTGAAATTGAAAATCAGCTATAAAATATTTTAGCCCTTTTTTTAAACAAAATAATCTAGAAAGAGAACAGAATAAATACAATTATAATCACATCAGATGATTACACATAAACCCAATTACCATAGAAACCATTCCCCACACCAACGATACATCATTTCATGCAATATCTAACGATCTCTTTCGCCATTTTCCCACCAAAATGTTTAAAATTTTCTTTTTTCCCCCCCTTTTCTTTGATAGAACCTTGTTTAAAACATATTAATTTACCGGTAAAATGAAAGCAGACAAATCTGCAACAGTTTTGTTGAAAATAATGAACAATGGAGGGAAGTGGCGACAAAAAGAATGAATAAAAGTGTTTATCTAAATTTACATCGGCACATAATTCCTGTACACCTATATCCACCAAAATAAATCAGTTTCATTTTGTAGGACTTACTTTACTCATAAAACCCTGGAGATCGATGCAATCAAGGACAGGCAGAAAAAAAACAAAATTGAAAAGAACACAAACTAAATTAGTATTGGTAGGAGGGAAAGGACCTACTGATGATAAATAAAAGAATAAAAGTTGAGAAGCAGATCTTAGGATATAAAAACAAAATTACAGAGTTTCTAATTTTAAGGTACTTTTCAGATTTTCCGGAGATAAATGAAATTATTCATCTTCGTAATAATTTCATCAGTCAACAACGTTGCCTCGTCTCCGGAATTGTCCTGTCAAATCGTTAAAATTCATCACAGGCGCCAAATTTCATGCTTATCCCAGAACAGGCTAATTTTATTGTCTTTGTACTCTACCTGTTTCTGTTGCATATTATATAACGTAGGTGTAGGGTTTTCTAACTGTGCCTCAACCTCTTGTCTTGCTTGGCTGTCCAAGTTCACCGGCATGTTGGCTTTCTTTGACAGATGTTTATTATAAATATCCCTGGCACATGCCTTCATCTACAAGCAGAAGAAAAAAAAGTTTTTTATAATTTTATAATTTTGCATCAAATTCGAGAAATGTGAACATATAAAGTTCCATTATTTTGAATAAATTACCAGGTTTATTAAAATACAAATAGTCCAAGCAGTGATTCATCTACAAAAATAATCGAGGAACACTTTATATGAATTTTCTGACCCAAAATAGTGCTATATATACATAATAAAGTTTTTCAAAATGGATGGTCACATAAAGCTGGTTCTAAACAGTAACTTAGGTGGTCACATACCTCTTGGGCATCTGTAAGTTTCTTGTATTTCTCACAAGCTATCCAAAATGCGATATTTTCCTCGCTGAATTCCTTCTTCAAGAATTCCTGCAATGTATGAATACAATAAAGTAAACATCTGGAGAATGCGTGAATGGCAATATAGTCACGGCAATGACAATCATGATGTCACGCTCAACTGAAGCATGCGTTACTCAAGTCATCTATTAAAACCTGCGTACAAAATAAATTCTTCAATCTAACTTCTTTTATGTCAACATTGCTCGATATACATGAAGGCACATTGGTTTTAGTGCTGAAATAGCGCACAATTTTGACATGGTCAGGTACAATATAAGACAAATTCACCACAATACACAAACATACAATATAGTCACACATAAATCCACCATATGGAAACACACATCTCTCGTAATACTATAATATCTACTACAGGTTACACAAACCCACCACATGGCAAAACAAATACACCACATGGAAACACACATTTCCCATACAACCCATAAGCACAGAAATACCACATGGTACAAATATGCTATAGGTTACACAAACCCACCACATGGCAAAACAAATACACCACATGGAAACACACATTTCCCATACAACCCATAAGCACAGAAATACCACATGGTACAAATATGCTATAGGTTACACAAACCCACCACATGGCAAAACAAATACACCACATGGAAACACACATTTCCCATACAACCATAAGCACAGAAATACCACATGGTACAAATATGCTATAGGTTACACAAACCCACCACATGGCAAAACAAATACACCACATGGAAACACACATTTCCCATACAACCATAAGCACAGAAATACCACATGGTACAAATCTGCTATAGGTTACACAAACCCACCACATGGCAAAACAAATACACCACATGGAAACACACATTTCCCATACAACCATAAGCACAGAAATACCACATGGTACAAATATGCTATAGGTTACACAAACCCACCACATGGCAAAACAAATACACCACATGGAAACACACATTTCCCATACAACCATAAGCACAGAAATACCACATGGTACAAATATGCTATAGGTTACACAAACCAACCACACATGGCAACACAAATACACCACATGGAAACACACATCTCCCATACAACCCATAAGCACAGAAATACCACATGGTACAAATATGCTATAGGTTACACAAACCCACCACATGGCAAAACAAATACACCACATGGAAACACACACAGTAAAAATCTACCATATAGTAACACAAATCCACCACACATGGCAACACAAATCTACATGTACATGTATGTGGAAACACACATCTCTCGTGCTACTATATCTACCACAGATAACGCAATTCCACCACACTGCAACACAAACACACTACATAGAAACACAACCATACAACCATAAGCACATATCAACCACATGGTACAAATCTACTACAGGTTACACAAACCCACCACATAGCAAAACAAATACACCACAAGGAAACACACATCTCCCATACCTCCATAAGCACAGATATACCACACAGTAAAAATCTACCATATGGCAACACAAATCTACCACATGGCAACACAAATCTACTACATGTATGTGGAAACACACATCTCCCATAACATGACACAAATCTGCTATTCAATAACAAAACAAACTATTCATAACACATATCTGCCACAGGAAGCCACAGATTTCAAGGTAACACAAATCCACCACACCATGCTAAACAAAACCACCACATGGCAACAAAACATGCCACACAACACAAATCTACCACATGTTAACCTACATCAATTAATTCACATAAATTTGGGTAACAGGAAATTATACTCACAGTAAAACAAGCCAATCCCAGAGGATCGTAAAGCAGCCTCTCGAAACCTACAGCCCAGCTTGCGACGTGACCAATATCATCGTTCTGAACACACATACTTCCAACACTTCTAAGACTGCTGCTGCGACTGAGCGGCACAGGCAGTGGAACAGGAAGTTCTAAGAAGAAAAGCAAATTAGGCATGAATATAAATAATTTCATAATGCTGATCCAGGGAAATATAGAATACAGCGCCCTCTATGCCACATTTAGTGACATTCTTAAAGAAATACAGCATCAGTAACAAGTTGATATAGTGTAAAATAAAATAATGAACAATCATTGAATTTGAAGCTATGTTTGTTCATCAGAATCATATTATAATCTTAGATGTAGAGTAATTAAAAAGATTATTGGGTAGTTGTACTACCGGTATTTTGGCCGCACAATCGAAACGCCAGAGCAACCTGGCAAACACGAGGCAGGTATGCGACTGTAAAACTGAAACATACCAATGGCATCGAGCCAATCAATTAATGTCTACCTACCTCCATCAGAAGCTGCAATAGACTGAAAAATAAACAATAAAAAAAAAAAAATATTTTTCTTCAAATAGTGTATTTTGAATAGTGTTATTTACTTCATAAACAAAACACCACAAAACTTTAATAATCTCAGGATTATTTTAAACTGCTTAACAATCGATTGTATATAAAGCACATAAAAATACGAGCGAGATTTTCCAGTCATAATACAATCAAATCATTCTCACTATCATTTGCCAAGGATTGAAAAGTAACTAAAAAAAAGCTTCACAATCGACAGAAAAAACAGCAATACAATATACAATTGGTGACTATTTGCGGTGATCACTTTTGTTTGTACAAATATCATACACAAGTGTGAAAAACACAGAATCCTGTACAGAAGAAAAAAAACAACAACGCCAATAATCCACACTATACGCACTAGACACTGAGTTCCAAGTCTTTGTCATAACAATACAGACAAGGAGGTATTCTTTGACAGTGTCATTGTCTTCTATGAGAAATGACAGCCATATAAACATTCCTAAGCTCCACTGTAACACAGAGTTCAGGTACAGATTTCTCTTTCACATATAAGAAAGACCACTGTATTATATTCGTCTAATAATAGCATGCTGCGTATAAACTTCAATCCCTCCTTCACTGAATGCGTACTTATCTGCATCGCACATATCCCCTATATTGTACAGACATTGTGATTTTTTGTTACTGTCTGTGAATTCAATTATTTTGATTTGACAAGCCCCTTAGATGTATTTGTGAAACAGTGTACAACACCACCATTTATTTTCTCCATGAAGAAAATCTAACTATTGTTTAATAATAATTATAAGAACTGAATATTTTTGATGAAAACTCAGATATTGGTTGGATATAAACAATGTACATGACTTTTGTTCACCTAACTTTTTTTTCAACAATTCTTATCAAGACCTGAATGCAATAAAAAAATAAATTCTTTTGGTCCAAAATAATTTTTTTTTTACAAAAATACATAAAAATGTGAAAAATGTTGCGGCAAAAATTATGGCTGGAAAATATAGGATTTAAGTGAGTTACTGATCATATATTGTGAAACTTAAAGCGCTGAAGCAATTCCTCAAGAATGAATACCAGTATACGTGAATACCAGTATACGTGAATACCAGTATACGTGAATACCAGTATACGTGACTTTAATTACCCATGCTTGGCACTATTTCCAATAAATACCACCAAAATGGCAATACCAATCACTAACATAAAGGGACAATTTCACTACCTGCACTACTATGATAATGTGTTCCAGTTGAATGGAACAAGAGTTACACTTGACTGCAGTCAATACTGCTGATATTCAAATCAATGACATTGACCTACAACTTAGTGTACACATACTGTGAATATTCACCCAACTACAAAAGTTTTTACGGAAAATATATACAACACATACAAATCATTATCTGAATTCCATGTCTGTATTAGTAAATAAAAAATATTAAATCAAACATGAACATGTGATTTCCAACACAGTTACGATAGTAAAATTCTTCAATTACAAGGCATATTAATATTTTGTAATTAGTGAAAATTTCACTAACAAGTTAAAATGACTTTGGAGAAATTTAACTTTTTAAGGAAATCAAGATGCAGAATATGAACTCAATAATTACACAATTTCACTATATTCTGTCCTACTTTGCAAAAAAAATATTTGAAAACAAATTGATAATTTTTTGTTGTTGGGCGATATCTTCAAATTTAAAAAAAAAGGTTGGAACAAACTTGTACACGACCACGAATTTCAAACAATGTTTTTGTAGGCAAGTAAGCAAAAATGTTTGATTGTTGTTCATCTCCTCTACTACCACGCTTGACGAGCAAAGTCAAAACACCAGACCATATCCAGTGTGTGGTACCATAACATAGGCAATGAAAACAACAAACGAACATCTCAAACAAGTGGATATGGGTGATTAGAAAAATAAACAGAGAATTCCTGATGTGTTGTGTTATTACTACCGATTCCTTTTAGCGAATGTTTATCCAGTACACCATTTTATTTTGTACTTCTTGAATTTCAGGATGAAAACAAAAATTGCGGCCAGAAAAACTTAGTGTTAAAAACCTTAAGATTTTTTAAACCAGAAATTTTACATGAGAATCTATCCAAAAAAAAACCCTGAATAATGCAGTTTACATTAAAATAAGTGTTTCAAGCTGGCTCAATACAATGTCGAAAGAAGCCTTATTAATTTAATGACAATGCATTCAATTTCATGCATTTTCTGCCGCCAAAAGCTGATTAAATTGCAACAGATTATCAAAATTAAAAATATTCTCACCTCTTGCTGGTCAACTGTATGGAAACTATATAAAGCACGCCTGGCGGACTCGCTGCTGAATTTTAACATTTTAATTTTCTCCGATTATAAAAATTTGACAATTTTAAAATCAAAATACATAATGTATATACAAATATGAATTTAAAAAATATAAGATAATTTAGGCTCAAGATACAGGCATTATTTCATTTAAGAATGCTAATTAAGTTGAAAACATAAAACGCGTAACATTATGGGTATTTTCACCAAACATATGGACTATAATCTTAGTCCAAAAACTTAAGCACAGAAATTTATGCCAAAACATGAACTAGGAAAACACTAATAAAAATGTATCAAAAGAACGAAATGCACATCAAATGTAGTCTCAAGCCATGGAGCAGTCCAAAATGAAGGTCAAAGTCGATGAATACTTGTTGATATTACAGCAAATTGTGTTCAGAATGTTTATAATTTTTTATGTAACAGCAGCGATCTCTATTGTTCTCAATATTAAGTAAAACAATACTCTCTAACGAATGCTAATTAATAATCACATTAAATATGCAAATGTGATAATTCATGAATCTATTTATGTACGCAAAAACAATTGATACATATTTAATTTTACATTCTGGTGCAAACAGACAATTAATTAATATTCATAATACTGTAAAGGGGTTAATTATTCACTGGTTTTAATTTTGCTTATTTCGTCGACTAGAAAATGCACTAAAATTAAAACCCAGTGAATATGTAAAATTGAGCATAGAACACATTATCTAAATGATAAAACTGTGAATTTAAAACCCACCAAATATGCCTGAAATGCTAAAACAGTGAAATTTAAACCCAATGAAAATTAGTCATTTTACAGTATATTATACACCACCTTAACATCAAGCTAGATTTGTTTTTTGCTGAAACTTTTTAAAATTTTCATAAATTAGATCTGTAGTAATAACCCAATTGTTCACATCGTTGTCATCAAATTTTTATTATGTTGTACATGACCAGAGAGGATACAGAAATGTAATGAGCTACTAAGGCTGTCCGCAAAGTACAACAAACTCATGACACCACTTCACGAAGCGCCACACCTTACCTATTCAAGTATTTTAACCTTTTAAGTGACATACTTTTTTCCTGACAAAGTTGTGAAACATTTTCCCATTTTTAAAAAGTATTTTTCAAAATTGTTTTTTTTTATGATTTTGAACCAAATGGACATAGGTTACAAGTCTTGATAAAAATTTTAAAAAAATGAAAAAAAATAATTATGTGGGTTAAAAATTTGTGAATGTTGACAAAAGTTGACTTTGACACTCAAAGGGTCAAAGGTTACGAGATTACAGATCAAATGAACTACATTTCCAAAATAGAAATGCAGAGGGTAACTGAAACTTCACACCAAATGTTACCAGCATTGTTATTTTGTAACCCCCACCAAATTATCACTACTACCAGCAGAATTATGTATACTCAATTACTCACCAACATAAGTTATTGTGATTTAAAATTTGATAAATAACTGTGTAAATAAACTAACCTTTAGTAAACTAATCATTGTGGCAATACCAAGCTAACATTTTATGGGTTGACCTAATAATTATCAGGGGTGGGAATATCAGGAAAACTTAACAAGGATTGACCAATTAATTATCGGAGGTGGGAATACTAAGTGAATATTTTTAGGGTTGACCAAATAGTTATTGGGGGGTGGAAATACTATCTGACAACTAAATATTGCAAGGTTTAACCAAACAAATATTGGGGTGAGAACACATTGTACTGAATTAAAAAGGGTATAGCAACTAATTCTGGGGGGGGGCATGCACGGAAACTCTGTAAATGTTGACCAACCTATTGGTGTACATGTAGGAATAACCAAGCAAGCTCTGAAAATGACTTCCCGATGATAAAACGATTTCAATGAAACTATACGCCATCCAAACAAAGTTCGGACCCATGCCACTCACAAATTACGCCACATAAAGACCCGACACTCCACTACCTTACATATACACTACCATTCCTATAATATCAATAATACATGTGATAAATTTATGTAAATGTTGTTGACATTTTCAGTTCACAATTTGTTTTTAATAAACTCCACAATGAATACCTGCATGTAATAGTGTGTTTGGAGATTAAACATGGCGCCATTATATTACTTTAATGTAGTCTTGCAGTCTGTGAAGCAGTTACGAGAAGTTGATCAGAATACTTAAATTCCAATAAATCTTAATTATTTTCACATCTGTCAGTGCTTGTAGAGTAGCAGTGTTAGTTAAATTGTTTGTGTAAACCATTTAAGGCGCCAACGTGATTCGCTCAAATATTAGCAAAATACTTCATCTGGTGAAATGTGATTAAAAATGATCGATGAACTCAGTAGGATTGGAATAAAATTAGATTGATTATCTTACCTCTTTTGAGTGACTGTTTGTCATCCCATTTTTCTTGTTTTTCCCTCGTCGGAATGAGCCTCTTCCTGATCTTCGTTTTCCTTCCTGAAATATCAAGAAGAAAAAAAGGATAAATGATGTACAAGTGTATCTGTGTGTTGAAACCCAACATCTACAGAGGCTGTTAGTACTTGGCAAATAGGTACGGCAGCCAAAACAGTAAAAGCATTAATTTTTGCAAGCATTTAATTCCTCTATTTTGATCAAATTCACTGCAGTTTAAATTCACGGATTTACCAGGGAAACAATGAGTTCAATTTTTACATGTTCATTTTATTGGTGAATTTTCGCTAATCAGTGAATAATTTTCAGAGGCTGAAAGGAGACCCTTGACTCTAAGATCCATACACACTACAGTTCTTTCCTTGACCAGTAAAGACATAGACAGCTGAATACCTTAGAAACTGTCTGAAAATACGCAATACAGTCCCCATCCATGACAAGTTCATTAGAACGCCAAGCAATTGACAATTCCGATCAGGTTTAAAGCACCATAGTCAACATATCGTAATTTGTTTGATATGGGATCCATATAACATGTGAAACATGTTGTTTGAATGTAATCAAACTGTGAGCTTTAAAATATGACATACATCATAGAAACTCCAAAATCATACCCTGTTGTGATAATGACAATCAGAATGAAAATATTTATTTTACATTTACAGTAGAACGTCGATTATCCGGACTGTTAGGGGGACATGCTTTTTGTTCGGTTATGCAAACAGTTCGGATATGTTATACTATTGAATTCAACCTTTTCACCACCAGTTTCCTCTTTTCATCACAAACTAAAAAATAGTACCATTTATAGTCTTTCCTTCAGAAGATTGGGACAAAAATAGCCAAGTTTGTTGTGTAAAAACTGAAAATTTACTCAAATTTTGTCTGTTGGCTCGAAAATTAGGGTTTATTAAGTTTCACTATTTTAAAAATCTAAGAATATATTAAATCAGTTGGCTAGCTAAATTTTAAAAGGACAATAACTTCAAAAATAGTATAACTTCAACCTCTGACGGTGACCAAACATCACTAAGCCCATCAAATCCAGTGTTCACTATTCAAAACCTTTGTGTCAAAAATAATTTCAAAGTAAACAACATCACACGGCTCACAATGAATGCTAACTCGGAAGTTACAGTAAGAATATAGTTAAACCAACACTCAACTAAGTTCAATTTTTTCCCTTAACGATCACTAGTACACTACTATACGTGTGTTCAGGTGTCACATTGCATGTTAATTCTAAATGGTACAGTGAAAGACCCTTCTTGGAAGAGATTATAAGCTTGACAAATTGAATAATATTAATTTTGATAACCGAATGAAAACGTTTTTGTTTCACCATAAAAATTGTGAAAATAGTTTTTTTGTTCAGATGTAGAAATCAGATGTAGAAGTTAATATGCTGATAGTATAAAGTAATGTAAGGGGTTGATGACGACAAAGAGTCTAGAGATTACGCACAAATCCAGACATCAGAACATCAAATATACAGAAACGTGCAACATCGATAGAGTTGTCTAGTAGATTAGATTTAAAAATGATCATGTTAATACAAAATATAGTACCCACATAAGAATTTCCATAAACTAATTTAATTTCGAATAAATTTTTCGAGAGTTTATTTTCTGCAATTTTAAAGTAGTGAAGAATATCACTGGGGTCCCAAAGACACCAAGTCACAGTGACTTTCAATGGATTTTGTCTGGATGAATACTAATGAATAATAAAATTTCAAGCAGCAAAAATTTAACTGTATATAATTTTCTATCGTTGACACTTTGTATATGTTGAAATGTTCGAATGCAATATGAACCACGATCATGTAACTCATTTAATTGGGCAAGAGTAGTATTTTGGGATTTTTGAACAAGTTTACTACATCTTAAGACAAATTTAAGAGTTTTAAAATCAGAAAAATCAATTAATTTTCTTTGCTTGGAATTTTTCTGATTAGATGCATTCATGAAGACAAAATTTTGTGAAATTAAGTCACTGACGCTAAGTGTCATAGAACTACAGAGAAATAATTACTGATTTGTCTCATGCGACTTAATCTTTTCAACATCAGACTTTATCGCCCAAATTTTTCTGCACTTTTTTTATATTCTTTAATATTTCTTGAAATGAACCCAAATTTTTGAGCCAACAAACAAAATTTGAGTTGATTTTCAGTTTTTCCTAAAAAATTTGGCTGTTTTTGTCCCAATCTTCTGAAGAAGAGTGCAGACTATAAATGGAACTATTTTGTGAATTTGTGATGAAAAGAGGCAACTGGTAGTGAAAAGGTTAAAGTAGTTTATGCGATTAATAACAAAATATCCCTGGCCCAAAATGTTTAAACATTTTTGTACAGTATATGTAGTAGCTACAATTTTGGCATCTGTATAAACAACTTGCGGACGAACACAGTTGATACCGATATCATAAGCCATTAGATCATGTTTTCTCTAATGCGTCGTACACACAACTCACTCTACAAGAACACACACTGAGATCAAACAATTTGAATCCCAAAAGCTTGACCTCAACAGAGTCAGACAAATGTATTACTTTTCGTTTGTTATTGTTTTGTCAGCATACTACTTTTGTTTCCTTTACAGTTTACCCGAAACACGTGACAAGAACACTTAGAAATTTCTAAAATGGAACTACCACTACGTATGACGTCAGCAAAATAAGCCAATGAAACTTCTCATATGCTGGGAGTGCGAAATGGCGTTGCTGTTCACTTTTGTCTACTACCTAATAAGAATCGGGTGTAGCATTCCCAATTCAAATGGACAATAATTTTCCCTTTCATGGGTATCAAGTGTCTTTGCCAGCACCCAATTCAGTACTGTTTCATCACAACTCGACACACTGTACTGTTTAGAGTTTTCCAGTTCAGTGACCTCGCACAACGGTTTCCATGAGCGCTAGCGATCACTAACGCAAGGGCTGAAACCTATAGGTGTTCAAATAGCTCGGAAATGAAGCAAGACAAGGCAGCAGATGGGACAATGCACACGGCATATCATAGATAGCCCCCCTGCTGTAATCCACCAAGCAAAAAAATAAAAACGGCATGGCATTTTTGTCGTTCAATTATGCAAGTCATTCTACAACAGGAAGTATAGCTTATCCTATGCAAGAGATAAAAAAAAAAAAATGTTGAAACGAAGCAGTTAGCAATTACAAAACAGTTTGGAGGAAGCGGGGAGGGATGGGGGGTTGAGGAGAAACATCTGCTGCATATTCTATACTGATTTACGGCAGCTGCTACGATATCACTTCAACCAAACATATGGAAATTAGATGCTATAGTAAAGAATATTTACAACAGCTTATTTTTTCAGGTCAGTGTTTTGACAATTTGTATGCCCAATAGACACCCAAAGCTGTGATCATTACAAATACACACACACACTAATACAAGCCATTGAAAACCTAATAATACACCAATTGGAAGGAAATTCCATGCGACGCGTGGCTTTTTCAATCAACTCATTCTAGTTTTGTTTGATCTCGATTTGGAGTAATGAGACAACTTTATTATACTGATATTTTGGCATGAAAAAAATTCTTTTTCTGTTGTGTGTGTTTAATGGCCGGCACCCGTCATTTGTTGGAAGTGTCTGACCTCAACAGAATAGACTGTTCTTAGGACATTATTGACACCAAATTCAATATTCTTCAAAAAAGACATACACAGTGTATACCAGGATAAAATACTGTAGAATACTTTATTTTAGCTGGAATTGATTTTCGCTGGAAAGACTTTTTGGGTGTTTTGTATGGAATTTATTTTCACTGATTTTTGAATGTATAATATAGGAAAAAAGGTATATTCGCTGGATTTTAAACTCACTGAATTATTCCTTTAGCGAAAATTAATTCTAAGCGAAAATAAAGTATTTTACAGTAATAGCATATCCTCCATTCATAAGAATTAAATAATTTTATTTACTATCACTGTAAAATCTATAATTAGAAGCCGCAGCCACAGAGCACCTACAAACCTTCCAAATTATTCTAAAAGACTTCTACATGTATAAGGGATGCGGCTTCTAACAGATTTCATTTTACTGATGAAAAAGGCATGTCACATCAATAAATATTTTAGTCTGCGCTTTGAAAAAAGTGAATACACAAGACCTGTGTTTTGAATTAGAGATATCATATTCGCGATGATGCCTGCCTTGTCATATTTTTTTTTTATCTGAATCGAGTTCTATAACCTAACCCTGATAAATAATAATCTGCATTAGGCTGTGAAAAAAAATATCTCTGTTTCTCGTTTCCGCGCTCATCATTTTGAACTATGCGCCTCGTACGTTTTTTTCCTTCTAAAGCATTCCAAAATGCGCTTGTATTCGCACTTGTCTCAAATTTTCCCTATTTTAGCTCAGTATTCAAAAAAAAAAAAAAAAAAAAAAAAAAAAAAAAAAAAAAAACGCCTCGCTGCTTTATTCTAAAATTTCCATGAAATGAGAAACAGAGAATTATTTTTTCCTGGCCTTACAATAAAATAATGTTTAACCAGGAGGCACAGAATACTGAATGCCATATTGTGACTCCATATTGCTGTTATCTACGGTATATTCATAAACACATACTTTTATCATTAGAATGCTACAATCTGATGCTGTAGACACAAATTAAAATTTAATATATGGGGTAACTCATCTAAATCTGAACAGATACATTTTGTGAAGATTTCTGTAAATTCCTTGACATATTTTAATTTAGAATGTGCTACTATTAATTCCTATATGCTTTCCCAACATCTGATACGGGTCCTATATTCCTAATATAACTTTGACTAAAATGAATTGACTATCACTGGTGACACAAACAAATGTTGCTCTTATACAATCCTGAATTTTTCCAATCAATATTTTGGTGTGCATTTTGAATATCAATAAGTATTATTCAATAAATTTTTAATTAATTTGGACAAAATTGGCTACAGGTGCTGATCTAAATTATGAAAAAAAAAAAAAAAACTTACAAATTCATGCAGCCATATTATTTGTTGAATGTTGACAAAAGTTGAATTTTGCATTCAAAGGTTTAATTTAAGGCGAGGGAGTTGACACCTGCACATGCGTCATATGGCCATAGCGTGTCATTGTTTACAAACAAGCGTCTTCCCATGAGCCTTTGCATTTTTAGCGTGTGTTGTTATCGTCGTTTGGGACTCAATTCTCGCGCGTGCGCAGGTGACCCCTCTAGCTTTAAATACAAATCATCATCATCCAAAAATTGACAGCAAATTTAGTAATTTCATCACACATATAATGTTGTATGCATGTATATACAAAAAATTTGATTCAATCTTACCAAAAATTCACAGAAAAATCTGTTCTCCATCTTCCCAAACGGAACACCAGAGCAATGTCCCACCAACTTATTTATTAGTAATGGAAAAAAAGCTGCAGTTATGACTTTAATAACATTTAAATGTTTATTATTGTTAGGTTTCCAGAACATAAAACACACATTCCAACAACAAGAATAAGTACTTAATGATTGAGAGGGAAGAAACCAACTACATGTACAGCTGCGTGGCATGAGGCAACAATCACATACAGGACTTAAGTTGTGAATACAAGTTTACTTTATTGATATTATTGACTACTGTAAAAAGGTTAATTATTCACTGGATTTTAATTTTGCTTATTTCACTGACTGGAAAATGCGCTAAATTAAAACCCACTGAATATGTAAAATTTAGCATAGAACACATTATCTAAATGATAAAACTGTGAATTTAAAACCCACTAAATATGCCTGAAATGGTAAATCAGTGAATTTTAAACCCAGTAAAAATTAGTCATTTCACAGTACCTAATTTCAGCAACGGTTAATGAAATATGGTCATTGCAGATGATTGCGGATAAGTTTAAACAACATGTTACCGATACATTGTTTTTGAGTGTTGTTCTTGATCGAAGTTTGATGAAAATTTATTGAATTTTTTCCTAATACAAGATGCATTTGCTGCGACTAACTTTACAGAACAATTAGGTATAGAAATGCAGCTACCTGTGTATTTAACCCTTTCACCACCAGTTCCCTCTTTTTATCACAAATTCACAGAATAGTCCTGTTCATAATATATAGTCTGCACTTTCCTTCAGAAGATTGGAACCAAAATAGCCAAATTTTTTGACTAAAAACCGAAAATTTATTAAAAATTTGTCTGTCGGCTCCAAAATTTTGGATTCATTTTCAAAAATATTGAAGAATATAAGAAAAAAAGTACAAAAAAATGTGGGCGAGAAAGTCTGGTAGTGAAAAGGTTAAACCCTCATAAAATCACAACATTGAATCAGACAAAGGAAAATTGGTGCCTTACATAGGGGTTGTTATTATATAGATGTTTAAAACAAATAACAATGGAAAACAACCAGCACAAAAAACTAGATGAATATTGAAGCATACCTAAATTACAATGTAAACAGCATGCAGACTTGCCATTTGAATCGATCAATGTAAAAACATTTTGTAAACAGTATGGGATCTATAAAATGATTCGTTATTTACAAGAAACAGATGATGGTGTGAGGTCGGTATGCTTCTAAGACAGCTGTAATTCTGTGTTATTATTAGAAGTGCACTTGTAATAGAGAAAATACAGTACAATCATTCTTCAAAACAAGAATGATCGATTTATTATTTCAATAGAGCAACCAAGCTGGTTGTACTGACTTTTGTCAAACGGGGATCACCTCCTGTGTTCAACATAAACCTTTATTGACCTCTGACCTCTAGTGAACCCTATCATTCAACATTCATCTAGGCAACAACATGTTTCTGTGGGATCAAATACAAGATTTCCCAGGAGTGGTGGCGTTAATTACAACTAATTTGTACCCGTGATAAACAAAGCTGTCTGTCATGATGATAAACAGGAGACCCAGACGGTGTAGGATTAAACTACATGTTGTGACTAGAATTAATCTCCTTAAGTTTCCACAACACACTAGCTGTCCTTTTTATTTTACCTTTCAAATTAATACAAGGAACGGAAATGTACATAGGATAAAATTGATTGACATAACCCCGGGTCATCACAGAGGACAGGACTCAAAATTCACAGAAGCCCAAAAAGTACACCGACTGCCAATTCCAGTCCTAGGAGTAACAGTTTCTAAAAATTCCCAGCTATGTATGACTACTCAAAGATGATTTTCCACGATGAGTCCTGTAGTTAAATGGATACCATGGGAGGGGGGGGGAACGTATAAGTATGTTGTTTACATGTATTCACTATTTTGAGCATCCTAGTTTCAAGTAGCAACTAAATGAAAGAGCTCATTACCATAGGCTACCAGCTTTACACAAATAAGTAGACCAGTATGGCTTCCAAAAAAAAACGTTTAATATCAAGCCCTAGAACTACCGTAAAATCTGTATTAGAAGCCGCATCCCTAATAGAAGTCGCATCCATACTATTTGAATAATTGAGAACTAAAAATTCATCATTTCTCACATGTGTAGATGCTCTAATAGAAGCCGCATCCCCTCTATTGCATTGTACCATTTTAATAGAAGCCGCGGCTTCTAATACAGTTTTTACAGTACATGTTTAATATTCAGCCTCAAACAGTAGCATATGTTGTGTGCGACACTCTTAGAAGCATTTATTATAATTCATTTTTTTATCGTGAAGGCCAAAGGTCATTTTGACGTATACAAAATATTTATTTAAAATACTTTGTCTGTTTATATAAAATTCAAACATGTGCTGCACTACCACTACCGACCTATAGCAATATTGATTGCTTGAACGCCATCCCAGTGATGACATACAGGGCCTTTAATTGTGATAAAATCTACTGTAGAATGAAAAATAATCACTGCGTTTAACTTTAGTGGATTTTTGGGTTATTAAGCATGTTTTGAGGAGAAGCCTACCGGTACTCATAATTTTTGAGAAAGTTGGCCATAAATCACATGATATTATTATGTACAGCCATGTAACTATCGTAACATGAAACCGTGTTCTTTTGCATATTATTACAGTGTTATATTTGAGAAATTAATCCTACTATTTTAAAAACATTTCATTTTTTGTCACTTTTCAAAACCCAATACTGGAATTAATCTAGAATAACAAAAAGAACTCCATCAGTCACGATTTATAATTGTTTTATCCTATGTCACTAGCCTACAATTTGAGATATGGCATATCTTCGTCATAGGAACTAATACTAAGACAATAAAATGTACAATAGTGACAAAATGACAACTATTCACTAGTTTAAATTATTATATTCAACGTTTTTTTACATTAATATTCTTATATTGACCTGGAGTACAATTTATTGCAAACTGAATAAATTCTGAGTAGTTTCATGCATGAGTAGAATTCTACCGTAAATTCACTGATTTATAAACAAAATAATACATTCCCATGGTTAACTTAAGCGTTAAGAGTCTTAAGCGAAATCAACAAAAATAAAAAAAAAATAAAAAATACAATTAGATAATTAAGCCTTATACTGTAACCAAGCTAAAGATCCTTGAAGTTACAAGAAAGTACCATTGCGGATGGACGTAGGAATGCCGAACAACAAAAGATTCTGCGAACAACAAAAGATTATGCGTGACATTTTTAATGTTTTGATAGCAGCCATATTGTTTGTGTGGCCATAGAATAGGATGGGTGGAGATCTTGCATAATTAGGTGCTACAATCCATACCTATAATAAAAAGACACTCCTACTATCAACAGCGTGTTATCCAAACACTCCACATTTAAACATGGTTTCTTATCACTAAACAATGGACACACAGTTGCTTAGAACTTTTGGCGGTTCGTTGGATCCAGTACACCTTTCTACGCAGCACATAAGTAGTGTTTTTTTTTATCTGGCCATTGTTGGGTTTGTGTCAACAAAATGTTCAGTTGTAATGCCTTCAAATCCCTTTTATTAGGATTACACATTTCTTAAATTTGTTTTCTATAGAGGTTGTACCATAAAGTGGATGACAAAGACAACACTTTTAAAAGTTTTTGTTCAAATCTAAGTTAAGCCAAGGTAAATGAATTCACCAGTCACCAACTTAATTAAACCTCTATTTAAAAAAAAAAGCCATTGACATGACACAATTCATGTCGTACAGTAGTAAAAAAAAAACTGAAACCAGTCAGCCATTTTGAATCAGAAATTAACTGATGCATAACCAGGGTTATGAAATAAAACTCCAGGATTGTCTTTTTTTGAGGGTTAAACAACTCTGTGACAGTAATGGCTTTTTACACCGATTGTCAAAATGATCTATGTCTTTCTAATTCGAATATCAATGGAGCACTTCACAACAGGTCTGCCTTTTACGCTTATTGTTCAAGGTCTGGCCTTCCAGTACACCTTTCATATTCCAGGTCTTTCCAGTATATTCCGGGATTACATGAACCCTGCATTATTATGTGTAAAATTTGATGAGAACTGGTTCCGGAATAAAAATCCTTTTTTTTTTTTTTGCATGATTTTTTTTTTAGCTTTAAAATGAACTGGAACATAAAAAAATGAAGCATGTGTAAAATTTGAGTATGATCGTCAAGACATGTCAGAGATATGGCTCTGAAAATTAAAATTAGTTTGGCTTGGTATTTAAAATGCGAACAGAGCCTAAACCATATTAGTTTTAGTTCACAAACATTTCTGTTCATAGAATCATGACCTTGTTAGGGGGCACAGACTCAACTACTTTGAAGAAAGTATTTCCAGATTATTTTCATTACAAATATGATTATCATTATTTTGTTTACTCATATGTATTTTTAATTTTACCCCTTGTTACTATACTACTACTGTATTATTGTTATTAGAAATGTAGTTCAATTTACTTTGGGATCGATCTGGTGAATGAATATATCAATAAATCAAGCCTAGTCAAAGAAATACCCCGGAACACTATAGTATATAGTTTATAGTAAAGTAATAGTTCTTATAAAGTAGTACACCATACGCCATAAAGTAATCTGTCATACATTTTTCAAACTGACACATTTGTAAAAAAAATAGTGATGTAAAAATAGTGACTGAATTTTAAATCACTGTTTGGGCCTAAAAAAAAATTTGAATGGTTAAAAAATGATTCAATATTTTATCGACCAATGGTTGAGGAGAAGCATGTCAATGAAAATCCGCAATGACGCCATGAAATCAACGGCTAGAAATCATTCTCATGACTGGGTATACAACATGTATGCTTTGTGTAAATTTCACACCTTTGCTATACTTTGCGGACAGCAAACAAAGGGACAATAATAGCCACTGAAGTACGAGCCGACACAAAAAACTTAATCCTATTCTTTGTAACTGAAATAAACTAAGATACTAGTATTTTCCAAAGTTGAAAACATTGGAAACGTGAAACACTTTCTACCATACCAACAGATCCATAATGCTTCCTGGCAACACCGATGTCAGAGTCAATTTTATTAGCAAATATTGGTTTTACTGTATCTTTTTTCAATGTTTACTTCAGCAGTTTGTAAATACAATACTGAATAAACCGATAGAAAATAAACCAAGTCAAAACCAGTTAAATTAATATTTGATCAAATCCGTTAACTCAAAATTGTCAGGTGAGCATAATATAATCCATTACATGGCACATTTATGAGAAATTTGTAGTAAAACAGAAAAAAGTAGCGCCAAATCAAGCCCTGACTCTGCTAATGTACCAGATACCTAGACACCAATGTGTTGAAATATTTACAAAAGCAATCTTATACACACATTTCATATCACAGAAAAACAGAATTGACAATCAAGCTAAAATGTCCAATAGGTCAACACTTTGTTATTTAAAATTATGATGAAAGTAACAGGGAATCTCAGCTACAAATTTATCCTTGAAAAGAAAATTGAAAAAAAAAAAAAAGACACGGTTAATTATAGTTTATATGGTAACTGCCAATAGTTTTTGTCCAGAGGCACGATCAAATCTATGAATGCGAATTTCACGGTTGGCTAACAGAAAGCAAACCATGGGGAAAAAAAAACATTTAGTCAGATATTACAATAATACCAAAGATTTACTTTTAAATAATAACAAACTTGAACCATTTCGATTTAGAATATATTATGCAAATTTTCGGAGACTTTATGCTAATTTGTTTAGTCTTTTTTTTTAGATATATCTTAAATTTAATTTAATTAAGTAGGATAAAACTTTTCTATGATGTGGAAATGGCAAAAAAAAAAAATGAGTGATCCAGTCAAACTGAGACACAATTAAGAACCTTAATTCAAAATAAATAAAAATTGGGATTTCTAGATTTTAGACTTGTGTGAGTCGTATTACAAGAAGAATCATTTCCCATTGAGTATATCATCTAAAACCTGACTGACATTTATTACAATAATAATAATAAGAAAACAACCAAAAGTGCCATATGGTACGTTAAATAAAATAAATACTCCAGTGTCAATGCCACAGCGGTTGGCAATCCGTATTGATCGAAGTGCACATGTAACTATTGCTGTGAATTGGCACAGGTAAATCCATGAATAGAGATATCAATCTCTAGTCACGCTACCATTATTTTGAATATTAATCCGAAGCCCTGACACCATATTCCCCTAGATATTAATTTTATCCCACGGTTAGTCATTATTAATGTGTAAATGAACAAGAGGACACAATGACAAAAAATAGGTTAAGCTTGTTTATTTTGATCAACAATTCTCAAAAGTTGAATGGCATGACCATGAACTCTGACGATGTACCAGCAAAAAAATGAAGTACTGTAGAATACTTTATTTTTGCTTGGAATTTATTTTTGCTATTTTTGATGAAGGGATGATTCCGTGAAAATAAAATCCAGCGAATATACTTTTTTTTCTATATTTCACATTAAACTCATCAAAAATCAGTGAAAATAAATTCCAAGCAAAACTCCCAAAAAGCCTTTTCAGCAAAAATTAATTCCAGCGAAAATAAAGTATTGCACAGTATCAGCAATGGATATAGAAAATACTGATTGTAAGAATTCACTCTACAAATTACGGCAAACAAGAGGTGGCAGGTTGGGGGGGGGGGTGAGTATTAAACCAAAACTACGTAGTATTCAACATTGTATGTGAGTACGGTAAGATAATAAATATCAGTGGTAATAGTTAAGACAGTTTGATAACTCCGAGAGAAACCAATAAGAGTGTAAATAGACTTAAATAGGCTATTTAATTAACCAAGCACCATTCTAAAACAACCTGTTCACATTACAATTATGAAAAACACAAGATGGCACAACTTTAGGCTAAAACAATCAGTTTTCACACAGAAAAACTACTCTAGATCTTCCAAGTTCTAAGAGGAAACAAGTCATTTACAAAGGGCCTATTTGTAATTTCCACCACTACAAATCTTAAGTGGACTGGACCCATATAGAGTAAACTTTTTTTTTAGTTACTGTGATAAAATATTCACCGCAATTGTTGTGTATAAGGTAAAGCAATTTTCATACCCATAAATTACAGAACACAGACAGGTTAATGATTGCAATGACTTTGCAGTCCATTTAAAGGAAACCATTAGCAGGAACAATTTAATTAAACCGACTACTAAATTATACCGTTCAACAATCAGACTTGAGAAGCAAGTATCTCTAAAGTGAGAAAACAGTGGCCAACTACAAACTGCCATACCATTTACTGAGAACAATAATGTGTGTAACAGGTCCCTAAAACTGGGGCGCGGATTGACACATTTTTTCCCTCCTTTGTACTGAAACCTAAGCCCCTTAAATCTGACACTTGCCATTCATGAGTAAGGGCGTAAACAACTCATTAAGAATACTAAACTTTTTCAGGCACACCATAGTACAATTAAGTTCTTAAACAGGGCTTTGTTTTTTTTTGCATCAGTTATTTCCCCCCTTATTGTCTCTGGGTTGAATTGGGAAGTGACAATTAAATGACTTAACTTCCTAACCCATTGTGGGTTTTTTTCTTTCCCACAATCGTAAAATTCAATTGGATGAAAACACATGGGGTGCCGAAACGAAGTCTGCACAGGAATTTTAAAATAGAACTGTTACAAAACAACACCAATACATATGAACCATACAAAATTCCACTGGATCGCAAAGAAACTGTGTGCTTTCAACCACATACGAGACATGACTTCAGTCTAAGTTTCAAAAGGTTAAATAAGTAGAGTACATCATACTAAATCTGAAAATCTGACATTAGGATCTATCTGTATTTGAAGTCTGGTGGCAACCCTGGAATCTAGCACTAAAATTCCAAACATAACTGCTGCTTCGATTACACAGCGACAATAATACCGCCAGCAAACAGAAAGCACAAAATACAACATTCCCAAGCTGTGGATTAAGTTAGTAGCATATAGTTAAAAATAGGTGTTCATCGGCATGGTGAATGGTTCTGTGGAATGCTGCGATTTACTGAGATGTGCCCCTTGGACCATGATACAGTACTCATCAATACTCATTCCAATAGACAAGTAACGACAATAAATCATGGCAAGAGATTTTATTATTAGGTTATATTCCATTGCACTCAATTATCGTATCATAGCGCACCAAATAATACATGTCAAAGGTCAAAATTGCCTTATGTTGATGAGAAAAAAAAACAGTTGAAATAGTACATTCTAAAATCTACCTTGGCCGCGACATTCAGACACTGGAAAATTCAATTTTGTCTCCACACAGTTCATAAGTAGCTTTTGGGGTAGAACAACAAAGAATTCATACCAGACTTTGACTTTGTCACCAAATAAAGGCTTGACAAGCAACAGGTGTGTGTGCTCTTGGTGACCACTTGACAATGAAAGTGATTTTCATGAACTAGTTAGTAATTTACAACGTCCAACCAGAGAATAAGACATTTATCATTCTAAGGCAATGTGGTCCTAACAGAATCCAATCAACTCGGAACAGAATTTCAGCATTAGAAAAACTATGCACTTATATATTTTATAAAATACTGTTAGAAACAGTTGCCATGTTAAAGTGTCAAATTTGAAAATGACGTCACAGTGAAATTGCTTGATTCGGGAATAAAAAACATATAACAAAAATTCTCAGCACGCATAGTATTTTTGCCATTACAGTCAAAGCATTTGGCTCTGCTGGTGTTCACATCGTTTTACACAAGTTAAGACTGTCACAAACAAACAAAATAATACCTCAGAGCTCAATAAAAAAAAAAAATGTTGTTTCCTACATAAACAAACTACAAGACGCTGAGTACATACCATTCTTCCTGCCATTCACAATCAGTACGCAGACGAGAACACGGGAGAAAGTTGCTGATTTTTGTTAAAGACACGGACAGAAAGTCAATTTGAAAGTCTCCTTCTCTCGATAGCAGTCGACAGCATCTTTACAACGCTACTGAATAGCCAAGTATCACTAGGTACGTAATCAATTGAACGCAAGACAATCAAACACCCCGAACCATAACTTATATTTCACTCAAGAGCGACTATAATTTTGATATCCTTTCATTCCAGGCGTCCGCTTTTTTTTTAACACAAAAGATTGCTCCGTTCAGATAGTCTTAAAAAATCTCCACCTTTATACCCAAAACAAAATGGTCTCCTTGAAAAATGTAGCGAAGTAATAGTAGAAGACGAGACACTGGTCATCCATAAACAATGTCATTGTTTTCCCAATCGTCTTTTATACTAGATGATGAATGGCTGACAAAAAGTTTTGGATCGGTACCAAGTCTGTATGTTGCCTTGATGTGCACGTAAACACTCCACCCCTAGGGCGTGTGCTCTCCCCTTAGGCGGATTCCTTGCACTATTGAACCATACATCCATCAACCAAGATGCTCGGATTCAACAGAATAATACATTTTAAGTTAACTACCGGTAAACCAATTTTTAACCACTTGTTGGATTTAATACAAGACAGTATTTGATTTGAATGCCACAATTTTTTTTATTATTCTACATTGCTTTTTGTTCATTTTGAAGCAAATAAAAAAAATAATTCCTCACTGTTTTTATGTTTTAATTTTTTTTATAAAACATTGCTGTCTTACGAAGGCATAAACAACTTTTTATTATGAAAATTTATAAAACATTCACAAAACATTCACCAGGAAGACTCTCAGGCTTCATTCAAATTAACAGAAGATGCTTTTATTGGCTATGGAACACACAGGTCTGTGCTGGTTTATTTCATTCACTGGTCGATTTGATGCCATGTTCGCAAAAAATATTTGGTATGCATCTGCTATGGGTGTCATGATTTGTCAAGTTATTTTCAATCACTATTTGAAATTTATAAATATTTGTTAAGAAAGTTTATATAGAAAAATAAAGTTGAATTTAGTATTGCAATGTAAGCGGACATTGATAAACTCATTTTGACACATCACTTTTGTAATCGTATATTTAGCTACATGTATTCAAAAACTGATAGAAAAGAAAAGAAATTTGGAATATGAATACAGACCATTTCCTCATTTCAGAGGCGTAACTAAAATACCATAAATGCAAACAAACAAGCATCTTTTAGTAATTGTACTAAGTGAAATATTCAAAATTTGACATACTCGCCATTTTTTTTCCAATCAATAAAATATCGCCCTAAGAGTGTGTAATTTTCATCAAACATCACGACACTGATCTAAGTTTGCATTTAAGACGAGAATATTATTGACATTATTAAACATATGTTTTATCAAAGTACAACCCAACCTATCAAATTACAATTACATTATGTTCACACTTATATTTGTCAAATATTAACAGCTTTCAATAACTGTACTATATCACAGCTTGCACTCAAATTGAATTTGCCCTCTGGGTAGCTCAGGAGGAACGAGGAAATATTGAAATCAAAATATGTAAAATTATTGGAGCGTAGCTTTCACATCATGCCAACTTCTGCCAGCTGATTATGTTTCATAAGGCCATGTATACCAGAAATTTTGGGTTATAAACAATCTCTCGATCTTTCTCAAAATTTACCCATTTATACATATATTTTGCTTTTTGTTGTAAATTTTTTGACAAAAAATGTGTAATTTGAAAAAGTTTTATTTTTGGTGCATTTTATTTTTATATACAGAGCATGCACAGCATGAAGACTGAACAAAAACTTTCTCTTCTGACATCAAAGTAGACAACAATTGTTATAGCAGTTTCCCAATCAGCCTGCTGAATCATGTATTTAGGATAAATAGTTTGATGCCCTTCACTAAAACAAATGATCTACACACAGACAAAACAGAAATCAACAGGTCCCATTGTATATACCTAACACATGACTTGAAATTCAACAGAGGCTACTAGGGCAAGTGCCCTACGCCCTTAAATTTTCACTACACAGTTTCAATGAGGCATTTTCAACATGCCTTGAAAATAAGTGACCTAGCATTTTCATAAGTTCAAGCCCTGCAAATACATAAAAGAATGAGCACGAAAAAATGCCAGACAACATCCCTTGATGCATGTTCATCAACCAAAGTCAAGTGCATACGGAATGGAATGATATTATATCATAGGGGTCAGGAGAAGCCATCAAATGACAACTTTTATGAAACACCCTCAGTAAACAAGAAACTAAAGAGTAAACCATTGAATAAAGGGGGGTGGGGCAGCGTGGATCAAACAGCTTTTTGTAGCTCCAATTGTGCTTATACATTCAAGGGAACCCCTGCCAATTCCGTTTCCACACATGGTTCATCCCTAAACTAAATGTACCAACTAATTAAATAGGGGCATACTGTAAAGGCATTAATTACTCACCAGGTTTTAATTTCGCTGTTTTCGCAGATAAGTGAAATTTGCTAAATTAAATCAGAATTCATTGTTTCTCTACCAAATTCATAAACTTAAAAATTAAGTAAAAAATCTCAAACATCAAAATAGAGAATTAAGTCTTTTCAAATTTAATGCTGCTTGAGTAATTTACCTACCTGTCTGTTCATTAGCATTTTACCATCAGAAATTATTCTTTCATCCCAGGGCTGCTGAAAGTCATTCTCTGGTATTTCCTGAATTTGGGTACTTTGTTTTCTAACTGCCACATTGTCCAGTCTAGCATACATGGAGTGTCTGTGAATACCTGTCGGTGGTAACCCTGCTGGCATCTGCTTTTGCTTCCCAGGTTTACTGTTTGATGCAGTGCCATGTGCAGTTTGGGGTATTTCCGCTCTATGTTGCATGTTGTTATTCGAGCTCTGCGTGCTACTCTGGGAATCATACGATCCAGCATAGGCATGGAAGCCCAGACTAGATGTAGGTCGCGGAATGTTCTTGGGATCTGCACATACCCGTGGTGTCAGACGTGATGCCACATCATCGTTTTTCGGCGACGACTCTGATGACATCGGCGACTTGCTTGATGTCGATGACATAGAGAAGGGAATATCCGAATGCTGGTGCATCACATCAGCTCTTACAATCAATTTGTTCGGGGCACTAACATCTTGTCTGTACATTTGACCGTTTTTACCGATGTCAACGACCATTACTCTTTCCCCATTTCCCGATCCGTTCATTCCTTCTGTGCAGTATCCAATCCCGCTATCGCTATTACTGCTATTACTGTTGCTTCTTCTGGCAACCAATGGGAATTCTCCACCCATGTACACCTGGGCACGTTGTAACTCATTTACATACAGCCCATTATGCCTATCTTGGTATAGTTTAGCAAGGGTTTGTAAAATCGGTTTCGCTGACCGTGGAAATTCTGCACAACCATTTGTCTCTGGATCAACGGTACACGGTACACCAAATTTTGCAGCTTTTTTAGCATGGATGTGATGTGCGCAGATTTCAGGATCGACCATGAACACATGGCATGAGCTTCCACTTTCAACATTTGATGACATCATGTCATGATCTCCCTCAAGGCCGTGCATGGTCACAAGACCAAAAAATCGTTTATCATCGGGGCAAACCCCGCTGAAGGCCAACTTGTCAGCAGGGTATACCACCACTGTAACACCATTGGCAGTGACCAATCGTACATCTGTGATAGTGATTTCCATCAGTACCAGGGTGTGGATGCGTTGTTCGATTCTCAGTCTTCTAACACAACCACGAATTGCTTGTAAACTAGCGTCTTTGAGGTTAGCTTCAGAGGGAATTTCTATTGATCCCAAATAACCAACAACTGCTCGCATATACAAATCATCCTCATCCAGTACTTGATCATTGTCCAGTGGGACTGCAGCACTCACATGTGGCTGCAACGAAGGGTAAAGAATGCTAGAAACTTCCAAAGGTGAAAGTGGTCGGTTCATGCCTGCAGGATCAGGAGTTGATATGTAACGCCCCATTTCAAAATGCTGCTGTTGTTGTTGTTGTTGATGATGTTGAACATGATATTGTTGTTGCTTGGTAATGTGTCTATCAGATTTCTTTTGCTTATTTTTCTTTAATTTTCCACTGGGCTGTTCATCAAAGTCATTTCCATTCCACACAGTTCGTTCATACATTTTTGTTGGTTTCTTTAGAAATATTTCAAGTTTTCTACCAGACGTATTAAATGGACTAAGATGCCCTGGAGCAAATTTTGAATTCAGTTCACCTATATCCTCATCATCATCTTCCTCCTCCTCATCAACAGCTTCTGAAGATATCGGACAACTTCCAAACAAAGTGCCTCGGAACAAGTCTTCTACGACTTTATCAACCCGACTTGCGTTATTATGATCATTGGTGGGAGTGGGTGGTGTCCGTGATTTTATCCTCGGATGGGACCTCGGTCGCGGTCGACTGGCGACGTACTGGTCGTCAGATGAGTCGCTATCAAGGCGTGGTTTTTCAGCGATTGTCAGTCTCATTACGCCGGTAGATGTCCCGATAAACTTCACCACCTGCTCATGCGACAATTTCGCAACGTTTTCTCCGTTCACAGCCATGACAAAGTCGCCGGATTTCAACCCCGCGAATTCTGCGGGGCTACCACTAATTATGCAACTCAGAACACACGGCGACTGTCCAGACAGAGTGAAGCCATACCCTGTTCGCCCTCTCGCAACTTCGACAGTTTTCAAGTTCGACATTATCTGGCGTTTCTTTTTACGCCTTGGTTGATGCATCTTGACTTGTGCACTCTCCGGTTCATATAACCAATATTCCCCAGTGCCAAGACAGGTGGAAATTCACAATAATAAAAGTTTGTCCTCAGATGTAACGTGAGTCGTTAGCGGTGTTCACAACAGCAGGTCATCGGCGATTCGAGGTATGACATGCCCATAATCATTCACAAAACGTTCTTGGAAACCACACCAGACTAACTAATAACAAGTATATTCCATTATGAATTCGCGATCTCCGTCAACAACAACCCCACGTTAACGTCATCACAGTGAACCGCGACTTCAAAAATCACAACAACTCGCCTCCACACGATCGTGGCTGCTGTACTTACTCATAGTGGTATTACGGGGAGTTTTTCACACCTTAGATTGAGTTGGCGCCCAATATATTCCTAACACCGTCTTCAATTAACACTTATAATGTCCTGATAGTTACGATCACCGATTGTACCCAAATCGCCTCAGTTACCATAGAAAAACACTAACAAATTCCCGACGATTTCAAGCGAAATTTGAAGGCCAGATAAACATGGACGACAACGGTTGTGTCACGTGACCAACCGCTTGTAATTGATTGGGCAACGACTGAGGAATTTGTGGCTATTCAAATTGGGACGTGACACTATTGTCATGCAAAAACATTAAATAATGGAACGCAGGGGCGCAAACTATTCCAGCCATGGGGAGGAGAGTGATTTTACTTTAACGCGTGACAGAATACAGACTATTCACCTGGGGTGTCAGACACACGTGAAAGACTAATTACTTTTCATGACCACTTTCGGCTTACTTCAACGCCCAGTGCTTAGTGCGCCATCAGCGTCCATTTTGTTCTTACACCTCTACCAAGGAGCTAAAAGAAAGCCGCATGAATGGGCCAGCTTTTCAGTGCTGTGTACTGTAAAAAAAATGCATTTATCCCGGTATTTATTCATCATAACGAAACAGAGTTAACAAGAAACATTGATCTTGTAACATGTCTCTTATTTGGCATTAGATGACTGTCAATCAATAAAAAAAAAAAAAACAACAACTGATATTCATGTATATACATTGTTACGTCAAAATTCAAGTTCATTTCGCCACACAATGTAGTTGAAGATCGATTATAAATTGTTCTCGAATGCGGGTCATAAGTTAACACGATGATCGTCGGTAGCAGCTGATACAGGTATTACGTAATATACTGCAGGTTTGTAATTAGCTGCAATTATCGTCAATTGCTAATCGCTAGTAACTAAAATTGTTTTATTATTAAATTTGATCGTTTTGGGAAAACGGCTGACCTCTGTGATTTATATCACCATATAGTAAAAAAATGTTTTACAATTCGAGATGCATGCTCTTCCTTGACCAATTACTCGTCCTATATACCTTAATGTATTTACATTATAAGGCAGAATACGACCACATGAGGCGAAGGCGAGCAAGGTGTCGGCTCCGGTGTAATATGAGAAATCTATATTTAACTCAAACGCAATTTACAATATTTATAATGGGGTTGAAATTTGTCTCTGGAAATAAACATGGATATTTTTTCCAGTTGTGAAAAGTCTTGTAAGTATAGTTTAATAACTCACTCGGGTGATCTGATTTGTCACTAATGTGGCGTGTTATTTTAATATTCGAGAGATACTCAGACACCAACCGAATTGACAATTCGATTTGATACAAGCGTTTACTCAACTTGAATATTTGTCCCGACCGGCTACCAACGTCCACAATATTTTTTGGGAAGATGCAGTTTTCCTACCAAAGTTACCGTTGCGAATATATATTTTAGGTCAAAAATTTCACATATAAAACCCTGTTTCTGCAAAGCCACATGTTACAGTCTCTGGCATAATGTGTACTATTATATCCGGAGTTAGTAAGAAAGCCTCATTTCAATCACAATGACACACGTTGTATGTACCCTCATCAATCAGTCGCATAACTTCGTAAGAACAATGCAAACGTGTGACCCTGATACAAACTATTTAGTTAATTAGTGAGTAGTAACAAGTTATCGAAGTCGACGTCCGGGGCTGGTAATATGTTAACATCTTGGGCGAGTTTGCAGGTCAATAAACCTTGAATGATGGCATGTGATCCATTGAGGGCGCAATGAACGTGGCAATCCAAACTCCTAACGAAGTAATTATTAGTACCCTCGCTAGGGTTGCAACTAGCACGGGCCACGATTAGCTAGGCCAGCGATTGTCATGTGCACACCTATTAGGCCTATGTCGACATTCTACGCAAAGTTTGAAATAATGAATTACGTTCATGCACACGTTCTAGCACACCACGATGCGACTCATCAGACGGTTTATTCAAAACTTGAAACGCAGTCCTACTTTCATCGTAATTACGTATAATGTGTCAAAAAATAATAAAATCTAAATAAATCATATCTATCTTAAAGGGCGGTAGTCGTTGCGCCGCGCATGCGCGAGATATGGGTCTCATATAAACAAAGATGGCAATTTTGACTGTTGTGCACACCAACGAGTACAAACTGAGACGTTACCAAGCTTTAATTAGGTATTTTTGCTGGTGCTTGGGAGGTATCGAAGGAGTCGCCGGCGGTAACTAGTGCAAGTAGCGCCAAGGGCAAAACTCGTACTCGTGATTTCATTAGAAAAGCGCATTGGATTCTGGGAAAATCGATGTTTCAAATGTCGTATGCGCGGCGCGACGACTGCCGCCCTTTAATAACAAATAATGAATTTCTACGTCATTGTTTGTCTATAATCGTAATGGGCATTCAAAATTAAACAAATTGTTTGATAAGATAAGTTTATTTCTTCATATAAATGAACTTTCGAATTGTAACGTGAAATAAACACGGTGGGTAATACGTGAACAAAATGTAATAATTCTGTGGAATGCGCCTACATGATACGGTTGAGTCTGCAGCTGTCGGTAGAGGGGTTAACATGACATGATCAAGTGAGGACCATGACGTCAGCGTTCTGTCGTGACCCATACTCACCTTGATTTGGGGCGACAGTGCTCCGCATCCAGTTGAAAACTTGACCCAAAAAAAATCGACGTTGGGGCGCCTTTTTTCGTAAAAAATATCTTATATTTGGTTGAAATGGCCGAAAATTTGAAAATTTGGGGTCAAAAGTTCGGCTCGACCGTGGAAATGCTTACCCGTATAATTCAATTACGGGAGTACCCCCCTCCCCCGTTCCCATACAGAAATAATGCCTACCTTATACAACGTTATGTAAAAGTACTTGTATACTGTAGAACACGTTGAAATAGCTGCATGCAATTTTAGCGAATTTGACTCTTGGCATGAATTAACAGAATCCTAATTTAGCTAAAGTGTTGACTATGTCCCTGTGAGAATATACTTTCTTTTAAATTAGCTACATCTTGAATTAGCGAAATTGCAGATTAGCTAAATTAGCTAAAATAATATGCTAGCTAAAAAGATGATGTTTTACAGTATGCACGAGTGGACGCATACGTTTGATATATTTAACCGACATGCATTATATAAATTACAATACCTTGAGTTCGTTCCACGGATTGTGTTGGAATACATGTTTACACGTATTCAGGGTTTTGTTTTCATCGTTCACATAACAATTTACACAATTCGCAGGTTGACGACATTACACTGCATGGTTAACTTGTGAATATTTATAAATAAAATTGAACATGACAAGTTTCGAAAACCTGGTAGATCGAAGATGTTGGCATTTGAGCTTGGAGTAGCGGGTTCAAATCCAGGAACGCAGTACCATAACTTCTATAAATATATGGACTAAAATTGACAAGAGGATCAACTTTCTATCTATCTAGTGGGATGGCATTATGCGGAAAAAAGGGAAGCTGTTGTGTTGTTATAAATGTATTTATTGACACAACACTGACTTTTGAAAGTACAGCACTAAAAACTACAAGATATAATATAAAAAAATGATTAACAATGCAAGATAACAAGATTCACTGACAATTAAACATACGGAAATACATTATATCTACAAATATACTCCTATTTATTTAAATGTAATGTGTAATAATTTGTGTCGTATTGATCTTTGTACTTCAAGGACTGATTAAAGAAATAAATTGACTTGACTTGACAGGTTAATGAAATTATTTATGTGTTTGGTCATGTCTGCAACTAGAGACTTTCTTTGTTGTTCGTACTTTAGACATGACATTACTACATGGAATTCATCTTGCAATACATAGTTCGCACGTTCTTTTTCAACTGGTGCTGGCCAGATTCTATTTTTAAATTGTGATTTTTAAATTTGCTTAGCCGTTCACGCAGTTTAATATTTTCAATGTCTGTTATGAATTTTTCAAATTCAAATTTATTTTTAAAGTTTCTGTATGGTCTTAATTTTTTTCCCAATTGAGTGTTTATGGCCGTTGTAAATATACTCTATCCAGTGTGATATGAAGAATTCTTCAAGTTGATTTTTTATTTAATTTACTATTTTACGTTGGAAATTTTTGAATCAGAGTTTGATCTATTTTTTTTAGCTGGGTTTTTACTTCAACGAACCATTTTTTTTTATTTGTCTATTCACTTGTGCGGCTTCTTGGAGTAGTAAGTTTTCTGTAGCTAATACACAACTGTAATATTTAATTGTTTTTTTTATGAATGTGTCCAGCGGTAATCTACCAAATTCCCAGTAATTATTGGTGTACACCTAGAAGATATCTGAGATAGCTAGTATGGACCTCAAATGGCAAACTTGTACGAGCATTCATGTCTCTAGGCATCACTACCATAAGCTAGGATTGGCCGGATATTATTTATCAAGAAGGGAAATTTGTGATTTTGGGAATATACACCAATGCCACAAGAACTTTTCTTTTTAATATTTTTAGTATTACTGTATATGTGTGTTTCGAGCTGTCACTCTCTATATGGGAACATATACACCTTTCTTAGAAATCGCGCCCTCTAGTGGCGGAGCGTTTTTATGACGTAATTGAGCGTCACAAAGTCCGTTTAAAACGTCGATATCGTTTTGATTTGCAGGTTTTCATCAATTAAAGCTATTTTTGTAAGATTTCACTATATTACAGACGAAGAACGACTACACAATCGAACATAGTGATTTGAACGATGTTGCCGCATTCCTATGCGCCATTTTGTCACAGAAGCACTCCAAAACTAGAGGGCGCGATTTATAGGAATAGTTTATCGGACAGATCTACTAGTATGTAAGAACAAAACGAACATTACTCTACTATAAACAAATATTTGAAAAAAATACGAAAACCCAACCATTCAATTAAAGGGCGGCAGTCGTCGTGCCGCGTTCTGTTCGATATGGGACTCATAGCGACGTATACAACGCGTGTAAAATACATTGTTTATTTACATGAAATTCAAACACGCGCTGTGCGACGACCACCGCGCTTTAACGTTATACAACACAGTACATATTGTGCACAGGGAAAAATGTTCTAAGTGTTTTTCTATCATCTTGGGGTTAAACTCTGAAGCTACTTTCATAAAACTCACAGACTCCTCATAAAACTTCTCAAAAGTTTTACCAGGTAGCGGTCGCTGACTGTCTTATCACTTGGTCGGTGTATAAGTAGTAGTAGTAATAGTAGTAGCCAGCCAGTGTGAAGACCGATTGTTCAGCTAGTTTGAAAACGAATTTGATACTTAAGAAGTTTAGATATTTTGTATTAAGAAGTTAGTGGGTTTGATGACATAAGGGACTCAATGAATGATATAATTGTGGTGACAGTTGTGACTTCATAGAAATAAGTACTTTTGCATATTTGCATTTAATTAAAGATAACAAGTTACGTTCTGTCCTATCTCAGCTTAGAACATCATCCCACAGCCTTCGGGTTGAATCTGATCGTAAATTAAACATACCGAGGAATATGAGAATCTGTAAATTATGCAATCTAGGGATGGTTGAGGATGAAAATCTTTAGTTAGAAAAAAATATTTACCTATCAGTCAAATCAGACGTATGAAAAATTTCTGCTGTTTGACAACTTATCTGTATTTCAAATTTCGAAATTTGTATTCTACGCTTCTAAACATAGAGTCAATCTACTTAACCAGTTGTGACTTGTAGGTTCAACAATTATTTAAAGAATCCCTCTTTATGTATTTTCTATCTTTGATTTATTGTACCATAGGCCTGAGGTCATTGTACTGAATAAATTCATATTCATAAGTACTTTTAAAATTCGTGTAGGCACTATCGAATTGAGTCTGGGCAACGCAACTACAACAACTTTATTTACTTGTAGAATTAGTATGTCGTAAACTAAAAGAAAAGTACAAAGATTCAAGTCTTAAAATAAAGTCTATACCAACACATTTATAATAAGTACAAAAAAAATATACTGTGGCTTTAAAGTACAGAACATCATATTAACATCATATTAACATCATATTAACATGTCAAATGTGTGATTCAAACATAATGCAAAAAACTGATAAAAACTACGCAAATACCGCCATCTACGACAGACAATTGAAATGTCATAAGACTCAAATGCCAAAAAAAAAACAGTTCTAAAAGTTTATCTAAAAATACAATATTTTAACTACATCCCCTCATACATTATGAACGCAACAAGATACATCGCATAGTGCAATGCCTCTAATTAAGCAAGAGTAAATAAATATTACAAATATCGTAAATCTTGTTTATAACGCTGAAGGATTAGTCATGATAAACACCCAAAATCTGCAATGTACCTCGATGTATATCTTCTAGTATTTGCTTTATAACTTAAAATAGCCATCAAACATGTCATTAAAATTAAGTAATTACACATGTTCGGCATCGGGACAAATTACACTGTATACGAAATTTCTTTTCATTCTATCATTTGCACAGAATTGTTTTGCATACCTGTTATGATTAGCATTGTCTAACCATGTTTATATTGTCTTTGCATTTGAATATATTCTACCTTGGAAAAAGTGACCTGATAATATTCTACCCATGGACCCTTCATTGTGATCTACCTTAGTTAAGACAAGTCCACTGATTATGATCTATCTGGGGACAAGTCGCCTGATTATATGCCCTGATTATATTCTACTTTGTGACACGTTCCCTGGTAATTCCTTTATTCTTGAGAGCCAAATATAAGTGACAACTGCTACCCAAACAGATTAATCATCAGTCCCACCTAAACTTGACGGACATTGACATTCACTTATTATTTTTTCGGACATGAGGTATGGAGAAAGTGCAAGGAACGTTGGTTCCACTAAATGACATTAACTATTATTTTTTCAGGTTCGATAGGTATATTATTAATCATGAAATTGACTTTCACTATATTTGAAGGGTACAAATATAATGTTATGTTTCATGTTTTCCCCGAAATCTCATATTTTATGCTTTTTATTCATTATGCAAAAATTACAAATTACAGACAAAACAACAATAACAGAAAAACAGAAATACATTTACAGATCATAATATTCAATAAAAGGCCCCCACTTCTTTGTTCTTCTGTTCTGAGCTTTCGCAATGATACTTTCCAGATCAATGGTTTGTTTTACACAGGATTTGAAACCTACAATGTTTAGCATAATGTTTTGTAACTTGCACTTAAATATATAATAACGACCTATAAGTAGGACATAGTCAAGCATTGGATTAGCATGTTCATCAATATCTCCCAGAATACATTTTAGAGCATTTAATGTTAAAATGAGTTCTGTGAACGAGGATATTTTATGCTTTAACTTATATATTTATGTATATATATATCAAGACTCCTATATTTACACATTTTAAATTTCCGACTTCAAAGTTCTTACTTCTGACTTTCAATTTCCGACTTCTCACTTCTCACTTCCAATTTCTTACTTCCCATTTTCCAAATTCTGCCTTTCAAATTCTTACTTCCAATTTCCGACTTCTCACTTACAATTTCCGACTTCTCACTTCCGACTTCACATTTCCACTTCCCACTTCTGAATTTGAACTTGAGAGTTCTCTCTTCAGACTTCAGATTTGCCACTCCGTGATTCTCAGTACAGGCCTCTAGGAATATATCAATGCATTATAAAAATAAAAATAACTTTAGCGCTGATCTCACCCCATAACCTGTATGCAAAACAATTCTGTGCAAAAATGATAGACTACTATGTAGTTTCATCACTACAGATGATGGTACTTTTTTGCTCCTGTGGTTTGCAACAATAATAACTCGGAAGTTAGAAGTCGCAACTCGGAAGTTAGAAGTCGGAACTCGGAAGTTGGAACTGTGAAGTAGGAAGGCTCCTCTCGGCTTTTATGGAAAACAAACTCAAAATAGTGACAACTTACAACTATATTTCTGACTTGCGTACTATGCATGCTAGTTGCTCACTGTATCTGGATCTAACAAAATAAAGCCTCCTATCAATGCATAGTTAAACAACAACCAAAATAACGGAAGAACATTTTTTGTTCAAATTTCAAAAAAACAATTTATATGCACCTGTTTAATTTAAATAAAATTGAGATGTCCATCTCTGAGAAACAATTCCGGACATGTTTAAATATCAGAATTTTGCAAATTGTAGGTCTAAAATGACCACATTTGATCAAATTGGCATAAAAATTGACATGCGTATGTAAGTCATCATACATTATCTTTATGTTAAGTTTGAACGGGCTTGGTCACAGCATGTCTGAGAAATGGACGGACGCACGGACGGACAGATGCACGGGCGGACCGAATAGAATAGTTCCCAATTGCCCTGATACTTGGTATGTAAGCACCTTTGATAGACCTCTTTTAGATTTGTTCATGTTGTGACAATATCTTCAATTTTCTATATTTATCATTTCTGGTAAAAAAAACACCACACGCTATTTTCGACTTCTTTTTGAAAACTACTAGGTCAATTGCTTTTATACTTGGTATGTAAGTACCACGTGAAATGTAATCATTTTATGACAATATCAATTTTCTTGTAATTTTCGGTTACTAGTATTTTGCTATTTTCGAAAACCTGCTAAATTGCTTTGATACTTTGTATACAGGTAAAAATGATAATTTTGACTTTTACTCAGCTACATGGATTTGATACTTGAAAATGATGATATCAATTGTAATTGCCATGGCAATTAAAAATCTTCTCTCTTGTCATATAGTCTGATAGTATTTTACAGTGGCAAGTTTTTTTTTTATATATATATTCTTCAACTTAATAAACAAATTGATGGTCAGCTTTTTACCATAAAACTCAAATCACAACATTTCTCAGACATGTCTACACAGATTCCATTCAAACATTTTCATGAACATTAGTTTGTTTTGGACTTTGATGCAAAATGGTCGACTGGTGGTCGTATTTTCATATAGCCATTATTTGGACATGCACAACCCAATTATGTTGATAGCTTGTAATTTGTTTCATGATTTGATTTGTCGGCGATTTTGACTGAAGCACACATGTATCTGTAATTACCTTGTCAATTTGTATAAATATATGCACACGTATGCATGCTCATTGAACATGGAACACCGATGTCTGGAATAATAAGCATTCCTGTATACTAATTATCTGATTTGCATAATAATAATCTTCATTATTAATAACAATAACCAATCAACAAATTTAAATGAAACATTGTAAATATGTGTTATAGAGCAATTCACAGGCTTGGTTATTTTATAGTGGAATTCTGTGCATAATTACCCAATTTGCATAATAATAACTATTTTGCAGCTATTTCAATGATATCTTATAAGCCATCTAATACATTTTTATAAAAAAATTGCGTTAAATTAATTATCAGTATAATTTGGTTAATTGCTGTACATATATAGCTTTGCTGTTCAGTATTCTCTGTTGTAGCACCCTCTTTTATTGAGAAGGGTTATGCGCACGCCACATTGGGTCGTATCTGGGAGCTCTCAAATAGGACCTCACGAATACGACCTACTTTACATATTACCCATATTGCATTATACAAAATGGCTGGTAGGTTAGTTGTTAGTTTGTTTCGGTTTCTTCGCAGTGTGTACTCGATGTTTTGCGTTTACCAGTAATCGTACGTTTTCCTGACGCAGTATTTGAACCAATATCGCCTCGCGAGATAGCGATTCAGTTTGCATGTTTATGAACGTAGGATTTATTGACATTTATTGGAATATTTATTGGCATCGGACTCGTTGCGTTGACCCGAATCTTCGACAGCTTGTTAAACGGAAGAATAACAAATAGATTTCCATACTCTTCAGGAGTAAAACAGAGCTGTAACTTAAGCCCAACATTATTTAATCGTTTTTATTTTATAAATGCTCTCCAGACATTTTTGCTATGAACACTTGTGACCCTCCAACCAGTCGGAGCCCAGGAACTTTGATCAACTGTACGCAATCCCTATGAGCGCGGGGGGGTGTTATCGGCTGGTATCTAGTTTAAGAAATAAGGGATGAAGGCTCCAGCCAGCTAATATTTTTTAAACTCGAAAAAACAGTCAAACGGAATGAAAAAATAAAATCTAAAAAAAAATACCAGCTTGAAGAATATTGGTTGCTGTTTAAAATTTCAAATTTGATCATAGTTCCTGTGCTCCAACACGGGGGGGGCGGCTCCTTTTACCAAAACCACCACCCCGTACCACTCCTAGTCCAATTTAATTGCGTATGTCCCTTCTAAGGACGCCTATAGTTATCTAGAGGGGGTATAGGGAAGAAGGCTTATTACTGAAACAAACGTACACTAGTACAAGTTCGTACTAAAACAAACACTCAATTCTGTCTCAAACCTCAAAATAAGCATAGCTCTAAATCTATTTGATAAATTGATAGCACCCATCATTAGCTATGGGTGTGAAGTATGGGGAGAGGAAGTCACTAAAAATAGCGATATTATTGAAACTGTTAACTATTCTTTCTTCTGATTACTCCTGAGGGTTAAAAAGAATGCTACTAAGCTTGCAATCTTAGGGGAATTGGGAAGATACCCTCTTGCCATAAAAATTATCACACAAATAATTAAATTCTGGCTCAGATCAAAACTTCCATAGACGCCCAAGTTAATAAAAAGCACCTTTGATGAGGTCAATACAGTAAAAACTAGGTAGACAAGAAATGTCGACAAAATAATCAGTGACAACTTGATAAGGCAATAAAACAACAAATAAAAAAAAAAGAAACCACACCAAACCAAGACTATCTCTGCTTTACTGAAAGAAAATTATAAAATAAAATGGAAAGAAGCTCTATTTGATGACAACAGAGCAAATGGTGGAACAAACAAATTGGCAAATTATAGAACATTCAAAACACAGTTTAAAATGGAAAAATGTTTAATAACAATGAGTAATATTAAACTGAGACACTCCCTATGCCAGTTCAGAATCTCTGATCACAAACTTCATATTGAAACTGGCAGGCATTGCAGAACTCCAAGGAATAAAAGGGTCTGTAAACACTGCTAAAAAGCAGATTGAAGATGAGATACATTTCCTTATGGACTGCAGTCTGTACAATACACACAGAATTGAATTATTCAAGTACTGTAAGGAAATTATACAAAATTTTAGGAAGTTAAATGAACTAGAAAAATTCAATGCAATCATGAAATATTGTTCAGGAATAAGAACTGCACAATACATACAAAAATGTATGCAAATGAGATGTGAGCAGCTCCATCAAAATTAAAAATATTCTTTCCACCATAATTATGACTCTAATGTGATTTTAATGTGATTTTGTTACCTCTTAATAATATTAGCTAGTGTATTGTATTGTACCGTATAAGTTTATTATGATCTTTTGCATGTTTGTAATATTATTTAGCTTTATTTAGCATTCTGTGTAGTTGATTAACATTACTGTATCTTAGTGTAGTTTATTTTATTTTATCTTATCTATTTTTATTGTTATATGACCATAGAACAACTCACTGTAGTTCGTTTTAGTGTTGAATAAATAAATTATTTGACAAATTAATTTATTTTTTAATTCAGCTAATCCTTGTTTGAGGTAGTGATGTCTGGGGGCATTGAAGCATGTACTGTTCCAATGTACTATTTAACATCTATTTAACATCTATTTAACATCTAGCTTGTAGCATTTAACTGGTACAATTGTATAAAACCAGTTTAATTCCTCTCCAGGAATTTGACATGTTTCAATAAATGTAAGGTTATCCTGATATTGCTTGTTCTAGACCTGAGTGTTTTTGGGTAAATTATTTTTTCTAAGATTGGGGAACACAGCATTAAAGAACTGGGTAATATTCTTTCCACATTAGACGTAAACAAATTTCACTGGCTAACTCAGGTGACTGTGTATTATTGTTGTCGTTAAAACAATACTTCATACCTTTGTAATTTTTAAACATTATTATCTTGGTATAGTAGTGGTTTATACCCCGGTATAAGGAGCAGTATAAATTTGATATCTTAGAACATAACATGTTTCTGTTTTAGCATGTTTGGTCTTATATTGCTTCAGTGATCAAAACATTCAATCCCATTCCTATACACAAGACAGAACCTATATTTCAAAACTGTGATTGGAATAAACATCTTTCATGATGTTGAATAGTTCCTTAAAATAAAAGGAAGACAGTGATTGGTGTGCTTACTACAGGCTAATTACTGCAATGTATTTTACAACAACTTTCTTTTGGTAACCATCAGGTGCTACAATTTTTTTCTCAATAATGATCAATGTATGTTTCTAATTTGTGTTTATTGAAAATCAAATTATTTTACTAATAGATGTCATCTCTATTACTTATAATAAATAAAATGTGGCTAATGATTTTTATCAAATTTACCGCTGCATGTACATAAATCAGATTAAATTATTACCAGTACATGTAGCTGATTTGGATGGCTGATAGACAGTATGAACCTAATAAAATGGTCCATGATTTAACAGTAGAATGTATAGTTTCCTTTCTCAAACAAGTGAATTTTTAACCTAATGAATATTTCTATTTAGTATCCACTGGAATTCAAACCAGTGAATGTTTTTTAAATACACAGTGCCCTCTATGGGTTGCTTGGAGAAAGATACAAAATAATGTGAACTACCCCCAGTAATTGAAATTGAAGATTGCATAGCAATTGTTAGTTTTATAGAAGTTCAAGAAAGATTAATGTCTGATAATTGTAAATGTAGTTCCACCTTGTTCAAATTCTACCATTTAAAATCATGAAGTGAAGAATATCATTTTTCAGGCATGCCTTAATATATTGTGTGCACCATAGTTTTGGAATCAGCTGTCCTGAAAATTCATTTATTTAATATTTTAATCATTCATATTGTGAAAGGTGCAGCATTTGAATATTGCATAATATTGCATATATATCACTAATTCAAGTTTATGCATAAATTAACACCCTGGCTAGTTGTCTGTACGATTGTTGTAACACTGTTCAACCAAAAACAATGCCCCTACGGCGTTTTGAAGATAAACACATTGTCAATCATTTGTGAAAATTTCAAAACAAAAGGTCAAAGCGTAAAGTTTATAAGAGACAATTGCTAATTTGTATATTTTATAGTTAAGTAAAAATATATGCTGATTTACATTGCTATTGGATTTAACAGAGTTCCACTAAAAAATGCTCGGCACCATCTAAAAAAAAATTGTTATATACATATATCTGTCAGATTTGTTAAATTCGTGTAAAAATATGGAAATTTAGATTTTAAGTGAATATTTTTGTCATTTTTGGTAAAAAATGTTATTTTCGACAACTAGTTCGAAACCATAAGTCCAAATGCTTTCATATTTCCAGCAATGATACGTTGGATGGTCAGATTTGTTAAACTGGTGTCAAAATAAGCAAATTTGGATTTTTAGTGAACATTTTTTGACAACTGGTTCAAAACCGTAAGCCCTATTTACAGAGAGCTTTCAACTAAATATAAAACATAATACAGCTTTAAAGTATACTTTGAATATGTAATAGCACAAGTGAGTTAAGTAACTGGTATTTTTGATGAAAAATGCGATGATTATTCTGCTTATATCAGGTCCCTTGAATTGCACACATAATAATTTGGACGGTCATTATAAATAGAACATTGATACAGTCATTAGATCTCAGCTTATTTCAGAAGCCACCACATATATGGCACAACAATTGATCTTGCATTCAGCAATGTCTTATGTAAAACTGGAGTACATTTGTAATTGACTCTTTTATACCTGATCATAAGAATATTACTGCACAGATTTATTGAACATTTGTTCTTGGGTGTAACAAAACAATTACATATATGTACAACGTATCAGGAAAGATAACATTTCAAAAACATGACCACAATTTTCAAACAAAAACATATTTTTTTTTCTCGACTATTTCTCAGGTTTTTGCACATCCATGATTTCTTAAGTTTAGCCTCAATGATGTTTGTCCAATGAAATGCACTATCCTTATGAACACTATAAAAGTTCATAATTGCAACTGCAAGAAACTGCAACTGCAATGTTTTCTAAATGACTGACTATGAATATTACAACCACAATGCCACTTCACTGATTCTTGTTCCATGATAATGAAGACAGCGGACCTATTTCGACCGTCAGGTCGCTTGGTTTTCAGTAGATTAATGATTTATTTCACAGCACAAATCATCACTGTGTACATGGTATGCTATCAAATCACATATGCAATCTATAAACGACAACCATTACAAGTTCTGAATATTAGGGTAACATCCATGTGAAATATAGGAATCTGAGTCTTTGATTTGCACAGAAGATCTGAAGTTTGTGGACTCCTAGTGATACGTCACTCAAAATAGGGAATACTATATAATAGCTTGTGTTGCATGCTCGTTGAATTATGTTTCTTTATTATTTTACCTTTTGATCTTAAAAATTATATTATGTTGTTTCTGATAATAAAATCAATGAAGATCCCATAAATTTGCATGCACAAAGTTTCTTAATTGTATTTAATGTATTCATGGTCATTAAAGCGTGGTTGCTACGCATTCCCTGTAAACAAATGTGTATTTTACACGTATTGTGTATGTCATGAGTTCCATATTGAACAGGACAAGTAGTAGTTTGACCAATCATTTTCATAAACAGATTAAACAGCAAATACAATGTTTATGTTAGCAACATATTTCTTAAGAACATTTCCCATCATTTCCAATGCTACTACCAGTACTGCAGAATTTACAGTTGATGGAAAATGTTACTGATATTAAAATATACAATCAATACAGTTTTTCTCTATTGGTGCATTAAAATTGTTGTTCTCTATTTCTTTTCTCTAATTTTTTTGGAGTATAAAGAAAACTGGTATTTTTTTTTTTACAAAATTGACCATCACATTAAATGTTTGCAGTTTTCCCCATAGACCACCATGTAAACTGAAAAAGGGTGTATAGTAATGAACCATTTTATTTAGCCATTTCTGAATACAGTCTTGAAAATGTATTGGTCACCCTTAATTTCTGTGCAAATGAATTTATTCACTGATTTCACCTCAAATTTGGTTGTTTTCCAGACTTTTACAAAATTGTTATATAGGCTTGTACATATGACTTACATATGAACATCCATTTGTGATACAGACTTATTTAACATGGACAAACAGTGGCAATTTTAGTGCTAAAAATACATCAAAATTCCCTGTTTTGGCCATTTCAGAAACAGATCTTGGTAATGCATAGACTGATTACATTCAAACTTGGTACAATGAAAACGAATGGGACCTTGATGCACGAGACATGCAGATATAATTAAAAATGGCTTACTGGTGGCCATTTTGTTTTACCAAATACAGTTCCAGGTCTCTATATTGGAAACACTGGAATGGTCAAGTTCAAACTTTATACAAACACCATACAACATGTGCTACTACTTGATTCAAGATTTAGTACTAAAAATGCATTAAACTTATTTAAATTGGCCTTTCTGAACTAATATTGAACCTTGATGCGCGTCCTTTACTTTTGATTTAACAAATATAATTCTGGTTCCATATCTTGAAAGTACTTGGATAGTTAACCTGAAACTTTAAACATGCACACAACTCGGGATGCATATTTTTTATTCATATTTGTTTTTTATTTGTTTTTTATTTTTAGAATAGTGTGTTTTCTTTTTTGTTTTTTTTTAAATTATAGTTTTTAAATTTCTTTTTGTAAGACCCTTTTTATTCTTCCCTGAGGATTTTATGCATCTAATAAATATTATTAAGATGACTGCAGAAGGCCCCATCTTGGATGGATTTTGTTTTTTATGCAATGACTTAAACTTCATAACCAATGAGGAATGTATAACTTGTTAATAGTATTTTTGGGCAGGCAATACAGTAAAACTTGGGTTTTATCTATTTATAGCAGTTTAATTGTACCACAATAAGTCAAAGGTGACATTGTACACTCTTTGCCCAAAAACAATGTTTCTGGCCAAATGATTTTTTTCAAAATTGATGCATTTCTTTACTACAACTACAAAAAAAAACATTTGACATGTAATCTTTGAGTGATGTGCATGGTGATCTGAAACATTATTTTGTTTTGTTGAGCTTAAACTATATATAAATCTTAAAAAACATGGCTAAGAAAACAGAAATTCTGTGGAACCACAGATAAATCATCCTTGTATATATCATGTGTGTTTGACATTCTGAGTGCATGCTTTTCTAGTTTGTATGTTACATTAGTATAGGAAAATGCAGAAAGTATTTGGTGTCCCTTGATGCCCTATTTTCACAGGTTCGTACAGAGTCCTGTCAGGAGCACTAGTGCATATAGAGATAGTCACACAGTGTTATAATGAAGACATTGCACACTAGCCCTGATTAACCTATTTAACAAGTTTATAATTCCATAGTTTGTAATAAAATGTTGAGATGACGATGACATAAGTATCCACCACATTCCAGTATATTACTTACATGCACTGTAGGCAACTTTAATACAATTATGATGGTATTAGTGACAACTGATTTTCATTGATGTCAGTTCAAATTTAAATAGCTAATTATTGCTACTGCCGAACTGACACTTGCCATATTAGTCATCTAGAAGGCAGCACATTTACAGTTTTCAATTTTTTTGGAAAATTATCTTTACCTACTTAAGATACTTGATGAAATTTGTGGTGCAAATTTTCACTGGCCCTTTAAATTAGTTGCTCATAATTGTGGATGTACAGTTATTTATATTTTGTGGACACAAATCTCAATTGTCAGTTTTGCGCCTAAAATGTCACACAAATCATATGGACATTCAGAACCAAGTTTATTTAGTATGGAATAACACTGCAACCATTTACAATTATTATAAAACAAATTGTGTTTTATTAGAGAACCTATATAATATAACTGAGGATGCTGATAAAGAATGCCATATTTTTTCCTTTATATTCTTTAGAACAAGCTGTATGGAAACCAACATTACTGCACTGTATACTGGATATAATATAAATTAATGCTGGCTAACCTGGAATTATCAACATTGTATAGATGTGGGTGCAACGTCAGGACAGACATTTTGCCAGATTATTTCAGTTTATAATGAAAATATTTTTTTGATAATCATCTTATAAGCTATTTTCATTTGTTAACTTGAGTCTCGAGTCCAGGAAATAATTCCCTTTCCTCGATGGGTTAAATAAAGTGACACTGAAACATTACAATGAAAAGAAATTGTTTCAGATGATATTTAAATGTTTTTCATATTAAAAGTGCTGATAATACCATGAACTAACAAACATTCATTGTCAGCTGGCTACACATGAAGCTCCATGCAATACATAACCCCCAAAATAGCTTACTGCGGAAGCACCCAACACTGTTCTGTACACTGTTCTAATACATTTGGAGTTATTGCTATATACCGGTACTGATAGAAAATTGCGTATTTCTAAAGATGCAATACAGTACAATTTATTAACTCATAACAACCTACTGAAGGAGGTTAAAGGTTACAACAACAACAAAAATTACAGAAAAAAAAATAATCAAATTACAATGGCTAATAGTTTAAAGACAACCAAAACAGACTAAAAACAGAATAAAAGTTAGTAACGGAAATATATAATAAAGTAAAATAAAACACCAAAAAAAAACTATAAACTGAATATAAAAACAAAAACCCAATGAATAGGTGTAAAAAAAAAATAAAAGAAAAAGTCAATGACTAAGTACCAGGGGTAGGTGCTGCTGTCTAATAGCAAAGCTGTATTTCAGATATTGTGCCAGAGGAATTGCTAAGTTATTATTTGACATTATTTTTATGAATTTATTTTCAGGTGTGAGATTAGTAAAGTCAGGAATAATCTTTTCAGCTTCATTGTATAAAACGACCCTCTCTTTACTATATACTGGGTATATTATGAGGAAGTGATGTTCATCTTCAATATCATTTTTATTACACAATTTGCAGATTCTGTCGCTACTTTTGATTCTGTTTTGTCTTTCTTTTTCAATTTCTAAACTGTGATTGCTCAGTCTGAATTTAGTTAGGGTACTTTTCAGTTCTTTATTTTTTAGCTTAATTAAGTAGTTTTCCAAAATGAAGTTTGTTTTAAATTTTTTTTAAGTCCTCAGTTTGTTTTTTGTATTAGTGTTTTGTCTGTTATCATCATTAATTGAGTTAATCCAATGCTTTATAAATACATTTTTTATTTTATCGTATATCCGTGACATTTGTGACGATTTTAGCTCATTATTGTCAATATCTGATAGTGTTGTATTTGTAGATTTAAATACAGTTATTATTATTATGCGTCTTATATCTACTTCAAACAAAAGTAGCCGCTATTCATGATGAGAACTGGAAAACCAACTGTAACTTGGGTAGCTGGTAAACTGACCTAGCTGATGACAAACCACTATCAAAAAAACTTTCGACCCCCGTGTAGCCACGTACGGCCGTCAGCTATATGAACTGTACTCCGTCTACAAATGTTCATCTGCCGACACGTTATTGGACTTTCCCACCCACGATGACAACCAATAAATCATGTTTGTAACGTCTGGTCTGATTACACCCAGCAGCACAAGCTCTAAATCAGGGTCATATATTGCAGATTTGTATTTGAACAAATAATCGTGCATAGGCATCCTGTCTTCTAAGCTTTGTGAAAGCATAAGGTTTTGAAAGCATTGTGCATATTTACAACTTTCTAGCATTTCACACGTAATGCGCCATATACTGTAAAAGGATCAATTGTTCACCGGGTTTTAATTTGGCTTATTTCGCTGAATGAAAAATGCGCTAAATTAAAACCCAGTGAATATGTAAAATTTAGCATAGAATACATTATCTAAATGACAAAACCGTGAATTTAAAACCCACTTAATATACCTGAAATGGTAAATCAGCGAAATTTAAACCAAGTGAAAATTAGTCATTTTACAGTATGTGTATCGATGTCGCCATGCCAACGTTTCGTTTCGTCCTAGTTGTGATATTTATCTGTAAATGTCAGACCATTGGTCTGAGGTTCATCGCAGACTCTATTTGAAAGGCTGCGGTTGAGGTTTCATGTTGATCCGTCGAAAATGGCAGTTACTTATCACACAACAAAAACTTATTAGTTACGACAATATTGTCTTAACATTTTATGGAAACAATTCGTAGTGTGCATAAACCTTAAAGAAACATAATAGACAAAACAGTAAATTTTAATATTACTTGTTCGTGCTGTTTTGCAGCACTGCGAAGGAAAATGAAAGATTACAACAATTAGCACATATGGCTGGAAGTTACATTTGCTCCGTTGTGTAGACAGGTTTCAACATTTCATCAGATAATACAATTTATATCCAATCATCTAGAACAAACTTTTCTAGAGAACACACGCGCACAAAGATTTTGTGGTCTCGTATTGGGGGAGGGGTCACAGTAATATAAACAAGGATACATTTTGCCGAGATATTCAAATCAGTCGCTATTATGATTTACAGAGGCGGCGGCACGAAATATCCCATGGAGGGGCGAGATCTGCTCATCACCCCTCGCTTACTAGGAGGACCCAGGGGCATACTCTTCCTTGAATTTTGAAATCTAGACCCTCTACAACCTAAGCTATTTCCTTCATTTTGAGGGGCAAATTGTGCTGACACAAAAGGTTTCAGCTTGATTTTCGATTGGCGGCATATTTTACGTGCCCCTGAAGTGGTTCTCGTTTTTAGAATATTAGAAATAAGTATCGGTCTTATTTCTGATCAAGATAGGTATGAATATCGGTAGTATTTTCCCAATTTGGTGTATTTATGGTTCCGTATATGAGCGAATATCTCCACCTCAGATTTCGGCCTCATATCCCTAGGTAACTGTTTTATTCGAAATAAACAGTGAGGACAGAAATGGTACTTTGGTATAAACATGGATATAGATTTTGCCACTATCCAGTTATAAAATTGGCCACACTTTTGAGCACTCAGGGGCACTTCCCTACCCAGCTATGTATCAACTGCCCCCCCCCCCCCGCGTGCATGCCCGTGAATGTGGTTATGCAATAGAAAGTAATGTCTACACGTAGGTAGGGTTATTAAAATCGAGAAAACAAAATACGGGTATATTTTTTCCGACATATAAGATAAACGGAAAAGAGGTTACTAATCAATCTTCAAGTTTTACATTTTTGTAATTTCTTCTGTGAATCTCTCCGGCGAACCTACCAGCGAATCTCCGGTAAGGTATACTTAGTAGTACGTGACGTTCAGAATTCCCCGCCCCTGAATAATCGCGAAGAACAGACTGGCGTGTTAACTGCATAAATATGTATAATTTCCTTCCTGAATACAGAACTTAGTTGATCTAATCGTTAAGGCGTATGATACATTTTGATGTGAGTTAATTTGTAATGAATAGTTCAGCCAAACACTGAATTATATCATGATGGTGGTATGATGAATTATATTTTTTTTCAAAATGATATTTCTGGATTTCATAGAAGTATATTTTCATTTTTTGGCCGGCTAATGTTGGATGTGCAAACCTCATTCGGGGACATGTATATTCGGTGTTTAGAATAAAGATGGGCAAAATGCTAACAGGGCAATCGTTTTTATTGATATGTTGAAATTACGCCAATAGGGTATGCTTTTGATGTTTTTGTTAATTGAATGTTTTTGTTGTTGTTGTTGTTGTTGTTTTTAAAAAATTGTGTACGTATTGGAAATTTATTTAAAAAGCTGAAGAACCCTTGTATCATCAGAGGGACTGTGCATCATCATAAGAATAGCGGATTTTGCAAGGAATAATGTTTACTTGCTCTCTTGACTGAACACTTAAAACCCAGAGTAAAGAATAAACTTTATAAAATAGTCGGATGGTTGAGGTGATATACTAGTATCACATGGATATGTGTAGTTGTAGTCGGATAGTTGGGTGATATACTAGTATCACATGGATATGTGTAGTTGTAGTCGGATGGTTGAGGTGATATACTAGTATCACATGGATATGTGTAGTGTAGTCAGATGGTTGAGGTGATATACTAGTATCACATGGATATGTGTAGTTGTAGTCGGATAGTTGGGTGATATACTAGTATCACATTGATATGTGTAGTTGTAGTTGGATGGTTGGGTGATATACTAGTATCACATGGATATGTGTAGTTGTAGTCGGATGGTTGAGATGATATACTAGTATCACATGGATATGTGTAGTTGTAGTCGGATGGTTGAGATGATATACTAGTATCACATGGATGTATGTAGTTGTAGTCGGATGGTTGGTGATATACTATACTAGTATCACATGGATATGTGTAGTTGTAGTCGGATGGTTGAGATCATATACTAGTATCACATGGATATATATAGTTGTAGTCGGAAGGTTGAGACGATATACTAGTATCACATGGATATGTGTAGTTGTAGTCGGATGGTTGAGATGATATACTAGTATCACATGGATATGTGTAGTTGTAGTCGGATGGTTGAGATGATATACTAGTATCACATGGATGTATGTAGTTGTAGTTGGATGGTTGGTGATATACTATACTAGTATCACATGGATATGTGTAGTTGTAGTCGGATGGTTGAGATCATATACTAGTATCACATGGATATGTGTAGTCGTAGTCGGATGGTTGAGGTGATATACTAGTATCACGTGGATATGTGTAGTTGTAGTCGGATGGTTGAGGTGATATACTGGTATCACATGAATATGTGTAGTTGTAGTCGGATGGTTGAGGTGATATACTAGTATCACATGGATATGTATAGTGTAGTCGGATGGTTGGGTCATATACTAGTATCACATGGATATGTATAGTGTAGTCGAATGGTTGAGGTGATATACTAGTATCACATGGATATGTGTAGTTGTAGTCGGATGGTTGAGGTGATATACTAGTATCACATGGATATGTATAGTGTAGTCGGATGGTTGGGTCATATACTAGTATCACATGGATATGTATAGTGTAGTCGGATGGTTGGGTGATATACTGGTATCACATGGATATGTGTAGTTGTAGTCGGATGGTTGAGGTGATATACTAGTATCACGTGGATATGTGTAGTTGTAGTCAGATGGTTGAGGTGATATACTAGTATCACATGAATATGTATAGTGTAGTCGGATGGTTGAGGTGATATACTAGTATCACGTGGATATGTGTAGTTGTAGTCAGATGGTTGAGGTGATATACTAGTATCACATGAATATGTATAGTGTAGTCGGATGGTTGAGGTGATATACTAGTATCACGTGGATATGTGTAGTTGTAGTCAGATGGTTGAGGTGATATACTAGTATCACATGAATATGTATAGTGTAGTCGGATGGTTGAGGTGATATACTGGTATCACATGAATATGTGTAGTTGTAGTCGGATGGTTGAGGTGATATACTAGTATCACATGGATATGTATAGTGTAGTCGGATGGTTGGGTCATATACTAGTATCACATGGATATGTATAGTGTAGTCGAATGGTTGAGGTGATATACTAGTATCACATGGATATGTGTAGTTGTAGTCGGATGGTTGAGGTGATATACTAGTATCACATGGATATGTATAGTGTAGTCGGATGGTTGGGTCATATACTAGTATCACATGGATATGTATAGTGTAGTCGGATGGTTGGGTGATATACTGGTATCACATGGATATGTGTAGTTGTAGTCGGATGGTTGAGGTGATATACTAGTATCACGTGGATATGTGTAGTTGTAGTCAGATGGTTGAGGTGATATACTAGTATCACATGAATATGTATAGTGTAGTCGGATGGTTGAGGTGATATACTAGTATCACGTGGATATGTGTAGTTGTAGTCAGATGGTTGAGGTGATATACTAGTATCACATGAATATGTATAGTGTAGTCGGATGGTTGAGGTGATATACTAGTATCACGTGGATATGTGTAGTTGTAGTCAGATGGTTGAGGTGATATACTAGTATCACATGAATATGTATAGTGTAGTCGGATGGTTGGGTCATATACTAGTATCACATGGATATGTGTAGTTGTAGTCGGATGGTTGGGTGATATACTGGTATCACATGGATATGTGTAGTTGTAGTCGAATGGTTGAGGTGATATACTAGTATCACATGGATATGTGTAGTGTAGTCAGATGGTTGAGGTGATATACTAGTATCACATGGATATGTATAGTGTAGTCGGATGGTTGGGTCATATACTAGTATCACATGGATATGTATAGTGTAGTCGGATGGTTGGGTGATATACTAGTATCACATGGATATGTATAGTGTAGTCGGATGGTTGGGTGATATACTAGTATCACATGGATATGTGTATTATATGTACATGTCGGATATTTTGTCTTTTACGCCTTGATGAGTCTGTCACAGGGTTCACAAAGAATCACGTGTAACTGCCCCTTAAAAGAAAAATAACATTGCATACTCCGAGGTTAGTATTAAAGCCAATCGGCGAATTTTGCAGGGGCTTATTGCCAGTAGCCCATATTCTCAAAACCGTGGCGAAATGAAACATTAAGCTCAGTGGTTAGTTTACGCATCTTTTAAATGTGTTTTGATTCACAGTGCATTCGGCAATCAACTGCAAGTCAGTTATGTGAATATGAATTGCATTCACTGGCAGCCGTACTAATGAACAAGTTGAAATCGCATTTAACGGTAGAAATATGATAATTCTTAAAACATCTACATTTCTATGAAAGGTCTCAGTACTCTATATTGTTTTAATTTGTATGTAGCTGTTGTTGTATTTTCTGATTTAGTAGTAAGTGCAATGTATATTTCATTAAATGAGTGAAACAAAGACGTGGAATTCATCACCTAAACTGAGTATAATAATTTGTCAAAATAGCAATAGAAAATAATATTTCTTTGGCATTACCCAATCTCATTTAATATACTTATTAGACAACAGAAAGACAGACAATATGCAGGGTTACATCCTTAAATGACGATTCACCGTGAATGGAAGGGGTTCACTGCCAAGTTGAAGCTCCTTGTGTTGGAGAGGTATAGGTACATTCTGCGCTACGGCGTTCTCATTTCAAACTGTTCAACCCCTCTTTTCAGTGTAATGTAGAACTATGTCTTATTATGACAACACATCTTCATCAAAATGTCGAAATTTGAATATCCATTTTAGTAAAATTTACCCAAAATGGAGCCTGAGTTTTAAGACCTTTTCTAATATAAATAAGAAGTGGAGTTTAGAACACCTATTAAAACATACCATCTTACATATTTCGACATTGATTTTGCAAATAAAACATTTGCTTGAATGGTATCATCACACTGCTGTCATTTGAAATAAAATTTGCACTCTGAGAGAATTTATAAAGCGTTATTAGTGTACTGGAAAATGCCATTCTCTGTAATAGCACGGACTGTGACAAAACGTGAAACCGTGAGTTCTATATAAGTTTGTTGAACGTAAATAATTCCATTACAGCATTAAAACATGAAACTTAGTGCTGATGGTCAATTCAAATAATGGGTCAAATATTTTTTTAGTCTATGAAGACGAATCATGTATATTTTATGTAATAGATTGAGAGTTTCCTGTCACCCAGATTATTTGGAAATCTGTTTTTCAAAGCTAAATTTAGATAGCACCGCAATTCTATTCAACCCACACATTTATAATTATAAGCAAACGCTGTTTTATTTTAGAATTATCTTGCGAGCATCATTGTTTGTTGTCATCAGAGTACTTCGCTAGGACCTACAGGACTCTATAGTAAACGTGTCGCTCTCCATGACCAACTTCTACAAAGTACCGAAAAATCTAATTGTTGAAAACATCACTACCGGTAAGTTGAAGATTATGAACTGGAACTCGAAGGCCTCAAAACACATTCTGTGCCCAGGAATATAACGGCACACGGCGTTTGAATCAGTCACAGTACCGACCGTTACATCGCGAGTCATCGAATAGTAGCACCGCAAACCAAGGGTCATTCAATAACCAAACACTCCCTTGCTCCCTTGCTCTGTCCGACTGTGTGCGACCCGAGTCCGCGACCCGAGTCCACGTCGCGAGCTCAGTTTCTATTTACGAAATACCAAATATATTGATACTAATGGGCCCGGCAACGTTAAATTATAATGTGCCACAACGCCATTGAACAATCAATACGTCACTTCCTGAGTCCTATTCGTGAGGTCGTATCTGTGAGGTTCTATTCGTGAGGTATATAGCGTGCGCATACATCAATTGCTTTTATTAGATTCAGTGTATAGCGCCACCTAGTGGCAGCAGATTCTCAGTCCACTTCAGTTTTGTTTGTTTACCTGGCTGTTCTGGAAGTTCGTTTATTGTGATAACAGCCCGTCCTATGCGTAGTTGCTCCACCTGTTCAGTTCCCATAAGCTCACACAATGGTCTGACGGGAAGCTTTTGAAGACTCAACAGTGAAAGCTCTTTTATCTTCAATTTTGAAAAGACCACCCGCTCCGAGGAACGACCATGAAACAAGATGCCTACGTCAGAACCTTTCATTTTACACCACAAATGTCGGTCCTCGAAAAAGACAAAAACGCCTCCCGTTCACCAGCCGAGAACAGAAGGTAATGCTTGATCTATAAACAAGAACATGACAATCTAGAACTGGGGATCAAATTACAATGATAAATGCTTAAAAACAGCTATTTGAAATTGAAGTAGTCATCCCCTACTGTTCCCGCCAAATCCATCCAGGCTAAAACCGTCCGTACTAAACATGACAACTCCATCTCCAAAATGGTCAAGAAAATCAAAAAGTAGCTAAAATTAAAGGATCATAACTCATCATCAGACAGCAGCAGTGACTCGCCAAGATGAGACTGCCACCGAACAAACCTAAGGTAAGCTGTTTGATTAAGCTTTCCATATTGAAGCCAAAAAGCAAAAGCCTAAATCCAGTGTGGCATGTGAAGCTTTTAATCAAGTTTTCTAAATGGTCCCTGGAGACATGAATATGCATTCCAAACAGAATGCTCTCATTCAGTCTGATGAAATTTTCTTATGCTCGACTCAGCTTGGCAGCCTCAACCGAAGGTGAATTTTATATAATTAGCATAAATAAGTACGCACAGAGCACTTGATGGAACCTATCATGCTGAAGATTTGCGTGCCATTTAGCAAGTTTGCAAGTTATGGGCTGATATATTTGTAAAACAAAAGGCAAGATGTTTACATAGCATCCATGCCGCTCATCAGTCTCCATCTGATAACATGGCCTCCAGTGATAAACAACTAAAAACAGACCACATTTCCACTGATGCTAATCACTCGCCTCCAACCTACAACATTATAGCAGTGTCCAGTCCAGTCACTGCTGCTGCCACTCAAAAGCACAGTCACCACAAACACTACCAACGCCACGAAAGTTTTATTATCCACACTACAGCTTTGATTCTTGTCAACCCAACACTACTACATCCGCAGCTAATTCTCACAATTTGCAAGATCCATTATCAGACTGGCCACTTACCTTACAGAACAATGCAGCCAAACTTATTAATACACACAATTTGTTATGCCTTGCACCAGCCAAATTACTGTTGCAGTCGTATATTAGTGCCAACCACGTTTGACATTCCACAGTGGTGAAAAGCATTAAACAGCCACCAATATTGTATCATAGCAGGCTGGTTGACCTATTAGTTATGCAAGCTGCCTGTTACAATGCCACGTAAGGCTACACCGATTTAATTTTATGGATGTCATCCGCGCACGCATTAGTTTTCGCCTGTTCTCAAAAAAAAAAAAAAAAAAATCTCCGATGACGAGTCTCCACAGATCGGTTTTCTGTTCGGAACTTGCCGACTCATATTGTCGCAAAGCGCCAACTTGTCGTAAAACTCATTTTGGACTACCTCAAAACCAAACTCCACACAGTTAGATGCACGTTACGTAAAGCGCAAAGACCTATGGGAAAGAGATTGCCTCAAAACATGCAAATTTTGCCATAAATGATCCAACATGGCGACCACACCACCAAAATACGTGAGCATAAAAGTTCAGAGGTGAAACTGAGGGATTGTTGTAGACTGGTACGCAATTGACGTTGGCCAGGGAGACGTTTACTCAGCTATACGAGAGGTCGGTAGCGGCAAGCGAGTTTCGCCCAGACAACTTTGAGAACATATTGTCCAGAGTGGCTGTCCCGCGTTTCTTCTGCAATGATGAGAGAAATGGGAGAAGAGTGGAGGTGTATGGTGGCCTAAAAGTCGGTCAGGCGACAAATCAGTTCGGTTGCTTTGTCCGCATTGAAGTCGACAAAATTGCAACGAAAGCAGCAGAAGCTCCTTGGCCGAAGTTCCCTTATTATTTTTTTTTCATTTTCTGATTCAGATAATTTGCTTGCACACACATTCAGTAATATTTTGATCATATGACCCATTTTCATCAAGATACATGTACATAATTTTCTGCATCAAAATTTTTGTTGACTCTCTGTTGGTGTTTTTTTTTCAATATCGAGCCTCTTATAATTTGTTACATAGTTGAAGTAGTTCTAGAGCATTTGTGTCTACACTTAGTCTATCTGAGGTGTCACTTTAAAAGCTGTAGTTTGAATGTCAAAGAAGTTAATTTCCAGGTTGCTTTTGACAAACTTATTGTTCATTTTTAATTTTTTTTTTTTTTCAATACAACACAGTAAGTTTTTCTTTATTATTGAGTTGATGTGTATGCCTTTAGCAAAGCTAACATCTGCCTTATCCTCTTGCTTTTTCAAAATCAAAAGTGATGATACCTGTGACAGTAATACAGTACGAAATGTGTACATCAGCATGTACCTCCTACGTAGTCCGAAAACGGGGACTTATGTTTTGCCCTGTGTGCGTCCGTGATCACCTGTATCTTGAACATGCATGGACCGATTAAGTTCAAACTTCACTCATACATCAAACATTATATGGGACATATGCACATGCATTTTTTTCATGATCCGATTAACGATAGCCGAATAGCGGCCATTTTAAGGCCGAAAATGCATCAAAATCGCATTTTTTCACCATTCTGGACCCGGATCTCAGTTATGCATGAACGGATTTTGTTCAAATTTGGTACATACATTAAACATAATAGGACCTTGATGTACGTCATTTTTTTTTGAATCGGGTTTGAAATGGCCTACTGGCGGCCATTTTGTTTTAAAGAATTCAGTTCTGGATCCGTATCTGAGACATGCCTGGATTGATCGAGTTCAAACTTCACACACACAGGGTACATCATGTCACAAATATGTATGTGCATTTGTTTCATGATCTCATTAACAATAGCCAAATGGCGGCCGCTTTAAGGCGGAAAATGCATTGAAATTGCACATTTTCACCATTCCGGACCTGGATCTCAGTTATGCATGGACGGATTTTGTTCAAATTTGGTACATACATTAAACATAATAGGACCTTGATGCACGTCATTTTTTTTTTTTCGGATCAAGTTCGAAATGGCTGACTGGCGTCCATTTTGTTTTAAAGAATTCAGTTCTGGATCCGTATCCGAGACATGTCTGGATTGATCAAGTTCAAACTTCAAACACACATGGTACATTGTACATCATGTCACAAATAGATATGTGCATTTGTTTCATGATCCGCTTAACAATAGCTGAATGATGGCCATTTTAAGGCCGAAAATGCATCAAAATCACGTATTTTCACAATTCCGGAACCAGATCTCAGTTATGCATGGATGGATTTTGTTCAGATTTAGTACAATGTGTTGTACATATACAGGTGCATTTCGGTCATGATCTGCTTTGAATGTATATGTCACTCAAATATGAACGGAACGGGGACGTGTCATTGACAATGACTTGTTGATTTTTTGATACACTGTGGTTAAATTCGTAATAATAGCTCCGTAGTCCTGTTGTTTTAGCAGCATTTTTTTTTTCGCCGAATTTCTTTTTTTTCGCCCTCTCGCATTAGTTTTGGGGTCTTCAGAGGATGTCATCCATAAAATTAAATCAGTGTGGCCTAATCAGACTATACAAGACAAACCCATTTACCATTTAGCAAGCCCACTCTCCTTTATCAGCAGTTTTTGAGGAACCCAGAGTAATCACGAACTTATCTTTTCCCACCAACACTTCAGTTAATGATGGTATACCAAAAGTATACCTTTTGACGCCACTATATATTATTATCAGTTTCTTTGCTTTTCTCCACAAATCCAATTTGGACCCTTTTTCATTCTTGCCTTTCACTCAGAGGGAGCAGTTGTGTACATCTGATTTCAGGTTTGTGCCTCAGGGCATACTTATTCATATTCAGTGGTCAATGACAGTGCTATGTAATATGCTCACCTTGCAGTCAGCTAGTGCATCGTCAACAGCCTTTTCTTCGACTCAGTTTGGTAGCCTTATTCCACTCATTCAGCAACTATGGCTACTATGGCTGGTATACCAGATTCTTTGATTAGAATGCAGGGTGATTGGCGCTCAATGATTTAAGTACATCAGGATTCCAGCAACAGACGTTTTCACATCACTACTTCTGTCATGACTAGTTAATTCAGTGCCTAGTCTTGCTTTTTATTCGTAGTAAGTGTCTGTTTTTTTTTGTATTTTCACAATTTTAAATTGTCTTTACATACCAATCACTTAGTTTGGCAGCCCCGCCTTGGTCTGGGGTATTTTAAAGCCTATGTTCAGGGCTAGTTTTTGCATTTAAGTACCTCCTTTCTGTCAAACAATTAGCATATTGTTTTAAATTAGTTTTCAGTATAAATTTGGTTAATTGCTGCACATATATAGTTTTGTCTGTTCAGTATTCTGTTGTTGAATCCTATAGCAATTTTAATAGATTCAGTGTATAGCGCCACCTAGTGGCATCATATTTTAGTGTGCCTCAGTTTTTTTTCTCTGGTTGTTTGATATTTTTCACCCAAATACTTCCCCATTTCTTCTTTTCTGCCAAATAATTTGTGTGTGTGATCTGTTATTCGCTGTTTTAGCAATTATAATTGTGGCAATTATGCGAATTATGGTGATTTAGCTTTGATCGAACGAAACATGAGTAAAACAATAACCAGCACGAATGGTCGAATCTTGGAACTGCAACATAAGCTCATTATAAAGGCTTATTTATTTAACGAATTCATTGAGTGTGGTGGAATAAATAACTTGGATGCTAAATGTTTTTTGATAGTGAAGGTATGTTAAACTTTAGTGGGAATGTGTGAACTAAATGTAGATTGTTCTTGCATTTGGGTATAAATGTGGCTTAGTAAAACAACTGGCGAGGCATGGAATGTTCTGGACAACTACAGAATTTCTGCAACATATGAATTAGGATTACTAGAAGAATTAAGCTGTTGGAAAATTGGCATTTCTCATTAAATGTTTTGTCCACCAGAGGACAAAGCACGTAATTACTTGAACATTTTGTAGAATGACTGGAAGCTTGTACTCAGAACCCTGACTATACATGAGAATATCTGTTCAAGCAATTTTTAGGAGAAGAGAAGAATTTGGAATAAATAATAAGAGTCGCTATTCAAATATAAATGAATGTTTTCAAGAGCCAAACATAGAATACATGAAACATTTCATGGAGAAACTTATATTATTGGGTGATTGCAATGTCAAGGTTTTGTTGTTCCCAGGTAGCATGTAGGAAATACAATATACAGGTTAAACTCTTTCAAAAGAGTGTTGTGTTGTTGAAAGTTACCCATCGTTTATCAACATTTAATGTTTCTTTTTCTAAATTCATGGGTGCTGTGTAATTTCCTGTTTGTCCGACGCTTCGTTTTCGTGTCACTGTCAAAATTATTGCTACTCTTTACTTAACAGGGACTAAAACGATAATCAAGATCGCAAAAACAGTCAACTCATTTGAAACACTTGCCGTCTCTCTCTCTCTTCTGAAATTCGCCTTGGGGATTATGGTCCGAAATCTATTTCTTTCAAAAGCGTTGCGCCAGGTTTATGTTGTCGGCGTTTCTCTTTAAACCTTTTTTTTTTCATGGACGAGGACAGTTTTTCCAAAAAAAGAAGAAGCTGAGGTTAAGTGGCTTTCGTGCACTGATGCACGGAAGGTCCATGACTGATATCGCACTTTCGGATCGATTAGAAACGTGTGAATACATACACTATGACTATACGTTTCACTGCAACTGCCCATAACACAACATCTAAAAACTTTCTCTCTCTCAAAAAAAAAAAAAAAAAAAAATAGACAAAAAAAAAAGAAAAAAAAACGCCGACCGAAAAATGTATATCGTTTAAAAGTATACTGAATGACCAGTGTTATTACGGCTCAGGGGTATGACTTCCTCTCACATTTTGGCATTTGGTGGCGCACTTTCGGCGAGAGTCGGAAATCCTGAAACAGTCGACCGTTTCAGGATAGGTGGGCGTGGCTACAACACGAGAAATATCTCAAATTTACTTGGATACGAGTAATCATTTTCAGCAAAAAAATCAATAACTGCCCATTTCAGTGGGACACAGATCTAAAATGGGAAACGTGAGGGTGGGCATTGCACAGGCACTTTAAGTCTAAGTCTAACAGTCTAAGTCGTTATTCGACTATAGTCGGCGAATTCGGACATCAAATCGTGAAATGACTCCCTCGCCATAGATAACTCATATGTGCACATATTCATCATTGATTGACTTTTCCAGAGTGGTTGTTTGTACATCGACCTTATGTGTACATCAGTGCATGTTGATGGCAACAACTCTCTCCAACTTTATCATGGATTGAAAAGTAAAATTTATCACTAGTGCAGAGATGCCTACACTAGATATTGGGAAATACCAGTCAATGGTAAGTCAATGGTTAACACTTTGCATTAAAGGACAGTTTATTTTAATGCCACACTTAAATGGCACTTTTACAGGAAATTTGGACGTCGGTCAGCCATATTGAATCAAATCACAAAAATAATGCTGGTACGAATGTATCCCTTGGTATACTATATTTGTACAAAATTTAAAGAGAAAAGTTCATTGCATTCAAGATAAAGTAGCATGGTTACCATGAAAAATAAGATGGCCGCCAGTCGGCCATATTTGTTCGAATCAGGGAAAAATATGATGTGCACCTATAACTCAATATGTATGATCACCATACCAACTTTGAACCAAATCGGCCTATTCATTTCTGAGAAACAGCTCCGGACATGTAAAAATGACGATTTAACAATTTTACATGAAATTTGGGCGTCAGTCAGTCATAACGAATCGAATCACAAAAATAATGATGGTGTAGTTGTATCTCTTGGTATACTATCTTTGTACAAAATTTAAAGAGAAACGTTCAAGATATAGTAGCATGGATACCATGAAAAACAAGATGGCCGCCAGTCGGCCATATTTGTTGAAATCACGAAAAAAAATGATGTGCACTTACAACCCAATATATATGATCATCGTACCAACTTTGATCCCCGGCTTTGATCCAAATCGGCCCAGACATGTCAGAGAAAATGCTGCGGACACGTTTAGGTATCAGAAATAGCAAATTTTACATTCAAAATGGCCACCAATCGGCCATTTTTCTCTGATCATAAAGTAACTTGACGTGCATATGTGAGACACTATGTATTGTCTTCATGTAAAGTTTGAATGAAATCCGTCAATGGGTGTCTGAGATATAGCTCCGGACGTACAGATGTACGGACGGAAGGAACGAAGCCAAATTGATAATGCAGTTTCGTAAACAGGACAGAAACTGGTTATCGAATCTACTATTGTATAGACCTATATAGCGAGAGCAGACATGAGTAGCTGGATTCTAGGCTAACGTCGAACTATAGCAGGATATTCGGCAGCCGACGATAGAACAGAACACTCAAACAACGCCTTGGACCCAGGGCCACATTGACAAACAAACAAAAAATTGCTACCTCAGGCCGCAGTTTGGCAGTGCATAGTAATATACATACACGCTTAAAATTCATGAGTACCTCACCCTCCAGATCGAGTCAGAAGCAACATGTGTATGAAAAATACACCATTATTCACGCGATTAAATATTCGATGCATTTTATAATGAGGTGGGATGTACTGATGACGTAAGCAGTGTTCGGTTTGGGTCAAGGACTTGAATTCTGATCGACCAAGCTGATCGGCGTTCAGGGCTCATGCTACTAATTAAATGTTAACAATGTTAACATATGAGGCGATTCCTATATGAAAATAATGAACAAAATTTAAAACATGGTTCAAAAAGAGGAAATCAACATGCCAGTAATCAAACACATAAATAAACATGTTGGCCAGCTCAAACTCTTGCAAAAATTAGGTAAACAAGACACATCTACAGTATTTGGATAGCATCTATAAAATCACGTAGGTGACGCACGCCCTCAAACAGGGCGCACCTGAGAAAAAAATATTTAAACAAATTCATTGGTTCTTGCAAGGCATTTAACGAACGATGATTGGTTGATTAGTGCCATGAGACCTTAAGCCTAGTAGATGTAGGCATTTTCAGTCACAACTTGGAAGTAGTTGAGTCGCCACCTAATCCCCCTCATGAAATTAGAATCTCATTATTTGTCAAAGTCTGGAAAGTAAAAATTGTATGTAAATTGCGATGAAACTGATCGTAGATTTTGTAAATAGCGTACGCGTACGGAACAGTTTATAAATAACGACATTTCTGGAAAAACTCGATCGTCCTGTTTTAAATGCATGAAAAAACTCACCCTACAGATCGCATCTCCCGAATCATTTCTGATCTCGCAGGATTTTCAATAGTCTGTTGATTATCAGCCACATCGGAAAAAGGTTGTCTACGTCTCGACTCGGCATTTTGTCAAAACACTATGGAAAGCCGTATGGGACCCTGCTGCGTCAATATAAATTGCATGGTAAAACATATAGCTTCAAAATTATGCTGCTTCTTCAACAAAAGTGCGATTTCCGATGTCTACGTTTACTAATTGTAGTAGTAGCAATCAGTGCAAAACTTATTCACTATCGTCGCTAATTAATTAGCAGTTGTCGCAAAGCGAGTTGTAGTAGTCGCGATTTAACGGGAGATGATTTGTAGAAGTCACTAACACACTACAGCGTATTTCTTTTTCCAAGTTGTCGAAGCAAACAAGTCCCCCTAGTAGACGACGCAACTTGCACTTTTCAAGTTGTCGACGCAAAACGAGTCCCCCTAGGTGACTTTCCTTTTTTCATTTCAAGTTGACGCAGACGCATTTTTTGCTAGTAGTCGACGACGCACATTAGCATTTTCAAGTTGACGCAGACGCATTTCCTGGTAAACGACAACGCACAGTGTATTTTTCAAATTGACACCAACGCAACATTGGAGTTAGGGTGCGGATGATAATCTTCGCAGAGAAAATTTTAAGAAAAACCAAGTCAGAAATAATATTTATATAAAATAAAACCTGTGTATAGTAGCAACCGCCCAATGAAACAGTCTTGATATGGAAGACTATTGGAGGTTGATATTTGTATATGGATCTCCAACTCGTATATTTGTCATAAATAAAAGAAATGTGACTTGAGGAAATTTAAAGGTTGTTTTGTCAGTGGCATGCTAATTATTTAGGTCACTGAGCAAATAAGAATCTGCAAAAATATTCGTGAGTAACCACGTAAGATAGGTATTTTATAAGTTGATCATACCACCACCTCCATGATCACACGTTATGTCTTGAAACTGCCTAAAGGTTTCGATATAACTAGTTAGGCTTTATATAATATAGAAAAGTTCACTAACACAGTTTTAAACTATATAAAAAACTGCATTAAAACAGAAATTTAACACACAAATGAGTGAGAATATAATTTACTATTTCCCCTTCTCAAGTTTCTATCATACTTATCTTCTCAATTATAATGAAAAGTTACCAATAGTAAATGGCATCAATATAAAAATAATTATTTTTATGAATATAGCTGCACTACAATTTGAGATCACTTACGTACATACACTGACGGATCCAGAAATTCGGTAAGGGGCGCTACTGTTGACGTGGGCTGGGTTTGTCAATTTTTTGTTTGCGGGCTGAAGGGGGTAGGGCGCCTGGAACATATGTGTGTATTTCATGTTCGCCATATAAACAGACATAAAGTGATAACTATTAGTTTAATTTGTTCAGGTCCTAGTAGTTTGACGTCGTACTAGCGGCCAGGGACTGCCGATGGCAGGGTAGTTAATATACATGGTTAAGAGATCATTGTGTATTTTCTCATGTGGATTCACCATAATAAAATAGCCCGCTAGATTCTCAATAATATCATTTGATATACATTAAAACAATGAATAAATAGAATAGTCAGACCCAGGTGAGCTGAAAACTATAGCAAGTAATTATGAAACACCAGTTTTCAGCTCAGGTGTATATTAAATAGCAGAATATAGGGGATTGAGCATTTAAAATATAGGGAGATGGAAGCGTGTGACCAATGCAATACTCTTTTCATATTGTTTTATATGTACATTTTTATTTATCTTGAATTTCCTTCTTTCATGCATTTTCTTTCCCTGTGTCTAACTTGTAAATTATTTGTTTCAAGAAAATGTTCAGCAACCACCCATGATTTAAAATTACCAACCCCTTAAGTTATAAGAAAAAGGCAACACAAATAACCAGTAGCGATAAACATTGTCCCATTTTGCGTGGTCTACACGAAAACAAATAAGGCAACAAAAATTGTTTTGTTGCCCTCAGCGACCGAACGAAAAATATGAAATAATAAAATATCTGGTCGCGTTTTTTTTTTTTTTTTTTTTTTTTTTTTTTTTAATAGGCCCAAAAGTGAGTAAGTAAAAACTCGCCATTTTAAGCAGTAAAAGTGTTTCCTCTAAAAATTAACGATCCCGGATGTTATGTTTAGTAATTGACAAAAACACTGTCTCTATCTATTACTTCTAAGAACTGATTTATTCAACCCCAAATAACTATAAGTAAACAAGGTCACATAATTTGCATAATGAGGACTTCCTGTGTGTATAGGGTCAATTGCCATATGTTCATAATTAACATGCTTTGTTGATTACATATCATGACACCGGACCGTTGTTTGATCCCCAGGGTTCCCAGGGGGATAAGTGGCGACTTTGAACCTCGGGTTGATCTGTATTTCTCTGACATGTTCCGAATACTATGAACTATGAAGTCTGAAGAGCAAACACGTCTTTTGCATTTCAGGCCATTTTGACATTTGCGATTCGAAGGATAGTTGGTGCACAATATTAAAAATATCGCCACACCAAGTATTTTCTTAATTAAATAAAAACATTATTGACAAAAACAATACGTTTGTTGTAGTAAATATTATTTTTAATAAATGAAATGCACAAATTTTTAATTGAATTTATAAACCCCCCTCCCCCCCCCCTCGTTGACAAAATTAAGTTTAAAAAAAAAATCCGACAGACCGACCCAATTTTTCAATTTTCCGACTTGAGGGCAACATAGGTTTTTTTTGGGGGGGAGGGCTAATGGGTGACGAGATATTTTAGTGTGTACAATGGATATTTCAGCGATATTTGGTGGAACTATGAACAGAATAGCAGTCAATACTTGATTGTGCTCGTTTGCCTGGGAGCAATACTAAAACCGATTAATAACATACAGTATTGAACATGACCAACTCAGATCAGGTCAATCGATGATTATACTTCCAGGTTTTTGTCATTTACTTATTCTCGACAGACCTATTCTCGTGATGTCGAACTTGAAAATGCACTGTACATTTTGTGTCGTCGTCTACCAGAAAAACTGTCTGCGTCAACTTGAAAATGCTAATGTGCGTCGTCTACTACTAGCAAAAAATGCGTCTGCGTCAACTTGAAATGAAAAAAGGAAAGTCACCTAGGGGGACTCGTTTTTGCGTCGACAACTTGAAAAGTGCAAGTTGCGTCGTCTACTAGGGAGACTTGTTTGCTTCGACAACTTGGAAAATGAAGTGTAGTCGTCTATAAATTAAGGAACCGCGTCAACGACAAATACGCTGTAGTGTGTTAGTGACTTCTACAAATCATCTCCCGTTAAATCGCGACTACTACAACTCGCTTTGCGACAACTGCTAATTAATTAGCGACGATAGTGAATAAGTTTTGCACTGATTGTTACAACTACAATTAGTAAACGTAGACATCGGAAATCGCACTTTTGTTGAAGAAGCAGCATAATTTTGAAGCTATATGTTTTACCATGCAATTTATATTGACGCAGCAGGGTCCCGTACGGCTTTCCATACATATGGCTTTCCATAAAACACTGTAAACAGAGGACGACTACAAAATATGCTAATCACACCTCTCTTTAAATGGTCAGTCTCCGCCCAATCGTGAATAATGAATATCAAATCATGACGTCAATTTGGCAGGTGTTTCTCACGTTGTGAACGATCTGCGGTTGGCTTTGGGTGTTGATAATTGCAGTTTTTGACAAATTATGCATGGTTAAATTATGGCAGATATGTCACGTTGACAGACACGCATCCCCTGGACCCGACAGGAGTTAAAAATAACCCAACAGTCTAATATTTTTCGGACAACCCGCCGCGATGTCACAGTTTAGTCATTTTGCCATTTTTTTTCCCTAAGAAAAAAACAGCCACTTGGCCCACTTTCGCTAATTGATCTCGACTTCTGTCGGTCACACAAGTCCAATTTTCCACATAATTACTCTTCTACCCCTTCCCTACACAGCCGCCGATTGTTTTTACGTGAGCCGATGTTGTTTTCAAATTACAACGAATTTCCCGCGACGAGTAAAACTATACTGGAGAAGTGTTTTTTAAAAGAGCTAAATCGGTAGGTTTTATCGTGCTACCCGGCCATCAATAAGCTTGAAATCATTGTAACTGTGTAGGAATCATGTAAAAATAAATAAATTGTTTTAAATATGCACCCAAATTCACTATTTTCTTCATTAACTACATTTTCCCTGAAAATAACACCTCCGTGTTTGCATAGCGGTCACGTGATTACATAATGGTATTTTGATGTTCTGTAACTATTTTTATATTCCTGGGAAAATAAGCTTTCATAAAATATATACCATGGTATAGTTTATTGAATATTTTATTAAAATACAGCAGTATACAATAACATTACAGAGGTGTACAGCATCCTTAAATTTTGATAATTTTACAATTAATGAAATTTTTGCACTGACAATGAGTTATAATTTTACCTCATTTCATATCACACTCGGACAATTCATTAAAACTGCCCTCGACTTAAGACAGCAACACCTCCAAAATTGTTAACCCTTAATGCATTAACGCATCATTATTGTTATTACTTTTTAACAATGGTTTCTTCTACCTTTATTATTGCTGTTAGTGGGATTTATTACTATTCATATTTTTTTTCTTTTTTTTTCTTTTCGATTATTAAAATTATTATTTTTAATCATTAATTTAGTCTTAATGTTTTGTATTATTAGTCTAGTTTTGTTTAGTGTAAATGTAACCATTTTAATTCCTCCTGGGGAATTTTACGTGTTTAATAAAGTATAAGATAAGATAAGATAAGATTCGTATGCACACATATTTATCTTTGTGAATGACCTTTTCAGAGTGATTGACCTACCAGATATTGAGTGTACGCCGATGCATGTCTACTGGCGCTGTTTACAGTCATTGAATCGATGAATTGAAAGCCTTGAAAGGCACCGCATACTTGATTCATACGCTCTTTGTCTGTGTGTCTGTGTGTAGGTCGTTCAACACTTATTTGCTCGGCTTTCCTGTCTTGCATTGAATTGTCTCCAAAACTCTCGCTCGGTTAACTCCAACTTTATTATGAATCGAAAAGTAAAACTTGTTACTGGTGCAGAGATGCCTACATTAGGTTTTGGGACATACCAGTCAACGGTAAGTCAATGGTTAACACTTGGCATTAATAAGGTCAATTTGTTTTAGTACTACACAGTGACTACAGTTAAAAGGTCGTGGTCGACTCGATATTATATATACAAGGGACAGGGACTGGTTATCGAATCTACCATTATATAGATCTATATAGCGAGAACAGACCTGAGTGGCTAGATTCTATGCTAGCGTTGATCTATAGCAGGATATTTGGCATTCAACGACCGAATAGAAATAACGCCATGAATCGTAGGATACAAAAAAGTGCTACCCAGGGGCCACAGTTTGGCAGTACTTATTAAAATACGTACACAGAAAAAAATCATGAGTACCTCACCCCAGATCGAGTCAAACGCCAAATGTAGATGAAAAATGTTGTTCATGATGAAATGCATATTATAATAAGTAGGTGGGAAGTAATGATGACGTAACAAGTGTTGGGTTCGGGTCAGGGACCAAGCTGATCGGCGTTTAAAATAACTTGAATGTGGTTAGTTTTATTGGCCAATTGTGGAACTGGACTTTACTGAGGTGTGACATTACACATGTATACTAAATCGGGGTCTAGTATCTAGTATCTGTCGTCTACCAGTTAGACTGCATTTAAAGAAATGAAACAAAAATTGTTTTGAACGCTAACCGGGTCTGAACATTTCTGAAAGTATCAATAATCTAATATCGCCAAGTAGCTGTTGGACCATGGACGTACTAGAGATGGACGCTGCACGGTGTTTACTCGCTTTGATGTATGTGCGTTGCCGTCACCAGATTACTGTTAATCCAGATCGTGTCTGCATAATTTCCTGTCCACGGGGAACGATCACGAACACGCCCGACTATAGCTCGGTTCATTTTACATTTTAGAACTAGACGAAAATGATTTTGATATTGAAGACACTGAAACTGTCGACTCAGCAGTATTGTTTTTCGCGAGAGCCCACCATGAACGTGAAAGCTAATGTTAAAGAAGTCCATGTTTAACATCGAATTACGGCGGCCGAACTTTTCCGAACATTTTGAGCTTTGTGCCATCTGGAAATTTCACTCGAATTTCACATACGGAATTGCGTTAAACCCTTGATTTACAACTTAACATTGCACCAGCTCACGGGCAAGGTCTGTATTTTTTTTTGACCCAATATACTATAAAATTTAAGATTCGAATCTTGTCGTGAAAAATCAAAACTAAGATCGGGCGGCAACTCAGCCAAGATGAAAGTACGTCTGCCTATTCATAAATTTAAGATGAGTACAATAGAAAGACAATGCGTCTTATCAGGTGTGAATCACCGTGCAGCGTCCATCTCTAGTACGTCCATGGTTAGACTGCAATTAAGACGTTTTTCACGTAGAACGTGTCCGATATAATCGACAATTACTTTACAAATGTTGGAGAATTGAGAAATGTACAAAGACCAATAAAAATTTGGTTCACGTATTACGTAATCAATGAACACATTCTTTAATGATTAACGTATGATTTGAAACAAAAACTTGAACTAATTTGCATAATAATAAATGAGATACATAATATACACGTAACTTGTTGAATTTACAGGACGATTTATTCTATTTTCATGTTAAAGTAAAACATGTATGCGTCTTTGGAAAAACTACTTGCATATTAGTATATCTGCCTATGTTAGATATTTAGGGCCAGCTAGATTTTTGTGCCAAAATAGATTTTATTGGCTTACTTTTTCAACTTTGATGTGCTGATTTAAAAAAAAGTTAGATGCCATTTTTTAATGAGAATCTTCAGCCGCCATTTTGGATTTCAAAATGGCCGCCATTTTTAGCATATTTTTTGGGAGATGTCTTTATTACTGACTCCTGAGAACTGTTTTATAGTGGAAATTGCTATATTTTGATGATAGGCCTAGGGAACCTTTATAAAATTATAATTTCATTTCATTTTGAAATCCAAGATGGCGGTTGGGGATGCTAGCTTTTTTTTTATTTGTGTGCATTTGTTTTAGGTTTTAGCAAAGGTAGATAACCAGGGGTTATCAACGTCCATAGGTTAGTATGTGATAAGTCATGAAGCCAAGATTCCACTGAAATCTCGTCTCGTACTACACGATATTTGGAACTAAAAACAACATTTGGAACAAAAAACAGGCCGACAGACCTCCTATCAACTTGTATCAGACAATGGATTCAGAATCCGAACTGAAACAGCACTTTCGATTGGATTATCACTCACTATTCACAAAAAATCTAGAAGTAAAGATCTTGTGAATGCTCTTTCCCAGCTACAGATTGGATCTAGTCACAAGGTTGTCAACATAGAAAAGTGTATTGCTTGTGGAGTTGCTGAACGAATGAAGACAACTGGGGGGTTCTGTTTGCCATCCTTTGTAATGAAAGGAAAGTCTGTTTACTTTGCTGCAGATAATATTGACTGCAGATGGTCAGAACACTCTTCATGGTAAAATGCTGGTAATCAATCAAAACCAGAAAAAACTGATGAAAGTATGTGTATCCCTGTTAATGAACCTGTTTGTATCCTGATGAAATTTCTTCTGTGGATATCAATACAAACTTCAGAAATCCCCCATCAATTGAAGCCAAAGCAATAACAGTGGACAAGTTTGAATTTCACTCCTATGATCATGTTGTCAAGAAAATATGAGATGTATAACAGGGCCTGGCTTATGGCATCCTTTGGTCATAGGGATGGGGTTGCAGGCACTAGCATTGTTAATCCTGGTGAGCAATCTCCAGTTCTAGATGTCTCTGTGCAACATGTAACAAAATCTTCTGTTAATATTGCAAAATCGGAAAGATCATGCCAACTTAGGCTGCTACAAACTCTTTATTGATTCAGTCACAACAGCAACAGTGTTAACAAAAGACAAAGAGTGCAATTATTGCTCCATTGTTAAGGAGGGTTCCAGCTGATTATAGTGCTCTTTATACAGTTTCGTGTCTTGCCCAAGGGATATCAGCTTTTGTTGTGGGTCCCCATCACAAAACTGTAATAACACTTGATCTTGACCTATATGAGAGAGCATTGAAATTACAGTCTTCTACAGGGAATACCAACTGGATTTTGAGAGTTGGTGTGCTTCATGCTTGTTTTGCTTCACTTCACGCCACAGCAAAGTATTTTGAAGGCAGTGGGCTTCATTCCATCAGCATTGAAGCAGGTCTTTATTCTCCATCGACAATTCGCCAAATGTTCACTGGAAAGTGGTTTAAGTGGGGTGTATCACTATGACGTCTTCACAGCAACGTAACTTAGAAACCATGTTCCTAAATTTGAACAACTACTCAGTAAGTTTCATATGAGACATGATGACATTACAGACATTTTCAAAGAAGTATATACTATCTTCAGAGATCAGTTCTATTCTACACTTTACCTTGGGGGGATGGCACAATTTCTCGAGAGTTATGGCACAATTTTTCGAGAGTTTTATGAAGCAGGTAGAGAGTTTACTTCACTTGATTCGATCAAGCAGACAGGGAGAGTGGGAGCTTCATCTTGGTGATCTTGGGGAGTCAACTACCACTTTGCTCATGATCTCTACAAGGATTCCCGACTTGTTTCAGTATACTAGTATCTTGCACAAATGAAGTTGCTTAAGAGCACTGATCAAAATGAAGATGTACTTGATAGATAATTAATTGCCCCTGAGCTAGTCAGTCTTATTCAACAATTCCAGGAGGGTTATTGTACTGATGGTGACCATGCAAAAACCAAGAAACATTATCAACTGAGTAGTTCAGTATCACTTCGCATGTTTAACAATTCAGCCACAATCAAGGAGTGTATTATCTCATAAGACAATAAAGCTTATGAACATGGCATCTAATAAAGAGGTTCCAAAACCTGCCAAAGATTATATTCTGCTTAGAGATACCAAGGGTACTAAAAGGCTTGAAGAGTTTGTGTCTGAGAGATTGATTGCATCTACAGCAGAGACGTCAATTTGGGATCCTATGAAAAAAAGAAGCTGAAGACAAGGTGCAAAGTTGGTAATAAACTTGTTAAGTTAAGAGAAGATTAACAACTATTGGCAAGATTTCTGGTAGTTCAGCAGTCACGCCCTAGTATGGTACAGTCGCTATGTGAGACATTCCCCAGGTAAATTTTCTCCTCAGACGGTCTTCTTCTCATCCCAGCTGACAAGAGTGGCTTTGTCCATGCTATCGAAGCATATAAAATGGAACCATCAAGTAAATTTAGAGGGATCTTGCATAACGTAACAAAGACAGTGGAGGGTTGATACAATATGTGCATTATCGATGTGAGGGCAGTTGTCCAAGCTATCAAGAAGGGTCAATCGATGGTGAATTGTCATAACATTGCACTAGCATTCATACAATCATTTCTGAGTATGAAGAAGGAAGAGTTACCTTTGATAAATAAACAACTCTCTGAAAACTCATACACCAGGCAAAAGGTCTGCCGGTGTTGACCCGGTCCAGTTTGACATCAAGGATTCAACCAATATCAAATTAGTACCACTGAAAACCCTGCTGTCTCACATTGAAACAAAATCTGAACTAACAGAGTACTCAGGAAAGCACTACTCCATGAATATGCAGCAAGACTTTAGTTGTTGTGTATGGAACCTCAACATATTCCAATAAACCAGATGTCTTTGATCCCAATATTGGTTAGCACTCACATGAGGAGGCAGACATATTGATGCATGTGCTTGATGCATCCAAGAGTGCTGGAGACATTCGGGATATAGATGTGTATTCACCAGATGGTGTTCATTTTCTTAATCGACAACCTTCATTTCATCTCCGGAAAAGGGAAGGCAAAGCATACAAATTACATACGTGCAAGATGTTCAGCAATTGGAAGTTAGAAAAGTAAAGGACTACCGGGGCCTCCATGTGTTTACTGGTGCTGATTGGAGAGGAAATGTTTGCCGGTATATTTAAGAGTGGATAAAGCATTATCTGTGCCTTGAATCTAGTTGTGATGTAGTTGATGTTCTCCAGCAATTTGGTGAGGAATGTTAAATGTGTTTGAAAGCTTTGTGACCACAGTGTATGCCAAGAATAGCAAATCCAAAACAGTTAAGGAAATAAGATGGGAACTGTTCAAATCCAAAAACCTTGTAGGAGAAAAGTTTCCACAAACACTTGGAGCAAATTCAGATGGCCAATCTCATATCCATAATTGATAAAGGATACAAACAACCACGACCACACATACCACAACTGACTGGCAATGGATGGGAAAAAATCAGATGGAACAATTTGTCTTGAGTTACCTGCACCCCAGGCAGTTGTTGAACTTGTCAAGTATGGATGCCGTGGCAAGTGTACCAGTGCCAACTGTTCCTGTCAGAAAAACAACTTGCCATGTACACCACTTTGTAAATACAGTGACTGTGGTAACACCGTAGATTACAATGTGACAAGTGAAGAAGAAGATGAAGAAGAAAACAGTGACGAGATAAGCAGTGAGCCATGTAGATCCTAAATGTTTATCGACATTGACTTGAATTGGAATAGTCATATAAAAACAACAATTGTCTGTAGAAAAGTTCTGTAAATGTCAACTGACTTCTGATAAAATTTACAGATAGTTGGTGGGTTTATAGAGTAAACAGTGATTGTTAAATTTTAAACAAGCTTTTAACAGTGTGAATATTTCATATTGTCATTTTCTGATGAGGCAGTACCTCAAAATGTTTCAAAAAATAAAAAAAAATAGTTTTATTTTTTATTCTTCAATTTAAAATCAGAAGAAGAAAAAACACTTGAAATTCAAAATGGCACCCAACATTTTAAAAATCAGCACAGCAAAATTAATAAAGTAAGCCAAATATAGCTGGTATACTTATCAAACTTAACCAATCTACTATAATATATTTATGGGATATTATTGAAATTAAACATTCTCCGGGCACTACGATTCCTAGCACGGCCCACCAGTAAGCTGAAAGCATTGTTATGTGCAACCTCAAAGTATTTTCGACTATAAAGTGTCCACTAATTAGCGACATAATAGAGAATAACCGTGACATACCTCAAATATATGTGTGCACTGGAGGCAATCTAGTAGCAATAATGGAATAATAATTGTTTCGGTACAAGGCACGTGCATTCGTTACATTCACCATGTGTGAAATATAATATGACCAGACTCGCAAGATCTCAGTAGTGATTACAACCCTCTATGAACGGGCATTACCATATCACTATAATACCAGCATACGGGAGAGTATTTGTAGTATGACGACCACTATTACAGCCAACATTTCTCAAATTTAACAAAGTTCTTAGCTCATTTCTGTACAAATTAAATACTAACAAAAACCACATTCTGTGTTTGCCAATACCACTAATCACGTTATTATGACGATAAGCTTGCGTTGCCTCAAGCATTGCATTGTGAGCGGCGCAAAGTGACTAAAGTAATAAGAAGTATATCGATTACTTTCATATATAAATATTGCGTTTATATAAATGTGGCCTGTGTTTTTTCCAATCATCCCTTCTTGTTATGAAATGTCGCTTCATCAACATTTTTGTCATATTAAAATCTCTCTTTCAAAACTATATATTCTGTCCATATTTGGAATGATCTTCGCCATTTCTATCAAAATTAGACAGTTGGAATTTTGATGCACGCTAGTTGCCGAATATTTCTAATAGCTACATCTTGCCTATATATCACTTCACTAAAATTCAGTTATTCAGACTTCCGGTACGATTTTTGGATAATGGATACTATGACACACTTTCATTTAATTAATTGTTCCATTCGTCACTCAATTATTTCGTTATATAAACTTTGGTGGTTATTGTTCAATTTTGATACAATTTTTCGCTCTTTACGGCGTGATCTTACTTGTCCGTTTAGTTTATTCTGCCGGTGCATAGTTAATTTATGATGGAAACCAAACTCAGAATTTGTTTCGATTTCAGAAACGTCTATGTACTTTACGGATACAGTTTTTTAACGGCAGACCATTGATTGACGTTGGAAATTAAGATTGCACTTGAGTGTGTGCATGTTCTCACAATTTAGCAGCTCTTTTTACTGTTGCAGTTGTGGTACAGGTATTTAGACTCAAGCCTGTATCCCTCAGTTGTATACTTCTAATATGTGGCAGGGGCTTTCTTCTTTATGGTTTTTCGCGATTAATTTTTTCCAGACTTGACCGGTTGTTATTAATAATCAAACGACCGATAAGCTGTTATTTGCCTGTCAATTAGCCAATCAAAGCATTACCATTAAAACGTATATTTGTGTCTTTACAGCCCAAACCAGATGCATTGCATGTTGGTGTCAGCATTAAGATTGCCATTAATACAGGATATCGCTTAATTGATTGTGCACATGCATATGACAATGAATACTTAATTGGACCTGCACTCAGAGAAATGTTCGACCAGGGAGTTGTGAAAAGAGAAGAGCTATTTATTACTAGTAAGGTAAATTCAGGTTAAAAAAGGTCCAGATCTCGTTCAGAGCGAGAGAAACAAGAGACCTGCTCGGAACCTCAAAAGAACCTCAACTGTTCAACTGTTCCTTGGACTATATATTATAGCCAAACCGACGACGAGAGAGAATGAAACAATAATTGCGAGACAAACACAAGTATCGTAACGTTATCTTATATATTATTAATTGTTGCAGGTATGGCCTACTTACCATCAGACACCAGAACTAATCAGGGAGTCCTGTACAACATCCTTGAAAAATCTGCAGCTGGATTATCTAGACCTGCTACTCATTCATTGGCCAACTGGAGTTAAGGTCAGTGTCGTCATGGTTCATGATGGGACGTGTGACTGTTTAGTTTTGACATCTAGTTAGGCTATGATGTACTAGTAGTTTGTAATGTTCACCACGCGTTCGTTACTAACACGTGTAACGTGAAAATTAATAGTATCTTCATTGGCTTTTTAAGCCGTTAATAATACAGTAAAAGCATGTCATTAAATGTGACTGGTTGTTTGTTTGGTTAATTAAATTGTGGTTAACTTTAGATGATGTTTATAATTTCAGCCAGGGACAGGTGTTTTTATCGATGACGATGACCACTCTGAGCTCTATAAAGATTCTAAAATTGACTATGTTGATACCTGGAAGGTATGTACAAATATGATAAGCCTTCAGAGATAATAAAGTAAACGTTTCTGCAAAAATTGAACTAGTTACAGGACACCAAACTTATGATTAAAGTATAAAAGCAGGTTCGCGAAAAACGTGTTTATTTTTCATAATCAGTCTTGTTTTCAGACTGATTAGCATTTAGTAGCTCTTTCGAAGCTCATTTCCACTGGACCAAAACCAGGAGAACTAAACTTCTTTACCGACTGTAACGAAACGAAACACGCCCATTTGAAATCATTTTAACGCGAATATTTGCTATTGGTGTCCACGAACCTTACATTTAATGTTATAATAAACACAACATTTTAATCCTCATGGTATTAATTATTTCAGACATTTGAACAGTTCGTCGACGAAGGAATATGCAAGAATATTGGTGTGTCCAATTTCAACATCAAACAGCTGGAGAGATTGAGATCAGTTGCCAGACATCCTATCGCCGTGAACCAGGTGTGGTTACAGTCAGATAATAACCAGGTGTAGTAACAATAAGTAGGCGAAAGTAATTTTATTAATACAATAGTGTTGTTTGTGATGTGTTTCATTATCTAGGTGGAGTTACATCCATACTTGCCGCAGAAAAAACTGGTTGATTACTGCAAATCACATAATATTGCATTAACTGCGTACAGTCCATTCTGTGCCCCTGGTAGAGGCTGGTAAGATACAATATATACTAGTATACCTGTATCTATCTGTCTTATCTAACTACTCCGCACACACAAGTATTTATTATTGATACATGATTTGATCGCCATAATTAAGGTAGAGATGCAGGTTTGTGGGCACTTGGAAGTGAAATTTTTTTTTTTAGCTTTTTATTATTCAAACAGTCATGGATGTAGACTGTTAAAATTTTGTAGAATTTTGAATAGTGGAACATACTCAAAAGATTTTAAAATATAGATAACAGGTGCAAACATTCTCTCTTTTGAATGCTTAGCAAGATTTAGCAAGGCTGTATATAAATAATAAAAAAAGAAACATGGTGAAAAAAGTAAAGACAAGATCTTCATATTATGCACTATATTTAAGTTTTTAGAAAACAATAATGCATTTAAATTTGGAACTGTTACAGCCATTTTAATTATGAGCATTAGCAAACTTCTTACTGAGTGAATTGTTATGCAAATTAGCAATTATCTCAGCTTCTTTTTAGTGCACATCCCAGAACTTAAAAAAAAATAGCTCCTAGACGCTTTAACCTTTTATTTTGACATTTTCACAAATGATGGACAATGTTTTTATCTTCAAAATGCCGTCGGGCATTGTTTTTGGTTGAACAGTGTTACAACAATCGTACAGACAACTAGCCTGGGTGTTAATTTATGCATAAACTTGAATTAATGAAATTTGAGCTGCCAGCAAAATTGACAACTGGTAGACAGTTTTCAAGACGGCACTTTCTTCATAACAAACATATGTACCCGTAAACCAATTTTGACAGGAAACAGAGGCATGGTTTAGAAGCTATTTTTTAAACCACTTTTGATCAAAAAAGCACATTTTAGTGCATATTTCAAACTAAAGTGTCCATAAAAAAATACTTACACAATTTTAAAATTCATACAATAAGCTTTCCGAAAATATCATCATCAAAGGTCATCTTGGTTTCCTAGTTAACTAATTAAAATACCTGTCGGGTAAACTGCATCTCTACCTTAAAGTGATTACTACCTTATACTAAAATATGTTTGAATAATTAGATTACTAACAAAATCTCACTTCCGTTCCGGTTAGAGGTAAAATACACCACGAATATTCACTTTTGAGATATTTTTTTTGTATGTGTTGGTTCTTGGATGCTTCTTGGATGCTTCGTCGTCATGTACTTCGTTTAGTAATTCCAACTTCCCAGTTTGCGTAAAAAGGGCGAGTTTCGCGATTTCGACATCGAAAATTTCTTTGCTTCATTATTTGCTGAGGGGCGGCCGCTTTGGTATGTGCTCTGTAACTTGCAGCACATGAACTTAAAAACTTTAGGTAATCAAACAAAAAGGACGTAGTACTAAAGTCCAAAAAGTACATTCAAGGTCGGCATTTGTTTGTATCATAAAAACGATTTGCTTATTTTGACACCCTCAAATCAACTGATTTCCATTCCCCTCAAGCGTCAAAATGGTATGTGCCACCATTTTACGCCACAACTCGAAACAGTCTTTTTTGCCTGAAGTGTTCATTTGCCTTCAATAACGTTTCAGTGGCTGTCGCTGCTGTACTCTGAGTCTTGCCGATAACATTTTGGTTCAAATTCACGTACCTATCGCCCAGAAAACTCAAATTTTCAACTAAAGCTAAATTTGCATAACACTGTTTTTGCCCTTGGTCGCCGTACTGGACACCGCATACAACTAGGGAAGTTAGTAGGGAAATTCACTCGCACTAAATTGCGTTCGCCGTGATAAGCAAAAATGTATTTCTACTAAAATACGTTCAAGATCTGAACTTTCTCTTAGCATAAACACGGGTTTTACCCTAGCTTACTAAAATCATGGACGTCTCTAGTACGTCCATGCTAAAATTAAAATATGATCGGAGTCGCAGTCACCGTAGCTGCATGTCGCCGCGGTAAATAGTCTCTCACCTCTTGGTTATAATTGTCGTCCAAATAATTCACGTTCCAAATTTTGGTTCCCTGGCGCCTCTAATAAATAAACTACACTACTGCTGGGCTGAGCCAATCACCCCAAAAATGAATGAATGGGCGAAAATAGTTTCTTTTTTTTTACCCCCAACATTTTTCGCTCGGAAAGCCATTCACGCTAAATTTCGATTACCCGGGCGCCTCTAATAAATAACCTATCTAATCGCTCTGCTGAATCATTGAAAACTTTGTCGTGAAATGCACGTGCATTAAGTTACGTTCTCGGATTCCCCCAAATTTTTTTTGACCTATGTCACCTATTCCCTCATCAAAGTGAAATACGGCATTACTATTTGTTCCCCGGGAATCTTCGCTGGTATTTTCGCTCGGAAACACCAGGGGCATAAGACTTGATTTTCAAGGATGCAGGTCATTTGGATCGAACGATTTCTTTTGTTTCAAGTTCGATGCATGCTCAGAAACATGGCAACGTTGTTATTTTGATGAATATAATAGAATATGCCCTATTCAAATAAAGAATTTTGATATGCCAATCGAACAACGCCGGATCCGTACTGGAACGTCTCCAGTATAAAAAGTCCTCTGCTCTCTGAAATTTTACAATGGCACTTCCTTTTAAATGCGTTTTTAATGTAATCACAGTGTTGAGGGACTGTGATGTAATCGATAATGTTGACGTTGCCGTACGTAAAAACACACTCTCGAGCTTGACAACATTCAGTCTCTAACAACTAACCATATTAATGGAAATATCAGTTAAATCAATCATGAAAACTGATGACTCGATTGATGGCCTGATGGATGGAATAGCTGTATTCTTCCTTTCTATGCAATTGTGATTCTCAATTTCTATATGTAAAATATTGCTGGTATGAATATCAGGGGTAAATTCTTTCTCTCTCTGGGTTCTCCACACGTGTCAGGGGGGAATCTCGTCTCGTCTCTATATCGTGTCCCCTTGAGGTACGGGATCGGGAAAGTCACTTATACTTTACAGTCAAATAAGGCACACACAACGAAATACGTTTCAACTCTCGTCTCAGTCGATCTTTTGGAGCACTCTATAAGACACGGCGCCCTGGGGAAAAATCCCCAAGACTCTCTTAGACTGCGCCAATACTCGCCCCAAGGCTCTCCAGGACTGGACCACGACTCTCTACTGCGTCTGTGCTCCCCAAGACCAACTCAAACTCTCTTTATTCATTTTCAAAACTCTAACCAATTACAAAGCAGTAAAAAGACTCTAGGGCGTAACCTTCAATCATAAAGCCAATCACACTAAGTACTGAACACGTCAGATTTTTTGATTAATCGTTCACTACATTAATAACTATGAATACCAACTGTCAGAATCGCGACGGTTATCTGGTAATTAGTTCCAAATCACTGAGCCAAGTTCCGTCCAAAACTTCAAATAGGCCTAAACGATGACAGACATAACACAGCAATTCGCTAATAATCAACTAATTAAGTCGGTTAACAGATACGCAAAAACAAATTCATGACATGAACATCAACGGCTGACTGACTATTTTGATTCTGTAAGCTTTCTTGACACGGGCAACTGACTTTTATTTTTTTTTACTATTCGGACTATTTCTCGGTCAAAGTTTACACGGATCAGTAAGTAAACGATCCGGCGCATAGTCAACATGAGACTCTGGATAACAGGTAGGACCTTTATGTACTACCGGTAAAATATGCACACCATTAAAATGATAAAAACTTAAAATGTAACCATAGTACACACACAGAGTAAACAAAATTATCGAGAGTGATGTTGGATTACTGGTAGTAACATGATGTGCATTATATGTAATTGGTGATGGGAATTACAAAGCCATTTTATAAAATAGTGATCAAATATTTTCGTAACAAACACTAACCGTAAAATACACCCATCATTGTCAGTGATGGAATATTTTATATTGAAATTTCTTAATTTTATTAAATCGCTTGTGTCGGAATCCAAACATAAAACGCGTCATATCAGGGTTCGTGGGGGGGGGGGGGGTTCATGCGTTGAAAGCGGATAAATAGCACATATATCTTACGTGTTCGTAGTAAGTTGTCTTTATTGAAAAACATCACAGCTTCCATGCCCACCTGGATTCAACTCATTGTTGTGAATTTTATAGAGCAATATCAAAGGCATACCGGCCAAGGAGTAAGTAAAGTCGCGATTTGACACCCCGTCAACACCTTGAGTCAGGCGACTGCCACCCTTTGTATCTCAGTAATTGACGGACAGTAAGTGTTAAGTCGTCTCCTCTAGCCCTTTTACGACCAATTAAAACATGAGTTCTTTTACTTACTGGGATGTTACTTTTACTTACTTCTGTTACATCCGAGTTAACGTATACCAATTTTATAACTTACAAAATAGTTTGTAAACTATTGTCAAGTAATATGAAAGACTGCACTAGAAACTATCTTGGATATATACATCCCAGTTAACGTATATTTACGCATTCTTACTACCTTATACTAAAATATGAAGTAACACAGATAGGGGAAATGTCTCATGGCATGGAACAATAATAAATAAATCTTTTGTCCAGGTTATATTATAAATATTTTGAGTGTTATCATTTTGCGGTTACTTTTGCTTCAGATTTGTTGTTGTTTTGGGTGAATATAGAACATGTTAAAGCCCAAAATTGTAGCAATAATGTTCACGTTGCTGTACGTCAAAACACACTCAAACTGGACAACATTCACGTACGGACCACTAAGCAAATAGGTGGAAATACCAGTTACATCACTCATGAGGATTGATGATGTGATTGCTGACTGGCTGGGTATAGCTGCATTTAGTGTTCATTTCTATGCAATGTAAAATCATATCAATGCTGTGGGCGGCGAAGGCTGGCAGATTGTTTTGGTTCTGTTGCCGGCTCTCATGGCACGGGCATTTGCTGACTTTTTTCACTATTCTGATGTGTTCTGGGTTGTATATAACAGTCAGACACTGACAAGTAAGTAGGCTGGTACTAGTAAACAGCCCGGGACATAGTCAATATAGGAGTCTGAGTCAGTTAGGCCCTGAAAATAGCGTCATCGCGCAGTATTCCATTAATGAACGGAGTTCACATAACAGTCTTATGCTTACAAATAATCCCATAATTATTGACAAGTTGTTACTACCTTATACAAAAGAGATTTTTGGTATGTGTTGGTTCTTGGATATTTCAGCTTCGTCGTCTGTACTTCATTTAGTAATTCGAACTTCCCAGATTGTTAAAAACGGAGAATTTCTCGATTTCGATATCGAAACCGCCTTGGCTTAATTATTTGCTGGGGGACGGCCGCTTAGGTACGTGCTCTGTAACTTGCAGCGCATGAACCTAAAAACGTTAGCTAATCAAATTCACATTTGACAATCCCTAATATTGCTAAATCGCCAGTTGTGAACTTTATACATTCCTTTATTTCATTGTTGAGACTGGGTTATATAGTTTGTTACGTACTTCAATTTCTCTGTATTGGAACACGGTTATGGGGATTATTATTAATTGCAATAAACAATATTCAACTATCCTTTGCAACACCCATAAGTTCATAATGGTAATGTTTATTGCTCTTTGAAACTAGAGGCATTGTCAGAGAATGAGTCTTATTTTGGAACTCCTGCCAGGATGGTATTCCCAGAATAGCGCCAGTTGTTAAAAAAACGTAAAACTTTAATTCTCAACAAGGATGAAAGGACCAGTTACTGAGACAAAGTCCCACTCCCCGCGAAACCCACCAGATACGAAACCCAATTACCACGAAAGCCACTCACCGCGAAGCTACTAGTTATGCTATAATATATTGGTTTCATAATTGTGTGCATTACATTGATGTGTCAACAATCAGTTAATCTATAAATGGGCTATTGTTTCACAATAATAGTGAGTGTGTGAAATATTAAAAAAAAAAATTGTTGTATTAAAGTGGGAATAACAAAAGTCGCATAGGGAAACTTACAAGTTCAAAAACAAAACTAACGTCATTATTCATACTAAATACGTCTGAAGGTTGACTGATGATACCAAGCCAGGTCTTTTACAAGATCCTGCTGTACTGGCAATTGCCGCAAAACACAAAAAGACTGCTGGACAAGTTCTTCTTCGCTACCATATCCAACGAGACATCGTAGTGATTCCAAAAAGTTCAAACGAGAAAAGAATAAAGGAAAACTTTGAGGTAATTTCCAGGATTGAATTAATCTTTGATTTGATTGTGGCAACCATTTTTTAGCTCCGCTGTCGACTTTGTCGAGCGGAGCCTATCATATAAGTGACTGTCCGTCGGCGGCTGTCGTCGTCCGTGTCAACTTTTTATTTTTTCGATTTCTTGTTGAAAAGTCCAATTGCTTGGATATTATATATATGGGTACCTCAGGTAGACCTCTCTCAGATTTGTTCATTTCGTGATGATATCTTCAGTTCTTTAATTGAAATGTTCATTGCTAACAGCAAAGCTATCTCAGTCGAGAGGCTGTTTGTTATATTAAGTATTGAAGTCGTGGTTAATCGTTTTTTGTATGTTCATTTCACCCAGGTATTCGACTTTGACTTATCTGGTGAAGAATTGACTAAACTCGGTGGAATGAACAAGAATTACAGGTCTTATCTGCTGTGAGTGATTTTATGAATAGTTTATGTTGAATTTGAGCCTTGTGATTTAATTCAATCGAATTAGAATGAAATATGAAAATTGGGTAAGGAAGACATGTTTTGATATAACAGTGACTGAATATTCTGTGACAAGTTTAGATGACGGGATAAATGTTTTTTTAAGATATAAAAGGTTTCGTATAGAAATATTGTTTATTGATTATAATGTGATATCTCTGTTATCTTACAGTTTCAAAGGACATCCTATGTATCCATTTGATGATGATGAAGAATGAACCGTTGATGGCGTGATATGTTTATGATAATCTACAAGTCATGTATGAATATACATACAAATACACGTATCAGCAAGGACGTGATAATAATTTGATTAATAAATGATTAATTTCATCAATAGGTGATAATGAACCGGCATTTAAGTGTAAGGTTCATAGTTGACTTATGGACAATTTGTTTTCCGGGAAAAATGTTATTTTTGTAGTAATTAATATCTTGTACTAGTATTTTAATTCTAACTAATGATGGATTAAATAATTAAATAATCTATTGTGGCATACAGTAATATTGAATGTTTTTTTATTTCATAATGTCAATCTGAAAATTCAATCTAATTTAACTGTAATTTTGTATTCCAAAATACCGTTTTTTCAACCTAATTATTTGAATCTGGTCTTTTCATCGTTATAGTGGTCCCGCGGCTTTGCAACATAGTACGATTAATAGTTTTATTGATTTACAACTTGGCGAGTGTTGAATAATTTCAAAAAACCTAGAGTTCAATGATTGTGTCTGTGCGATAATCAGAGAACATATATCACGAATAAATATAAATGTGTATGGTATGCATGCGTTACAAGTGAAGTGCCGAGAAATTGTTTCTATTCAAAACATCCCTGCAAATCAACGGCCATTTAAATAAACTACGCATGCTCAAATATATGTATATGCTGTCTAGATTTAGAATCCAGGCGAATGCCAGCAGATGATCAGGTGATGGTACGAGATAATGGCTGTACGTTGTGTCGTAACTGGTATCATGCTTGAAACGGGGGAGTTGTCACCTGCACATGCGTCAGATGGCCATAGCGTGTCATTGTTTACAAACTAGCGTCTACCCCTGAGCCTTTGCGTTTTAGCATGTGTTGTTATCGTCGCTTGGGACTCAATTCCCGCGCGTGCGCAGGTGACGACCCTCTCGCTTTAACTGTACTCTACTCTGTGTACAAAATATTCTTAAAACGAACCATCAACGATTTTTCGTCGTAAAGGCTTGATGGCTGCTCCCTCTCTGGACACCAGAGAGCATATTTGCTGTTGTATTCAACAAATGGGCTCATTTCTGTGCTATGCATTTCAAAAGATTGTTTAATTTGCGTGTTATTGTCAAAGATGTTTTGTCGTCGTTAGATTTGTGGTTTTCCAAATATTCCCCATATTAGAATTTTCTAAAATTTGTTCTATGTTCTATGTTATCCGGTTGTCTTTTCCCCCTTCATCGAGATATGTTCCAACTTTATAAGCTTTATGAACTAGCCAAATTGATTATAATTATTTATTTTCATCCAATATTTGATCATGTATTTTAAGCTTGTTGCCAGGAAAACTCTGTCAGGCTTGCCAAATTACTTGCTTTGCTATTTACTTTTAGAAAGTATTTGGAGAAATGTATTTGCACTGCTTCTATTGGTGTAGACAGATTTGCCACGAGACGTGATTTGTTGAGGTTCTCGCTCGTCCATTTTTACCCGTAGTAAAGCATAATTGGTTTTACAATTGCATCGGAAATTGTAAGGTATGTTTGAATGGAATAAGTTTTCCTGATAATAGTATTTGTTTGAAACATGCCTTCATTACTCATTGCCTAAACAATTAGAACAGACAGATAGCCTAATCAGCATAGCAATGGATGAGTAGTGGAATTGTTACTGAAAACTATCAAATTTCTAGGTCCAATACAGTTTCGCGAAAGTAAAACACAATCCGTTTATGCAATTTGTCCTATGCTAAGACATGGGCGATAGAACGTGTTCTCGCGAAAACACGCTCATGCTCTTCCTCTTCGAATCTCTACTGTTCGCGTGGATCGGATGACGAGGACGCGCGCGCGGACGCATGGAGAGGAACGGAACCGAAAGTAAATAACAGGTACACAGAATGGCTGACTATCAAATGAACAATTCGTTCAGTTTTATTTGCGTATTTTATTCGTGTATGGTTACGTAAGAGCTGCGTTATGCAGTAGTGACAGGTTTATTCATTTTTTCTTATGATATTTAAATGAGAACCCATCACGTCCGGGAAATGTATTGAGCCACAGTCCCTCTGTAGATGGACTGTGATTGAGCAAACCCAAAAGATCATAAGTCTTGTACGCACTGGGCGAAATAAGGCAGTGCCACACTGACGTCTGACGAACAAGAACGCGTGTAAACAAGTTATAACATTCTAAACAATCAGGAATGCACGTGCGTCCATAGCAACAACATGGCGACGACTGATACACGTACCGCTCTTGTCAGCGAGCAGTTTCCAAAATAAATTATCCAAGATAATTGACGAAGTCCTGCTACTGATTTATATTTGGTAACAGGAAATTTAATTTTAAATTGCTAGACGAAACCTTCCGTGAGAGTTTACAGGATTATTGCAGAAAAGGAAATAAATTGGTGTTAAGATAGACCAGCAGAATAGTACCATCGAAAGGTAAAATTTCGGAAGCCAAAATGTAAGGAAATAACCGGCAAAATATAACCGTAGTGGTAGGGTACGGATATATTTAAACACGGACTTAACTACTTAACCAGTCTGTGTGAACTAGGTATATGCACACAAAAACACACTGTTTACTTGAAATACACTGGTTTAGTATACATGAAATTGAAACACGTGGCGACTGGAACGCTTTAATACTAATCCATCGCCATAGGCATATCCGAAGTATAAGTAGATCAGTACAGGAATTACGAAACTGACAGGCTGTGTTTGCGTCAATTCATCATAACACTAAATGCTATGCACAATATCGGGTCTCCGACACTAGTATGAATTTTAACATTTCCATGGTAACGCCCCTGCAATACAAAACAAGTAGATTTCAAAAAGGCTGGCGACCTCGCTAAATAGTCCGAGGACCGCGGAAAAATAAAATTGGGATTATGTCCAATATTCATAACACGTCCCAGTACTTTATCTAGGTAAAATCAATCATGTTCTAAATATACTTCGGTCCCCTGCCACATTCCACCGGCTTGTTGTGCAATACGATAATCATCCTTCAGCGTCGAAATGTATGCAGGAAACTAAACCAATTTAATAACATGATTCTATGAAATTCAAAGAGATGAACACACACGAGTGTATTTTATTGCAATTGATACAATCACATGCATAGTTTTACTAAAGATAATAAAAAAAATCTGTTGAAAATTGTATTTGACGTCACTTCCGTAATTGAATTTGTGAAGGAAACAAACAATAACAATAACATATCATAATTAGCCTTTTAACGTGGTTGTCTGGGAGATTATCTGCGTAATCACAAACATTAAACTCGCTCCGATCCTCAAATCATAGTAAATCTTACCAGTTTGAGCTGGCTGGGAATTGTCCCACTTCCTTCCACGTGCACTTTTTCTACAATAAACAAAGGAAAACTGTACGTTACCGAGCAATTAATAAACGCAATGAAAAAGGCTAGAATGTTCAACAAGTGATCTACGAATGATTTTCACGTCCATCATCCCAAACACAGTGTCCTCTGTACAAATAGTAGCTACCTACCTCCTTTCTTTATTGTACCACAGAGGGCGTCGTAAAACTTCCTGTATCGCTTTATAAATCGGCAATAAGGTATATTTGTTAAATGCGGAGTCATACGGTTACCATCGTGATAAATTTCGGGCGACATTAATGCGTTTTTATTAATATCCAGTGCTACCAAAAATAAAATAAGAACAGAATAGAATACATTCCATGAGGCAATCTATAAACATAACAGGGATTCGCAAACGCGACAAAAAAGGGTTCGTTTTTCATCCAAGAAAAAATAATGCGGTGATTTTAATATTTGCTGTGTAATACAGTACTTCAACACCGAGGCAATCCTATTACAGTTATATTACAATTCTTCACACATAATGTAAATATTGCAGTTTATACTCCTCTGTCCGTACCAATACGATTTGAGTTGTTCCAACCCGACCGCACATCGACTGTAGTGCTTGTGGTTACCTCACCTGCAGTTGCTTCAAATGTTACTGTGTTCGTACTGCCAATTTTCAGCGGTCCCCTGGGTGACCAATTCAAGTTAAATTCGTGCTCTTTTGAACCTGTGGCAACAACATGTGAGCAATTACTATAAGTATGAGCAAGCAATTGGTGGGGTGGTAGTGTGTTATATGTAGGTGTTGTACTTAGCAGAGCAGCCGCTTCGCTGCGATCTATTGAAAGTAAGCCTCAAAGATCCGTTGGATTGAATAAACAGTATCAGAATATGGAATGTGTCATTAGGCAAACATACTTGCCATACAATCAATCTAATACAGATCTTTGCCATTATACCAACATATCTGCCATTATTTGCTTGATGTGTTTCATTTAACAAATAATCATAAGTCATTCTATTGATTAATACTAAGATATATATCATTGTCCCAACCTAAGTCACATGACTTGAAGACTACCAACTTGGTAACGTTCATGAATACTTCTAGATACTCCATGATACCCAGATGAACTTGAATTTTGGAAGGTACCAGGCGTTTAAGGCCTCCCAGCCACCCCTTTAACCGGCCCGGGCCACTTGAGAGCGCCTCTGGAGTTCTAGATAATTGTAAAAAAATATCCCCGGCATTCAGATATCAATTTTAACGGGAAACAGTATCTTTGAGATTGAACATTATTACTGCGAAGTGACACACGATTGGAATTGGATCATAATTTCAATTTCACCCAGTCATTTTTTTTTCAAGAATCACTTCTGTCGTAGACAATTCAAAGCCATATTTAACAAAACTATTAATTGCGCGTGCGTAGTAATTACGTAATATCTTTGAGCTCGAAAACAAGGCACGTCAACGTGTCATTGTGAATGTCTGACATTTATTCTAAACAAATTACATTTCAGAAACAACATTTTCGATTTATGACCAAGTCACTATGAATAAATGTGGTTTACCCTTTCCCGTTATCGAATACACAAATGAAATCCCAAACCACAGCACGCCACAGCAAGATATGGTAATACATGTTTTAAATATGCGTAGATACTCGCCGCAGTTTTCAATTAATTGGTCGACTTCACCACTGGCTCGCAGTAGCGAACCCTTTAACAACTGAGAAGACGATATCGCTACGTCTTCCTTATATAAGTGCAAAAGCCGGGGCATGTCGAACATGAAATCATCACCAAAAATATCCAAAAGCTTCTATACGTCGATCGATTTATCGAGACTACCAAGACCTCCATTATTTGCAACGATGAACACGTAAAGAAACAACGATATAGTTAACGATTTCATTTTAGATTAACTATGCATCGGAAGTAATCGTGAAATATTTAATGCTAATTCATATTTCTGTGATACTAAAGCTATACCTAGACAAGTAATTCTATTTCAATTTTGTTCATTTGTCTGTGTGTCGCATACAGGGAACTGAAACCAGGAAGTGGAAACTATTTGTCTAGATTCGGAGCACTTTAATTGTTTTGCTTTTTCCCTATTAGTCAGTGGTAACTCCTTATTCCTTTCACAGTCACCGAAAACGAGTGTATACCACCATATGCCGTTGAGGGCGAAATTCGTAAGTTGGGAGGATCAAAAAACTGATAAGGAAACATTGTTGCAATGGGTCTTCCAGGTGATTTATGACTGAACACGTATTGATAGTTTTGTTCTCAGTACAATGAACATAAATGTCACACTTATCCGACAATGTATCACGGTAATTATAAAGTTACCACTGGCAATATCCCTTCATATGATGACAGATTTCATGATTTCGAGCAAACAGGACTTCAAACAATGAGTGCATGTTACGAATATGCAAACCCCAGCTGTGAGAATGCGGAGTGTAACACATGTACATATGCCAGCGTGAGATAATACAGTGACGGTGGCGCAAAAACAACAAATTATCTGTTTTTGAGCTTGAAGCTGTTTAACGCTGGGGGAAAATATAATAAACGCAGTATTGCAAAGACGTGAACACTTCCTTGGCCATTTGTGGGGCTTACTTATGGTCAGTGTGCGCATGCGTGTCTATGGAAACAAGCTGAAGTCATGAACACGTGATAAAAATCAAGCTATTTGATTTGCTGACGGGACTGCGCGCATGCCATTTGGTGATGAATATTCATGTTACGTGAAGGTATGACGTTATTCTTGGCTTGTTATTCTTGTACATCTAATACGACCGCCATTCTGTGACGCCGTTAGAATTATGTGCCGACTACGTAGTTACATAGCGAGTCACTGGACAATTCTTTGGTATACACTGTATGACTGACTTTTAAACAAGAAACGTGCTGAGTAGTGGCAATTTTCCTTTTAAAATAAAATTTCTATATGGTCTGATTCAAAAGAAAGTGTGCTATTTGTGCAGGATTATAAACAGGTCACTTCCTCATTCCCTCACTTGTATGCAACGAGGAAGCATTTTACAATAAGAACGTACGTTCCGTGTTCGACTTTATGGGTACATATCACATGTCAATGCAATAACCGAATTCTCAATGTCAACCGCCTGAGAATGAAAAACAAAAATTCCTTTGTTCGCACGTCCGTGAATTTTTTTCTGAGTTAAATAGTTTGAAATAGACTACTTCCGTGTCAGTGACCTTTCGGAATAAAAACTACGCCACATTACAGATATATAGTCTTCAATCAATTCAACATTTGGTCGACGTACAGGTTCGCCTTAATTTCGGGATGGCCGACGTTTCTACTTGGACAATTTGTGGTTTAATTTTCTGCCTACTTCAAACACAAGGCCATGTCTTACGGGGACTGGGTCCCGTTGCTACCGACGATTCGCTGAAACCCCAAGTCCGTCGTTGTGGTATGTATAATTCTTTCCTGCTTGAATATTGGCTGTCGTGGGCGTAGGTTCTTGGTGTCCATAAAACCAGCCGGTGCACATGTATCAAATACGCTACCCAACTTTAAAGTGTTAGTCAGCACATATTGCTGTATAACCCTGTGTTGCATTATTAAAGGTACGAATGCACTACCACAAGTTGAACCAACACGACCAGCACTATATGGAATACAATAACGGGGTTTAAACTAATATGTTTCATGATACTGGCGTACAAGTGTTTCGAATAAAAAATTGCGGGTCAATGACCAACCAGAACTCCAAGCGGGAATTGCTCTGATACACATCTATATGCTGCAATCGGGATTTGTGATGTCGTTTCCGACTGCTGTTCACGACTTTTTTGCGGTGCTTAAATCTCGCTTCTCATTTTTGTTTCACAAAATGTTATCCTCTGTCACTAATATAATTACTTAAAGTGGGAGGGTCGTCACCTGCGCACGCGCGGTCCCAAGCGACAATAACAAATGCTAAACACGCAAAGGCTCATGGGTAGACTCTTGTTTGTAAACAATGACACGCTATGGCCATCTGACGCGTGCGCAGGTGACGACTCCCCCGCTTTAAAGATGGTACGTTGTAAGATTACCATTATGCAATTATGTATAATTAATCAAAAAAATATAGCAGTTGTACATTAGCTATCCGCTGGGAAAGGGACGGTGCATTCGGCTCAACAGTAATCATCCAATATGTTATATGCTTCCCAGACTCAGAGGAACTGGACTTTAAAATGGAATTGCTCCCCGACGAACCGCTGCAGCTTTCAAGAAAGCGATATGATTTAACGTTTGAGACTACATGGCGTAAGTATGAAATATATTAAATACACTTACGATCCCCACATAGATGAATTGTTATATGCAATTGGAAAAACCAATACAGTTGTAATTTAAAGACACAATAGTTTCTTAAAATCGTTTATTTACGAGCGTACATACAAATATAGTAAATAAACTATATATATAAACGGAAATATATTCTTATTGAACCTAGCATAGCAAAATATACTCAATGTAAACACAAGCAATAGCCGGAGAAAAAAATCAACTGCTGAAAACCTTTATCGTTCTGACGCTATTTTGATTTGAGAAAATTTGTTTATCTCGTCACCGGGACCATAAAGACGCGATCGCCACTGGATCTAGCGCTATCTGTGTACTGCGCGTGACAACACAGATGACCTCTGACATGGAGTACGATTAGAGGTTTTAATTATTTATGATCAGAATAAAAAATGATCGCTGTTTTTATCGCTGTTCAACGAGAGCGCGGCCATATCCAGTTATCAATACTGGGTATTCAGCAAGTTATTTAAATACTAAAGAAATACGAGTCACGAAATGTGTAAATAAGTTAGAGAAAGATATTGTCTCTTTAACTTGAACAAATTGTTATATATTAAAATGTATGTTGACTTTAAATGATTAATATTTTCATATTATTGTTTATTATAAATAAGATTGCATTCAACAGAACATGATAATATACTCACATGATTCGATTGTGAAATGCTCATGGGGGTTTAATTACTGGCACGTAACATTAATTCAGTGCGCATGTGCGTAGTTCAATTTATCGAACGGATAGCATATTATATGCTGCAAAAACGTTATCAATTAAGCATAATATAATTCATTTTGTGTATTAAAATTCAATATCCTACACAAGCTGTACATTGCCTCGAAAACACATAATAAATAAAGCTTTTTTTAACAGCACACGACCTTACAAGTGGAGTAATAACAACAATGCTATATCACGAAGATAGAATGATTTTGGAGTATAGTGCCGATGCCTGTAGAACTTTTGGTTTGAAGCGTTATAAAACAGTGGGTATTGCTTGTCCACTCAAGCAAGATGGTAAGAATATACACACTGCCACATGCCATAAATATTTGAAATGAACGTGTTGTTTCATCGAGTTGTTAATTACCAGATTTTTTTTACAAGTAAGCTTGCTAATCGTCATATTTGTATTTACAGAAACCTACTATTACAAGGGACCTTTTGTGTTGCACTGGGATAATTTTACTGCAGAACCGGTTAGTTTGTTTTATAGAAAATATTATATATGCTACGTGGTCAGGTCCGGTTAGGCTAACGTAGTTGAAAATCACAGTTCTGAAGTGATCCATGTTTCACCGAGAGTACAATATGTGCAGTGGCACGCTTTCGGTTACTTTCCACCCCTTGTCACAAGTTCATGAAGTCAGCTCAAATATTGATTCAAAACGTCGTGTTCGTGTTCTTAACCACTTTAAAAATGGAATAAATTAGACTGATGGGCAACAATGTAGTTCAATACTGTTATATGCATATGACACAATTTATGCTTGGTATGGTTCTCGTCTCCGGCAGTATCGCACCCCTTCCCCTGCAAAAGATCAGTGCTAGTGGGGAGAAACAACATTAATACTCTTCACACATATATTTGTAAAATACCACATAGATAAACTGGCCTAGAAAATAATCTATTTTTTAAATTAAAAATTAGGCATGGTATATTAACTAAAATCTCAACACTAACCAGTATGATTTTATTAATGTTCGGTACATGAAATCTTGAAGACCAGGGGTGTGCGACTTCTGGGGCACGTGATACGATATTTTGTACGTCGTGCAGTGTTTAATGCGCCTAATTCTGGGCTATAAATCCTTTCTCTGAGTGCGGGCTATAGTCAGTTTAAACCATGATAATAAAAAATACATAATTGTGTAAAATATGTGAATTATTATAATAAATAAATACATTTTTACATCTCTTGTAATGTAATTCGTTTTATAGAATCACGATCCAGACGCCACGTGACATCCTTCAAACCCCGGCCTCAAACATGGTTCTCGTATATTTTAAGTGTTTCTTGAACCTGGTCCATTCCTTGAAAAGACGCGATTCCGTTTCCGTCTTTTATTTTAGAGGTTGCTTTTAGACTTCAATATACTGCCCAGTAGGCTAAGACTATTCTATCATCACCAAAGAACAATTTTGCAATATCTCATATTCAAATTAAAAAGCCTCGCGTAATTTGCCATATTTCGTCTTATCTTCTGGTTTTTTTTTCAACAGGGACACTACCATGGAAACATCACTATTCAAAATGAAAACAATGAACCGATGTTCTGCGCCGATGTCAGTTGGACTATTTTGGGATAATTGAATCGAAGAATATGATCCGAACAAATATTCAACGTTTTTTTTTATTATACATGTTGTCATGCAGTTTATTTGTAAATCTGATTAAAATCTGATATAGGTATTATACGGATCGAGGTATGATACAGAGTAAATATGAAAAACTATATCTTACTATAATGGTAAACTATACGAAATGAACATTTCATTATTAATTTGTCAAACAATAGAATAAGTGTAGAAAATAATAGTAGCCAGAAACATTAAATAAAAGTATAATTAAATATACTTGACTACACATTATTTAATGAGGCATTGTGCTTAACATTTGAATAATTCTGTTTTTGCAGCGAACATAGCAGTTTTCACTCGATAACAAACTATGAATTCAAATGCGTAACCGCTCAACAGTTTTAGAGTTATGTATAAGGTTGCGTACAGGAAATTCGGGAAGAAAAGGAAAGGCATAATGATATAAAACGTGATTGTTTACTCAAGTGAACAGGTGAGAATGTTATGCGACATCATGTTTTACTTTGTCTCAAAAATGTATCACTAGCAACATTTATTTTGCCATGTATCGCAACCATGGTCCACGCCCACCGTGTTTTGGCTGTAATAGCAAAACACAGGTCTTGTGTTAGTTAAATGTTTGAATAATATAATCTCATCTTGGTAAAAAAATCGCCAGAAATGTTCAAATCTGAAGAGGTCAATAGCTACAGCTTTTGCCAGTCTAATCATGTTTGTAAGAAGGAATCTTGGGTGTTTGTCGCTTAGATTCGTTCATTTGATGATAACGCCATGTATCATCATTTCCCCGATGATTTTACAGATTCGGAACTTCTTACACTCTGTTTCATTTTAATGATTATATCTCGACTGCTTGAACTTAATTTTACAAAACATTATGCAAATTATTTCTGTTAATTATTTATTGCATTCTCTTTATTTAATCATCATACACTATATAACATATTTACATAATCAATAACGAGGTAAGGAGTACACTTGAACGAGCCATTATTCGTTTCTATATTAAGAACCCTCAACTATCCTGACACAACTACATCATGAAGATAATGAATTGGAGACACGTGCTGAGAAATTTAAAAAAAAATGTTTCCCAGAAAATTATTCGCAGCAAGGTAATTTATAATATCGTTTACTGTAACCACTGATTTAGTTTACGGTTCAGTTAACACAAGTATCCCATAGTATAACATAACAAAGATTATGCGACCTTGATAACACCTTCTAACGTAACAAATCATATCACTATTTTTTTCTATTAAAAAAGTGTGTTTAGGAAAGAAGAAAACGATTCTTTCTTAAAGGCAATAATATATTGGCCACTATGTCAGTATTTCTGTGTCTCAGTCTTTGAAGTTGGAACAGTAAAACAACATTAGAAAATGTCTTTAACAAAACATAAACAGACAATCATATTTTGTTGATAACAGAGAAATGTCCATTTCGTCCTAAAATTGGTAATACACAGAATTTGTAGAAACAATACAAAAACAAAATTTCATTTTGAGCCAATATATGCGAGAACACTTTCAGTTTGAATAAAATAATACGTTGTGCGACAATCTTGCGTTATAGCAACTTTTGCTAGTTACCCTCTCTCATACATCTAACTAACTCTTTTGTGAGATCATTCCACAGTAAAAACAACTCAACCAATCTGAACATTTTACTTTCACACTGTACCGGCACTATATATGACACTATTGAATTGGGAGATTTGAACGATATTGTCCATTGGAGTCGGTCAGATCTATGTGCAGCTTTTACAATAAAAAAAAATAAAAAAACTTTGAATAAGTAAAGAATGTGGAAAATGATGCATAAAAGCCAAAGCTATCTTATTTTATTCAACTAAAAAGCTAAAGGCAAATTAGAAAGTGTTTATTAATATTGTAAACTTTTGTCATTTGTCCTGCTACAATTCCCCCACTATCTCAAATCTGTACACGCCACGCCTATCATGTTAACACTGTGGTAAATATTTTGTTAAAATCCTGATTATATACATATTTTGAAAATAAAAAACATATCCTTATACCTCACTGAAGCATCAATACACTACAAATACAACTGATAAATTAGGAATTATTGCCAAACCAATACAATTTGTAAATGTTAATGTTCAACTCGAATAACTAAAATTCAAAAGTATTTATATTCAACGCTTGCCCACATCCATCGTTCCAATCTATTACTTGGGTATATTGCCAAGAGATTTTACACATTTTTGAAAAAATTGTGAGATAATAATATAAAATTCAATAAATCACACTTCAATTTTCACTAAACTATTAATCTATTAGATTATATGATTACGTTAATACCCCAGCTTTAAACTCATGCTTTTCTACCATGCACAAGCCATTCTTTATTTAAACCAAGTCGAGTAAACACTTCAAGGGTCAACATTTTTTGATCCATTTTACCAGTTAACATTTCTGGAAAATCGTCAAAAACCATCACATACTTGGGAATATAAGCTGGTATACCTATGTTAGCTTTGTAGAAATCTTTCAGGTCATCACTGGATATTGAAGTATCACCAATCAATGAAACACACGCACAGAAGTCTTCTTGTAATTCTTCATCTGGTACTGGGACTATGTAAGCCGCTTTAACATTGGGATGGCTTAACAGAGATTCCACCAGGCTGGCATAGTACATTGTTTTTCCTCCCTTCATGATAACGTCTTGACTTCTTCCAGCTATCTTTATATAACCATTTCTATCTATCTTAGCTAAGTCACCTGAAGTATACCACCCATCTACACTCATCACTTGCTTAGTTTTGTCTTCATCGTGAATATAATAACGGAATAGGAAATTGCTGCGGATAAGTAACTCCCCCTGTGTGTTGATTGGCACTATTTTACCATATTCATTCACTATCTTAACTTCAGTATGACCAAACGGGCGCCCAACTTTATCAATGATTTCTTTTTCATCTGCCGTGATATCTCTTCCGCTGACAAATAAGGCTTCAGACGAGCCATACGTATGTAGTACTTTGGCTTGAAATATAGAGCTCACTTTCTGAATGACGTCTGTTGGGATTGTGCTGGCACTTGTCATGACATATCGAAGAGATGAGCAATCATACTCATTTATCTTGCCATGATGTAGAAGGTTATAAAGACCAGGATATGTAGAAAATAGTACAGTGCAATGTTCATTCTGTATAACAGACACGTTATCGTGTATTTTTGCACCAGGGGAGAGGATGACTGATGTCATTCCCAATATCAATGGGGCAATGTGAGACATTTCAGAAGTAGCATGAGATAGTGATGAGCAAGCAGATAACAGTATGTCATCATTAGTCCATTCATATCTATCTGCACACATCATGTAAATGTTTTGAATTGCCATGTGAGAATGAAGCGTGCCTTTCAGAGGACCAGTACTGCCAGAGGTGTAGAAAATTGTGTACGGGTCACCAAATTCAACCATTTTGCTGGTTTCTTCTAATCGTTGTTTACCATTTTCGGAATCCTTTTTACATAAATTCATTATATCATAAATGGACTTCCATCTGCCTTGAGATGCTTCTACATTAGTGATTATTCGTTGAAGTTTGGACTTTTCATCCGTTTGTAGTGTTTCAGCATGTGACGTTTTCAAATCTGGTAGGATGAGTTCTAACTGATTGTAAACATCGTCATTATTGGCACCGACTACCAAAGCAACACATTCACTTTTCAATAAAGCGCTTTTCAGCAAACTATTAGGCAACCCAACATGAAATCTGGCTAAAACCACTCCAATATATGCAGCAGCCAACTGAACCATTATGTATTCTGGTGCACATGACGATATAATGCCCAGAGTGTCCCCTCGTTTCAACCCAATGCTGAGAAGTCCAGTTCCTAAGGTGCACACTTGCCTTTGTAGTTCCTCAAATGTTAGACGTACCTTTTCTACTGGAAAGATATATGCTTCTTTTTCTGGTGTCTTCTTTGCAACAGAATCTAGCAAGTCTCTTGTAGTAACAGCTGATAAGGAAACACTAGATGTTGCGTGATAGTAACTCTTGCTTAATGTTGTACTCATTTTGAGAACTGCTGCTTTAACACTAAACAAAAAGTAAAATCATAGAGCCTATTAATTGACCAGTATAGTAGTATGTTTCCTCATTTTTGTGAGAAGTTTTAGATATATTATTTAGATTAGATTTAAAAATGCTCAAAATATGTGGACTTGAATCATTATAATCACATCCAACAATATTGGATTTGTGATAGTCAACACAATATAATACAATATTATACATCTGACGACGAATAGAAAGTGTTTCGCGTTCAAATGCATTCTTTATTTGGAAATTGTGCGTCACGTCCACGTCACGTTCAACACTTCTCTTTGTTTACTTGGAATGCAGAAGACTGTCAACGCGCAATGGAAATAGAATTCCGTCACTTGAACGCAAATGTTTGCACAGCATTACCAGATGGTATCTGTTACAAAATTATTACTACAAGCTTGGAAAAGATAATCGTCAGTCGATACTATCACCGTACTGCCCTTGAAAAGACATTGCGGTATTCTCGTAATAACCGCACAGTATAATGGAGTATAATAAATATGATAACAGAGATATGATAATGTAGTTTCACGGTATTATGCTATCCTGATATTGTGAGATCATCAAAAACGCGCGTTTTACTCACCTGTACTCGAATTGGATTCAATATGACTTTACTTGCGTGTGTGAAATATCGATAAGACCAGGTCAATACAAAATGATGTTAAAATGTTAAAGACTTGTATATATTGTTTTATTTATGTTATGTGGATTGATATCTTCTATTTATAAAGAAATAAATTGAGACATATGAATAATGACATGTTACAAACACATAAATTAAAGTTCGTATTAATACACATCAATGGATGAATGTGAAAATAGTCTAAGACAGGTTTGAGCATGGAATAATATTGTTTGGTGGAAGAGATTGTCACGCCTATACTAAACTTCCGTTTTACCAGTATTCAAATTATTGGGCTTCTAAGATTTGTTTTTGTTATTAACCTATATATAATAAATGTATGTATTAATGAGTGAAGTATTATAAATTTAAATCAAAAATACTTCTTTGCAAATTTATTTTTTGTATTAGTTGTTATATAAATTAATTGCTATAATATTACAAATACCACAATTTACACACTTTTTTTGCAAATTTACACGGATTCAACATTTTTACTATTTTATTATAATAATAAATTATTGAGGTTTATCATGAACACTTATTATTTCTGAGATGATCCACGATCCTCAGCGAGACTCTTCACCACATATAATAATCGTCTTGGTTTTATCTTAAGCTTTGGGTATGTGTTATTCTGGTCTTCCACTTATGTATAGTTTGGGCCCCGTTATCTGGTGACCTCTGGTGTCCGCGATGTGATAAGAGAAAACTGAGATCGACACTACAAGGCAATGAAAATAACTATTGTAGCTCCGACGCCGGGTATATCGGCATTTTTATTAACGAACTACTATGCTATCTGTGTTATCAACTCGATGTCGTCGCCAGCACTATGCCCATTAAGCTATGCACACAAACTTCCAACGACGCCCAGGGGCACACGAATTGATGCACAGGTACCCATGCTCAAACATGGCTTTTTAAATCCCTTGAATGCATACAGACATTTGCTAAAACTAACCCGTACTAAGTCATGTCAGATTCTGTCTTTTTTTTAATGATTCCATTATAACCAAATGTAAGTATTATGTAGTTCACAACGTAAGATATTTTATTTTCATGGACATGTCAATGTTATTGGTTGGCTTACATCAATATCACCAATAATTACAAACAACTCAACACACAGTTTGGTAATAGATGCATCAGTTTCAGCGACGTTTTTCTGCTACTCTATTTTGGCACCTAAAAATATTTTTCCTGTGCCACAGCAACTGAATAGTCAAATAGTCTCTCATGACAAATTACTGATGCTTCATTTAAGCTGAAAAAATAAGTCATTCACAACTGAAACAAGAATGAGCATGTTTTCGTCTATGTTAGCCCAGCTGTCAGTTTTCATAAGAACGAATGTAGATTTGTTTAGTGGAGGCGTGCACCCGTCGTACCATCTCTAAATCCACCACTATTGATAGTTTGACTAATTGTTCTCTTTTAACATGCAATACATCAATCAATGCTATTGGTTCTCGTTGTCGTTTGCTTATTTGACGATGATAACACGCAATGTTATCCCTTATATTATAAGTTCCGTCGATGATGTTTCTACAGACCGTAGACTGTAGTGTTAGAACCCAGCACATTTTGACAGTGCATTTGAATCAATTCCAATATAGATGTAGCGGATTATTGGAACAAGCAAATAAATACATACAATTAGGAATAATGTGCAATTATTCATAATTCGGGCACCTCACCTGCTCATTCAACCTACTAAAACATGTGGTGTTTATTATTATGCAAAACGAGTGCTTGAAATAAATGCACAGACGAACTGATAATAGATTACGTGACTAAAGGTGATATACTAGTATTGTAATCCGTTAATTTTTGCTACTATCAATTTGAATTTTCGGAATGGAAAATAAATTATCGCTGCAACAAAGTCTTGCTGTTTTCCTGACCTGAAAATAAAGTCATTTAGAGTACATTCGGAAACACAGTACTGCCGATTGAGGGCGCAATAAACACAATTCTCCAGATATTATTAAATTGACAATTACACATAGTACTGAAATATAATATAACTTTTAGTTCACGATTAATTTAATTTTTATATGCAAAAATAGTTATATACAAAAATATTTTTGATTCGTAGTAATCTACTTTATACTGAATACACGTAGTTCATTCAGCTGGTGAAATTGAATATCCTGGACGGAGAATGCGGGTGTAGAATAAATTCATAGAGAAAGCGATTGTTATGGATGTGCCCAGTGATGTATTTCAGTATTGCTTTGTTGTCGTTGTCATGATTCGATGAAAATTCGAAATGTAGCAAATATATCTATCACTCACAGATAAAATACAAAGACTGGCACTAAGTGACAATGTTAAAACATGGTTGTGGCTCCTTTACATCGCCATCAGTGTGTTGCTGTGGCTGGATTACATGACATCATGTTAACCTTGTAAAGATTGCATGGAGGCCTTCTTGTTTGCATCTCGAATAAAACATACTGCACGAACTTATTTCTACAGACCGAACGTTTTGGGGCTCAGTGACGACACAGTTACCAGAGTTGATCCCGCTATTTCTCAGTGATTGTTTGTACAACGCAGTTGCCAGTGTTAGTACCTTGATTGAAGAAGTGTTGTTTATTTCTTTTAATTATATTTGAATCAACATAGCGTTCCGGTGAATGACATGATGGTACTGTGCGCTATTTTTAATTTTGAAAAATGTACTTGTGCGAAATTATAAGGAATAATATTTTGAAAATATTGTTTATAAAATTATAGCAATTATAATCAAAGAAAGCTTAGAAAGAACTCCCATGTGCTGAGAGTATTGGAGACACATTAAATATAATTCGAAATTACTTAGCTGAAAACTAATTATGCAAATCAGAAAATTAATATGACCAGATTTGAGTGTAAAACTAATGAGGTCTGCGCAATGTAACAGAAAATCTATGTCTCCAAGTTTAATTGAAATGTGATTAGAACCAAAAAATTATGAATTATTATGCTTATTAGGGAATTAATATGAACAGATTTTTACCCTAAACTAATTAGGTTTGTACATTGTCCTAGAGCATCTTTGTACTAAGTTTCATTGAAATGGAATAATTAGCACCGTGAAAACTCCAAAATTTCGACCCCTCTAAAAATTTGACCGCCTATTTATTTGCCGGGTTTCGGTGTTTTATTCACCTCCAAATTTTCGACTCCACTAAAAATTGCCGACTCATTCTTATTCGAAAATTGCGACCAGTTTTAGTTTTCCCCCAAACGAAAAAAAAAACGATGTGAGCGTTCAAACGGGACCTTCCTCAAAGGCATGAATCCGGGTTTCTGATTGACTGAGAGATTTTTATTTTATTGGTAACGAAAATATATTCTAAATAAACGAAGTTTCAAATAAAAACGAACACAAAAATCTCGGCATGCTGCGTTTCTGAATTGTTGATTATTACTGTACTCAGTAGTGATTATAATAATGTACACAAAATAAATTTGTTGAATGGTTATGAAATACAAATAAAAGTCAACTTAGTTTCATCGTAAGCGAATGATTCCGATCTCGTATAAACGTTTGATGCTGTAGGATATCCGCCATGTTCTCTTAGGTCAAATAGGTCAAATCGCTAATTAACCAATCAAAAAGCTGGATGATGCGAAAACGGCATGATTTTTTTTAAATAAAAAAATTAGTTGTTTTTAAAAAATAAACTGGTCATCTGAAGAATAATTTAACATTGTTCACAGTGATAACAGCTCATTCTCGAAAGGAAGCTTACCCGCTCACGCTAGTCACGATAAAAATCATACACGTGTACTCTTGAATAGACAGACGTCAATGACTACGGTAAAACTTAGACTCTATTTTAGCCGGCAGGATTGATTGAAATGTCCGAAAAATGACGCCAAAATACACCTTAAAAGTCCCATTTTATTTTCTTAAATCCCATTATATTTTTTAATCCAAGGGCGAATTTACGGCAGAATTTGGTCCCTCAAATCACCGGTACGGTGCTCAAATAAGGGACACGTGAGCTTTGATTCTAACCGGATACATTGCACTGGGTCGGGGAGATCGTTTGCTAAACTTCCATGTATCTTTTGTCCAATGGGTACCTGTACTTCGAACATTCGCAAGTTTTCCTAGGTAGTGCGAGACAGCTTTGTCTTTTGACCTATTAGTTTTGTGCTGACCTCTTCTCCGCGTCTTGATGTTTTGTTTTGCTTGTCATAATACTCACTGATTGATGACTTTGTTTAGATTTTGAGTTACAACTCGGCCACGACCTTTGCTTTTACCGTGAAACATGAGGAAGTTTACGTCAATTGACGGACATTGCATTTTTTAAAAACTAATGAAGCACACTGTCTATCATCCCCATTTTTTTTTGCTGATTTCTATTCTGAAAAATTCGACCGTCCGAAAATGCACCTTAATTTTGACTCTAAAAACACGTCACATTTCTAACACAAATTATTTAAAACCAGTCGAAATTTTGGAGTTTTTACGGTACTTTAGATATCAGTGTGAAAGATTAAAATTGGTTAATTACGCAAATTAGGTAATTAATATGTACAGATTTTAACCCACAATTATTCAGGTCTGTCTATTGTCCTACAGCATCCATGTACATTCATTGATATGTGATGTATAGTACCTGAGATATCAGTGTGAAAGTTGGTTAATTATGCAAATTAGGTGATTAATATGCACAAATATTTACCGGAAACTAATTGGGTTTGCATAATTCTAGATTCATTGAAATATGATGATTAGTACTTTAGATATCAGTAGAAAAGCTGAAAATTAATTATGCAAATTAGGTAATTAATATGCACAATTATTTACCCTAAAACTAATCAGGTCTCTGCATAGTCCTAAAGGATCTATGTACCAAGTTTCATTGAAATGCGATGATTAGTACTTGAGATACATGTGGAAAAGCTGAAAATTAACTAATTATGCAAATTAGGTGATTAATATGCACAAATATTTATCGAAAACAATCAATCTCTGCATAGTCCTTGAGTATGTAAGTACCAAGTTTCATTGAAATGTAATGCTAACTACTTATATCAAATGCTGAAAATTAATTAATTATGCAAATTAGGTAATTAATATGTACTGATATTACCATAAAAACTATCAGGTCTGTGCAGTGTCGTATGACATCTATGTACCAAGTTTCATTGAAATGTGATGATTAGTACTTGAGATATCAGTGGAAAAACCGAAAATTGACTAATCATTATGCAAATTAGGTAATTAGTATCCACGGATTATTACCAAAAACTAATCAAAACCTAGCATTAGTTCAGAGCATCTATGTACCAAGTTTCATCAAAATCCAATGAGTGGTTGTTTAGATATCAGTGGAACAGTCATGGAACCACTAAAAAATAGCTAATTATCATGCAAATTAGGTAATTAATATGCACGGATTTTTACCAAAAATTAATCAAATCTGCGCATATGTTCAGAGCATCTATGTACCAAGTTTCATCAAAATCCAATGAGTGGTTCTTTAGATATCAGTGGAACAGTCATAGAACAGCTAAAAATTAGCTAATTATCATGCAAATTAGGTAATTAACGAGCATGGATTTTTACCAAAACCTAATCAAATCTGCGCATTGGCCCAGAGCATCTATGCACCAAGTTTCATCAAAAACCGATGTATGGTTCTTGAGATAGCAGTGGAACAGTCGGACACACATACACACATACACACATACACACATACACACATACACACATACAGACACACTAACTGCAAAGACTCCCATTTTGTGCTTCGCACATGGGAGTCAAAAATAAAGTGTGTTCTTTTTAAGTTGTGATCTTTTAAATTTCAGGTTGGCATGCGCCTAATCTTTCGATTCAGTTGTTTACTCTGACAATGTCAATTTAATTCCATGTATGGCACAAATCGATTGGGCAATGTCATTTAAACATTATTCGATGATTTTTGTCCTGCATTTTCGTCTGATTCGTGTACAGTTTACGTTATTTTCAGCAAGAACACAGCGCCTTCGGACGTTGCCTAATCGCTGTAACTTCCACTGTAGTCATCCCGTGGAGACCACGATTGTTTCTTGTGCTTCTTGTGTTTCTTTCGTTTTTTCTTCTCATCACGACCACCGTAAGAGGGCGACAGGGGCAGAAAGTCACTTTTTATACCCACTGCAAGTTTTGAGCTATCCTCCGCTGCGTCTGTGGTATCATCTCCAGAGCAATCACATGAGCAACTCGCTTTTCTGTGAATGAAATGAAAATGCGTATAATTATTGAGTAAAAAAAATGTGTAAAACTATTGTGGTAGTAAAATGTCATTGCATGATTTTGACTTGTGAGCATGATATTATATGTGACCTCTTTCGACAGCAGCCATTGGCTGTTTCCCGCCTCAAGTGTCATGGCGCGCAAAGCCACAGAAGGCCGGTAACTAGTAAAAGTACATGTACCAGCATTACAATTGGTCCGTCACTTTTTCGTTGCTTGTTCTATTTCCTTTGGTTGCCTGACTTCAGTGCTCACGCTTTAATTTGTTATCAATTTGCACAGAAACAGCGAGAAATGCTAGAACAGTGCATCTGCAGACTACATGGTCATGGCGTTATTTAAAGTAATTAAGTCTTGTTTACGGAAAACGAATATTAGAATGTGTTCAAATTACGTCACTTAGTCACGAGCTTTTGGGTCGGAATTCCGGCCCAGAGCAACAATATGATGATTACTCCTGAGTTACCTGCGTCCTACTTGCAATTCGCAAGGGACGCCGGGAACCAGCAAGTAGCTACCAAAACAGTTTACGAGGACACGCCCTATATGTGAATCATGATTGCATCAGGGACAAATGAATCGGAACAAAATAAATTCAGTTTTTCTAAAATAACGCAGTCTAATCAATCAAATAACAAACAAACAAATCTAGAAGCTTACCCGCATGTGACGGTGGCCAGAATTATCGCAATGATCACGGCGAAACATCCTATTAGGGCCGTAAGAATGGCGCCCCATACTTCTTCAGGAGGCGACAGGTAAAATCTGTTGTCTAAAAACATATATAAAAACACTTGTGTTAACAATCGTCTATTCAGAATGCCCCGACTCGTCACTGGCAAATTAAATGTCAGTCAAATCTCAAGGTATCTCTACATAATATTATTGAAGCTGTACAACTGCGCATTTAAATTAAGGATACAACTTCCAGTCCCGAAAGCCAGGAAAATGACGGCAAAGGGAACAAAAACGACAAAAACTCTATAGCGTAAGCATTTTCCAGGGAGCCTATACCAGATTAATTTTTCAGGATAACAATATTTTCTGACAAATTCTAATGACAGTAGATCTCAACCAGCCAGAAACGGCATAACTCTGCCCCGTGGCGTTATTTATTCATATTCCTACCTCGTGGGTCTGGGTGGCAGAAGGTGAAGCTGCCTTCCACTCTATTTCTTGTACCGTACTCTACTTGTTTGACATTAATTGCGGGAGTGAAATCGTTAGCATCGCGGTGCGTCAGGAGAATGAACGCCTCGGTTTCGTCGTCTTTTCGGACGGTGATCATGTCGTACGCGTAAGAAATGACGAACGTCTTGTAAGTTGAAGAGTCCAGTACCCTTGGAGTCTCGGCAGATACTGTGTCCGTACTAGTACCGATGTAGCGGTGGATGATCGACTTGGTGTTAGAGTCGGCTCCGAGGATGATTTCGAAGTAATTCATGCTGCTCTGACTGTATTGAAGGCGGACGACAACGCTACTGGCGGCTTTCACGCTGAACACTAAGTTTCCAGAGTACGATTTATGCCCTTCCCAGTCCGGTAGTTGAAAATACATCAGAACTACGCCATCAGTGTCCGTTTCATCGTTAACTACATCACAGTGATCAGTATCTGGGTAAAACAATACGTAATCATGAAACAATAAATATTCAGTAACAACCGGGATAAGTCAGGTATCGTACGGGCTCTCATAAAAATGTTCACTCTGAACGTTCAATTGAAAATATGTCTGTCTTTTAGAGAATTGTGAGACTTGCACCTTCCACAGGTATTCTATAATCTTGCCCCTTTCTCGTCTTTTATGAAGTTTATTCATCTGATGAAAATACATGAACACTGCAACTCTGCAACGTCCTATTAACTGAAGGTCAAAAACGAATTGTAATTGATGTATATATATGTAATGATGCTAGTTTCATAAAATATGAGAATGATTATTACCTGTGTTTGGAGGAACGTCAATTGAAGTACGTACTGGGAAGAAAAAATAAAACAATCGTATCAGTGTATCAGCCCAGAATTAACTGTATGTAACCAGATACATATTCGCGTACAATTTAATTAAAGGTATTATGTTTCATCCTATCATTTAGTACGCTACTGAAGTATAAGTATTTGCCTTCGAATTCGCACATCGTCGTAAAACCACAGCCTATTTACGGTAGTTCCTCCTCCCGTCAAAACACTATGGCGGTGAGGTGAGATTGTGTGCAAACTTTTTCCCTTTTTATTTCTTTTTGGGGGGATTGCGTGATGCCCAGCTACGACTATCGGTCATATGCATCTGATCTGCATGTCACGTGTTCAGAGATGTATAACGACGAATACAATTATTCACGTATGACAATGTTCTTGCTGTACATGATGTATATTAGCTAATTGTTTTAAGATTATTGAACAACAACAACAACAACAACAACAACAACAACAACAACAACATACATGTAATCACCGAACAATTTTTCAAACTTTCCTGTTCATTTCCAGCATCAAGCACAATAAATGTCATCAGTGCCATGGTTCTACAATACATATTACGTAATACTTACTGTCAACGTTGATGTCAACTGAAGGCATAGTCTTACTTATCCCATCTACGGTCACCTCTGCGGTGCATCTGTACACCCCGGAATCGGACTGCTTGTTTCCCATGAACGCGAGCGTTTGCGTATCGCTCGACATCAACGCATCCGGTATGTCGTCACCGTCCACGTCTATTTCACCTCCCGACGGAGAATCTATTAGCTTGCCGTCTTTTTTCCAAGTGATACTACACAAACTCGGGTTCAGTTCGGCGCAAGTACACCAGATGGCGGCACCGGAATCGTCACCGTTGGTTACCATGACGCTGTCTGCAGTATCCACTAAAACGAAATACAGTTTGAATTTAGACATCTTACGTTATACTGTAAAACATGTTGAAAAAGCGGCATGCAATTTTAGCGAATTGTGGTAAAATGACGTAATAGCGAAATGTTGATTTATCGAATCTCTCTTGTCATTGTCGATTTCTTTGTTTGGCGGTCATTTTGAATTGATAATAAAGCCATTGGGGACATCTTGAATTAGCGAATCAGTTCTCTCGCTAAATTTGCGAAAAAGACATGCTCGCGAAAAATACATGTTTTACAGTATGCTAAGTTGTATCAAAGCGAGGCCCCGCGATCCGTGGGATTGCACCAAGAAGTCACGAGAAATGTAATTTGAATATAACATCCTTTGCTATGCAGACAAACGTTGGCGGTTGTATTAATGTTCTGTGCTTAAATCTTATTTATACCTGTGTTCTTGAAAAGATGTACTGTCACTAAAAGTTTTAATTAACAGTTTGACTTGAATGGGCCTGTGATTGTCAGTCTTTCTGAAGACTTGCCTGCCTTTATAGGACAGAACGTCCCGATGCTAAACATTGTTTCAATTCACATCTTTTGAACTATCGCTTTAATTCAAGCGTCGCAAGCCTCCCCGTGCAGGTAATGTACTCGTAAAGAAGCAATAATATATTCACGTCACTTTGAACTTTGGTTGACGGTATACATGCACTGGTTACTGGTCGTAATATATGTTAATGTCACTTTTAACTTTATGCACAGTGTGCACGAGTGAATAATCACCTCAATAACGGACAGTTCGGGCAGAATAGAACCGACCTGTACAAGGCACGTGTTGTACCACGTGTTGTCCTTCCTTAATATTAATACGCCCGGAATCGCGGCCTAACTTCGTTTCAGTCCATTAAGTTCTAAACGATTAAACAGTGAAATCTCAATTTTCTGTGATCACATATTTTGGCAAGAAACGGAATTGCATACTCACCTTGTACGACGACGATATCCACAGTGTCCGTTTCGACACTGATGGGTTCACCGTCTTTATTTTCACTTTTACAAACCCATCGATGTGTATCCAAGGGGCCTAGGCTATTCAACTCACTGGTAATCGTTGTTGTACCCGTCGCACGCTCTGACCTCCGCAAGTGACCGACGGCTGGCGAAGGATTCACATCCACGCTTCGCCGTCTTCTGGCATTTCTCTGCGGTTCCCAATCTTCGTCGATCTCAAAGGACGCATCCATGGTAGCCGATTCAGTTGCTTCACAGGATAGTGTGATACTGTCACCGGAATCTAAAATCTGCGTACCACTTGGGATGACTTGTACTGTTTTAAAAATGTAGAATACTCGTTACCCGATGTGCAGCTCGAAATTTTAATCCTAGTTCATGTTTTGCATTGTAGTTGTAGTTTAAATTATATATATATATTTAAATAAAAAATAGTTGACCAATTATGCAAGTACATTAAAACGATTAAATGGAAGTTCGCCGCCAGACACAAATGTGCGTTGAATAATTGAAAGTAAAATTATTTTAACCTTAATTTAGTTTGTTTACCGTTTTTCCACAGGCCATTCAAAATACTCCATTGTATACGAACAAAGCCTTCAGTCAGCGTAAACACTGACGAACGAGGGTAGGTGGGTGGGTTCGACAATACAATGGCTCCTTAGTTACACGGTCACGGTTTATGACCTCGTTCGTCTATTCAATTCAACCCATGACAAACTGTTTTTATTTTACTGGTATCTCTTTGACAACTATTTTTTTTACAACCATATACCAGATTGCTGGTATCCTAGAATATTGCGTAGTTTGTGTTTGCCGACTGGGGTAGCACACTTAAGGTGGTCAATACAATACAGCGTATCGCCTTACATGTCAAATCTCGTGAGGATATGAACAAAGGAGCGACACTTATACTTGTATATGAGTTATTGTTTTTTTTAAAGGACGTGACAGTCTTCTCTGGCGACGCCTTATTCTCACTATTATCCCTAAGTTAATCTCATCAACAACGTGGGAATTTTAACAGAGCAGCTCTTTCCGATTAATAATATCGATCACTTGTGGTCGATGTACCCATAGCAGGAAATGATTACAATGTGGGCTATCGAGGAAACATAAACTAGCACAGATCATGACTTTAGATGAATAGTGTAAGCTGTTACCGCATTCAATGGTCATAATAATTTAAATTATATCGTGGAGAAAGTATATCGCATTGATTGTCAGATTGGTTGATGCGATCAAAGCTACAGCTTACGCTTTATACCAGTGCTATGAATCGTTGGTTAACGACCTGCCACACGTTATTTACAAACATATCGATTACAGATCGCATATTTTGAGATCAATAATTACTAAAATATGACTTGCGATAACGTAACATGTTACGGATGACTTACCGTACGCCAACACCGTGTAAGCGCTACATATTAGAGCCAAGAATCGCAGCCACAGTGGAAAGGACTCCATTTTCACTGCAATCGACTGTGTTGTGTTCGACACTTGGTATCCTGGGAGCGGTGTTTTTTTCTATTGTACGTGTCATCTCAATAGTTACAAAAGCAAGCGAACAACGTTCCCGAGGTCGAGTTTTATGTCCGAACATATTCCTATATTATGTCTCGTTTATTCATAGATGAGTTGCGGAAAGGGTAGATTCGTTTGAAAACACACTTTTCGATATTAAAGGGCGGAAGTCGTCGCGCCGCGTCGTGTTCGATATGAGACTCACAGCGACGTATACAACGCGTGTTAAATACATTGTTTATTTACATGAAATTCGAACACGCGCTGCGCGACGACCACCGCGCTTTAACTTCTGTACATTTATGCTCAACGCCGGACGAGCATCTAAGAACCACTGATTTCAAACGCTGACCCAAGAAATTTAAAAATACATATAATATGCATGTTATATTATCCCGTGTATATTGTTATTGGTTTAATTAGACAATAAGTCTGCCTATTTCAGGTTTTTGTCGCCCAGTGAGAAAGGGTACATTATTCATAATAGTTAGGTTTTAAAAGAGCAGTTTTAAAAATGCAGATTTCCGGGTAAAATAGAAAAAACAACATAATGTGATATATCTTATGTATATATATTAGACAAAAAGGCCAACAATAAGACAAATTAGATCAAGCCACCCAAGATAACACGACCTACGGCATAACCTATGCGTAGAACTTATAGGCAAACATTCAACTGAATCAGGTGATATATTACCGAGGAATGGGCACAGACAAATAAAAATAGAATAAAATAAAAAAGCTGCCAATCACTCATTTTTTTCGAATCTCAAAAAATATATGACGTGCATCTGTAACCCAATATATATGATCCTGGTACAAATTTTGAATGCATTCGTTGAGTCCATCCCAAAAAACTGCTATAAGGAGGAAAATGGCTGCCAATCAGCCGCATTTTATCTAATCGTCACGAAAATCAACATAGATATGTGAATCATCATACATGGACTATGTACTAAGTTTGAATGGAATCGGTTAAACCATACCAGAGAAATGGTTACTGGAACGTGTATCGCCTGCTATTTTTATATATGTATTCCCTATTGTATTCACCATCTGTTCATTTGAATTTCAACGTTTCATCCGTCCATCACTATAAAACATATCTTAAAATTACCACTTGGTTGGTGTCAGCGATGAAAACTAAAACTTAATATGAAAAAGTATATTATGCAATGTTGTTACTTCTATACGAAATCGTTAATTGTTAAGAATCACTCCTTGTCGTTCCAATTGACAGAATCACAGAATTCAGTATGCAAGTATTTAAGCATTCCTACAGATGAGGCTCACAGACATGACTTCGATACACTAATGTTAGTTTACGGTTCAGTGTGAATTGGTGATGCATAAAAAGAACACGCACATCTGCTCAGGGTTTCGTATTCAGTTTCAATTTACTTGATAATGTAGCCCTGCATAAAAACAAGCACATCTGATCCAGGTTCTAAGATACAAGATGCACAGTCAGAACGCAGTCAAAAGAGCAGCATTCGTTTTTTCTCCATATTGGAAGAAAAGAAATGTTTATTACGTCATGTTATGCGAAACAGCCAGAATGCTTTGCGCTTAAACATGGAAGTGAGCTGCAATATCTCTTTAAATATTCTTTAATATATTCTTTAAATGCACAGTAAAATAAACAATCATTGATCTATACCATAGTTACCATTGTTCCATGCAGTACCAGCAACAGCTAAAGAGCTCGAGAAAATATATTACTCTCAAATACTTCCAAAGGTCAGATCGAACATATCAAATGAAATAAAGATGAAATAAACTCATAGAATTGTAAAAAAAAAGTTTTGCCTTGACTCAGCTATTTAATTGGTTTGCAATAACAATATGGCAGACAAATAACAATACCAACTTGAAGAGAACGATGGGAGGTTGTATTTTTAATTGTGCAATAATAAACCCGATTTTGAATATGTTCAAAAATACACTTACATATAACACGGATCCTACATTAATAGTAAAAACTGGGCTATACAAAACGATAGTTCTATCAATCTTATATCCAATCTTATGTAATACCAATAAAAATGACATGCGAGTTACTGTCCGAATATTTTAATACTTTTTTTTTTCCTGAAAAAACATTTAAATACAAAGAAAAACTAAAAATTCCGATATAATCACGAACGTCTAATTTATAATGGAATCTATGATATTGCAAAATATTGTTATTAGTAGAAATATTAAGTGTCTAAATGTACTTTACAAGACACTTAAATGAAATGTTCCGTGTTCCATAAATATGAACATTCCAAGTCAAAAAAAGGATCACTTATTTCAAAAATTCAAAGACAAGGAAAATCTATTCTAAATGTCTTAGCATCATAACTACATCTAAGATGACAAAGCAGAACTTCTCATATATTCTATTATCTATCGTCGTCCATCCGTCCGTCAAAAATTCTATTTTCACCTTCTTCTTGGAAACTATCAGCTCAATTGCGTTGATATTTGGTAGGTATGTACCCTGGATGGCCCTCTGTCAACTTTGTCCATTTGTGATATCATTTATGCCAACCATGTTCGACTTCTTCTTGAAAACTATCAGCTCAATTGCGTTGATATTTGGTAGGTATGTACCCTGGATGGCCCTCTGTCAACTTTGTCCATTTGTGATATCATTTATGCCAACCATGTTCGACTTCTTCTTGAAAACTATCAGCTCAATTGCGTTGATATTTGGTAGGTATGTACCCTGGATGGCCCTCTGTCAACTTTGTCCATTTGTGATATCATTTATGCCAACCCATGTTCGACTTCTTCTTGGAAACTATCAGCTCAATTGCGTTGATATTTGGTAGGTATGTACCCTGGATGGCCCTCTGTCAACTTTGTCCATTTGTGATATCATTTATGCCAACCATGTTCGACTTCTTCTTGAAAACTATCAGCTCAATTGCGTTGATATTTGGTAGGTATGTACCCTGGATGGCCCTCTGTCAACTTTGTCCATTTGTGATATCATTTATGCCAACCATGTTCGACTTCTTCTTGAAAACTATCAGCTCAATTGCGTTGATATTTGGTAGGTATGTACCCTGGATGGCCCTCTGTCAACTTTGTCCATTTGTGATATCATTTATGCCAACCATGTTCGACTTCTTCTTGAAAACTATCAGCTCAATTGCGTTGATATTTGGTAGGTATGTACCCTGGATGGCCCTCTGTCAACTTTGTCCATTTGTGATATCATTTATGCCAACCATGTTCGACTTCTTCTTGAAAACTATCAGCTCAATTGCGTTGATATTTGGTAGGTATGTACCCTGGATGGCCCTCTGTCAACTTTGTCCATTTGTGATATCATTTATGCCAACCCATGTTCGACTTCTTCTTGGAAACTATCAGCTCAATTGCGTTGATATTTGGTAGGTATGTACCCTGGATGGCCCTCTGTCAACTTTGTCCATTTGTGATATCATTTATGCCAACCATGTTCGACTTCTTCTTGAAAACTATCAGCTCAATTGCGTTGATATTTGGTAGGTATGTACCCTGGATGGCCCTCTGTCAACTTTGTCCATTTGTGATATCATTTATGCCAACCCATGTTCGACTTCTTCTTGGAAACTATCAGCTCAATTTCTTTATTATTTTTCATTATATTTTTCTGATATAGTGTTATTTATAATATAGTGGTTTTTTTTATGAAAACTGCCAATACATTAGTTTAATAATAATATTGAAATCTGTATAATGTGGTACGCCATGGTAGTAGACAGGAAAACTGTGCAAATGTCTCTCGATCAATTGTGTACAATTTCCATGTATGTATGAAAACAAGTATGCAAATAATAGTCCCGCTACCTTAACTTTAGTAACATTACTATGACCATTTTTTTATTTACTATTTATCAGGTTGAAATGCACACTACACGTCTGATCGAATACTTCAAAAATTCGTAGATGCTATTTCCTCTCTTATAAGTGATGACATTCTTCTGCCTTTTTGTGAACATGAAAAAGATTTCCGCCATGGCCATTGGCGGATTTAGATGGGGCCGGGGGCCGCGCCCCCTATTTTTAACAACCAACAGGGCTTTGCGCCATCGGCGCTCGCGAAGTTTGCCTTCGGCCAACTTATTGCCCCCCCCCCCCATTCCAGAATCCTATATCCGCCCCTGATGGCATTGAGTAATTGACTGCACATCTTCATGTAACCTACACTAGATACAGTTTAAGAAATTCCGTTAAACATGTTCCTGTAATGAAGAGATTTGTCATATGTTATCTGATTAGCTACGTAGACCAGACCTACATCAGATGAAAAGGTAAAACTGAAGAGTGTGTTTTTGATACATGTCGGCTGTGATAAGACTTGACATCAGCTTTGAACGTACCAGTATTGTCAAGTGGTTGTCTGCTTCCATAGGCATGCACATTACTACGAGTTTCAATTCGTAACTTGGGTTTATTGGGTAGATGATTATTCAAAATGGCTGACTGGTTTTAGTTTTATTAACTACTGTACGATGGGGATTGCGTCTTGTCAAGCTTTGTGAGAAAATATTTCATATTTCTCTATTTGATGTAAATACCAAAATCACCACTAAAAACAAAACAAATGCCACGAACGCATCCAGTGTAGCTACCAAGCCGTCCACGAGCCTCATAAGATTATCCGAGGCTGCAGGGCGATTGATGTCACATTTTCTTTTCCTGGAATCCGGTTGTACACTTTCAGCATCCACCTTTAAGTTACTAGTATTTAAGATGACTAGAAGTTGTATGTCAAGAGGAGCTTGATACTGAGTGGGTGTCGCGACTAATACACTGTTCTATATTATACCGTTGTATTTGTACAAATATATATATTTCAAATAATATTTCACTTTATTGTGTAATTATGATAGGCTTCGGGAATAACTCGCAAATTTGTTTTTCTCTTGATTAATTTCAGATTCATGTTAGTTCATAAATGAATACGCATAAAAATCGTTGTCGAGCCAGAACTTGCATTGCTGTTCGTTATATCGTTTAACAATTGTAAGATTACTAGATAGAAGGGCAACGCCTTGTGGAACAGCTGGCCATTCTATAGAATGGGTCACTGGCATCACACCTTCTTTGACGAAATGAGTGAACAACCTCTGCATCAGTTCCTGAAAGGCCATATCCTCGTCTGTCGGCATGTAGATATAATCGGGAACAAACCCTAGAAATGCGTAGGTGTCCCACAGGTGAAAACCATAGCGAGGTTCGAAAGGGAAACCACCAAAGATTGAAACAGGTTGCGATGGCCATGATGTGGCCACGTAACGATAGACTGGAGATGACAAAGATTTGGCAGCCGCTTCTGCAACGAGTTCATTTCCACAGGTCACACGAATATCAGTTGTCATAGTAGTGAATGCCAGCTCGGGGGTATCATTCGGGCCATCATGGGGGTACAGCTCCAAGGCTCTTGAGGTAATATTCTTGCCGAAAGTGTCAAGTTTTTCTGTGGATGGAAACGTGAAATTATGGTTATATTACATCACGATATGTTGTATAATTTCCTTTCCATTGAAATAGATCACAACAAACTTCCTTTCTTTTTCAACAATTGGTCATTACATGAAGATTGGCTCTGTTGGCGTTTAAAGCGCGGTGGTCGTCGCGCAGCGCGTGTTCGAATTTCATGTAAATAAACAATGTATTTTACACGCGTTGTATACGTTGCTATGAGTCCCATATCGAACAGGACGCGGCGCGACGACTGCCGCTCTTTAATCAAGCCTAGTACGTAAATGTATTCTTAAAGGGGAACCGATACTATAAATATAGGCAAGATGGCCAGCGCAATTATTATGCTAATTCGAACCAAGCAGCTAACATCGTGGTGGGAGCTCCGGGAAATGTGCCATTTACGATGTTTAGAGATCAAGCTGTGATATCAAATAAATTTCTACGGGGCCATGAATATGTACGCTAGCGATTACACTCTATATGCTGTTACTACCCCATGTGCGTTCCAAATTTAGCGGGAAAGCGGGGTGTTTTTCACCTTCCAGAGCGGGCCCGCGCGGGAGGCAAATAGGCCCCCTTCAAAATGCTAATGTCTGCAATAGGCTCCCAGAAATGAACTCCACAGGCTGTAGGCCCTCGCAACAACCACTCTCATACACCGCCATAGGCCCCGAATTGGCGGTCCCATAGCCCCGACTAGGCTGCAAACGTCCGCCGGAACTTTCCCACTGGGACTTACTCGCCACTTCCAACACGAGCATAAGGAGAAGGCTTATTGTAATCGAAGAAACGAACCGAAACAGGATAACACACATAATAAAAAATTAACTGTATTCAGTGAATATGGGTTTTATATGCTCAATATTTACAAAATATTTGCCGAAAATAATAATATTTAATACGTATATGACTTGTTTCGCTAATTACAGATAATTCACAAATCTGTAATTAGCGGTGGAAACTTAGCCAGTATATTTAGCTTTCAGTAGTGTATACAATAACATAAAACATTTGCCGAAAATATCAGATAATCGAAATCTGTAATCAGCGAAACAATACACGTACGTGGGAGACCCTTGTTTCGCTGATTACAGATTTCGATTATCTGTAATAAGCGAAACAAACCATTTACTAATTAAAATCCCGTTACTTTCGGCAAATGTTTTATGTTATTATATACACTCTGACACGTACAATATTCACAACTGTCGACGAATTTTGACCAGTATATTCACCTTTCAGCAAGTCTTAGAGTATATAACGAAATGAAACATTTGCCGATAATAACAACTTGAATATAATCAGTAAATGGTTCGTTTCGCTAATTACAGATAATCGAAAATCTGCAATCACGCGGCGAAACAGGGTCTTATTAAATTACAGATACAATAATCACAAATATCGGACGAAACTTGACCAGTATTTTTAACTTTCAGTCGTGTATAAAACTTCATAAAACAAATATCTATAATTAGCGAAACGAACCATTCACTAATCATAAAATCCCCGTTATTTTCAGCAAATGTTTAATGTCGTTATATACGCGACTGAAAGGTCAATATACTGGTCATGTTTTGACCGACAATTGTTACTGTACGTGTCAGACCCTTGTTTCGCTGATTACAGATTTTTGAATATGTTTTATGTTGTTATATATACACTACTGAAAGGTCACGGAATATAGTGGTCAAGTTTCAACCGACGGCTGTTAATATTGTACGTGTATTCGCTGATTACAGATTTTTTATTATCTGTAAATAGCGAAACGAGCCATATACGTATTAAATATTATTATTTTCGGCAAATATTTTGTAAATATTGTGCGTATAAAACCCATTTTCACTGATTACAGTTTAATTGTTATTATCTGTATTATCCCGTTTTGTTTCGTTTCGTCGATTACAATAAGCCGCATACAGAAAGTCATTCCACAGAGTCATCCACACTTCCGAAACTTCTTTCGCGCCTCAGTCTCATTTGCATCCAGCTCCTGCTTTTCTTCTGGGTTTTCTGCCCTGTATTCATGCCAAAGTCACTCGGAGCTAAACATAAAAGTGCGTAATGGTATCTGATGGAATAAGAATCCTGTAAAAGCTGTGTGCATTGGACTATCAAATAAATGATCATATTCATAATCATGTCAATAGTTTTCATCTTTCTTCATCTATGAATGACACCAACAGGAGTTGCATACATAGTAACTTGTTTGAGTTGATCACACGGCATAGAATGATCGCAATATGGGGTAGGATGTTCTCAATATGTGTCTGAAATAGGGGGTGTTTTTTCTTCAATATGTCTGCTGTAGGGGGTACTAAATTTACATTGCGTCCGTAATAGGGGGTATGGTTTGCCAATGTGCTGCCAGCCCTAGGGGCCTATTATTTTTTTTAGCAAGAACACACATGGTGTAGGGTTTTAATGTGGAGTGACCCCCCCCCCACCGGGTTACAGTCATCTGGTTGGGCTTTGGATGTATAAATGTTGTTGTTTTCAGTCCAAACGTGCCGCGATAAGTAAAAATCCCGAGTTTAATATGGCAGCTAATATATGCAAAATGCCTGTCAATCCCCCCTTTTCCCTCTTAAAATATAAGTAAATATGTGTCAATATTGACGATATAAATCCAAATAGATATATCCACAGTCAGCTTGAACGTGGATTCAAATCCTCAATAGTGGTCGGTTTTACAATGCAAGCTACCCAGCAACTTCCCCTTCTGACGTCACAAAAGGAATTTCTGTATGTAAATGAGAAGCTAATGAGAAGCTTCGTTTTATCGTTTTAAAATACACAAAAATAAAGTTGCCGTAGACTGAGTTTAAAACGCATTTTTTCACTTAAAAAAATAATTTATGCTTAGAAAAATAAAAATTAATAAAATTTATGTATCAATGGATAATTTTAGGCGTGAAAATAGCAGCCATTTCACACGCACTTTAATTGTTTATATAAAAAATTGTGACAGTGATTTTCAAGATTCTATAATTTTTGTGAAGGATGGCAAAATCGCACATTTTGTGTCCCTTCATTCGAAAAATCGTGAAAATATCATCCTTCACACTGTATATCATGTGATTAGATGATCTGATTCATTGATATATGTTACTGGACAACAATTAGACTTGTATACAAAAGTTACAATTCATATGAGACCCAAGTAAATGCAAATGCAAGTAGTTTGTGTCGACATGAGGAAGATTATTAATAAACAAGAAGTAAGTCAGCATAGATTTGTATTGACACAACACCGACTTTAGTGAGTGCAACAGTAAGATCGCTAAAAACTAAAAAAATCAAACAACGATGAAAGAAAGAGAGCAAAAAATTATAGAAATTAGTGTGTGCGGTCATATCCTCAACTAAGGAATAATTTTGTTGTTTTTCGCACTTTGGACATGACATTATTAGATAAAATTCATAATTAATTTCCCTATCTTTACAAGGGTCACACATTTTATTTTCAACCGTTTTCTAGGATTAGTGTGCGGAATTGAGTTTACATTTAAAGATCATCAACATAAATTATGAATTGATTAAATAAGTGATTCTGACGCATTTTGCATATGCCCAAGTTTCATATCCGCCATTTGTGGATATATGCTTTAATTTGCCCTGGCTTAATTATTCCTGAATTCAGTAGAATGTTTGGCGCTTCCCAAAACTCCAATAATGATTAAATTCGCTTAAGTAAATTGTTGTCAGTATTTTAGGAGTTGAGAATAGATAATGTTTCAGTCAGATAAAGTTCCATTTACAGTAAAAAAATAGTTTTGACACTTGATTTCATTTCGCAGTTACAGGGAATTTCCCGCTAACACCTCCATTTCGCATTTTTTTTTATTTTATTTATAAACTACAAAAACAAATTAATCGCCCCGACTGCGCCAGTCTATACCTGGTCCTACGTCGACCTGCAGTCATTCAACTGATACATTGGTTGCAACACAATGCCAATTGGTAAAAATAAAGAGTATACTAATCAGACACACTGTATTACCTTTCACGTAGCTGTCGTATCGATTCCAGTCCCACGAACGAATATCAAGCGGTCTCGGCATAACATCGATTTCCTGGGAAGTACTACCTGTGAGCGTAAACAGCAGAACAAAATGTTAAAGAGAATTTCAAATCGTACACAGTGGAATTATTTACTGTAGTGTAAATACAAATGCGAGCATTTGTTAATGAATACAGCATAAAGCTGTTGACAGGGTTTGGTGTATTGGATCAAAGATGTTTATTTAAATTTAGACATCGATGGAATTATATTCAGATAAAACACGTTTTAAAACAGACATTGTTTTCATGCTTGTTCAGCAAAATAAATAAACGACCATAAACCATAAACCAATGGCCTAGAGGAGGAAGATACCCAAGTAAGTAAAGAAAGATACAACTGGAAGTATTTCTCCGTTATAGTACCATCTCTCGTACCTCAAGGTACCAGCTTTTCTGGGAACCATGATTTTGGTTTTATTTGTATTTACTTTAAGTTTCCATTTAGCCGAGTATTCTGACAAGCCATTTAATATTTTCTGTAAGCCAATTGCGTTGGAACTAAACAAAATCAGATCATCCGCAAATAGAAGGTGGAATACTTGATTTTATCTCGATGTTCTAATCTTGGTGTTTCCAGTGATTTTTCTCTGGGTGCAATCCAAATAAAGTAGTTGTGTCTTGTTTACCTGATATTTGCAAGAGTTTGACCTGGCCAACATGTCAGTTTTTTTCATGTGGTTGATGTTGATTTTCCATGTTTTCAACTTTGTTTATCATTTTCATATAGCAATCTCCTAATATGTTAACATTGTTGTCTATGGAGTTTCAATTAGTGGTATGGGCCCAATAGGGGTCAACTTCATTTGGGAATGTTTTTCTATTTCTGGCGCATAATGTTGTACAAAGCATACCATTCTTTTAAATAATAAAAACATACCTATTACTAATGGTACGTCATTCCCCTGGCCATTCATCCATACATCCAACGGGGCTGACGGTATTACGTGTCCATCGACAACGCAGATCGCCCCATGTGACCCTTGACTGGCAAGTCACACATGTCCGGGCCGTCCCAGAACGGGTATACTTCCCGCGGCGCTGCCTTCACGATCTGCCTCGCTGTTAGTGAATACAGACATTCTACGTCGCTGCAGTTAGTTCTCTCTAAAAAAACTAAATTGTCTTTCGAAGCTTGTGCCAACGTTATGTTAAACAGTGGGGAACCACTCATAATCCATCCCCGATGAAAAAGGCCCCTGGCTAGCGGTGACACCATCAATGCCCACACTGAAGTTCCGCCTGAACTTTGCCCAAACACCGTGACCAAGTTGGGATTTCCTCCAAAATTCTGAATGTTAGCTCGGACCCATTCTAGAACTAGAATTTGGTCCATGAACCCGTAATTACCGGAAGTGGCGGTGCTCGATAGATTGGATAAGATATCCAGTGCTAAGAACCCTAAGGCGCTAAGTCGATATTGAAATGACACATACACGAAGCCGGTGTCATTAACAGTGGTGGGATCGGGGTGGTAGAGGGGCTCGGAACCACCGGACCACATGAGGTACCCGCCATGTATCCAAACCATTACAGGTAGGTTCGCTGACCGATTAATAGTCGGAGTATATACGTCTAAATATAGGCAATCTTCGCCTCCCATGTATCCATGAATCGGATTTATCTGAGGACAATACTGACTGTGGCGCAGCGCTTTCAGAGTTCCTTTCCAGCAGCCGTTATTTTTCTTCAGATAGACGGGGGGCTTCCATCGCAACTCTCCAACTGGTGGTTTCGCATAAGGTATACCCTTGAAAACGTGCACGTCGCCGTGCCGACGGCCCTCGACAAGACCACAGTCAGTTTGCACGGTGCTCGGCTGCCAATCGGATGAGGCATTGGTCCCAAATTTCATGACAGGGTTACCCGGTGTAATGACGGCCCCATGAGCATCAACTTCGCCCTGTTCGGTATTTGCAGGGCATACTAAACAGCACGTCAAGCACGCAAATATGATAAGTTGCAGCGCCATATCTGCTGCTCAATTACGTTTGTTCAGCGATGTATAGTAGGCGTAGACCTATTCCATAGGTCAAGCACCCTCAAACATTTCCGGTTTCAGAATGACTGAAGGTCAGTAGGTATCCTCGGGGGCGGAGCTACGTCACAAGACGTTCCATGTTGCTAAGACGCGCACCACTGTACAAGACTGTGTACATGCTGTGGAACGCCGTTCGAGCCGGTGAAAATTCGAGAAAACAACACAAACTCAACTTTGAAGTAATTCTGAACAACCAAATTTATATATGTTACACACGTAGGGCTAATCTTGTTACACTGTTCAGGGGACTCTCAACAACCATCCCAAAGTACCGTTTTCTGCGAGTTTTGGCCTTTGTTTTCACCGCGAGGGTTGCCAGGTGGAAGAAAATGCCCGGATGTCCGCCCCCGAGGATAGGAAATCCACACTGTCTCTATAAATAGACCCATGGGAAACAGACACAGTAGCTATCCTGGAAGCATAGGTGAATTTGACTTTATTTCTGATGAGCCACTATTTTACACATGCACAAGCAAGATATACGTAATTCCCCTTAAATACAAAATATATCGGTTGTACCATGGCCCCATGTTTGCATGGAGTCCGATGAAACCCTCGTGGCAGCCATGTTTGTTGTTATAATTAGAAGACGCTTACGCGCGTAATCCATCCATATTTGGAATTCGCATTTCCTACTATGGTAAGATGAAAATACCCCGTAAAATAGCGCAGAATTGCGGCAACTTATGGCGTTACGGTGACAGATGTATAATAAAATATGTCCCAAATATACATGCTGTTAACATTCAGTCATCTTTTAACAGTTTTTATTTGTAAACTTTTCACGATATGGTAACAGTAGTATCGAGAGATTGACACCATAACACCAAAAGGAGGTGTAATTGGATCGAAAATAATAGTATAGTAAATTATCAAAATGTCACAAGCGTTTTAAAATTTTATATATGTAAAAACATAAACCCTAAGCCGTTTCGATTAAAGTGTTCTAGAACTCCTACTGGAACTGGGAACACACATGCTCACTTCGGAATTTCGTAATAATAATGTTCATAAATAACATATGATAATTGTGATATCAAAATTTGTTTGCCATTGTGTGAAATCGGTGTTTACTATTACCTTGTGGATGATTGTCAAATCCTATAACACGTTCCTATAACATGAAAGTAATGACCATGCGAATTCGGAAATATAATGCACGTTCAAATGTATGGTAATGTACATTTCACTTAACCTTGGGGCAGCGACATTATTTCAAAAAATGGTAAATTGATTTCATAAATTGGAAGTTAATGTATTCGTGATTATATTAAAATGACATATTTAGATTTCCCTTGCATTTGACATTCGTTTTTTAGAACAATGATTAACTTATTCCAGAACCGAGACATGCCATTTTAAAAGTACTGCGTAATATATGGCTAACGTAAAGGATAATTAGATTGATAACACGTTTTATAGCCCAGTTTGTACTCATAATGTACGACATACAACATATAGGGGAATGCCCGTTTTCAAATTCCAGAGAATTGCCCTGGGTCGCCATTGGTATCTCCTCGTGGTGTTTGGGTGTGAGTTCTTTTCTATATATATCCGTTTAATTTTTTTAAAGATTCCTCATTGGTAAATAGCGCCCTCACTCAACAATATTTAGAATGAGTGGTTGGTCAAAAGTTTGATGAGTCAGGTGCATCTATTGGCTAAGCTTGTTGTACATAGATGCAAATGAGTATAGGAACCATTTATGCTGTAGGGTGTACTGGGAGGGGTGGAGGATTTCATGTTTGTAATGACTGGTTGTAATGCGCTATCTCGTTGTTTTCAGGATGCAGCCTGATATTTGTTGCTTTCTTGGTTGTTCAATTATGGCTAAAATGTGTGTGGTGGGTGAAAGATGTGTTTATTGTTTGTTGAGTCATTGTTTAGACACCCTGCAGCTTGAAATGGTATGGTCCAAATCCAAATTCAATATGGCGGTGTTGAATATCTGTGCGATATGGCGGTGTCGTCTAAAAACATGGCATCAAAATGATTTCTGTTTATTTATTTACTGTTGTAGATCCTGAGAACTAGTCACTGAGTATGATGTCGGGAATAAATGGTATTCTGAACAAGCTTTATTAATTATTGCTGGCAATATTCCAGTATGAATTGGGAGCAAACTGTGACACCAAATCTAGTCGTTGTATTGTTATGCTTCTAAAATAAATTTTTCAAATGTCTTGAAACAGATTCAAATATAAGAATATGGATTGTAAAATATTAAGATTATATAGTGTCCAGCACATTAATTTGTAAATGGTAAATTTATTTTAAAGAATTCAGTGACAATATTATAAAATAAAATAAATTAAATAGAAATATTATGTGTATTTTTATGTGGAAACTTGGCTGGCCCACTCAAAAATATAAAGAAGTGAGGTCTGCAGTTCTTTTTTTTTTTTTTTTTGTGTGTGTGAAAAAAACTGGTATTTTACAGAGTGCAAACAATAAAACACTCACAGTGCAAGGCTAGTTCACCAACATGTCTATTCTCTTGCTTGAGTGTGAAAGTACATGGTTTAGAATTTCTTTTATTTGGGAAGGTTCTTCTATAAAAATAGAACAGATATATATATATATATATATATGTATATAAATTGTATCCCCAAAATAGCTGTATATTTGGGGGTCTAATTCATCAAATCGCATGTGTTTCTCACAGTGTTGAAAAATTCCGGACGTAAGTTGTGCGCCCTCATTGACTGATTTTGAAGAACGTGACTGCGTCAAATCAGCGAGGGCGCAGTGAAGACCATACGAGTGTAAGCAGGTGATATTTGCCGACTCATGCACTCTCATAACCACTTTTACACACACAAAAACAGTGTTCTCAGTTCACGGTGACTCGTTTAATATAAAAACTAGGTCAATTAAAATAAAAAAATAAAAACATTTTTTGTTTAACGGACGAACTCATATCTGAAAACATTGTTGAAAGACATACTAGTACCCGTTCACTGAATTCATAGGACGACAAATACTCCAATGGCGTCAGTATGCACAGTTATTTCAAGATTTCTCATGATTTGATTAGCTGACGTCATGTATTTCTGAATTTTTGATAACGTCACTCTTACTTTATTATTTATACCTGTAAGTCCGAACGTAAGATATGTGTGACGTAACAAGTACACAAAAACAACTCTGATGATATTTTTTCCCCGCAGCCAAGGCGGTTACATCGCCCCCAGTCAGGGAACAGACGGTTTAAAATAAATTGCACAATTACATACACATTTATGATTCGACTACATATGAATGAATAATATTAACAGTTCAAAATATCAATTCGAGAAAACTCCAAAAAACGAACTTGGTCATGAACCATAATATGTAGCTCAATTCTTGGACTGTAGTTTTTTTTCTGTAAATAACAACTCCAAGGGAATTTAAAACATCATTGGACGGTGTTGCAGCATTTTTTGAAAACTTTCGTTTAAGGAACCTACTCGGTCAATGAGGAAGATTAGATGCATCAGGATATGACGTCAAACGCACATGTTTGGTGGCTATAAAATGTGGTACTTGCGGATAGCTTTACCAATTGTGCAATTTTCTTCGTTGGTTGTCGCTCTTAAATTATAATACTGGTGTGCCTATACACTTAAAATAATAGATATGTTTTTTTTACTGGCTTGTTCTCGTACATGACAATGCGTGCGTTGGTAGTGGTTGTATGTTTGATTAGAATTCACCCAGATAACAACTTTTAGCTGTGACATAGCTTTCAATAAATCTCGAAGTTATATTACCGAATATTGGTAAGTAAAAAACGTTATTTAATGTGTAAATATTACAAAACGGCCAATGTAATTTCAGTATTAGAGATTTAATGAATTATGAATATGACATTCGATCAGTGACGTCACATTACTTCACGCGATACGCGTCGATGGAAGATTTCGCTCTATTTTTCCCCTCATTCTACGATTAGTACAACAGGAATGGACGGATAACTGCTGCTCACATAGATTTACAGTCTATGGGGTTGGCACATTTCACGCTTTGCAGTTGGACATATCGTGGATTGGTTACACTGATACGCGAATGACCGTACACTACGCCACCAGCGGTCGTAACTATGGACCACTGTCACTGAATATATAATCTGAGTCTTCGTTGGCGGTGTCCTCGTCTCGTATCGATGACACTTCGCTTATTGCATCTGAAATAGACAAAGCAAAATGTTAATATTGTTTTGTTCGTGTCGGCATATGTAAATGTACAACGGCTGTCTTGAATCGGTCAATGGGCGTTCTAGAATTTCTGGCAGTTATCGTTATGTAACCAGGTTATAGCATGATATATAAGATCAACGTACCGACAACTTCGAATATGCGGCAAATTGACCACACATTAAAGCGCGGTAGTCGTCGCACTGCGCATGTGCCACATTTGTGTTGATAAACATTGATTTTCCCATAATCCAATGCGATCTTCAAATGGAAATCACAAGTATGAGGTTTGACCTGGGCGGACTTGCACTGATTACCGCCCGTGACTCCTTCGATGCCTTCCAATAACATGAAAAATACTTAATTAAAGCTTGGAAACGTCTCAGTTCGTACTCGTTGATCTGCGCAACAGTCAAAGTCGCCATCTTTGTTTATATGAGACCCATATATCTCGCACATGTGTGCACAGCGCGACGACTACCGCGCTTTAAGCTCCACGTATTCACAACAACCATTTTATTGGTCAAAATTCATCAATTCTCGACAGCAGTGGAATAGTTTGTTTTACCAGTAGTTATGTGATGAATGAGGCATGCAAACCACGAACTCGACAGTAACATCACTGGCCTTACTATAGTCTCGCGTGCACACGAAGGATGCGAGATGTGTGCGTATCGAATAGATGTACTTACCCATGTCACTATGAACTGATAACATTCTCTTCGCTGAGCCAATCACAGTACGTACGTTGGTCTTTTTCCCACTTGGGTTATCTGTCGAGGAAGAAAGCTGGTTTAATGTTTGGTGTTTACCTCAGTGGTCTAACATTTTACAGATGGGGGTGATGACGCATAATCATGGCGTTGGTCACGTGATGAAAACTAAGTAGAGCTAAATACGCGTGTTTCATTAATTACGAGCGCGTATTGCACTACTGTATATTATTAAAATGAAAATCGGAAAAATACAAATCAACTAATTGATTTTGAATGTACTTAATATATTTTTTGTTACCGTGTAAAACAGTTATTTAGTTAAATTACTTCCCGTATTTATTTTATTCGCGTATTAAATACGTTTTACCAGAGACATTATTTAGAGCTTTGTTCACACATGTACACTAATTGTCTGAAGAAGAGTGTCAAATAGTCTTTCAACTAAATACATCAGGATAAATTCCGTCGATTACATTTATATCCCATCGTGCATCTGTCTTTTAATAGATTATCAAAGCCCTGCAATGATGTAGTAACTTAAAGCGGGAGGGTCGTCACCTGTGCACGCACGGGAATTGGGTCCAAAGCGAAGATAACAACACACGCTAAAAACGCAAAGGCTCATGGGTATATGCTTGTAAACAATGACACGCAATGATCATCTGACGCATGCGCAGGTGACAACTCCCCCGCTTTAACAACTTCACTCAAATATATATTGTTTCTAACAAAAAGACTGCAAAGAGCCTTATGAGATGCGCTATTACAAATTCCCATACCTTTATTTGCCAATTCCACTGTATTTATTCCTTCGAGTATAACATTGTTATTTGACGTTTTAAACTGATCAATGTCATGTTCACTGCCAACTTTTGGATTCACAACGTGTACATATTTACGTAATATCTGCTCTCTTGTGCCCGGTTGCTTAAACTTTTTCCCTGTCGATTCCTTCTTTTTCTTTACAATAAGTTTCGTGAGCTCTTCGTCGTCTAAAGTTTCGGGAAGTCCGTACATCTCACTCCTACGCCCACGCCTTTCGTGTTCAACGCTTTTCCAGGTGACATACTGAGTTTTAAATCGCTGTACCTGCTCTTCGTCAAATTTATTCCGAAGTCTCTTTAAAGCTTGCCTTTGTTTAGCTCGTTTGTCCCGTACTACCTTCTCCTTCTCAACAATCTTTTGATTATATTCCTCCGCGTCCTTCAGTTCAATATCTTCTAGTTGTTTAAGTATCCTTGTTTGACGTTGTTTCGTAAAAGATGTATTTGAATAAACAGCTTTTAATGTTTTTGTTTGAGCAATGGTCCGTTTAGTGATTATAATCGGTCTCTTGGGTTTTTTAATAATGTCCCTGTGTGCATCATGGGTCGTGCGCGGCGTCCTTTGTTCCGTCTCTGTGGTTGACGATGCAGTCGTTGTCTGGGCTGTCCTGTGCGGGGATGGCCTGTGAAATGACGTAAATATAATGGTAATTCATGCAAATAGAATATATATTTTCAATATGTTGGTCAGATTACATTATTCATATGTCACGTATATGACGTTATTATTATTATTTTTATTATTCGGCATATTGAAATATATCACCAGGAAACCAAGGAAAATTCGCTCAACGAAAAAAGTTTCGATGTATCAATATAAAAATTCCGCTTTGTGTGGACTCCGCCGGTCATAGATAAGCAATGTCCATGTTGTCACGGTTCAAACTTACTGGTATCAAACAGCACCAGCGACGTCGGCAAAATAACAATAAAACATTATGTTTTTGCACACGTACACTGTACACGTGTCTGAATCAATAACAGCGATATGCATGTACCTCCGTTGTCATGGTTGTGCAAGTTTCAATTTTGGAAAAGCGCAAATGCAAAACGAACTCAAAAACCGAGTAACTAAACAACCCTTGTATAATCTCATTGAACTCTACTTAGGTCGAAACGTCCGTCAACCGTATAGACCAGTGTGTATATATACTATAATTTTTAGTACCGATTCGATCAATGTTTGTGTGGCAACTCCACAAAGAATAATGCAAATAACTGCATTTGAATGATTTGAAACATGTCATTATCAATGACAAATCTCCGCCCAATGTTTAGTCACTGTCGATATTAGTGCCAAATAAATATTTACACTTATGTGACAGACATGATAGAAAGTGGAGTCAGAAAATTTGTGTGTTTCCTTCCTCTACTGTGCCCATGGCATTCATATTATATTTCTAACACGAAAATGACAATCAGCCATCTTGAATTAGATTCTGTAATAGATGCATGTGCGAATGTGTTCATGATCATTCCAGCCATGTTAACAATATGGCTGCAAAACAGCATTTGTTAAAAACAAAATGGCAATTAGTCAGTCATTTTGATCTGGGGGGAAAATAACCAATCTTGGTCCTATTATGTTTAATGGACATACCAAGTTTGAATGAAATATGTCCATGCACGACCGACGTATGGCAGAACTGCTTGGTTTTAATGATTTTTTAGTACTAAAATGATCCGTGGTACATCGCGGCCATTTCACAATGTAATCTCATCCTTACAATTAATTAAATGCAAATTTAGTATATTAGTCTTATTTATGACTCGCTGTTAACATAACTCTGTACTATGGTATTGGTGATATATGAATTGGATACCATAGGATGGTACTTGATGGCCAACCAACCTAATCAAATATGTATTTTGCATTGTACGAGTACGAAATTAGGATTAGGGCACGATTGAAAGGTCATATTAAATGGGCCTATTATGCTAATGTTGTATTTATTTAATTGTAAGAACGAGTTTACATCCTGGAATGGCCACGATGTACCACGGATCTAATATGGACACTATTAGGCAACCATGAATTGCACTATGAAACAAATGCATATGTATGATGTGATGTGTGTGTGTAGTTTAAATGAAATCGACGGGTGCGGACGGATGCACAGACGCACGTACGGAGGTGAAATTATCAGTCCCGGGCAAACAAAAAAAAACCCACAAATTGAGATATTCTAATCATACATGCTAAGCGCTGGCGTTTCAACTGTACAACGCAAAGTTAGCCTAACATCTTATTATATTGGTCTTTGTGATGATGGAATCGTTATTCTCTCCCTAGACGATAATGGGGGGGGGGGGGGTCATAAGTATAGTGCCAATACGTTATGAATCTAAAATGTTTAATATGTGAGTAAAGTGGCTTCTCGTGGCATTACGACTGATTGTCGTAAAATGAATCAACTACACTGGTATATGCAACATCGGATAAAGTGGTCCAACTGTAGTACTCCATCTAAATAAATCAGTTCCGGCCATTTCAAAACTGGTTGGTTTTCTCTAAAATTCTAATCACAAATCTAATACCTGGATACTCCGCTACATTTTTAATATACGAAAAGAAATACAACATTAAAATGTCATCGCATTTTGTTTTTGAAAATAATAGCAATTACATTCGTGGGTGCATAGCACCAGGATACACATTATACTATATATTATACACCTAGAAATAAGTGAGTGCCAGTGTACGTGTACGTGTCTGGAAATAAATTGCCATGTGTTGCACAAACAAAAATGCATATTACTTGTTAGTCGCTGTGGATCGACATTGTAGTTTTATTAAACTTAGAAAACTTTGTGACGGACATAACAAGCTTATGCATAGTTCTGGTTTACTTACTTCGCCTCACGTGGGATTGCCGCCGAGTTTCTGGAATACGCATCTGCCCATGAAGATGCCCAGTGGCGGTTACTATGGTCACGCGAAGCCTGAGTTGCTGAGGTAACGCCATACGTCTCTGAAAAACAAACACATTTGCTTAGTATTATTGACATAGTTTGGCCGAAATGTGAATTGAATCGATAGAGTATCACTCATCTATCATCGCCCAGGTGACGTATTTTGTAATGTATACATCTTATACATGGGTTGACTATCGTTGGAGTTGCGCTGATTTCATCGTAAATTATCGGAGTGTGAACATACGTAGGGTTGTACTGCCGTCACGTGTAACGGAGTACTGACCACCGATGCCTACAAATGCATAAATCTGTAACTAATTTCACGGCATTGGAAGAGGTATGTCACCTTGCGAGTCACGATAAATCTGATACCGCCGACAAACAACAAACCAGCATTTGTATCAAACGTATGATAAACCAACATTTTCTTCGTCACGTTGTTTGTATTTCAATTTCTTAATGAAATAGCCAACCCCCACAAGACTAATCGGTGAAATAGCAGACTGACAAAAATGTAGTTATTGTCATCCAACGTTAACAGTAGTGCAATATATAGAAAAAATGGTGATACATGTCGGAAGTAATCTTTTTCTTTTGGTAACTATTTAATATAACCAGATGTTTCAGGCAAAGTATCTTTTCTCAATGATAGATATTAATAGAGAAATACTTCTATTACTATCTATTCAAATATCTATGAACAAAATTGATTCTATTCATATCTATCATTGAGAATAAATATTTTCTCCGAAACGCCTGGTCATATTAAATAATTACCAATGACTACGATTGCCAACTGCCAATTGTCTACATATTATATTGACCGATCTTAGCAGCTTTCACCAATTTTAGAATGTTATTAGTTGTAGGGGGCTGTGTCAGCATCTACTGATTTTTGACTACTAGTAATTTTGAGAATTTGAATCTAATTAATAAATGTATCTAGTGACTACCATACACCCAACAGTGTCTTCGTGTGCCTTACCTGCTGTGACCAAATTATTTAACTTCGGTAGTGGTGGTTTGTGTGTTGGTTTACTACTCGGTGATATCTTGGTACCTGCTGGTGCTGAATTCGCCAGTCTATTTACATCGTCAGCTGTAAGTGAATAGTACGTGACATAATTAGCATATGGCCTGAATGACATCACTTAGGCCGGGGTAAACAGTAGTAGATGACGTGGTAGTTTGATCACCACCTACCTCTCGATTCTACATACATAATAGTCATTATGTTAATATATGTGATTGTTAATTCGGTGACTATTGATACTTTTTTAAATATTTTAGCTAGTAATCAACCCTATGCTAACCCAGTGGAGAAATATTGAAAAACTCGTTTAATCAATTATATCTGTAATATTTGTAGTGAAATAAATAGCCGGGGAATGGAGACAGGGGAGCCGGCTTACTGGCCGGCCTCCTCTCCAATTGTCAGTTCTTGTAGTCAACCTAGCACCAAAAAACAAATAGCGCTATGTGTAATCCAATCTGTACCCGTGCGCAGAATATCAATTCGAGTTTGTTTGGTTTTTGAGTGTCAAGCTAAATTAGGCGGACACTGAATGCCATGCACGTATATGTCCATACACTGACACAGAATAATACGAAAGTTGTATTATCTTCCTATGCGTCACGTCGTGTCGTGTATAACTGACTGTTTTACCGATATCTACTAGTATGTTTGGCAACCCAGTCATGTATGTATGTATCATATATTTATATTGGGTTAGACCAATATTAATAAAATTCAAATTAGGTTGAAAGAATTAGGAGTTGTTATTTATGCTTAATCATATTTGTCTGGAAAGTTATATATAAACTATAGATAAACTCTGGCATACCATGGAATTGCTCTCTACATGTTTACCTCCACGGGTATACATAGCGGTCATCCAGGTGGCATAATGGGATTTTGGCTATGATTAATCAGTCGTTTCTCATGGCAAAAACAAATGACAAAAATATTTTCCCCAACCCGCTCTAATTCAATTTATAATTGCATGTTGTCACTAGAGATTGCGTGTACTAATAAGATGATAGCTTTAATAATTTGCCTAAAATATTCAGATGTTATTAAATACTGTTTGCATATTTAGGGATTACATTTCCTTACGGATTTGCATGAGTGCATATTTTGGCTGGACTATCCCGTTTTTTAGAACGTTACCCCCTTTTTTTCTAAAGAGCTCTCTTGGGAAACGGACATGTGCATTCGTAATGGGCGAATTTTTCAAAAATCATATACGAATATTTACCAAAAAATCGATTCGCTGAATGCCTCCATGCTGAATGCATGCGATTTCTATTTAGAATGGCCGGTTTGGAAATCAGTCAAAAAAATGGCAACCTATTTCAAACCAATTTGAACAATCCAGTAAAACTTGCACATTATATTCCTCGGTCTTTGCAGCTTTCACTAATTTTAAAATGTTCCCTAATAGTGGGTGGTCGCTGATGTCGGCGGACGTGACCTGTATTTTGAGGTATTGTTTCTTGTTGAGTGTAGTGATAAAATAATCGATAAACACTGTATTGTTGTGGAACCCTATACGTTTAACGAAATGTAAGGTAGCACTTACTTTGTTCTTTTGCATTTTTTCGACGAGTTGTATGGTCACTCTTCGTTACTCTGTGTCCTCGCCCCCCTGCACCGTCTCGTTGCCAACTTGACCCATTTTGTACAATCGGTGGGGCGGAGATATTTGAATGACTGCTCGGTGTCTTCCTCGGACCTCGATGGGGCGGTTTAATAGGCCCTCCTCCGGAAAGGCTATCAATTAACAAAAAAATGTCACAATTAACAGCAGGAACGCACAAACAAGTGTACAGACAAGCAACACAGTGGAAGTAGCAACTAATGTCTATGTGTATTGTCATTTCTTAAAGTTCAAATGTTGATTTTGGTTAGTTCTCTCGGGATACATTATAACAATGAATCCACACAATTTGACAACAAAATAACCACACAAATAAGATAATGAAGCTAAAAATATAGACGTAAGATTAAACAGTAATTAAATGATTTACTTTTAAGATAAACTCGCGAAAACAAGGCAAGCCAGTATTTGGTTAGTGATGCGCTGGCGGTGAATTGCAATAAAAACTGGCAGTTCTACTTCAGATCGATCGAGACGAATCGAGAAATACTAGCCACCGTTGAAGAATCACCTACCCATCAGAACCAATGAGCGTTGTATGCCTTCGAGTCACCAAGTGAATCTTGGGCAACAAATTCACCTGCTTGAACGCAAAATATCTCACTCCTACGCGAGAGGAATCGACAACAACTTCCCCGGACACCTCATTTTCCGTTTCATCCCCCGTGAGATTCATAATTAATATTTCGAGTCAACAAGTGTCAACATTTGGAAACAAATACACGACGTGGTGATCACTGCGCGGGCGCTGACAGAATACACCCATGCCGTTGTTAGGCATATAATGGTCGTCCTTGATTACAGAAAATATTCGTGTTAGAAACACGCTTCGAACAAACGTCCAATGCGACAAGCAACAACACAGGCTTGTATAGCCACACAATGGAAGCAGCCAAACTCCGTAAACCGGCAAAAGGAATCACTCGGTAAATAAAGGTCGACGGAAAGATTCTTCTGAGCCCGACCGTAGTCCGGACAATGAGAAATGATCCAAAGTGGACAAAAGGGATGGGCACAAGAGAAATGTATAAACAGGTTTGTTGCAATAAATGTTCATAGTAGTCCCATGTGAAAAGAAACCTAAAGCCAATAAAGTTGACAATAACGCCACTGTTTGGAGCGTCAACCAGGGCGCGTTACCAAGTTGGATTGCAGTATAATGACGAAGATGTGACCAGCCACACTTGAAATTGTACTATTTCTAAGGTGGTGCATAGGAGATACATTATTTGCACTTATTTGCACTTTGTTTAATACTTTCCAGTCGACCACGGATAATTATATATAATTGCATTTGACGAGATTATATGGTATCTGGATGAACGGCTTATGTTATTATAGACTGTGGATGCTGATGTATGTGAATGAGAGTTCTTCTCAATAGCAAATGCAAATACAGTGACCACATTACGATGGTAAATGGAGTTTAAATCAACAAGCAGTACATGCCCTCCGGTTTAAATAACACAGAGGCGCTCCTTGCTGTGGGAATGTACAAACTGTAATTACCGAGTTCTCCAAAATCAAAACACACTAGCAGTGCACCAACAACGGTGTACGATAGCATGTTCAATATCGAATGCGGTGTTGCATATGATGCGTTAGTATTCAGTTATAACGCTAATTTATCGGTATAGTTTCCTGGTATGTAATTTTAAGTTAATAATATAATCCTATAATCTTAACTCTGTGATACATTGTAGAACTACTAGTACTTTAGAAATACAACTGTCTCATTTCGGGTGTCTTAACAATGGATCACCAAGGGAAACTTTCAGACATAGACACTGTCTGTTAAAGGCGTTCTATTCCGATTGGAGTTCTCGCTGAAAAGGGATATCGTGAAAGATTGTGACAATGACTTCTAAAGTTCATTTGTTAAACTTAGATTGACTAGTTAGTGTGCGATGGGTACTCGGTGGCTTTATACTGAATTCACAACTACACATAACTGGACTAAACCATTGTCACTTCGAGGGGCCGTGAAGTGTTCTTAAATATTGAAGAACCGGGTGACACTTTCTCCTTGACGGGAAGCGTCACACTATATACAATCGTGGCAACACGATTCATATGACAGTATATATTGTATATATATACTCTTATTTTGTTATTGTTTAGCAATCATTATGTTATTAGTAAACTAAATTCCGATCTAAAATAATAAAATGCATATAGTTGTTGACCGTATTGACGTACACATATCTCCATCGTCACTTGGCTATTAAGTTTCAATGAATTTGGTATTGATTTTATTCATTTGTATGTCAGGACATATGCCCATACACAGCAATATACAAATGTAAACATGTTATAGTGTTATATTTTGTAACTACAATATCATGTATACAACAAATAGAATCTACAGTACGCATGCGCGATGAGTATGAATTTACAAGCGCGTGGTTAATATATATATATATATATATATATATATATATATATATATATATATATATATATATATATATATATATATATATATATATGAAATAAAAACAACAATGGTATACGAGTGTACAAGAAATTGTTTCGACTTTCACCACAGCTTATACTTACTTGCCCCGTTTTTTAAAAATAAAATCGGTTATTTTACGCTCGCCTTCCAAGCCATGTAGGCTATCACGTATTAATTTACTTAATTCAACAAAGACGAATCTGTACAAATTTTACAGAAAGGGTGGTCACATAAGAAGAAAGTAAATAGATTGCATATACGTCATGTCTTAAAATACACTGTCAGTAAAGTTCGCGTGCTAATAAATACTGTGCCTGTTGTTCTCAAAGTGGATATCCGTCCTGTGACTGCCAAATGCGGTCCGGAATCGAAATTACTTTTGAATCAGACGCGTCATTCATTTTTAATGAACACCTTCCTATTTAATTCCCATACGTCACGGAGTTATTGTTAGCAACACAGCGTCCTAGTGGATATCGTGTCCCCGCCTTTGTTACAATGCTAAACAGTCATTATTGTGGTGACTGTTACAGTTTTCATACCAATGTATGGGATTATATAAGTTCATACTTGGCATGCATATTCCTGAGAGTCTAGAGTATTTGGCCAGACATATGTGTACAAGTAAAAAAATAAATTTGAGTATACTTGTTTTTATTGGTGTAATTACTTCGCAGTGGTCTTATGGGAATTACTTTAATCCCCGTCAATAAAAGTATTTTTAACCGGCCTCACTTTACAGTCTTACCGGAGTTTTAGCTGTTAATGAGTTTATTTTTCCCGCTTTAAGTGTTTTAACCTTTTCTACCTAACATACCACCACAACAAACACCCCTCGACGTATGTATACATAACGTGTTCGTTCGATAGCCACTAAGTGCTGTTTACTGTGTTCCCATTCATTCGTACTAGGGTGTTTGATCGACGTTCGATGGAAATGTTATAACTTCGACGATCTGCGTATCAGTACATACAATGTATTGGGATCAGAACCGTTGTATTTGAATCGCTCAAAATGCTTAGACTGTCTCTGATCACCTTGACCCGAGCAGCTTTTTGTTAGAAGACAATTCTATTATCGTTCTTGTAACGGTAACAATTGTTTACAATACAGGGTCACTTTGGTGTTAATGACTCTAAAAAAACATCTATCAATGGGCTGTTAGAATAGGAGGCTTTGTTGTTAATACATTTCATGGCCGATGTCGAAGAAAGTAGCGATGTAACAATTTAATGTGGTGTCGGATCTGGTAAAACCATTTTATAAAAGCTGGAAAAGTCTCACACAAATACAGTGAGAAGCATTGCATTTATCTCGACCTGTAATTATTTTGTCACCATAGTAACGCATGAGCGATCAGTAATTACTGATACTGTGTTTTTTTCTTTTCTCTGGCAAACATTTTTGTGTCATTTAAAGATTGATCCAAAAGCAAATTTAATTGTGTCGATATAGAGTATTACTATGATAGATCCCAGCAATGACCTTCCTAGCATGAAAAGAAAAAACACCTTTTGAGGTACTGCGGGAGGGGGTCTTAACCAGGTGTTAATAACGTATCTTTTCATACAGCTAACTCTCGATCACGCAGTGTGACAAACAACAGCACATTTACTAAAAGAACCCGAGGCTAAACTGTTTTTCCGTTAGCATATGTTCCGTTCAAGCTCCAAATTAGGATTTCTCTAACGACTTTAAAAATATATATCATGATATATCCAGTTTACCTGTGTTGTGCGAGCGAACTGTTCCTGATCGCATCTTTCATGTACATGTTCAGCAAATCACTATCCGTGATCATCACTATTGGTGTTATTAAAATCTCACGCGCATACGTTGTTAATTTCTCTTTTGCAGAAAAGCCCTTTATAAACAGGTAATAATATAATCTTGAAATACTTAAAATCAATCACTATCTTAATCAATCACGACCCGGTGACATAATGTTGAAGAGAACGTCGATTACATATGGCCACGAATAAAACCTTGAAGAGTGTGACATCTCCAGTAAACACTTTACGATCGATGTTGTGGTTACAATCCTGTCAATAGCTCAAACCGAGCCCTGATAAATCATTATTGTTCATCGCCTTCGACACGAAGCAGTCTCAGAGTAGACCGGGGAATATCGGAATGAATCCTGATAGCGTATATCTACCATGTACCAGCTATTTCCACGAGTAACCTGTTATAAAATGGTTTCCATTCACGACCTATGTTTTACCACACCAACTGAGTCATCAATTAACCAACCACGCGTGAACGTGACTTTGTTAAAATTACCTCAAATTAGCATCGTTCCCATGACGACACGACTATAGGCGGCGCTAATCAATTTACCTAACAACGATCCCAGTTGCTTACAATACTATACTGTCTCGGTGTACCACATGACAAGTACAATCAAACGAGATTTATATATAGTTAAACTTGTGATTTTATACGCGTACAATACAAATAAAAACAGTTTATTGTGTCAAAGCATCGTGGGTGCAGCAACGATACCCCCCAGTGTTTTGTAAAGATGGTTCACTTAAAAAGCATATTGTGATGAATAAAAACCGCACTGCACCTTTATTTATACCATGTATTCATACGCTAATAAAGAAGGTCTGCCTATACCCTATTTCAATGTCAACGACCGCATTTTATTTGTCATTTTGATGATTAATATATTCTGTGGGTTAGATCCACATTAGTTAAAAGACGTCAGTAGTACACATTGAATCTTTTGGTCACAGTTTGAATTTTATTCTACTTTGAGTCGAAATATTGGATGGCTGATCATATGAACAGAACCATTATTTTATTTGCTGATTCTAAATCCAGCATATATAATGACACAGTACTGAGTATTTTACAACGTTTAATTTTATATTTTATTTTTTTCCACGTAATTTGTGGTATTTTGTTTTTCATATTGGTCCGAGTTGATGCGTGATACGGACTATATAATAGAACAAAAATAAACTGCTGGGAAAAACTGAAATGCCTTCCCTACGCCTTCGTGATTTTTGTTTGTTATGAGAGTCAGTTTGGTTCTCGCTATGGCCTCCTTTCTGGGCTTTTATTAATACATGTATACTCGGGTTGTCCCGCATGTCTGCGCTTCTGCCAATGTGTTTCCAAGGATAACCTTACGCATGCCATCGTTGAGGGCGGCATACAGCATGCCACTAAAAGTATGGAGCTAAAAGACACTTTTTTTTTGGCTTCATGCTATTAATATGTTGTTATTCTACTTGTCGAAAGTCTGCCGACAATTATCGACGACTATAAAAGAGTAAAGAAGAAATAAAACAAGTATAACTATTACGTTTCATCCTCGATTGTAATAATCGATTAGGGGAAAATTATTTGTAACTTGCGACAATTCGTGGGTTCTACTAGCGAATAAAGCGCCATGATATTATTCAAAACGAATAATACAAGTATTGGAATATTTTAAAACTTCCCAATATGTGAATTAATAAAATGTTAAAAATAATGAACCAGTCAAGGTAGGATACTAAACTTTCCCAGGCAGTCTACCATCATAGTCTCTCGTCTAATTGTGATGGATGAAAGCAAAGGAGTGATAAGAAACAGTCGCAATATATGCAGTATTTCTGAAAAGATGAGATGGACATTACGATGCGCATTGTGAGTAGTCATCAGACTGGAACGTATATCTGGAGGCTAGGCAGGAAAATGCGGCACTAACTTTACTATGATCAATGCGCCATACATATTTATCAATGCGCGAAATGAAACATATGTGGGGATAGCCTTGTCTCGAGCATAACACTTCGTATTACGAGACTAGAAATATTGACATCGACACTCTTGTGCCGTAACACAGTAATGGTGTACCTTGTCACATCCATGAATACATTGCCGGTGCATACAATTATATGATAGACCAAACAAGTATAAGAGAAACTAAACACTAACAAATTATAAGATTACACTAATCTTACGAATCATTGATATCATATTATATCAATAAAACCGAGGTGAGATCCGAAACGTAGAAGGTTCTCTCTGAATGATATAAACATGTCCTGTGGTGTGTAACGGTGTAGACCTATTGTTAAAGGTAATGAAACTGGTACAGGCCGTCAGTGAAATATGACATAGGTTACGACACTGGCGTGCTTCAATAAAGAACACGTCGAAAAATCGACAATACAATAGAACAAACCGACACGATAATAAATTGTGTAAAATATAATCATACGATAACAACGAACACAATAAGATTATACCACATTGACGCAATGATTGGACGATTTTTGTCACAAGTGGAGCTCAGTTTGACAGTAATTAGGGTCTTGCTCATACTAAAGTGCGCCCTCTGTTGTGTGATAAAGCGCATACCAGTCCGTTGCTTAGCAATAGCTAACATAGCACGCTGAAATAGTTGCATTGACTTGTTTCTATGTACAGAACGATAGATACTTGACCAGTACTGTATTAGTGTTATCGTATTCTATAGTCACGCACAAATTTAAGGCGGGGCGATCAGTGATCTATTCATGAGTTGTGGTCTTGCATCTATCATGGAGCTAAGAAAAGCGGAAAGAAGCTCCATCTATACAATCCATTGTTAATGATATGCGTACGATACGGAATATGGGTTATGCTATACACAGTAAGAGGTAATTGTACTTTCGCTGTTACTGTAAGTACGCGGCGAGTTATCGTTGTAGACCGAACCGTTATTTGAACTACTATAGCGAGAATTGCGGGCTTTGTAGCAAGTCTTAATTGTCTGGTTGTCGATATCCTCTGCCAAACCTTTAAGATTGTATCACAGACCTGCTTAAACTCTTTTGGCTTGGTTAGTTTAGCTGAAAATCTGTTGAGAACAGCACTGTTGTGCGTTTTATGCAATATGCGAAGATATTCCGAGTTTAGATCTCACTTGGCAAGAACTGAGAATAGTACTGAAGCGAGCGAGCGAACGTCATTGGCCAGGATTTGTTATGACTTTCAAGAAACACCAATGAAGGTGTTACAGGTGTTCGGCTTGGCCTCAGTCGTGGGTGAAGCATGTGTATTGTTGTTATTTTTTTATTTAAAAAAAAAATGCGTTAATAGCAAAATGCACTTCATTTTATACGGCAATAAAACAATTTTAGTGAAGTTGGAAATTAAAAATGAACATGCGCACTGCTGTTTATCAGCGTATCATATAATCATTGAATCTCAGATCATTGAAAGAATTGTGTTAGTGGTCTCATAGTAAATATAAGAGCCTAAAGTAGGTGTACACACTGTCATAGGAATGTCGTGTTTGTACAACACGAAACCAATGCGTAATTCAAGTAGCCATACAATGTAGTTTCAAGTATGCTAACCAAAACACCGTGTAATAATATGGTATGCTGTGTCGGGATGTGCGATCATGTATGAAAAAAAAATCTTTAAAATTGTGTGTCAGTAAAATAGTATCGCCTATTCATGTATGTTTAGACATTCTGTGCACGGGGTTGTAAACGAAACGTTGGCGGAAGTCGGGAGTGTACTAGTATATTTATAATATCAAGTGTCCGCTGTGTTGTTTAATGAAAGTGAATTCCAAGTCGAAGTTTATCTATGTTTGTAATACAGGGTTCAATCACATCATCGTTGTTTTGTTTTATTTCTTGCCGACCAAATACGTGCTTGTACCACATTTCCAAAAGATCGGAAATTCGATGAAATGAATCATATTGTGTAAGTATCATCCGTTACAACATCCACTAATCACTTATGATTGTATTTATGTTTGGTTTAATTGATATTCAATAAGAGTGAAATACAAACCAACTAATGACGCGTAAAACGACAATGTAAATATGTTTACCATGGCAATAGCATTGACGATTGTTCAACTGTGGATTCAGTATTAATCATGCTTCTACAACCATGTAATTGACTCGTCCATTGTTATGAATGAACGAGAAATTGGAACCGAGTATTAGGAAGAAAATATAAAGCATTAAACTTGTACTTCAAAAAATGCGTTAATTTTAAAATAAAAGTTTTGTTTTCTTGCGTTATAGAAATCAAACGTTTTAATAGTATAATAAATTAGATAAAATTCAAGAAAATAGCGGGAATATAATATTAAATATAATTCTCATACTACCTGCAAGTTTAAGACACATTCATGTAATGTTCAAATCATAATAGTTTACTGTTGGTTTCATAAATGGATCGACAGAAAACAAATTCCCGACGCATCATATGACCAGTGAACGCTTAAGTTACCCCGATCTGTCTAACAAAATGCGCCCTCTATTGCACATAAATGTGCGTAGCAGACCGTTGCCTGGCAATAACCAAAACACCGCACTGCAATAGTTTCATTGAAAGCTTGAATGGTTTCTATGTACAGAACTGTAGATGCTTGCCCAGTATTGTATTAGTGTTATCTTATTCTATAGTCACATACAAAACAGTCTCTGTATACATTTAATCCTGAGATTTATACTATCTTTTTATGTTTTATGGTATAATTCTATCCTCGGGGGGCGGACATCCGGGCATTTTCACCGCCTGGCAACCCGCGGCGGTGAAAACAAAGGCCCAAAACTCGCATAACACGGTACTTTGGGATGATTGTTGAGACTCCTCTGAACAGTGCAACAAAATTACTGCGCCCTTATATACTTAACGACGCTGAGGCTGAATCCTTTCGAGATTCATACTCCGTCGTTATTTTCACTTCGCGATAGATTCCTTTCGTGTGCGGGGAGGATGCTCGACTAATTATTCTGTTCCCATATTATATTTTTTAATGTCTATTCATTTAGTTAAAATTGGGAGCATCCCATACTACGCGTTACTGACTCCCATGGATTGGCCAACACAAGTCCGACATCACTGGTGAGGTTTTGTAATTTGAAGCGACTCCGTCTATGGTCGCGGTGAAGGTGCTTCGGTAAATCGGAATTGCCTCAGTCGTGAACGTCACGGATAGCGCGTTAAATTATCACTTTTATGGTAGAAATATTGCTTCCCAGTGGCAGCCTCGGCATGTAATTCAAAATTTAAAAAAATATCGTTAGTAGCGACTTAAATGTTTCAACTTGAGTGAACCTCGAAAAAAACACCTGCCAGTAAAATTACAACGCCAACATTTAGACTCATTAATAATTTTTTTCATTTTCACAAACAAGATAGATGAATATCGTTTAAATTGCGTCATTAGTATACATTGAAAGGTTGGTGAAGTCCGTATTACGTCGCCATGACAACATACATTGGTGTAATGTCCGTGAAGCAACTCTTGCAACGCGCACATTCATTATTTTGATTGAGGAAGTACGATCCGACGAAAATTCCGTAAAACCGTAATTTATGAGAATACTTCTTGATTATTACGAGCAAAATGGAAATTGGCTGCCGAACTCGTTTCCATGGAAACTGCATTTTATATTATCAGCATAGGAATGGAATTTGAAGCTACGGTGACTTAATAACAAATTATTAAAATAATGTTTTTTTTCTGGTTTGACATGTAAAAAAAATACATCTTGCAAGTTTTAACATTTCTGACGTAACTAGTTTCCATGGAAACTGCATTTTATATTGTCAGCATAAGAATGGAATTTGGTGACAAATGTGAAACTACGGTGACTTGATAAACAATATTAAAGTAATGCTTTTCTGGTTTGACATGTAAATAAAAATTCATCTTGCAAGTTTTAACATTTCCGACGTAAGCCGTTATTTTTTGCGGACTGTGGACGTGGACAATGCGACTTAGACATCCCATGATGAGTGAATCACTAATCGGGTGATTTTACTACCATAATCACTGAGGCGGTCATAGGAATGTCGTGTTTGTACAACGCGAAACCAATGCGTAATTCAGGTAGCCATACAATGTAGCTTTCATGTATGCCAACCAAAACACCGTGTAATAATATGGTATGCTGTGTCGGTGATCATGTATGAATAACAGTATCGAATTTATTAAAACGTATGTTAACAAATTGGTATCCGCCTAGGCTGACCTTGGCCTTGAGTGACACGAACTGGTACACCCTTACAAAGTCGCAATACGTTGCTCTAAACGGAACGTTTACGGACAACCGAATATAGAGTAATCATGCCGGAGTTTATTAATGCGTCCTTGAGCACATAAGCCATGTGGTTAAGTTTTATGTTTCTGAACATGGAGATATAAACTGTGTATACATCCATGTTCTGACGTTTATCGAATGAAATTACTATCTGTCAGCGCATCGCTATATTGATTTACGGTAATCATTGGGGGCTGATGCAGGATGTTCAGTTCTTCTGAACAATGAAGTTACTGTAAAGTTACAAATTTTCACTGGGTTTAAATTTCACTGATTTACCATTTCAGGCATATTCAGTGGGTTTTAAATTCACGGTTTTATCATTTAGATAATGTGTTCTATGCAAAATTTTACATATTCACTGGGTTTTAATTTAGCGCATTTCCAGTCAGCGAAATAAGCTAATTTAAAACCCAGTGAATAATTAACCCCTTTACAGTATACTTTTACAATGACGTCATTCTCGCATTGAATAAGTAGTTATTCTGTTAATTTTCTATGTGTTTTACAGTGACGTATTTTGAGGAGAAACTTGTCTTATTGTTTTTCAAAGATCGTTATTTTTAGAACAATTCCATAGAACACAATGTTAAAAAAAAAACATTGCATTTTTGACACTTTTAAGAAAAACAGGTTTTTGAAATAATTCAATTTGAGATAATGCATAATATCTCTGCCATAGAAAGGCAAAGGCTCGTGGGTAGACGCTTGTTTGTAAACAACAATAGGTATGACCATCTGGCGCATGCGCAAGTGACGACTTCCACGCTTTTAACATTTTAAAACAGTTAGTGATACTTTCAATGTTATTTATTTATGTTATGCGCAGCAGACGTTGACCCCATTAAGATCAACTAACGCAATGATACTTTTTGCAAAACATTCTGATTTTAGTTTCTTCTTGTTATTATTTGAGTTTTTTTTTTATATTCTCCGAGAGATACATTAATATATATTAATTATTTCGTAATTTCTGATATATCCTTTCAAACACTGTTTTATACATGAGGCTATTTGTATTACATTACATTCCATTATTACTAATGTTAAACAAATGAAACACGCAATGTCTCCCCTAATGCGATGATATAAGAAATATAAGAAAAGTCAGTACTACATTTACGTGATAAGGATACCTACGAATAGCTACAAATCACATTTTAATAAAATGTTACACATATCGATTCGGCGATCTGAATGTCTCTCTCTACGAATCAAAAGCGTACCAGTTTGCGCATGTGTTCTCCCGGAACGTGGCGTCTTGAAGAAGTCTCGCATCCTAATGTACGTCAAAGGGATGAAAATACGATAAGCAGAATGCAAATTGTACATGCAAATTACAAGTGATTCAACAATGCGAATGTGGTTGCCATGGTAATAACATTGGGATCTAATAAACTGACTCGGCGTATTCATAGATTAGTCACGACCAACATCTCTGTTAACAAGTACCTCCGAGACTGCACATAAATGCGGTCTCACTGTAACCAACAACAATCGCATCCCGTGGGTGAAACACCACAGGAATCGAGTAATATAAAGTACCCAATAATGGCATTAATCGGCTTGAACAAATAATAATAGACACTGGCAGCAACAAAAACATTCTGTGTTATTTTTGTCAAAGAAAGAGTGAGAAAAGACTCTGTGATTTTGTTAATATAAGGTCATGTACACAATAAAGCAAATATCGATTTAATTTTAATTTGAAGGTGTTCAACTGGTCTGTTGTGGTGAATTTAATTAATGTTGAAAGTAAGCAGCAAAGTTGACCTCCAATTATGACTTAACATACCAAGCACTGCGGTGTGTAACAATAGCGTGAACAATGTGCAACATAATCCCAAACAAGCAATAGATCCCCGCACGGATACCTGAGCATAGACAACACACACTACCATGCAAGGACCTAACCTAGTTTGGTGCACAAAAACAAACAGACGAAGCGTCTACTGAATTTAGTAGCGTGACGTACAAACGTGGCCAACCAAGAGCAAGTAGCTTCCTAACCCGACAGTATCGTATCAAATTACTACTAGGCGACAACCAAGTAGAATGACCAACCACAACCATGGGCAACAACCGAGCCCAATAGAATGGCATACATACATGGTCAACCACGAGACGACAGTCGAACCAAGTAGAATGGCATACATTAAACCAACCACGAGACGATAGCCAAACCAAGTAGAATAGCATACATACATGGTCAACCTCGAGACGATAGCCAAGTAGAATGGCATGCGTACATTGCCAACCACGAGACGGGACCGAACCCAATGGAATGGTATACATACATGGCCAACTACGAGACGGGACCGAACCCAATGGAATGGAGTACGTACATGGCCAACCACGAGACGAGAACCGAACCCAATGGAATGGCATACGTACATGGCCAACCATGAGACGAGAACCGAACCCAATGGAATGGCATACGTACATAGCCAACTACGAGACGGAACCGAACCCAATGGAATGGTATACATACATACATGGCCAACCACGAGACGGGACCAAACCCAATAGAATGGTATACATATATGGCCAACCACGAAACGAGGAACGAACCCAATGGAATGGTATACGTACAGGGCCAACCACGAGACGGGACCGAACCCAATGGAATGGTATATGTACAGGGCCAACCACGAGACGAGAACCGAACCCAATGGAATGGTATACGTACAGGGCCAACCACGAGACGGGACCGAACCCAATGGAATGGTATATGTACAGGGCCAACCACGAGACGAGAACCGAACCCAATGGAATGGTATACGTACAGGGCCAACCACGAGACGGGACCGAACCCAATGGAATGGTATATGTACAGGGCCAACCACGAGACGAGAACCGAACCCAATGGAATGGTATACGTACAGGGACAACCACGAGACGGGACCGAACACAATGGAATGGTATACGTACAGGGCCAACCACGAGACGGGACCGAACCCAATGGAATGGTATATGTACAGGGCCAACCACGAGACGAGAACCGAACCCAATGGAATGGTATACGTACAGGGACAACCACGAGACGGGACCGAACACAATGGAATGGTATACGTACAGGGCCAACCACGAGACGAGAACCGAACCCAATGGAATGGTATACGTACAGGGACAACCACGAGACGAGAACCGAACCCAATGGAATGGTGGTCTGAATTAAAATCTACAATAGAGCTATCTCATTAGCATGGTTTATCAATAAGCTCAGTTTTCATGACTTGTTATTCCCCAATGACTAAGAGGACCAATTAAAAGCAAATGTCACTTCAATACATACACTTTCAAAACCAATAAGATTTACTACCGGCTGGCTATTCAGAGTAGCCTGGTTACTGCAGCGACATTCAATTTAAGTTTTGTTAGTTCCGGGTAATGAAAACTATACTCTATAAGCATTTACGGTCATCAAATCAATATGAATTGCTTTCAGAGTATTAGACAGAACGTGATGTAAATGAATCATAAAATGCGGGATTCTGACTAGATTTGATTATTTTTTAATAAAACGATCAATTCAACGGCCGGCAACTAGGCAGCACGATGGCCTGTGATAATGTGCGGATATCAAAAATGAATTTTAGATGTTCGAAACGTGATGTCTGGTAACGAACTTCCCGTTGCGCAAAAATTTGCTGCACCACGCCACGTTGAGACGTAAACAAACAGGCCGACGATACTCAACCGACGTGTATTTTGCTATAGTCGGCCTTAGTTTCTATAGATACTTGAGGGTTGACCAGATCGTAAGATGGATGTATATAAGTTCTGTTCCCAGGCAATGACAGAGAGTTTAATCTCAAATGCCCAGCCAATTCCTACCAGTTATTTTATTGGTAGAAATTACGCGAGTTACCCACTCACTGTTTCTCTTTTTATTATTTATGTTCTTTGGGTTAACAATGAAGTATACTACATGTAGTTACTGTTTCAGTTGCACTATTTGCAATAGTGATCAATAATTTACTCGAATTAGGAATGCGCGTCATTCGTTCGTGCCGTGACCACCAGACTAAGCAAAATCCCCTCTAGTGATTGCCATTCATGTCTACACACTGTATAAAATATTGACTTTTCCAAAAAGAAAACTCGTCGACTCGGATTAACCTATGAAAATGCTTAACCGTGTGCATTATGCTGCTGTCATCGTCATTTTTCTAACGCCAACATTTGTATGACAGGTGTGACACAGTGATGCCTTAGAAGTGTACAATAAGCAATAGAAGACGTGTCTTGAATTCGTGTAAGTATAAGTGCCACTGTTGTGTTCAGTAACCAATCATGGGCATGATATAGTAATATTTCATGCATGGAAAGCGTATCTTGCGTCCGTTTAACTGTTGGTGACTCGAAGTCTTTTTACCGTGATTACGCATAATACGGGAATGTTATTCGTGTAGCAAAAATGACTAAGATCAAATTAATTGGCAACACTGACATTCCATCAACCACAAGCAGTAAGACTTCTTGGTACGTGCGATAATCAGGTCACATTTACCAGATCAGACATTACATCATAAATGACATCGTTCGCATCAATTTGTATGTATCTGATTCCATCTTTCATCATAAAATACAAGTTCCAGTGTGTGCATAACATCAGCCCGTTAATCTTTCAGGATAAATAAAGCACTTGAAATGAACTCTTTCTCTAATGCCTTTACTGGCTACCCACATCCAAATCCTACTTTAAACTACTTCGACATCACAAGGCATTCCATTGTATGCACCCAGCTTATCTATCAGCACGTTTAAACCCTTACAAACCCTCTCATAGTCTACGTTCAAAAACACAATTTATAATCAAAGAGCATGTTTTCATGTTTTCAATTGTTTTCAGTCATGAAAAAAACGGGGTTTCGTGAGTTCATAGTGGAACGATTTAGCGTCACGGTGAATCAGTGCGAGACAGTGTAAATATCTTTGAAGGAAACCTAAGTCACTTATATGTGCAAGCAAGAACACAAGGACGTCTCCACGTGAAATCAGGAATTTAGCCTCTAGTAAAGCCGCAATTAAAAGCAACAATCGAGGTGAATCAAAAACCCGTTTCTGTATCTGTGTGAGAGATACATGAGCATGAATCGGAATCCACCCCGGACAATCGCTGTTTGTTGTCTTTTGAAATGGGGATCTTAAGAATATCACTTGATAAGAATAAAAAACGTCAACATAAAGGTTACGTCATGTGACTTTTTGTCGTGCATAAAGAATGGGTGTAACCATGGATACGGAGATTCGTGAGTGGATGGGATAGAAGGACTGTGGTTGTACGCAGACATACAATTACACACAGCGAGCGTATGTCAAGCAACACGGTGTTCGATTAGATGCCACAACAAGAGAACATTTAAATTTTAATAAATGGCGCATATGTCACTGAGAAGTAGTAGGTAACGGTAACACAAAAGTCATTAAAAGTAACATTTCACTGTTCTCTCACAAGTAGCATATGAAACCTATGAAAATTGTCTGCTTACAGCTCCTCCAAGAAGGATTCACATTTAAACATGATCTAAATCCTACTTTACGTCAATAAACTTTTCTTTGTGCTTAGTGCTGAGATCCCTTGTTAAGTACAACAGCAAATATTCTGTTGGTGTCCAGGAGACAATCAACATGCCTTCACGAGGAAAACATTTGATGGATTGTTTTACGTTATTACAATGTACGTTGAGGGCTACTGAGTCCAAAATAGCACACTAAATGAATCAAAACAGCACGAGTTAGAGACATACCTATGCAGAATTTGCCAGTACTTAACTCATTAGTAGCATTCACACACAGCTCCATAGCACGGGCTAAGTGGTCAAATAACCGGGCTAAGAAAACCTGCGTGAACGCAGGGAGCTGTAATGAGATACAGTTCCCTGGTGAACGCTAAGCACGGGCACCGCCCCTGAACACCGCACGGGCTAAGAAATGCTAAGTACTGACTAAATCTGGCCTGTTTTTAAGACGCGGTCCATATCTTTAGCACAGGCTAACGAAGTGTGCGTGAACGCATAGCAAGGGCCATGGAGGTAATAAGAATTATTACCTCCATGCTCGGGCTAAGAGTCTCAGAAAAAAACGAACCGACGACGAGACTCTATACTATACTTCCTGTTATTCTGCAATTTGCACTTTCTGAATTTGACTATCATGTATACCTTCCTAGTTACTGTACTAGTAACCATAGTTAAAATGGTTGAAGATTTTTGTATATTCTTAATAAGTTTGGGCGTTCCTTAGCCCGTGCTAACTTTAGTTTTCTACCGTGCGTGAACGCAATTAGGTCTATCCGATATACAAACATATGAGATTAGCTTAAAGTAAAGGAGCACTTCCAGTTAAGCCTAATCTCACAACAAATTTACTTTCTGGATTAAAATCACAATGAATAACAAAAGATAGATTAACTTTGTAAACAACATAAACAACAGTGTCCCACGATTTGTTGGTGCAATCATAGACCCTCTAAAAGATGCAATGGTGCAATCCATGGGATTGAGCGGTCCCCCTTTAAATCTTAGCCCGTACTTCATGTAGCGTGAACACTTCTCTGTTGACATTGGCTGTTTATTATATTGATTTAGCTCTTGAGCTGACTGATAACAGACGTGCACAGAATGGAAAAAATGAGTTTCCTACGGATTAATTAAAAAAAATTGTAAGCAGAATTTTTCACATGAAGTGATCATAATTCCCGATTAAAAAATAAAAATTATGTTTTTTATGGATGAGCCTTATTTAGAGTTATTTAGTAGAGTAATTATCATATTCACGGTATAAATAAGCAAAGCATGGATTTTTTAATATCATGTTATTGCATTTTCCAATTTTCAGAATACAATAGAGTTGGGAATATTAAGTTCGCAATATAAATGGCCAACTACATTAATAATCAATGTTACACTAAATCAACTTTCAGTCTAATGCCTCCTAGATTAAAATGCTCTTAAAATCAATAATAATTATAAAAAAATCGTGATTGGTCATACAAATTGGGAGTAAGATTATGATGTACTAGTACTCTGAACATGGGGCTCTTTTTTTAGCTCCATGCTCTGAGTAACTTGATTGCGGTTTTTGCCGAAATATAGTGTGACATTAATAGTCTCGAGATTCATTATTTTTCTTACAAAATAAATACAACGTCAGCGAATAAGTATTTGCTACACTTGTCACGCATGCTCGTTAAATGCGACTGAATCGAGAACCGACGAATCGCGTGGTTATTACAATAATACACGAAGAGGTACATAATACACAGTGATATGCATTGAATGTACCCGTTTTCCTAGTATTAGTATTATAATTTGACTTGTGCTGTTTACATTGTATTCAGGTGCGAATTTTCGTCTGATTTTTTATGTTAATGTGGTAAACACCCCGGTTGAATATATCTCTCCCGAAGTGTCGGAAGCTATTATTAGCTTGACCGCAGTTTTTTTTTTTTTTACCTATGCTGTTTATATTGTTTATACTAACGGCGTTTTCACACCAGACACAGTGACGATCTCGACAGCTACAAAATGGACGCTAGCATGTCTGGGCTGCGTGTAATCGGCGTAAAGAAGAGCAGTGTATTTTAAACAATAAAGCGTAAAACGGCCTCACTACAAATCCATTCACCGTTATAGTAACGAATTAATTGGACAAAAAACGTTTACGCAGACGTCCTTCGCTTCGTGTGCACCCACCCGGTTTTTAATAGAATATGATGACTTACGGCGTGACTATATCCGACGTGATTTCCAGCCGGCGTACGTCAGAACTCAGACTGTGATTTGTATACAGTAACGACACAGCGCGAAAATGAATGTCTCTGAAACACAACACTAGTACACGCGATCTTGCTTACACATTGCTGTTTACCGCCATTACGCCGTATCCACGTCTGATTGGGTATTATAACACGTGTGGTTATGTGACTTGGGTAAACAACGAATCCCACAGGGAATCACCCAAAAATACGTAAATCTTACCCTGATTTATCGGCCCACGCTACGATTGACCGCGAAGCGTCTTGACTGTAAACGATTTTCGGTTCTTGCCGTCCTAGGAATTCCACTTGTCTCAGATAGGAGCTTGCCACACGCCGAGAAGGCGTCGACTCGGATACAGTTTTCGGCCTGCTGCTACATTTACTACTAGATCCAGTGGAGGCTGACGATGGCCCGGTCGAAGCACCACCCCTAGGCCGACTAGCAGCATTGGCGCTGCCGGGCATAGTTGTACAGATAAACTGCCCCTAGAGAGTTGATGTGAAATCTTGACAACAAGTCAAAACGCAATACATGTGTCCGTGGGTTTTCGTTCAGAAAGACGATCCGCCCGGCGTCTAGTTCAAACACCGTTAGTGGAATATTAGTGACCGTTCCCCTGTCTTCTATACCTTGGCAGGTATCGGATTCAATGAACGCCTTCACAATAACAGTGTTTAGTGGTTGCTATTTTTTATAATGCGTTGCTATATATGTCATTTACCCGTGTCCAATCACATCCTCACCCTACACTAGAGTCTCACGCAAACACGAGATTGAAGCAGGGCGGCGCACTATCCATGTAATGTATCTTATGTAGGTGTGGCTAGTATTCTCGTTTCGCATTCACCGGCCAACCGCACCTTCAAATAAGTGGTGAACATAATCCAGACTATAGCTGCCTTCTAGTTTACAATAATGAGACATTGCGTTAAAGGGTCACTGGAGTTGGATGACTAAATGACCCTGTGGATTTGTGTTCATCAATAGTGGATTATAGTGGATTATGATAGTTGTTGAGAGCAATGCACTGTGTTATTGAAAAATACGTTTTCTTAAATTCGCCTTATTAACATAATGCGACCGTTTTATAGTAGAGCGTAAACTGGTTTAGTGCACTTACGACCGGGACTTACGATTGACAGCGACGAATCTGTAGGACAGCGCATCATCAACAATGGGAAAAAAAGCTGTCAGCTGAGTGATGTGCTACTTCTCTACCCTACAACGCGACCTCATCACAATACGTGAATACACAGGTCAAACTATTCTTCGAATACACGTTATTGTCATGGCGGCGTTCGTACTGTCACTGTGTCATGTTTTGAAGGCCATTATCTAGTCCCTCACTTGACATGCCGACGGCCTTGACAGCATAGTGGACCGTATTAATCTATTCAAACGAGGGTCGGAAAGGCGCATTTCCTCAGGCATCCAATAGAATAGGTGTTGACTTTTCAAAAGCATCTCTCAGACAATCATGATTCAGCACACTAACAATACAAGTCATGGTAGGTCAAATGATGGGAGTGTATAACCCGAGCTGGGGATAGCCTATAATCACTGGAATTACTAATGAGAACATCGATATCTGAGGGTTTGTTTACCACAGAAATTCTCGGAGATGTCCCGAATAAAAATGTTTCAAAAATTCTCTAGGTTTATCTGGGAGTAAAGATTAAACTATTTAAAGATGAAGCCAAGATTTCACGTTTTTCGAGTGATATTAGAGCTATACGCAGGAACACTAGAGACAAAATAAAACTGTATCGTTGCAGTATCTGTTCAATGAAATATTTTTAAAAAATCCTAGTACGCATGCGCTTCAAATAAATTTCAAGGCTCCTTTTATACTGACTTTTTACGAACACTAATATGTTTGCTAACAACATACGTTTTTTTTGTTTTCGACTGATTATATGCTCTACTGTTTGTTTCAAGGTGTAATATCAAAATAAATGTACTTATTGTAAACATTGTAATCGAATTTGTCTACTCTGTTTTATTAAATATTGCAATATGGTCGAGAACATGTAAATTGTATTAATATTGTTGGATAGTTTATTTTGATAGATACATTGACTGTGATTCATTGGACATGAAAACAGTGTACTTGTATAGCACATATCTGCGTATTAGTTTCGAATAAAACAATGAAATACTGTAAAATATGTTTGAATAGCTACATGCCATTTTAGCGAATTTGACTCCATGCATGAATTAACTGAATCTTAATTTAGCTAAAGTGTCAACAATCTTGTTTTGAGAATATACGTTATTTTAATTTAGTGACATCTTGAATTAGCGAAATTACAGATTAGCTAAATTACCTGCAATAACATGCTAGCTAAGACATGTTTTACAGTACATATGTGTAGTATAAATATTATAAATATTATAAATGGTCAAACTGCATCGGTCTTAGTTTTACGGCGAGGTAGACAAACACAGACAAATGTTTAAGTAAGGTGCTGCTTTAAAATGACATTAAATTTTCAAAGAATGTTGGGTTATAACACAAATTGGGATGTATTTGCTTTTGAAGTGTCACCGAATGAACAAATTAAAGCAAAATTATATTCGTCGTCAATATCTTTTGACTCAGACAGTAAACTGGCTTTACTCCTCTCCGTTTCCATGTGCAAAGTGTGACAGGAGATGCGTAGTCGTGACAGCAGAATACGATGGGCATGAGTATTTACAACTCTTATGTATCATTCTGGACCTAATTTGTTTTACAACTTTTATATGCAGTTAATTTATCAAGGGTTGAGTATTCACCATACCATAATACAGAACAGATTTCAATCCACAGGTGAACAACTTCATGAATATATCAATATTTCTTTCTGGCCGCTGCAAAATGTATGCTTGTTATAACTTACATAAATACAAAATTAGTTTGATTCACGTGCACGGGTGTAATTTAAACGCACAGATGAGAGTTCAGTATTATAAAGCATTTTGTAGCATTTGTCGGGATAGTTATTTTTTTCCTAATATTTGATAAATCTTGGTTTTTAGAAACACCTACATACATTTTACAAGCTAACGGTTGGATAGGCTCTAGATACACAAATTGTTGATAGTCCTAACCCTCAGAACAATACATTAAAAACGACAGGACTATTGTATCAAATATTTGTTATCATAATACCCCAATAGAGAATTTTTATGAATTATCCATATGTATAATTTCCTGCCTTGTTTGGGTAATGTTTTTTTAAGCATAAAAACACTTTAGACAACAGGAGAATTCACACCACAATATTTATAGTATGCCGCAGTTTCAACCATCTCTCAATTGAGCATTTTTATTTATTTGTAATATGCCCTCCTTTAAATACAATATTTTGTTTTTGCATATTAGCACTCCTTGCAATAATCTCCCAACAACTCAGGGGAGATAGTAGTTATACTGTGATATTTGGCCTTTTGCCCTTAAAATTGCCATGTCACGTGAGTTACCTAGGGAACCAGTGTCCCAAGTTTGAAGTTCCTATGTATTATCCCTTGTAGCCCAATACTGATCATACATAACCACATACTATGACCATGACCTTTTAACCCGAAAATGCGCCCAGGTGATGTTAGTTGCAATGTACCGTCATGTTTCATGTACATTTATTTCAATAATTCAATTTCTATTGCGGTTTACGCTGTGCTCTATTTGTATGCCCGTTCTTTAGTCTAAAACTTAGAATAGTCAATGAATTGGGTTAGCCGAGCAACAACTATTATAGGGGATACACCACGCCCACTTTCCGTGCAGCATATTATAGTTATGACAGTTAAACTTTAAAAACACGATAAATAGTCCCCACCCAGCTACCATCATTGACTGACTCATACACCAGCGTGTCTTGGCCAGCGACTGCATCAAACAAACTAACCAGACAGCGGGGTAGCAAGAATGATTCAAAACGAAGATCGACCTGGTTACACGTTCAGTTGAGTGGCCATTGAAGGAGCCGAGGTCAGTTTGTAGACAACTATCGGCGTTTTGCAGGCACGCATACAGAAGTGACGTGATGCTGTGACTCAGCAACAACGTTGAGCTAACGCAGAAGCTATCGCAAGAGGGCGTGTTCTAAAATACAAGACGGTCGAGCGACTGAAGTGAAACTGAAATGTAAAGCAAAATATCACCTGTCTGTATTACGGAAAAAAGTTGATAACAATCAAAAGGGGGTTAAACTAGTAAATTGTAAAGTATAAAAAAACATTCCGGCAGTTTGGGCTTAACTTAACTGCAACATACCATTATATGTGTCATGGTAAATTCACATAACGTGGAACATCCCAACAACTCGCTTAGGAAAGTTGCTTCAGTGTCGATTTATGTCAGTTAAGCCACATGATACTCACGTTCAAGTTCACGTAAAACGTTTTTTTTGTGATTAGTGCAATATAAAGATCAATCGACTACGATGTAATTGCCATGGCAGATGAGTAAACAGTTTCCTTTTATATTGACTTGTATGCATCATCGAACCCACCCGGACTTGATGAGGCGGAGTAAATGTCGACACAAAGGCCGATGGCTATGTTTTAAGCTACTAGTAATCTATAACATGGAATGAACAATGTGAGGAACGCGAATATTGGCTTAGTTTTCCATACTGCATAAATGTAAATTAATTAGACGCGTTGGCCAGATAAATCAATTCTTCTTTACAAAATTTAAACTCGACAACCTCGATATAGCTGACAAAGGCGACCTCGCTCTTTTTTACAAGGTTGACCATTACATCAAAGCAAGGAACGTAAATAACCATGCACTCCCCCCGGCCTAGTTGAAGTGTTTACTACACCTCTTACCCGTTACCTGGTGTCTTCCGCACTTACGAATATATAATGTTTGGTATATCTAGTAAACCAACTGCGCCAGACAGCGCTCTTTTTTACAAGGTTGACCCTTACATCAAAGCAAGGAACGTAAATAACCATGCACTCCCCCCGGCCTAGTTGAAGTGTTTACTACACCTCTTACCCGTTACCTGGTGTCTTCTGCACTTACGAATAAATAATGTTTGGTATATCTAGTAAGTCAACTGTGTCAGACAGCGCTGTGAATGTGTTCTCATTGAGACGTGGGGGAGTGAACAAAAACGCCCACTAGAGGGCGCTGAACTTGACAATACTACTTACGACAATAAAAGTTGTGATACTCAGCTCAAGCATCGACTCAAAGTGTTTGGCTCAAGAAAATATAAATGCCCGATTTTGATGTTTATTGTATGTTGTAACGCCAAACTAATCCCTTTTAATTGCATTTCGCTGCAATATGTAAACATGCGGTGCGTAGATCTGTGATGGGTGACAGTGTGTACTAAATACCGCGTGCAGTGAATAAAGTCACATTCTTAAATGAGATGCAGACTTGATGATTACCAAAATACGTATCCTAACTACACACACCAGTTAAAATTAATATAAATATCACCAATTACTTGAAAAAAAATGTCTTTTTTGAAATAGCCCCAAATTGTTTATAACGGCGTCGTTAACTAACGGAGTACATGAGTATTCTCCGGTATTTTTTTTAAAATAATTTTAACAACACCGCGGTGTGTCTACTCCGATTAATTTCTCAGGATATAAAACATACCTAGGAAAGCGTCCAGTATCGGCATTATATTGGGACGACGCTGGTGACCTTCTCGGCCTGTGTTCAATGCTATCTCCGCAGTTATGTGTGGACAAGTTCAACGATGCAAACATTCTTTTACACGTGATTTCGGCGTGGTACCTATACGTCACAGTGCTAGTATATCTACGTTCATCATGCAGACGGTGTGAGAACCAAAATACACGACGGTGTGTGTTGTAAACGAATCTTTTCCACCGAGTTGGCATTCACTGTGTTATGAACGTGTCCATAGAGACACTAAAAGACGAATGCCTTGAAGCTCGTAGGTGAGCCGAGTTACCCACCGAGTGATTCATTCCGCGATGTTTGATACAGTAAATAACTGAGGGGGTAATACAGATTCCAAACATTCGTTCCAGACCATGGCCAAGATACGAGTAGCAGTTTATAAAAAGTTGCCCGAGAGCGGATAATATAATTGTTGTTGAAGCACGCTTTAACGGTCTACAGAGCATCTTTGTGTTCTATCTAAGCTATGCGTTGGGCGGTTTTCTTTATGTCGCCGTGGTTGGATCGGCATCGAGTTACAATGAATAAAAGTAACATTGTCTTTCTATAAATGCAGCTCTCAATCTCAGTTTCGAAATAGAGCCATTTGTTGTTTTGCGGTGTGTCACTTTAATTTCTATTATTGCCCGGGGTTTGTAAGCATCACAGTCCCACAGCTAGTGCCATTGTCCTTGGTGTTTTATTGGAATACGATGATAAAAAACGAAGGGTCTAGTACTTGTAACTAAACCTGGTTTTTCGGACTGAATAGTTTAAACTATTGTTTACGGCCAATTGAATTCTCGTTTGCCGCGACAACTGTGTTACTATAATAAATAAATAAACAATTACTTCTTTTTGAAAAATGTGATTCAAAAGCATGTGGGTAAAATACTGCATCATGGGAAATATGGGCAAATGTTCTCACATAGGATAGACATGGATAGACATTAGCTAGAAACGATCCCGCGCTCACAGGCAGATGATATATTTAGCTTCTGAGATTAAAGTGAGGGAGTCGTCACCCACGCATGCGTCAGGTGGCCATAGCGTGTCATTGTTTACAAACAAGCGTCTACCCAGAGCCTTTGCGTTCTTATAGTAGCGTGGGTTATTATCATCGTTTGGGACTCAATTCGCGCGCGTGCGCAGATGACGACCCTCCCGCTTTAAATGGAAGAATGTGTTATTTGGTCCCAGGCGTAATCATGGTGGAACAGTTTCTGACGAAGCAAATATAGTAATGATTCAGACAATCGACATTCAAATCATTTTAATATTATTTACATTATGTTCACCCCTCCCTCCCTCATGTTTATCACCAAACGTATCGGCATTTATCGCTGGTGTCCTGCTGGACTTACCCATTTTGTATACAGATACTGTGTTGATATGGCGACATTGACTGGATTCCCCCATTGTGAACATGTCCAGCATTGATGTAAATATAAACGTTTGTGAATTGACCACAATGCATGCCGCATATGCTAAAATAAATAAATTGATTTCATTCTATTCAATTCCCACATATTTTTAATGCACGAGAGAGAAAACTTGGCAACCGCGGACGACCTGTGACCTTAAGGCCATACGAAGTCCTGTGATTCTATGTAGCGCTAAACTAAACGCACCATTTGTCTGGTAAAAATATATCTTTTACCGACATAAACCGGCTATAAAAATTGTACTTTTTGTGTCATATTCGTGTTTTCACCAGAATGATCCGTGGATATTGGCACTTTTAAACAATTGAATTAATATTTGTAATGCCATAAAAAAGGAATGTCACATACGAAACGCCATTTTGTGAGACTCTGGGCTGATTAAACAAAACCAAAACCGTAACATAGTACATTGTACTATGACTATCGCGAGGAACTTGTCTGTATACGAACAATTGTCAGGCTGTCCGAATTGTAACATACCTGCGAATGACTGGTAGACTTAACGTTCTTTTACTCGAGACATGTCCGGTTGGCGGGGAAACGCCATTGTATCTATATACTATGTTGTTATGGCAATTACTCGACTGCAAAGAAGACTCAGTGGCTGGTCTTCCCTCGGATAACGTTGCATACAAGTGCGAGGAAAAATCCAGTGTTGCCATTTTCGACACTCGGTCGTCCAGTCAACAAATGCCCATAGGCGTAGCCCGTGAAAATAAAGGCGGATAGTAAACTGCAGATTGTACCAATCGACAACTGTCAGGTCGTAAGATTTGCAATTAAAATATACGGCAGTGCTTGTAAGTAATATAAAAGAAACTGTTCAGTTCTCTTTTAGTTGATGAGGGCGGCGATCCCAGCGTGACAATAGTAGTGATCTGACAATAAGACACACACGTATGTCAATACATGGAGAAGAATCTATAAAAGGGATACTTTATTTTAAAGAAGTGAATTATTACTAATTACCCTCCAATTTATAAAGGCGTTATTAAGGTATTATCCATAAACTGGAGTAACATCTGGAGTGCAGATCTAAGTTTTAAAAACAAAGGCGAAATCTTCAACGCTAATTTAAGCTTAAAAATGTATAATGTTATTTTTATAAATGGTGTATAGAAACACTGTCTAACAATAGTTAGTGTATGAGCGCCACCAAGCGTCGAACCAACACAATTTGATTTGTGAAAACACACATTTCAATATGAGTAGATATTTCAGTTAGTGTTGTATTACAAATAGGAAAAAATACAATTGATATAAAAAATACAAATGTAAACTAAATTCATTTTTTTAATTTCAACGATTTTTAGAGTTACGTTCACCATCTGAACGTTATATTACATTGATATAAAGATGGGATACTTTGGCATATACTGTACGAACCAGTCGGGTTTGTTGAATTATAATCACTATCACATATAATGAGCGACGATCGTTATTTTTATACTCGATGCATTTATGCTTTGTTCTACGTTACACTACAACAAAATGCCGTGAGTTCGCCCTCTGACAACGCACAGCATAGGACCTCACAGGGCAATATTCTAACTACTCAACCAGTCAACCACAGTCCCTCCACAAAAGGGACTGGAGGGACTGTGAGTCAACTCATAATATACAGCCTCGGTGGAATTGTAAAAGTCATTAAATTGTGACACTCGAAAAAGAAAATGACAGCACAATAACATCAAATGTCCCGGGTATACGGTACTAGTAATTAAGACACTATAACCTATTAACCATATATACTTTCTGTTGTGATGATAAATGTTGTACATTACACCAGAACTGTAATTAATTATAGAATCTTGCGACTCCGAAAATTGAAGGCAAATGTTTTTCTAACCCGCATTCTATATGTTAAATGCTGCACCATTTTTAAAGACATTGTAAGTGTATCCCTCACTAAGTCGAGTTTCTCGGTCAGCATTGCTCTGATAACGCCATATAAAACTCACTGCAATGTGAACAAATCAATTATTCTTATCTCTAGTTTCCAACTAAGCAGTAAGTCCGTGCGAAAGTTATCCAGTCAGTTCGTCATCGATAAGTCACGTTTTTGTTTTATTGGATCCCGACACCCGCGAGAGGTCACTGTAAGTATATGATTCGAAAAATCGAAATACCCATGCTGTTAGCCACACAGAATATTATGAGGTATAAATGGCATCGAAAAAAAATATTAAATTTATCTTTGGACAAATCAATTAATAGTAGAATCTACTATGGCCCTCGCCTCAGCCTTCATGAAAATGCCAACCAACTTAAGTATACTCATCCGAGGCTAAATACGATTATTCCGCGTTGAACCATTGTGTTTATTTATTATGTTTTTTGAGTGTGTGTTTTTCTTTGGAATTTGAAAAAGTTCAATTACAAATATGCGTTCACTTGGATGTTGGACTTATTTTATGATATACTATATGGTTGTAATGGTTGTATTTATTTATTTATTTATATAAATGATTGGTTGTTTTCTTCAACTATTTCTGTATCTCCACTGCCGCTATTATCATAGTCATCGCCGTCTACTTCCGGGAAAAACGTGTCTGGGTTTGTTTCACTTCCGATGTCAAAATCAGTGTCGTAGTCAACATCTATTGTATTCTCTGTGTCTTCTTCCTCTTCGTTCTCTTCGTTATCTGATATGTAAACACAGAATTTGTCATTGTACATTTTGTCAAAAGGTAGAATGAGTTTTTGAATGATTTATTTTGTTTTATTCAAAATGGTAGAATAGTTGTTAGTTTAATTCTGCAGATTAAATGGTTTATTATATATTCAAATAAAAGATTGAAGTACTCAAGTTCTTTGAATTGTGAGACCACTTCAGTTAACACGGAAATGGACCACTTGGGACCACTATTTCCAACTTTTTGCCCGGTCTAAGTAATCTAACTGTTGTCGGCATGGATACATGAATCAGTACATAATGGTAATACATGTATAATGGTAAGGAGGGAAAATACACTATTAACGAGGTTTTCTAATTATGTCCGGGAAAAAATTAAAGCAATGAAGATAAACAAGCAGCCTATCGGCTGAGATAGCTCCGCTGTTAGCAATGCACATTTCAATTAAAGAACTGAAGACATCATTAGAAAATGAACAATATGAATAGTATCAAAGCAATCGGACTTACAGTTTTTAACAAGAAGTCGAAAATATCACTTTTTACCAAAAATTACAAAAATATTCACCAAAATTAGAGAATTGAAGATATCATCACGAAATGAACAAATCTGAGAGAGGTCCACATGTAGTACCTATATATGTAGTATCAAAGCAATTGGACTTGCGGTTTTTAACAAGAAGTCGAAAATATCACTTTTTACCAAAAATGACAAAAATAATCACCAAAATTAAAGAATTAAAGATATCATTACAAAATTAACAAATCTGAGAGAGGTCCACATGTAGTACCTATAGATGTAATATCAAAGCAATTGCACTTGCGGTTTTTAACAAGAAGTCGAAAATATCAGTTTTTACCAAAAATGACAAAAATATTCACCAAAATTAGAGAATTAAAGATATCAACATGAAATGAACAAACCTAAGAGAGGTCTACCCAAGGTACATATACACCAAGTATCAAAGCATTTAGGCTTGTAGTTTTCAAGAAGAAGTCGAAAAAGTAAAACATTGACACGGACGTCGGACGACGACGGACGACGACGACGGACAATCACTCATATGATAAGCTCCGCTCGACAAAGTCGACAGCGGAGCTAAAAATAGTTCAACTAGTTCAACAAAATTCCAGAATGTCATATTGATACTAATCATATTGAGAACAGTGCAAAGTTTTCATAATACTTGTAATTGCTTCAAGAATAAAAATAGAATTGATTCCACGAAAGTATAAATGTAAAGTTATAGAGAGTCAACACCCGCAAGCAAAATATACATAAAACGTAACATTGTGATAGAACACTAACGTTATGTGCTACTAAAAATTAGCTTTATCAGATTTTTCTCCTTTTGATAAAAACGAAATTCTTTTCAACGCCCTGAAAACAACTTCGGCCTCTCGTTATGTGAGCAGACCGCTGGCGTACATCAATCATGATCATAGACATATAGCGATGATCGACGCACTGACCAATCAATACATGACGAAACGAGGGTACGTACAAGAGATCGTTCAACCTACACCATGACGTGAATTGTTTAAAGCGCGGTGGTCGTCGCGCAGCGCGTGTTCGAATTTCATGTAAATAAACAATGTATTTTACACGCATTGTATACGTCGCTATGAGTCTCATATCGAACAGGACGCGGCACGGCGACTGTCGCCCTTTAAAATACGTTGTTATCGATGTGCTACTCCAAGTATCGGATTTCAAATAAACATCGTTACAAGTATACGAAGTACTACTGTGCTCAAACTCATATAGCAACACCGTCAATAAAATAATAAATAGTGAAAAACTGTAAGAAGCAACGCAAGAGTGATCATCGGCATGTTCTTGGAATTTGAGTGGTGTTGCTGTAGAGCTAAGGCAATGCGAGGTTGTTCTTTTTAGTGCGCACTCGCTTCCCAAAACAGAATGTTCATGGCTCGCTTAGACATGATTATGTAAACTGGTACACGCTTGTTTACGAGGCCGTCTGTTTTTGTTTTGGAGTGCCCGATTAACCAATATTTATTGTTCAACTCCTTAGCCGCAATATTTTTTTTTCCTTAGAAATGTATGGCAAGAATTTTGTGGTTGAAAAATGCTCTCCTCCCCAAATCCGAGTCCAAACACACCGTAACATGGCTTGTTTGGGGATCGTTGTGCAACGGGCCCACTTACCGATAAAATGCTCATTGACGGAGATAGCTGCCGTTGCCTGGGCAACCCCATAGTCGTTCCGAGCAACGCAAGTATATTGTCCGACGTCTGTCTTACGTAGACCTTGGATTTGTAGCCATCCAGTCAGTTCATGTTTATGCGGTCCACCGCGAGACTGCACCGCCATATGTCTGTCATCACCCGGTAAAACCACGGGGTTTCCTTCTTTTTTCCACTCAATATAAGGTATGGGATGACCCATGACCTCGCAGCTGAGAGTGATATCACCCCCTGTCGAATTAACGATGTCATCTGGCGGGGTCTCGATCCAAGGAGCTGCAGAAAAACAAAAGAAAAATATAAATAAACTAGACTAAACTCATGTTAAATTTACGTGTTTGGTGCAGATATGATCAAAATGGACGCTCTCCGTTCTGTAAAGTGTGCTTGCGCATAAAGAAAAAAACGAGAAACGTTTCGTAACGCAGCAACTATGTTGCCTTGCCGTGCAAATAAACATGGTGGAGTTTGATAACTGTTTCATACTCTCAGAAGTAACATATTTGAGATAGTGAGTGACCTAGGTTAAAACCAGCCCCTGGCAGAAATGTAATAGCAGCCAAAGAGAAGAGATACTACACAAATAAATATCCTACTGTATCCATCAAAAAGTAGGGCACACCATTTTAACAGACAAGTGGTTTTTAAAAAATCTAGTTATACTATATATCATTGTGCGTAATCATTTTAGAGCTGGTAAATATGGAAACTGGTAAAGCATTAGCGTTTCATTCAAATTCAAAAACTTGTTGATTAGCCATGAGTATCCGTGAATTGCTTAAAGCGGGAGGATCGTCACCTGCGCACGCGCGGGAATTGAGTCCCAAGCGACGATAACAACACACGCTAAAAGCGCAAAGGCATATGGGTAGACGCTTGTTTGTAAATAATGAAACGCTATGGCCATCTGACGCACGCGCTGGTGACGACTCTCCCGCTTTAAGCCTAATTTTACAGATTACCTAATCGGTTACCGCAAAACTAAAATAACAACTGGTATTGCTCTATCAGTTAATACATTATTTGACATAAATTTACATATTAAAGTGTGTCCACCGTGTGTGTGTGTGCCATTGCTAAACGGAAACGTAAACACTGTGAAGTAGCCACGTGACAAAAATATACATGTCTGTTAGCATATAGTAGATTTTAGTAGATTCGAAGTTACATTATTTCCCATACTGAACGTTAGTGCGCGAAAGATCTACCATATCAGTAACCAGTGTCGATGATTTGAAGTTAGGTAATTAAATAATTGTTTTCCCCCTCAGACCACATCGATAGATCCGATTTCCAATCCCACAATTACCATTGCTATAGACATACGCTACATTAGTTAAGACGTATTGGTGCATAGAGATAACGTTACATTTTAGTAATAATAATCTTTCCCGCCAATATTCTACCAATTTTTGTGTATTTTTCAATATATTTTTTTGTTAATTTTGGACCAAATGGACATAATTTCATAAAAGCTACAGGTCTTGTAAAAACTGTGAACAATGGGTTTTATTTTGTGATCGTTGACAAAAGTTAAAGCGCGATAGTCGTCGCGCCGCGCATATGCGACATTTGTGTTGATAAACATTGATTTTCCGACAATCCAATGCGCTTTTCTAATGGAAATCACAAGTATAAGGTTTGACCTGGGCGCGACTAATTACCGCATCACGTCCTAGCTGTTTTAGTTGGCCACTGACGTCCCTCTTTGGATCGCGTCTTGTCATATCCGGGTCTTCGTCTAGCCCAAAACTGTGGACTGCTTTTGCCAGCGAAACTAAAATATTCTTTCTATAATTTGCAGTGGACACGCCAAATTTGCAAAGAAAGTCTTTTAGCTTCGGGACTGTGAGCTTTTCAAAAGCATCCATGATCAATTAATAGCGAAAATCAGTTCTAAATGTTGCCGAGTCGCGTGTGTGGTTTACATGTCACGACGCCATTTTGTTCTAAAGCTTGACCTGCCAGCAATCGTTGCTATGGCGTAATCTCACTCTCGCGCGATCCCGCAGTTGGCGGAATATCCATTATTACCGCTCGTGACTCCTTCGATGCCTGCCAATTACCTAAAAAAAATACCTATTTAAAGCTTGGAAACGTCTCAGTTTGTACTCGCTGATCTGCCATTTTTGTTCATATGAGACCCATATATCTCGCGCATGCGCGTTGTGACAACTACCGCCTTTTAACTTTGGCGCTCAAGTGTCAATTCACATTGGGGTACCGCATTTTTCTATACGCATGATCACTAAATGTCACACATCCGGGAACGCACATTATTGTTGTCATGTCCATGAACTGACAAATCTTCGAGAAATTCTTGTTACATTCTAATTAAAATCTTATGTAGGTATAGGCACCATTTTTTCATGTTTTTGTATTGTTAATGAACCTAGATACAATATAAAACAACTTAATAGTGGCAACTAAAATAAACCAATAATTACTTTTAAATCAAAAATAACAATAACAAAGATGGGAATTAAAATAAATTGAAGCCAATACATCAAGTTTTAATCATGGCGGTCACTGATAATGAATTTATCCTTCACGAAAGTATGTAGATGTGTGACATTCAGGGCGTGGGGGTGAAGCTGCATAATTTATTGGGGGAGGCATTAAACAGGCATAAAAGGAGGTCAACGACGGAATCAACAACATTATAACTCAATAACAAAAATCTCCAGAGAAAACAAGGACAATCCAAGAAGTGTTCACATAACAAGCAAATAGAGAGAAGTATCTTATAATCGGACACCAGTACGTTGGTATTTAACTTTAATGGGTGTCACGTGATCGTGACGGGTACTAAGACAAAACATCACTGTCTGCTAGACCAGAAACGAAGGATGATATGTCAAAAAAATGTTACCAAAATAAAAAATTTAATTTTCCAATCATGAAAACATGATTTGACGACTTTTCTTAAAATAAGTCTTTGGAAGTTACGAGTTTGGCGGATGTTTTTCGATTGAATAATTGTTTTCTTTACTGCTCCATTTCACTCATCCATGACGACCACCAGAGATGCAAATAGTCCGTGAAATCCAACCTCCCGGATGTAATAGATAGATATTAAAATACAGCGGCAACAATACACAACACAGGCATCGAACGAACCGGATTGTAATGTAAAACTATTTATTTTCGCCTCAATTTAATTTTACTGTTTCAATATTTTGGCATGTAGACTTAAAACAGTCACGGTTTAAGAATTTTCCAGGGAAACAATGAGTTCGATTGTTATTTTACACGTGGATTTAATTTAGAAAATTTTACTCTTCGTTGGACATAGAGAAAATAAAACTCAGTGAATAATTAATGTATTAAAATTATATGTGAGAATGTGAGTTATGAGTTGAAAAAGAACCGAAGATGGTTATTAAAAAGGGATTATAACATAAAAATGAATTTTCAAAATGTAAATGAATTATATAAATGGTTTTATAAAATTCTATGTTGTGAGCCATATCGGTTGCCGTACTTTATACGTTTTAATTAATATAATTAGTTCGTATACGTAAAATTAATTTTCCAAGTATTCGTTGCGATTAGCAAAAAAAGTTGGCCGGTAGGTAGCAGCAAACATGAATTACTAGTAATTTGTTACGAATTTATTTCCTAGATTACAAAAACAAGCAGCCTTTCGGCTGAGATAGCTCCGCTCTTAGCAATGCACATTTCAATTAAAGAACTGAAGATATCATTAGAAAATGAACAATATGCATAGTATCAATGCAATAAGACTTGCTGTTTCAAAAATATCATTTTCACCAAAAATGATTGTGGTTTTTAACAAGAAGAAAATATCACTTTTTATCAAAAATGACAAAAATATTCACCAAAATTAGATAATAAAAGATATCGTTACAAAATGAACAAATTTGATTGAGAGTGGTCCACATGTAGTACCTATATATGTAATATCAAAGCAATTGGACTTGCGGTTTTTAACAAGAAGTCGAAAATATCAGTTTTTACCAAAAATGACAAAAATATTCACCAAAATTAGAGAATTGACGATATCATTACAAAATGAACAAATCTGAGAGAGGTCCACATGTAGTACCTATATATGTAATATCAAAGCAATTGGACTTGCGGTTTTTAACAAGAAGTCGAAAATATCACTTTTTACCAAAAATGACAAAAATATTCACCAAAATTAGAGAATTGACGATATCATTACAAAATGAACAAATCTGAAAGAGGTCCACATGTAGTACCTATATATGTAATATCAAAGCAATTGGACTTGTGGTTTTTAACAAGAAGTCGAAAATATCACTTTTTACCAAAAATGACAAAAATATTCACCAAAATTAGAGAATTGAAGATATGATCATGAAATGAACAAATCTGAGAGCGGTCTACCCAAGGTACATATACACCAAGTATCAAAGCATTCAGGCTTGTAGTTTTCAAGAAGAAGTCGAAAATGTAAAACATTGACACGGACGACGACGGACAATCACTCATATGATAAGCTCCGCTCGACAAAGTCGAAAAAAACAGTGTGGTCAGGTATCAAAAGTTATAATATATTGATATGCATACCAGGGCCATAATTGAATACATTCCCAAATCTTCATTTCGCACAGTGAAAAGTTGCGTCAGCAGTATACCCCCCCTTTTCAATATTGATTCTATACTTCGATAGTTCGTCAATGGTGTTCTTAGTCCATGTATCCTGTTGTTTGTCGGGATACATCGATCGTGGAGCGAATGCGAGATCGCATTGCAGTTGATAACACAGATGTTCACACAGTGTTTGAGTCCGGTATAATAGAAGTATTCTTTACACCGCGACGAACCGTGCAAACGCTATGAATATAATTCCACTAGACAGGAAGGGTTATGGCGTCTGGCAGATAAAGAGTTAAAAGTCTATAATACATCCATGTTCTGTTGTTTATATACAGAGTTTGGTTATAGGAACAAAGCGTGGTCTGTATAATTTGAATCTGGATGAAAGTCCCGAGTCACAGTCCCTCTAGGGATAGAGGGACTGTGCCCGAGTTTATGATCACAGACGTTCTTCTAGAATTCCAGACTCAACAACATTACATTTCTCAGAATAATCGTCTATTTAGTTTCTAGTCTTTATAGTTAAATTAATTTTAACAGCACTTCCAGAGTAGTTTCTTTATTTATTTTTATTGACGCGGCGTGTCTTGCGTTGTTAGTAACCGTGCAAACACGGTTGAAGTGGTTAGTGAAATTGGAGCAGTGAACTGCCTAATGGGCGCAGTGACGATTTATTTACTGGGTGGGAACTGCACAGCGTGTCAGGGTAGCTGCTTTAATTTCTGGACTTTCTGAGTTACGCGAACAAATCGTTCAGCAAATTTATTGCGTATCTCGGAGTTTGAAACTATACTCCGATCTTTTTACATCGAACTGGTAACTCTCAATCCACTTCGAAATTCTCCTCGTGTACCTTGTTTTGTGCCCATTTATTCATTATTTTTCATCATTGTCTTTTCTGAACAACAGCTGTTAAACTGGGCATACATATAACTGGCCTGATCATCAACTTGACTTTCCCACGATATGTTATAGAGTTCCGGTGGTCGTTTCAAGTTGAAATGCAAAAACTGATTTATCGACACCAGGTTAAAAGTATTGTCTTACATCTAACACGATATGGATTCATTTTGGCGTAAAATGAGTTACCATAGAATCACAAGTCGGGGCAAAGGTCACGAATGACATCACATTAATCTTGCATATGTACGTTCACCCTCTTGGCGTCTCGGATTTTCACGAGATTCAATGTCTGTTAGAGTTTTTGAAATTCATTTTGTGATTCAATCTCTTAATCTCTTCAATCAGCTTATTTTGATGTACCCTCTCAAAGTCCTCAAGTGTCAACCCCTAATTATACGTGCAGTGTTCTCACGTTACGTGTATCCATGAACGGACTATTTATTTTCTGCCCATGATCACGCAGAAGTAAATTATAACAGGTAAAACGGTGACCGTATTACCAGTGCAATAATACGCAATGATTACACTGCATGTGCAAATAGTTACACGTACGGCCAGCTATGGGCGTAATGAAGCAACGCATTGTGTCAGACCGTGTTTTCATTCTCAGTCACTTCAGAGATTTAAATATTTACCCTCCACCGTTCAACTATTGTAAGGCATCAATTGATGCTTGGTAGCGTGTTCAAAGTGAGGGGCATTTGCTGAATACTTGTCATGTGCACTGTTAGTCCTATTTTAACGCTACTTCGTACCAATACAAAGAGGTGTCGAGACAATTTGCAATCGCCAACATGCTCCGCATTGTAAGTTTTCGCTGTATCATTCTCCAAGCATAACGCGATACTAATGGACCATGTCACCCAAATTTGCAACTTGTTAACAGCAATGGTGGACTTTAATATGGTATATGCGTATAAATGGAGCGTTATCGCGGTTTGATAAGTTTTTTTTTTTGTACAACACATATAGATAGTTCGCCACTTGACAGCTCTGTTGCAGATTATATACGTTTTATAAAACAGGGGTCATGTCGATTGTTACAGATACGCGCTTTCTGTCAAGATAAACTAGGTTTACGAGTGTAGTTCTAATTTAATGAGCTTCGATTATCAGCAATATATGTTGTATATAGTTATAGTTGTAACAATATACTTCGGTGATATACGAGAATAAATGGAACATGGGGATACTTTAATGAAAAGCAAATATGATTATATTTTATAACATCGGAAACCATAAACGTAGGCAGGTTTTTCTGTCTCTCGCGGAACTTTTTGAGTTTCCGCCGACTGTAAATCCGAAGTTGACCCATGGAGTCATAGCAGTTGAATTTTACCGTGATTACCTGTTGGACGCATTGGAAGAACCGTTACGTAACATCCGATTAAAGACGGGGTGATTTACTAGTATTTATTTTTACCTCCTTTGGTAGTTTTTCTGACCAAGTTGGTAATTTTAGACGATATGAACGGTGACGATGGTAGAACATACAATATTTTACGACCCCACCCAGTATGGTATGATCATGGAGGCGAAAATCGAAGGAGTGTGGACGCCATGTTTTTATCTCCATGGTCTGATCGACTAGAAAACGTACGCGTGCGCGCTGTGTTACTGATGACAATGGGTACATCCAAGTGGTTGCAAACCATTCTTGGTGTTCCTCACTGAGAAGCAAACAATAAAGTTAAACAGATATAAAAACATAAAACGCCATGGTCCGAGAAAATAGCGCCAATGACCATGGAATCTATTCAATGTCTTATCACATAATTGAGATGGGCTGTCAACATTACAAGAATCGCAGTACATTAATCTTCTGACAAGTTGGAACTCACTGTGTTTACACAGGGCGTGGCCCATCTTCTAATAGACTAGAAGTCACTGTGTTTACATGGAGCTTGGCCCATCTTCTGATAGACTAGAAGTCACTGTGTTTACACAGAGCGTGGCCCACCTTCTGATAGACTAGAACTCACTGTGTTTACACAGGGCGTGGCCCATCTTCTGATAGACTAGAACTTACTGTGTTTACACAGTGCGTGGCCCATCTTCTGATAGACTAGAACTCACTGTGTTTACACAGGGCGTGGCCCATTTTCTGATAGTCTAGAACTTACTGTGTTTACATGGAGCTTGGCCCATCTTCTAATAGACTAGAACTCAATGCGTTTACATAGTGCATGGCCCATCTTCTGATAGACTAGAAGTCACTGTGTTTACACAGAGCGTGGCCCACCTTCTGATAGACTAGAACTCACTGTGTTTACACAGGGCGTGGCCCATCTTCTGATAGACTAGAACTTACTGTGTTTACACAGTGCGTGGCCCATCTTCTGATAGACTAGAACTCACTGTGTTTACACAGGGCGTGGCCCATTTTCTGATAGTCTAGAACTTACTGTGTTTACATGGAGCTTGGCCCATCTTCTAATAGACTAGAACTCAATGCGTTTACATAGTGCATGGCCCATCTTCTGATAGACTAGAACTCACTGAGTTTACACAGAGCGTGGCCCATCTTCTGATAGACTAGAACTAACTGTGTTTACACAGTGCGTGGCCCATCTTATGATAGTCTAGAACTAACTGTTTTTACACAGAGCGTGGCCCATCTTATGATAGTCTAGAACTCGTTGTGTTTACACAGAGCGTGGTCCATCTTATGATAGACTAGAACTCACTGTGTTTACACAGAGCGTGGCCCATCTTCTGATAGACTAGAACTCACTGTGTTTACACAGTGCGTGGCCCATCTTCTGATAGTCTAGAACTAACTGTTTTTACACAGAGCGTGGCCCATCTTATGATAATCTAGAACTCGTTGTGTTTACACAGAGCGTGGTCCATCTTATGATAGACTAGAACTCACTGTGTTTACACAGAGCGTGGCCCATCTTCTGATAGACTAGAACTCACCGTGTTTACACAGAGCGTGCCCATCTTATGATAGTCTAGAAGTAACTGTTTTTACACAGAGCGTGGCCCATCTTCTGATAGACTAGAACTCATCGTGTTTACACAGAGCGTGGTCCATCTTCTGATAGACTAGAACTCACCGTGTTTACACAGAGCGTGCCCATCTTATGATAGTCTAGAAGTAACTGTTTTTTGCACAGAGCGTGGCCCATCTTCTGATAGACTAGAACTCACCGTGTTTACACAGAGCGTGGTCCATCTTATGATAGACTAGAACTCACCGTGTTTACACAGAGCGTGGCCCATTTTCTGATAGACTAGAACTCAATGCGTTTACATAGTGCATGGCCCATTTTCTGATAGACTAGAACTCACTGTGTTTACATGGAGCTAGGCCCATCTTCTGATAGACTAGAACTCACTATTTATTTATTTATTTATTTATTTATTTATTTATTTATTTATTTATTTATTTATTTATTTGTCTGGTTTCCGTTTGTTTATTTAATAAAAACAACAATAAGCCACGGTGGATCTGCTTCATTCATGTGTCAAATAAAACCGATGCATACTGTGACAATAATAATACAAGCAGGAGAATTAACGTTAAAGAATGCTTTCACATCACGGCATGCTGAGTGTGACAGTCAATACTCAAACATATTGCCAAGCTCACCCCCCCCTATACTCTTACATTCCACGCTCCGTATCTAAAGACCACTGAAAGTCTAGTAATTGCCGTCATTCCAGGGGACCGTCGTACTCAACTGTAGTTTATCGTCTTTCAGCATACGTAGTTTGAATTCCTAGCGTTAAGTTGCATTGAAACAACAACACAAATATGCAATGACACTATTTACCGTATAGTGGCAGGATTGTTTTCTTTCTGTGAATCTTAAGCCACGGATGGTGTACATTTCTACTAACTCCTTAAGTTTCTCTCAATTTTGCGGCCAACGTGCATGTTGGTGTTCTATTCCCAAATGAGGAAATCAGCGCGACTTATTGAGGTAAGGGACATTGTGGCATGGGAACGCCAACAATTTAAAGTGTAGATTTCCGAACACATTCCCACGGTTTTGAAATTGCAGTTGTCGTTTATTTGGGGGAGAGACTTATACTGATATAAATTTGACAGCAGGGGTTGTTGGGTTGAGTATGCTAATTGAAATATACGTCATATAAGTGATGGTGTTTATCGGCGTTATATAAGGCAATTGCGTCAAATTTGTAAAAGTCACATATGGTCTAACCATCAATTTGCAGTAACCAAGCTATGACATTACGTCACATATAATCACACACAAAAAAAGATTACAGAATAAATATTATAACATTTACTTTCCCTTCTCACTCGCTTTCCTTTTGGCCATTTACGCAAATTATAAACTATTTCCTCTACACTCGCGGTACAATATCCAACTCCAATACGAGAAATACGATATCACTTATATAACATATACTAGAATTTGGTTACGTCTTCCAGCAATTTGTTAGCCTCTCTGTGGGCCGGAGACAGTGTTTATTTTCAAACGCTATACTCTGTAAATTCAGACTATGTCGCCGGAATCGGTGAGCTGGTATCACTTTTTTTACAGAAAGATCATTGAGGTCAGTTATCCCGTGGACAAATAACGTATTAAGCACCAATTTACCAACGTGAATGGAGTCCCGGAGGCAACAAGTTATCCAAATGTCTTCAGGCAGGCAGTTGTTATCAGTATGATATACTAGTGGTTACTATGCAGCATATATCGCGCACTTGATGAGAATGCGATGAAATCTGTTATCTCTTACACTAAGCTGAATAAGCCAGTGAGTGTTGTCATAGGCTTATTAGATTAAATAACTAATAAATAAACATATCCCGCGCAAAGATTTATTCTAATTCCATAAGTGTTTCGTTTTGTTCGAGACTTTTCAGTTTGTCGTCGCCCTTTCGCAGTTTTCAATGACTCGAGAAATCCCTTACAAGGAAATTGTATCAAAGGCAAAAGAAATAACTACGCCGTCACGAGAGGGGGTCAAGTGTTCGATTCTGTGTATGTAAACAAACTTGCGACAACACAGGGGGTTGAATGTGAACAGTCACGGCCAAAGTGGTGTAATTTGTGTAGTATTGTATTACACACTAAACCGTCTATCTCACGCTGATGCCAGTTTACCAGATCGTAAACATTACGACAAAGCCATGCTTAAATACGAATCATATAAAGTATATAAAATAGTCAAGTTCACAAAGAATTTGGAAATCTACTCACCGCTAGTGCAGGGTCCTTTGCTTTTCACTGTAATCTGTTTCCCGTATCGGTAACCGTCCGCTACCATCTGGCACACGTTGTCGTACGTTTTGTCGTTCGTCCCACAGACCATATCGTCATACTTGCAATAACAAACCGTTTCTATCCCGTACTCAGGTTTAGAATTGTGGTGAAGTTTGCATACAAGGTTCTTGCCACATTTACCGTATTTGTATTTGCTCGGATCATGCTTTATCACTACGTCCGCGTCACATCGCATACCTTCCCGGTTGCCACAAATATCACAGCACCCACAGCGATCTTTCATCGTGCCGGCGACACAGCCCCACGGTCTGCGACATTCGGACTGTTTGCAAGGGCCGCATGTCTCCTGGGCAAACGCAATCGCTGCGCAACTCAGTATCAAGAGTAGCGATTTCATCTTTCTGTGTAAACAACCACTAACTTGTACTCGAAGAGAAAAATAAACTAGACGATGAAAACAACTACAGCGAAACTACAGAAGCGAATCTAAGAAAAGACGTATTTCACAAGCCTTTCAGCTACTTACATACACTCCTCGGTTACTAATAGTCGTGTATTGAGTCCTCGAAGAGTGTCTAGAAACGACGTCTGACTTTCAAGCAATGTAATGAATACTCCCAGTTACGCTCGCAACATTCCCTCCCTGAGGACTGGCGTTCTTGTGTACTTCACACGTGCAATTAGCATCGAGTGCAATGCGCACTTCCCATTACGCAGCAAAATTTGGTTTCTCCCTGGGTGGAAGCTTCTGCGCAGTTTCCGGGACCAATAAGAGCGGCGCGACCGTCTACTTCCGAGGGCTATGACAACTAACAAATACGAAGACAATGAGAGAGTCTGATAAACTTCCTCGGTAATAAGAAGCACCAAAAATCGCCTACCCCATAGGAAGACAGGCCTTGGGGTTCACGGGTTTGCATTAATCATGCGTTAATTTAGTTGCGATCACTCGCGACCTTTAACTCGTTCACGTGTGAGGGTGTCAATATGTGCAGGCTTCAAATCTCCAAGTGCACGTGACCCTTATGTAATAGTTTTAAAAAGTTCTTAGGATAGTTCTATCCCTGGGATAGTTTAAAATTACAACAAAAGAGATGTTGATATGAAATGAGATGGGCCACTTAGTTCCTTGGTCATGGCGTGGGTGTATACAGTGTAGCATGGAACTGGGTTTATAGTTCCATGAGTGTAGTAATAGTAGTAGTAGTAGTAGTAGTAACACTACGTACACGTGTTCATGTAACGTGAAGGCAAAACAACCGCCATACTTTTTGTTTTTGTATCTGTCAATTATTTTTTTTTACAGGAATGCAGTTAATACAATAGAATGGGTGACAGATTATCGCTTTGAAACAATACATTAGTAACGCTTAGCACCATGCAAGGTCCCTTTCCAGGACAATGATATTGTACAACATGTTAGAGAATGGTATGCTAACATTATGCAATTGATTATTATACTGTATTTATGATTGTCTTCATTTTCATCGTGATTATCACTATGGCGCTGTACACTTCTTATTTATTAGACATTTTTTTTTAAAAAGACATCCGAAGGTGCTAATTATCCACGTAATCGCATTATAGGATGTCGTCCAAGCAAATACCACGAAATCGAAACGATCATTGAACCGAAAGAATTATTGTTCTTTCGGTTCAATGATCGTTTCGATTTCGATTTAGCGCGTTCTCGCCCCCCATTTCATCTTCAGACTAGAACAATGTACATTTCTAGGAGCAAGCAGTGACGGGAGATTGTATTGTCATAGGAAAAATAAAGCCCAGAAATGCGATTGTGTAAATGTGAATTTTGAAAGCAGTACATGCGACTAATAAAGCTAGATATTGATGATTGTGCATCAATATGACAGCAAAGCTGCATCGTGATATACTAGTATACACTTTTACTGAAACCGTTATCTTACGACATATGGTTGTAATACTATACAACCCTCGGGTAACAATTAATAATTAATGGTGTCCATGTCATAATACACTGTCAACCTTCGTGTGAGTGTTTATTTTAAAAGCAACTTGAGTGCATACTTAGTTGCGGTGTTAATACAATATTAATGAGTGTCCACTGATGTCTGTCATAAACAACTCAAACCTTATCACATGGTAGTACAATTATAAGTAATATGTCTGATAATTACACAAGTGTGCCACGGATGTTTACAACTCTACCACCTAGAATCATAAACTCCATACGAGAATGTATTATATATTTGCGCCACCAAGCAAAGTTTTAACAAGTTCGTTTGTTTTTTTCTTGATACGTTACGGCAGACCAAACTTAGCTCCCTGCTACAACTAACAGAATGAGAAAGATAACACGTCATGGTGTTAATGTGGACATGGAAATGGAATATTTTCAAGTCCATAGTTTTAAAGTGGTTACACCTTGGACTTTTTGAAAAGCACTTAGCTATGGGAACCCCTTATTAGTCTGACCTCGAGGTCTGACAAAGCCATACCTGCATATTGCAGCATCGGAATTTTTCGAACAATAGATGGCGTATCTATTAGTACTCAATTTAAACACAGACCCTACCGTGGAGGGTCTCTTTTGTTGGCCCCTGGTTAAAACGACAAGGAAAGGTTGCACAATTGTAACTTTTAAGGCATGGGAATGGTGATGTCACGTTATTTTGTGTCAACTTCTATTGTTCAATTGCGCGGTAAACAATAATAGCAATTCACTCTGTAAAATGCCATCGGGAAATGTAAACAATTATTTTCAAATCCAAAAGTATACTTTTCGAATGGACACAATTGCAGACCGACTTTTCTTGATTGTATATGCCTGCCTTTTGTAGCATTGAGGGCGCACTGTAACAAATCGTGAAGTTCTATATACTGAGATGTGCTAGAATTTCAATGCTGCAGCTGGGGTTGTCGGGAGTGTTTTGAGTTTAATAAGTCGTATTCGCATGATAAAACACTTCCAATATAAACTGTTTACGTCATATGAACACCAGTCAGTAGCCGAATGGAACACATTGTAAGACTCATCGACGTTAAACGTGACCCATAACCTTTGGTTTTAAATTGATCATTTTGACAATTACACAAATACTTCTTTTGAGATGAACATTCTTGTGAAGAAAGTATTTCACCTGCGTATGTTGCTATAGCAACTGTGTCGTTGTTGATTGATTCATCACTGCGTCACTACTCCTACCTGAAAAGGCTACTTCCGACATGCTTTCGATTACACAATTTTAAGTGGTATGAAGTAAATAAGTCATTTATATTGGTTGGTAATCTATTCATTGTGTATTTTATTTCTAACTAACTAATTGCAAATTGGTTTTAAATTGAACAGAATAACTCCCGTTTTTTTAATCTGAACGTTTCAATCAGTACAAATCACATCATCACATCTAATGCAATCAAAAAAGAATAATCGTATAATGACGATTAGTAGATCACGGGGCCGAAACATAGAGGACAGATTCTTTCAGTTTAGGTGATTTAGAGTATTTTTTTCCAGTTTATTCCAAGTGGTTGTGTATCGACTTAATGGCCTTAAATGTGGGGGTCTGTGGGATGTTATTGTTTATTTAGGTTGAAATAAATTAAACCGTGTCTTTGCAAGACGTGTAACTCGTGCGAATATTAGGAATCATGGGATTCGACGACCCTAATGGCATTTCAGCTATCGTGGGCGGCGTCGAATGATGGCATCTAAAAGGCGCCGAGCGCGAAAATTCTCAAGGGTTTGCAGCACTGTGTAAAAGGAACTAGTCGGTAGAAATGCCGCGGTCATTGTTACACACTGATTAGTATACACTAATGTAGAAACCGACACTCAGCAATACACTCATTTTTGTAGCTCTAAAATCTAATAATATTGTTCAATATAACAAAAACTCAGTGAAATCGAATAGATATACAGTGTGGACGGGTTCCATTGAATGGTTTCGAACTGCCTTTCGCTTTGTAATGGCGAAACGACAAAATACACCGGCAGTTAGACGTTGTAAAATAAAGCCGCATAGGAGACGAGTGTGACATATATATTAGCACAGCAGCAATGGTGGGTCATAAATACTAGCACTATGACTCAATGGCAAATAAATAAGTGACAAACAATAAATCTAATTTGCTTTTTTGACCACGTATTTCTACTTTAGTGACGTTATCAGCTATTCCTATCGCGGGGTACATTGCAACTGTATCAAAGGTGTTAAGGTGGTAATTCACCCCAGAGCTACGTGGCTGGTTATTGCTCTGCCTCAGTGTATACGTTGACACCACTATTGTCATCGATCGACCGAATCGTTATGACACCATCCAAGTTCTTCAATTGTACATGCATTATGTAATACACACAGAAACGGACCAAGATGATATTTGAAAGTAAACAAGTTTCAAAAATGTTATTTACGACTTTCAGAAATATAACCATTGACAGTGATAAAACACGTTATTGTGCTTGATATTTTCACACAGTCACACTTTGTCATTTTAACGAATGTTGTCAATGCCTGGACAGAATCTTAATTTAGCTAAAGTAACAACAGTCTCATTGTGAGAATATATTTTTCGTAGAATTAGATACATCATGAATTAGCGAAATTACATGTTATAACTGAAATGCCTGTATACCTAAGCACGTTGAGAAGTTGAATGTTTTATAGGTAACGTAGTGAGAAAGAACTCGATTGCTCAAGCTGCGTAAGAACTAACAGAAGAAGGTGGCGGTAAACAGACCGTGAACGCACATAGTACTCGCCGAAAATCAATACATTTTGAAGTGAATAACTCAATTGCTTCTCAGACTTCAAATCTGGGTTATCCATAGTTCATATTCTCGAAATGCGTCAGACAGTCAGGCAAGGGCAAGGGACAATGTTCGGTGAATTCATGATGTAACTAACACTGACAACTCATTAGTTTTTGATCAATACTGTAAATTTGATAAATTTAATTTGAGTTCCTAGCAAATGAAACCTTATACCGTACATTCAGTAGGATACGGTCAAAGGAAATTTCATTTGTGTAACTTAGACGGTACATAATTATGTAGAATCGATTCAGTCTTCTTTTCCGTTCCATTATTTCGCACAGGGTACATACAGTGTGTATTAGAATAAATAAGCCCTTAGAAATAATATACCAATAAATAAACCGTTCGAGAGCGAACAACGATATCACATTTGTATTTGCCAGTGTGTACTGCACCACGTGCATGTCAAATAAATTATTCGTGGACAAAATAATTCCATGCTGCTGGAAAGTACTGTTAAGTACATCTTGATTAAACACGCAAGTTAAAACGGAAGTGTCGTCACCTGCGCACGCACGGGAATTGAGTCCCAATCGATGATAACAACACACGCTAGGAACGCAAAGGCTCATGGCGAGACGCTTGTCTGTAAACAATGACACGCCATGGCCACCTGACGCATGCGTAGGTAACGACTCCCCAGCTTTAAAGGTAATTGTGTCTAAAAAATACGGTATTCACAGGAAACCGAATTCCGTGCCAACTCTAAGTTTTCGGTATTTTATGCTCTGTTTACGTCTTTCTCGATCGCACGTGAATGTCCATTCAGATACAACGACCGCCCTAATTAGCTAATTATTAATTGGAATGCCTCGTCCAATTTATTCTACATTACAATCGCCAGATATTCATTTCGATACATGAAGTAAATTTAATTGTACGTATTTTGATGATTCTTTCTTCGATAATAACGCATATATATTTTGATATATATATATGACAAGAACACCGTCTTGGAATTAGAGCAGATCACAAATTGATTATATACCATTCCGTGGACAAGTCAAATCAAGTAGTAGGCCATCAATTCAAAATATAAAGGCGAATAAAGCGACTGAGAGATATTTCGCTTACCTTCAATGTGTCAGAATTTTTAAATTTATCGAATGTAAGTATGTTGATGCATCACCGTGTTTCATAACGACCGCGTACTTTATATATATCAATTGGGTGGTCATGATCTGACACACGTTTTAACAATAACAACTCTGGAAATTGGTTTGTTCTATGTAATTTTGGCAAATAAAAAACTCTTAGATTTATTATTACTGATTCCTGATATCAAGTTTGTACAGCAGGTTAGAGTTGACAACATACAATTAATTACATGTACAAAACAAGCACACTGTCAGATTTGGTAACGATAACACCTTTCGAGTTGAATCTTGTGCACAGGTGGTTGTTAGAATCTTACCAACCACTGGCAGGTGTAGTTGTCTTCTTCGTGATCCCCTGGGTGTATAGAACGCGTTTTTCGGAGATTATAGTGTTGTTTCCACTTAATTAGAAGTCGAAATATACGGTTGATTTTAATTTATTTGAAAACTGAAAACGACTGCTGAAATCCATTTGACCAATCGTAGTGATTATGACGTTTACTGAGGTCATACAAGAACAATCATATAACCAATCACAGCTTCTCGTTTCGATTTAAGAATGCATATATATTCACAACTGTTTATACAGTGGAGGTACGACAATAATATAAACATTGTGATCTACGCAACACTCGATGCTGTTGTTGTGCATTATATTGTTAGAGTGGCAAATACATGTATCTCATTCGCATGGGACCCACGTTTGGCCCATGCGCTGTGCGACGACCACATCTTTTAATAGCTGTCATAAACAATGCATGCAAGTACTTCTCTTTGCACATTGGAACAGGTCAGGGCTGTGCTGACAGTCGGGGTCAGAACACACAACGATCCGTATGGTGACGTCATTTACAACTGAGTGAAATATACAACCCCTCGCATTAAATGATTACGCCATTATGCGTAGACAGGGAGTATGAATAAGACACACTTGTCATTAAGTGTAGCGGAAAGATTATATGACATTTGGAAGATCTTACGTATTTGAACAAAAACTGAAACGTATACTAGTAAATAAAAATGCCAATATTTTTACTGACATTTAATTTTACCATTTTATGTTTTTTTTTTAATTCCTTCATACTCACAATTGTTTAATAAATTTGATATTGTAGAATCACTCATGAGGTATCCTCTATGTATTTTATATATTTATCGAAATTAAAAACAAATACATTTTGAATCGTCAAATAAAACTGCATACTTATAGAAAAATATACATTTTATAAGATTGATCTATGAACAGCGTTGCCAGGGAGAGTAACCAGAATAATGGTTATAATGTTTTACATTTTGCTACTGCTGTAGATAGGTTGATGTGCCAACACTTGAGACGAAGTATATATACAACGCAGAATTGTATAGGTCGAAAAAAAATGTCTACATAAAATCTGTTCTATGATTGTTCTGACTGCTATGTGTTTGGGTTGGGTAGCAAATCAGGCACACTCTTGTAAGTAACTTTGCTTTCAACGCCAAACCTGTCACGGTGTCAGCTGCTGAATCTAGGGCAATGCACAGATAATGGCGGTCTATTATTCTGTCTATTTCTCAACACCTGTTCCTCAAACACTTCAGTAACTGAATCAAACACCACGAATACAATGTATCGGGTCATCGAATGGGTCAGTTCGTGTGACTTACATTTATATTCATTAATAAGGAAAGTAAAACGACGTTTATTCTTTATCAGTGTAGCACATTGGCATGTTGAAGCAGGGTTATAGTTATTGACAACTACAAAGTAGATGGCATACTAAAAACAATACATGTACTATTAACTTCTATTGCATCAAGTAACCAACATTACTGATCTCGCGAGATTTGACTATATAATGCTAGTAAATGCGAACCAAACAGTTATACTCAAAATATCAGAGGAGATTTTCACCGAAGTTATACGTATTTAGTTTACAAGTCTGTTAAACACGCAAACTTATCATGATGTGACCACTTTATGAGTTGAGAATATGCTACGGAAAACTCAGAATAACATTGTGACCCAGTTTGAATACTAACTTTTATACTACATGTAATCAATTTAATTTTAATCAAATCACTTGATCTACATTTTGGATTTGATTTATAACGTAAAAGTTGGCCAATTCTCCCATTCTCTCGGTGTAAGTAAAGATAATGTCGGCGGAATAACCGACCACGGGGACATGTGCGATAGACATGATTCACATGTTGCGCATGAGAACAACCACCTGTCGTTGGTACTGCATGTCATTACAGTGCCTCCTTGCGGGACTATGATGTCATCGCCGCAACTCGCACCCACACATCGCCATCCATCCACAGGGCCAATGATGCTAGAACACATGTTCTATTTAACTATCCCAGCGGCTTTATGTTCAAATACAAGCAGATTCTAGTCCTGAACTTTGATTGTACATGCAATGAAAGCTGAACTTTCGTTTTGCTTTATTGACGGGATTTTTTACTATTCAGTCTTTTGAGCGAAATGAGTCCGAAAACGAGTTCAACTTTACACTAGCACTCCCATTACCAAGTCACACAAAATTATCCCCACCGTTCACGGTCAAATTACTTGAAAGTAGTTCATCAATAATTCTCATGATAACCACTTGTTGATTAGTGTAAATTTAATACTGTGTTATTTAATTTCACCTATTTCATATTATTGACCCATTTCTATGGTAATAGTATATGCGAAGTTTGGTTTGTATTTTAATTACGCATTTACGTTCCTAGACTAACAGTAACCATGGCAATCGAACAACACAACTACAAAATATATGTGTACGCTTGAGAGAAATATACATGATTTACTAAAAAAAAACAAATTTACTCAGTGGACTGAGAAACTATTTTAGTCCACTACAAATCATTACATACCAGTGAATGTACATACACTTAGGTGTATGTAAATATGGGAATAGTGGTTGTCATGGCGATGAAGTGGAACCGACGTGACTAAAGTGTGTTCCCAGGTGAAAGTAGTATAATTGTTGATTCAGACGTATTGTTGTAACCAGTTAATTAATTTTAACATACCAAGTTCAGCGCCGACGGCAATGACGTTCGAGAAAGTACAACGTTGTTCCCGTAACGATAACATGTATTCGTGTCTAATGATGTCCCGTGTCAGCAGTGAAATCGTGTTTTTTCTCGTTTGTTCAACATGTATCGTTGTTCTCTGTTTTGCCGTCGTGCACCGATAGTAACAAATCGCCTTTCCGCGACTACTAGATTCTTTATCTCGTAAACTTTGATGCTAAATTATTAGTTTTTACATGTTGCGAAATCTTGAAATTTTGTTCTATCGCATGGGATAAAAAAATCAAAAAGTGGTAACCACATTCAAGAAAAACAAAACGTACGGATTAGACATAGCGAAAAAAATGTACTCGTCACACTTTTACATCTACCCCATGATTTCAATTGCTTAACCCCTGACTACACCAGTTAGTACTTTGGCGTTCACACGAATAATCAATAGACAAGTAGAGTGAACAGCTTTGTCACTCGGCAGAGTCGATGACATCGCCGATTTACGATCAATCAAGACTGCTTGTAACTCTATATCAAGTCAACAATGGGGGGGGGGGGTTATGACAGAATGTCGATTTCCATCATCTGCGTTGGTGTACGTCATTATGTTTGTATTCGTCAATTTCATGTATCATATTGTCGCAACCAGAGACGTAAGAAAGACCCGTTGGATATCTATAAAAATATATTTGTGGCAAAACTGAGTCGATATCATAAAGTAGCGTTATTCTCATATGGGCAGTCCTGCGATCGTCAGTGATTTATGTGTGCAGCCATGAAATTGTTTGCGGGTCGTGACTATATGAGGTCTACTCACAGTGACGGTGAGATCTAAGCTGGGGTTATGTAGAAAAAAAAATCATATATTGGCGCATTTGTTTCCAATTCCGCGGAATTCTTTGGCAACCCCATGCATGTCATGCCCGATTAGTTCGGCGTGAGTTCAAGGTTTATCACTTATTTTTTTAAAAAATGAATCGGTCTAGACACGTAAAAATTGCACGACATTGCAATAAAAACTGGCTACACCGCGGAATGGCGATAAAACTATAGGACACCAATGACTAGCTTTGGAACCACCATTCAGTGGGCGGATACCGGATAGTTTAAATTGCCTAACACTACAATACATTGTATTTAACAAAATGATGGTCTATGTCGTTTCTCACGCTGTTAAATCACATCTAAATATCGTGGATTTCGATTGGAACGAGTCGGTGACATTAATTCATCTTGTCGCACGGGGTAATTAAAGTTTAATATCGTTAACGTGCCAGCAAGAATTACTGCGAATCGTGTTTGTTGTAAACAATGTTTGTTTCGATAGCGAAAACAAACATGGTCTCACAAAAGTAAATCCGTTTATTTTAAAATTTCAGAGGCTCGAATGGTCGACATACAAACACGCTACGTGAATAACTGTGTTTTTACTCGTGCATGCTGAATACTTCCTACTAGTATCTAGTATGCATCAACACAAGTCTAACCATTTATTATACATATCCAGTATCATATTGAAAGCGACATGGTTGTTGCGGCGCGTCGTATTCAATATGGGACCCATACGACGTTTACAACGCGTGTAAAATACATTGTATTTCCCATCGAACGCGCGCCGTGGCGTATGCACAAGTCAACAAGCCGCACTGCGCGATTACATTGGCGTACCAACCACGCTGCGCGACGACGTATGCACATGTGATGTACACATGGCGCTTTAAAGATATATTGCCGATAACATTTAGTTGAAAACCTTTGGACAAAAATCAAATCAAATGAAATCGCGAGTTATACTGACCAAAAGCTTAAGGGATGCGATATTTGTCGATTTAGTTATTATTTGTCTTTACCATGGAACTATACACCTGGTTTATAGTTCCATGTCTTTACTAACAATAAATCATGTCACGCATTGCTGTTCGGCAGGTGAGGGGCTTCATATTTTACACATCTGTAATTGGCGTATTGAATATTGCACACGTTGAAAAAGCAGTGGTCACATTCTCACGTATACCTGTCTTCTCACACGGGCACATAACGAGTTAGGGGAAGTAAACGAATGTAAACACCGTGTACAATACACCGTCTACTCTATGATAGTTAATTTTGTTTACCGCATTCAGTGTTGTCTGGGCGTTTAAACTTAATAAAAAAAACGATTACCCGCAATTTTATATACTAGTATTAGTAGACCAAACCATGTATCACCCATCAAATATAATTGATTATCAATCATTGAGTATCAATCAATCGTGTGTTGTTGACAGCGACGCTACCTCGTGACAACCGAGACCCTGATGACAACATATGTCCCCATTTGCACTTATAATAGTCGCATGGCTTTACCCACAGACTTTTTACCTCTGGGGTCTGTGGTCAAACCGATATGATCAACAGATTCGGCACACATTGTCAACACGGTCTTTGCAGGTGATGCCAAGCGGAACGTTGCGGGCGATGGCTAGGTACACAAATACCGACACGATTGCCAAAATTGGACAAAGATGTAGAATCCATACTCTACACAACACAACACGCATATATCGAAGCCCAGGCAATGCGACATATACGTACAGTTGCCGATATAATAACAATCGTCAGTTGTTTTGACAGATATACACATTTTGTTTTGCCAAGGTCGCACACGCCGGTTTTCCCCTGCATACGCAATTGTGTGTTCATACACTTCAGATTGAAATATGTTAGCTTACGATGGCCGCAACACACTGGGCATCTCCTTCTATATAGATTGATCACAGCGATCAATAAATAAACCTTGTATTCGGGATCATTCGATGAAAAGTTCAACAAATAATTGAAGACAATAATACACACTTACTGCACTCTCATCGACTAATCCCTTTCACACACACACAGACACATTCTCGCAGTCGAGGAATCGATAACAAGGTGTTGATACTCACGCGACTTTCAGCATGTGATCCACTAGATCGCCTTGACGCAGCATTCCTTTTCTTTTCTCGGCCATTGTCAGCATGTATTATTATAAATCATCAGTGTGAGTCGTACCGACGCTATTAAGATGCTACATTTAAGGTACCAGCGACTCCAGGGCAGTCAAATGCATTCTCAGCTGAATACTAGCAAATATACAACAGCTCGATAAGAGAAAAGAATAGATGGGTTGAATTTCCACAATGGTTTCTGACAATAGATGAGTATATCCTACGGCAATGTAACAACGTGATTAGTAAAAGTCCTTCAAATTACACAATAATAATGCCAACAATCCGTGCCTTTGAACGCAGAACAGAAAGTACAGCGCCGAGTTCAAGTTTGCAATCATTCGCAGCTTTCACACCAAGGTGAACCGATTCCATACGCTCCGATGCGTCACCACTGGGAGAATGTCCGCGTAATGAAGACACGAGTTATTTCGGCTGTCTCATAGCAATGTACAGCAATGGTAACTTATTTTGGAAAGGGTCCTTAACTTGTTGACATTGTAGGGCTACCTGTCTATTTACATGGAAATTAGACCACCTAACTCACTACACGAAGCGTCGTGGCCGCACGCATTGCCATGACAACTATAAACGCAACGTATAGGGTTGAGTGAGCATTGAGGTAATCTTTGATTTTTCTTTCAATAGAAGCCACGCATGATTACAGATAACGCGAGAATTCCAATCTTAACGCACACTCTTCAATCTTGACGTCATTTCAGTGAGTCACATGACACCGAAAAGCGCAAACACATATATAACATTTGCGGAGGCTACTCAAGTACCCGTAAACAGGTGGTCGTTATATAAATACCGCGACGCAGGCTGAGTACACGTTAGAATTATGTACTGCCTTCTCCAGGGATAGCGTCAACCCCGCGATGACATTATTAAATACAGTAGGTGGGGTCGAGTACTTCAGTATGTTAAATTGTTTATAGCAACTCCATTTGTTACCAGAGTTTATGGCACACCTTCAAGCCAAAAGTCAACACGGTCGTGCCCCAGCTCAATATAAAGATGTAACGTCCAATGAATTTTCAGAGACACCTCATATTTCAATTCAGATATGCCATGTTAGACATTCAACTTGTGCATTCCTCAATTACATCTAACAGCGTCAGCAGCAACGCCGGTAACCAATTAAATACACCACCATAACCAGACTTTGCACGTAAACGTGAATGTATTGAGGTACTATGCAATCAATATAGAAACCAGGTTTTTACGGTAATAAACTTGAAGTTGAATTCATACAGACGTATACATTAAAACGCAAGTATTGTGGCGTTGACTGCCGTTAAATGCCAATATGATGAACGTTGTGCGTTTATGACTGCCCATGTTGGCAAGCGACCAACAACCACGATGGATGTATCTCTACTGATCACTGTTCAGTCCTGTGCAACTCACAATATATTCCCCTGGGTTGTCACCTCTGGCTTGGACGATTCCATTTTACCACTGTTATGTCAGTGCGTAAAACCATAGTTACGATTATCAAGAGATCCCCAAGTACCAGACAAATTACCTGTTCCGGATCAGTTTTAATCAATATATCAGTTGGGTGAATATGGCACTGGCATGTTATGCTTGCCACGGTTTACTTCGTGCAACCACCACATCACGCCACTGACAGGCAACATACGGAATGGCGCCACACATACAATAACAACAAATAAAAATAATCCATCCGCACTCTCCATACTTAATTCCAATAATATATCATATTCTACTCTAATAAATATATTTGTGTTTTTCTAACAATACGAGCAGAATCATCATTTACTGAATCATCAAGTTTCGACTGTTAGTATTTTATAACATTGTAACCACGTTTCTAAATTAACCCTTTCGACATTTCCCCTCAATGCCTCAAAATGTTCATTTCCACGTCGTTACGTTGTTTGTCTGTTTGCGTTGGTACAAACATAACATGATTGCAATTTGTCACAGCACTTGTACTTAACCTGGACACAGAATCTTACGTAGTACCATTATTTCAATTCACATGTTTGCTTAGACATTTGTGTATAATGCACGCCAATAGAAACGTTGGACACAATATTTTCCATCCACTAACATACAACGTGAACGTCTCACGATTTAATTATGACCGATTTGAACTGATTAAAACACATTTGTATAGTATACGTGCGTTTATTGGGAGAACAAAACTCCCTGGATCCAGGACAAACATGACATTGAGATTTGAGTTTTTCCCGACCCTATCCCTGTATTAAAAATATGCTGTTTATTTTGCGTGAAAATATGAGGGCCACCGCACTTGGATTGTTACGTCATAAAGTAGCTCAAACAGACTTGTGTATTAGTAATAAATTCCATCTTTTATTAACATAGTGCCGAAAACTAACCGACCGTAGAGGGCGGCCGTGTACCCTTTTACAAAACTTTCTCGGTGACAATTACTATATTGTGTTCAAAATATATGGTAGAATACACACCTTCAGATAACAGAATTCACACGACGAAAACAAAACAAAAAACACACACACACACAAAAAAAAAAAAAAAAAAAAAAAAAAAACGAAGAGCACCACCTGATCAGTGTTTTGTTTTTAAACAACAGCTCGTAATTTTTCACTGACATTTAATTTCATTATTTTAATGTTTTGAGTAATTCACAGGGTTTTATGTACACGGATTTGCTATGGAAACAATGAGTTCCATTGTTGATTTACGTCTTCATGCGTAAATAATATTTACTTAGCAGCGAAAATAGTTAAATTAAAACCCATTGAATATTTAATGTATTTACAGTAACAGCTGATTTGAAATACAATAACAAAAATACAAAATTTGAGTATCCTCGGGGTGGACATACGGGCATTTTCTACCGCCTGGCAACCCTCGCGGTGAAAACAAAGACCCAAAACTCGCAGAAAACGGTACTTCGCGATGGTTGTTGAGAATCCCCTGAACAGTGTAACAAGATTAGCCCTACGTGTGTAACATATATGAATTTGGTTGTTCAGGATTACTTCAAAGTTGAGTTGGTGTTGTTTTCTCGAATTTTCACCGGCTCGACCGGCGTTCCACAGCAGCGCGAAAAGAGCCCATAAAAATACGTGGTAAAGTTGTGCGCGTCTTAGCAACGTAGAACGTCCGTGACGTAGCTCCGTCCCCGAGGATACATAGACAGACTGAAACGATACGTGCTTCAAGTTATTATTTCTACTACAGCAAAAACATATTTGGAACACTAGAGGGCGCTGGAGTTTACTTGGGCCAGTCATTTGACCATTGTACGTAACTTGGGGAACTAGCTCAGATGGTAGAGCGCTCGCTTAGCATGTGAGAGGTACCGGGATCGATGCCCGGGTTCTCCATTAGTTTTTGGACGTTGGCTTTTTACTTACAATTATAAATTTGTATTACATGTTTGTTTACAGATGCTGAGAAATTTCTATTATTTTTTGAATATATATATACGTTTTTATACTTTTTTAAGCATCTGAGTATTATTACATATACCTTCGGCTGTGCTTTTGCCAGCATACACTATTTTTTGTTTATTTTAGACAAGAAGACCAATCGATTAGATTTCGATAGAGATGATGGTTGCCATGGAAACAACAATTACTAACTTTTCATGTATAACACAAAAAGTTATGAATGGATTCTCATGGAATTTTCAAGAGCTGGTGCATTTGAAAAAAAGCTACTAAAGACGTGGACCTAGTTGTCAGGGAATTAGCAATTTCGGGAATGATTAATCCTTTATAAATCAGAAATTAAAGGGCGGTGGTCGTCGCGTCAAGTTCGATATGGGACTAATAGCACCCCTGCGCAGTCTTAAGCGACAATAACAACGCTAGCTGTGGAATCATAGCCCTTTGTTGCCGACCGCATTATTTACGTGACTGACTCTGGCCGGCCCATATGTTCGACATACAACAACAAAATTAAAAAGAATACGTCCAAATGAAATTTTTAGGGCGAAATTCGATTGTAGGTCGCCCTAAAGAGCTTGCTTAAAAACGCAAAGGCTTATGGGTAGATTTTGTTTGTAAACAACGACACGCTATGGCCTGCCGCATGCGCTGGTGACGACTCCCCGCTTTAAATATTCACCCAAAGGCTTCCGTTGTCACCGTATGAGGACGCTGTCACCTTTAACATCCGCGAAAACGGTCGACGATAAACGTGGAGATGAGATTATTCAGTTCAGAGCCGACGATGTGAAACCCGAATCACCAGTTGAGATACTTTGTACATCACCTTTTAATTTAAAGCCGACTGCTTTGTTACGACGACGAACATCTGCAGAAATCCGAAAAGATTGGTCGATAGCTGCCTGTGATGGCGCGATTCCAGCAAGCAGGCTGTCACATGCATCTACACCAAAATGCTCTCTCACGTGATCCATGATGACTCCGGCTACACCCATTTGATTATCTGAGAAGAATTTGTGGAGTTGTGCAAAATCGTCCATCGATGGATTGATGTGCCTAGACTCCCATATGGAAATCAAGGTGGACATAGGACTCTTGGATTTATGTTGAATTTGTGAAATTTCTGCAAATGTCAGATTCAGTATTTTTTCCGCAAATAATCGCCAGTCAGTTCCGACGTCGTTTTCAATGTCAAGAGCTTCCAGTTGTTTAACTTCGCTGAATTTAAATGCTGCTGTGGTTTTGGACGAAGTTGCAAATACTGCCCTTTCTAGTGAATCTTTGTCCTGTGATAAATAACAACAATAAATGTGAATGTAATATAATAGAATTTATAAAATGTGAATCCCGAGAGATTGACTAGAATCGGGGTTTAGTCACGGAGAAATAACTAATTATCATGGACAGTTGATGTAGGTGATATTGATAGATTATATTCTCGTGCCCCATCCCCGAAACAAGAGACCTTTATTCATGACTGGTGTATCTACACTACACTACACTACACTACACTACACTACACTACACTACACTACACTACACTACACTACACTACACTACACTACACTACACTACACTACACTACACTACACTACACTACACTACACTACACTACACTACACTACAGCTTACAACATAAATTACCTGTATTGGTCTGCACTGTATGGCTTCTGAAATAACCAAGGTAATGTTTTCCTCTGGTTGGTTGTCAACTTGTCCCATTTCAATAACACAGTCGAATCGAGTTTCATCACTTTGCGCGTCCTTGTCCTTACTGATAATAAATGTGCACTTCTCACCTCCTCCTTGGAACATATTACTATATGATAGCACCTATACAATGAACACAGGCAAGCCATAATTTACAATCATGGGCGTCATATCCTACACACAGGTGAATCATAGTGTACACACAGGTAAGTCTTAGTCCACACACAGGTAAGCCATAGTCTACACACGGGTGAGCTACAATCTACACACAGGTGAGTCATAGTCTACACACAAGTGAGCTATAGTCTACACACAAGTGAGCTATAGTCTACACACAGGTGAGCTATAGTCTACACACAAGTGAGCTATAGTCTACACACAAGTGAGCTATAGTCTACACACAGGTGAGCTGTATTCTACACACAGGTAAGTCATAGTCTACACACAAGTGAGCTATAATCTACACACAAGTGAGTTATAGTCTACACACAGGTGAGTCATTGTCTACGCACAAGTGAGCTATAGTCTACACACAAGTGAGCTATAATCTACACACGGGTGAGCTGTATTCTACACACAGGTAAGTCATAGTCTACACACAAGTGAGCAATAGTCTACATACATGTGAGTCATAGTCTACACACAAGTGAGCTATAGTCTACACACAGGTGAGTCATAGTCTACACACAGGTGAGTCATAGTCTACACACAAGTGAGCTATATTCTACACACAAGTGAGCTATAGTCTACACACAGGTGAGCTGTATTCTACACACAGGTGAGTCATAGTCTACACACAAGTAAGCTATAATCTATACACAAGTGAGCTGTAGTCCACACACAGGTGAGCCGTAGTCTACACACAGGTGAGTCATAGTCTACACACAGGTGAGTCATAGTCTATACACAAGTGAGCTGTAGTCTACATACAGGTGAGTCATAGTTACACAAGAGTGAGCTGTACTCGGTGAACGATGATATGACTTACCTGAATGTAATCTGGATACACATGCCAAACTGGGATTATATTACCAATCTTTACTTGGACACTTTTGCGATTCGTTTTCAGCAGAAGGGGTTTATTTCCATGAGTCAGCTTGCCTTTCATTGTACGTTCTTCTTCGATCACATTCTGTAGTGACAAAAGGTAGATACCAATTAGATATTCGGTACATCTTATTATTATTATTATTATTATTATTATTATTATTATTATTATTATTATTATTATTATTATTATTATTATTATTATTATTATTATTATTATTATTATTATTATTATTATTATTATTATTATCATTATTAATATTATTATTATTAATATTATTATTATTATATTCTGGTCTAAGGCATTTTGAGTAAAGTATCTAAGTCATACCTGTATTGCGTCATCGGTTTTATTGATGACGTGGATCCTCAACTTCAAAATACCATCCTCTTCCAGAGAAGAGAATACCATGATGTTCATAATTTTGATAGGTTCAGATGAACCTCCACATGTCGTTGGTTCCCCGGATGTTGTATAGCCAGTGAAATGGTCCACTAGTATTGTGCAACGTTGCTCATCAAAAAAACACAGTGCATTCGCGTCGTCTCGGAGATCGTCGTAATGTGTCGGAACATCTGGAGCAGTGTCGCAGATGAGCGGTTTCATTTGCCACTTATCACCCCTGAGGCTAACACAGTGGGGGTACGTCAATACAACTTGTTTATTGAATTTCAAACCAGGCGGTCCACAAATGATAACAGGGCTAATAACACTTTCTTTTTCCGATAACTGGGGTTGGTAGCACGTTTTATGGGTTATGGTGAGAGTGATTTCTTCAGTTCGACCATCATCAATAGCGTTAGGTGGGATGAAGAGGCTTACTCCTGTAGAATTTATAATCAGATGACCCCCGCTGGCATCGAATCTGTCTTTGGCTTGTTGACGTTCTGGACTGTTTCCAGAGGCATAATTTGATGAAGAAGGTGAGACAGCACCCTCTTCAGACGAGACAGCAACCCCCTCAGACGAGGCAGCACCCTCCTCATCTGTGCCGTCTTCTGTGGCTGCAATTGTGGATGTGTCCCCGTCTTCGCAATTCCATTCTTCCTTTTCTCTTCTTATTAACAGTGACTTAAATTTGAAGGAGGATTTTCTGCTGCCTGGGGAATCTAAAACATAACATAACATTATAACCATTCAATACAAAATAAGAAAGCAACTTGAATGCATGTTATAATAGAACAAATTTGTTAAATATTCCATCATTGCCATCACCCCCCAGGGGTGGTACTCAGGGTTAGACCTGGTACCCATGCTGGAGTATAGCTTTTCAAAAAAGCCTCTAAACACGTACTTATTTTTGTGAAATTACACCCCTTTTCAAGTGCAGAAACTTAAAATAGATACCCCATATACATACTAAAATCATACTGTTTCCAAGTTGACAGTAACATTAATTCATGAGATTCCTTTTTCACACTTTATTACTATATCCTAAGTTACATCCGGTACACGCGTATATGCGTCAAATAACTAAATAACACCCCTTTTACGCGTTTTTTTTACTTCAGCTTGCGTACCATATTTTATTCAGAGAACCCCCCATATCACTCATCGGAGAATAACAGTTTGTAAAATAATACTCTACCTTGTTTAGTTTCCAATGGCCATGCCAACTTTGACACATATGTATGCTTGCAAAGGTAATGCAGCTCAACCACTCGTTGGGATTCATCTAAAATGTAAACACGTAGATTGTTCGGCAGAAGAAGTTAACGTGTGTGGTGTAGTGCAATGACGTACACGAGTATTAAATGCATATGGTTAGTGTACGAACCGTTGCCATGTACACCTCAAAGGCGTGTGCTCGTCCTGTAAAACTTACGTATGTAGCTCAACAACTTACCTAAGTTGGAATGAATGCATGACAATTCACTATCATGCGGTTGGATTCTTTTGGACGAACAGTTACCCATTGTTATAGTTTAAAAGTTTGATTCGATGGTGGAAATGCATGGAGCTAAATGCGTCATCGGAGACATAGTTAGGGGGAAGCCCCTCTTTCACACGTGACATGGTTACTATGGCCACCGTACAGCAACCCATAGACTCGGAGGTACAATCAGATTGTATACTGAAGATTGACAATTTCACATTCGGCATTTGCGCCCTCGGGGGCCTGCGTCTCAATCTGATTAAAATACAAGTACGACATTCCATGTTCTTGATGTATTTTAATGCACATACCAACATTCCGTGGTGTACCAACTGCGTTACATTTATACCTTCACGTTCATTCGTACCCGGGATTCGTACGTCGTCATAAAATCCCCCCCCCCCTGGCGCTCCGTGTAACAATGGAATCTGTATTTTGCAATAAAAGACATGACGTGATTCAATGCTGGGGACATTCCAAGAAAACAATAATGTACTTTGACAATAGGATAAATACAGGCGTGGCCGGTTTATAATTAGCATGAATACCGTGACAAGTGTTAAGCTAGAAAAGTCGTATAATAAAATAATTTGGCCGTGTCTCGTGCCACGCCCGTGGCAGGAGACAATATGGCTATTGCCACGTCCCGGAAGTAAACGTACCGACGTTCTATGTGTAGTTTCTGTCGTCATACACAGATTTTTCACTTGTTTTACCATCGGTGTTTGAATAAAATACTTTCTCAGTGGTGTCGCTGGCAGAATAATTTCAATCCGCGCATTTTTTTTACGAAGATGCGAAGTCCAACCATTGACGGAACCTTTGCACGCCCTCCGGTGTTGGGAACTTGGACACTACGTTTACCTAAAGCCAACCTCGGCGTTTATCAATCTAGTAAAACTCGCAAATTACGGCGTCGTTACCGTATTTTTAAAGTTTTAAATAAAATTAATATAGTACCAATAATTTATTATTTTCTCTTTTTACAGTCAGAGAAATTGTTAATGTTAAATGTAACTGGGAATTACCAATATTCAATAATATGCAACAGGTGGTACTTTGAATTATGACGACGAGGCCATCGACTGTACGAATGAAAAGTTATTTTATCCGAATAATAAAACAGGTTTTATAATTGAAAGAGAGCTTATAACAGAGAGCATGAACACGCTTGTGGCACGACGAATATTACTACATGTGTAGTACATTCATTGTCATTGCGACCTGGGTTTCTTTTAGAAAAAAAACCTTGCAACTTAGCATAGTAAACAGTATTTCCACTTTTACAACTGACTGTGTGGTACGTTCACACTATTTACCTGTTATATAAGTCGTTAATCGGCACAATTACACCATGATTACTTTGAAATATGCCCGAAACTTAGCATAGTACATTAACAACTTTTACATGTTCCCCTATTTAGTCAACCGTTAATCGATGCAATTATTACACTAGCGACTTTTAAAAAAACCCAGCAACCTTATAGTTTATATGTGTATGTATAGCCACAACCATGCACATGGATTCTTGTTATGGAAGAGAAAACAAAATATAGTTTATTTATACAAAATATAGGTTAGTTTATTATTTGAAATTCATTATGGTTCTGTAGATTTTCAAATTTATTGTACATGTGTAATAACCAAATGTGAAGCTGTATGAACATAGCAATGCATAAACATTCAATGATGATGACAACATAAGAATATTCATAGAATGGTGAATGTGTTGTACAGCAAAGTAGTTGTTATATTGTGATAATAATTAAAAGCATTCTAATAATAATGTTCCAAGATGATCAGATAAGTAAATCAATGTCCCCGCCTAAATGGGAAAATTGAACCAGTGCATGTTAAATTACAAGGCTATGTAATGATTTTCAGAGAAACCAAGTAACGAATTTCCTGAAGAAAATTATTTTAATAAGTTTAATAGTGTGATTTCGTTATATAACGACGCCGTGATTTGCGAGTTTTATTAGATTGATAAACGCCGAGGTTGGCTTTTGGTAAACGTAGTGTTCCAAGTTCCCAACACCGGAGGGCGTACAAAGGTTCCGACAATGGCTGGTATAAAATGCGCGAACTAAAATTATTTCTACCGTACACGACAATGAAACCATTGTAACAGTATTTTATCGAAACGCCGACGGTGATTCGTGAGTTTTATTAGATTGATAAACGCCGAGGTTGGCTTTAGGTAAACGTAGTGTTCCAAGTTCCCAACACCGGAGGGCGTACAAAGGTTCCGTCAATGGTTGGACTTCGCATTTTCGTATAAAATGCGCGAATTGAAATTATTTCTGCCAACGACACCACTGTGAAAGTATTTTATCCAAACCGATGTTAAAACAAGTGAAAAATCTGTATATGACGGCCGAAAATACACATAGAACGTCGGTACGTTTATTTCCGGGACGTGGCAATAGCCATACTGTAAAGGGGATAATTATTCACTGGGTTTTAATTTTGCTTATTTCGCTGACTGGAAAAATGCGCTAAATTAAAACACAGTGAATATGTAAAATTTAGCATAGAACACATTATCTAAATGACGAAACCGTGAATTTAAAACCCACTGAATATGCCTGAAATGGTAAATCAGTGAAATTTAAACCCAGTGAAAATTAGTCATTTTACAGTATTGTCTCCTGCCACAGGCGTGGCACGAGACACTCCGAAATAATATAGCGAGCGACATATATAGATATGGACTCTTAAAACACACAGCAAAGTGATGTCATGTGTTTCGAAACACGTCATAATCAAAACGTATTTTTTATTGGAGTCGCGGGCGGGCCGAAAAAATATTCTTTGAAAGTTGAAAGAAAAAATCGTCGTAAAACCACAGATAATACTAATTACTAGATTCTTCAGTAAGCGTAGCACATTTAATAAGACATTAACAATGATAAGGCATTCACAGGTATTCAGATCACCAATAACATGACCCACAGTTTGCGTATAGTTGAATAAGGTCACACGATGTCAACATTAAATCACTGCAATACGTATTTACACAGGAGAGAATTCGAGACGATTGTGCCAGTGAGTGAGTGACACTAGACATACTTTAACCTTATTATGAAGCATACTTCTTTTGTCAGAAAAACGGAACTTATTACGGTCAAAGGATGTGATCGAACTAGTCTGAATTGTATGTACATTACCCGGGGAACATTGTCAGCAATACTCAGCGACTACCGTGTATATTTCTATTTCTGGCAATTATTTTTAATGTATGCATATACTTCATCAGCATCAACAGTAATCAATAGTTAGCAAGTTTTTTTTTACATTATCAAACAGATATTTTGACAGTATTTCCTATGTTCAATTTCATAATGATCATATGAAATTGAGAGATACTAGTATTCAAAAGCCTTGTCAAGTTATCACATACTGTAAAATACTTTATTTAAACTGGAATTAGTTTTCGCTGAAAAGACCTTTTGAGTGTTTTGTATGGAATGTATTTTCACTGATATTTGACAAGTTGAATGTAAAGTATAGGAACAGTATATTCACTGGATTTTATTTTCAATGAATCATTCCTTCAGCAAAAATAGAGAAAATTTATTCCAAGCGAAAATAAAGTATTCTACAGTACTATAAATTCATTCATACCATTACTTTTTCTAGTAACTGTGTTCATATACAGTTATATACAAAGAATATATCTACAAATATCAATTTATCATTTCTAGCATTCTTCATTTATTTCAGTGTAAGCATAGTAAACATGGCTCTTGTGAAGTGTATCAAAAATACAAAAATAATAAAAAGCTACTGATTCACTAAAATTGCATCAGTCACAATAAAAATAAATAACCTGTGTAAATAACTCCCCAAATAAGCACCTCAATAAAGTACCTGCCACTACTCGTTTCATTCACATGTTGGTACATTCTGCAAGGATTCACACGCAGGTGGGTTGGGCGGAGTGATTACATTAAAACATGCGAGTAATGACAGAAATGATGAACCTAAAATCTTTACTAAGTAGGCGTGGTCTCAGATTCCATTAGAACAGTCCAAGCAATGACAAGTAAGAGCAATATTGTGGTAAGTTTGTTTATTCTGATTTGCACCATAATGAGAATTCTTATAATTAGTACAATGAAAATTTATGATCACAATCCCGCAATGAAACGCACATCTAACGATGATTAAAGCACCAACAAAATACCAGATTAATTTGCATAGTAAAAGGGACGGAATAGGAGACCACATTCTAAAAAAAAACATGCTATGCAAACCTGTATATTTTGCAATAAATATTTTGATTCGTAAAATTTAATTTTACATGAAAGACACCCTTCAATCATTTGGGATCACAAATGATGCACAGATTTTAATCGGCATGGCGACCAACTCAGAGTTGAGAAAGACCAAATGTTGATGGAAGGGTGCATTTGACCTCTGACCTAAAATCTCCAGTTTTCTTCAGTGAAAAGGGGCCAATCATTATCGTTTACTCTTTCAATGACCAGATTTGTTATTGTCAATTTTTACTTTACCAATTTGGGCAAATTTTCTGTAATTTTCTTTAATTTCAAAGAAAAATACACAATTTTGAACTATGATCATTAACTTGATTCAAAACAAGTGGATTCAAAAAACCAGATTGTTTTGTATAAGGCATGTAAAGGTAAAAGTGAAAATAACAAATATGTGTTTTTTGTGTCATTGAATTAATCGTGAAAATATGTTTGATTAATTCCTCTCATTTCTTTTTATATGTCAAGAAATAATCAATTATGTGACACAAAAAACACACATGTCAAATAGAGGCAACCCTTAAAAGTGAAGACTAAACTAAAACATCCTCCAAAACAGAACATTGTAATACCCATGTTTGGAATTCAAAATGTCTGCATGTCTTCCATATTTGGTGGGAGTCATAGAGCCAAAAACTGTGATTGGTAGAGGATGAACACCTGACTGCAGACACAATCACAGATAAAATCCAGTTCACTTTTTCAACCAATCAGTGGACAGGATATCAATGATTGTGAGCACTAGCAGGGAAAATGATGATTGTCATTTGTCAACCGCTATGATGGAGCCTCCATCTCACGGGGGATGAATTTTAAATATGAATAAATAAAAATAACAATAACTTCCATATTGAAAACAAACCATCGTAATTTTATCATCATAAATCATGGCAACCAGAGTTGTGTTACCATTAAATGCCATGGACCTCACAAGAATTACAGATGAATATACATGATAAATACAATATAAATAACAAAAAAAAAAACAATGATAAAATCAATAATCTTTTGTTGCCATGGTGAACAAAATTTGTTTTGATTTTTGGCAAAAAAAAAATTTTAAGAACTTTAAATTAAAAATGATGGCAACAGATGAGACGATGCACAACAATTTGACAGAACCAAACTCTTCAAATATTTTTGAATTAATGAATTGTCAACAATCGCTTCCCATCAAAATAAACTGTAAAAATAAGAGAATTCACTAAAAAGGCAAGAATTTTTGGTACAGTTCACATGTTAACAGTAATATAAACAATAAAAAAACGCAAATAAAATTGTAAAACTCCTGGATGACAATTACAGATTTTCCCTGGAGCTTTTTTTTTTCCTGGAGTATAGTTTTATACTTTACCATGGCCGCTGACTAAAAATAAGTAAAATACTTAAAATTACAATTAGTTGCATAGAGATGTTCTAAATGTCTGCCACTAGGTGGGAAGAATATACAGATTCTATATACAGGTAAAAAATATACAATTGTTATTAAGAATTCTGCAAAGACTTTTATAAACACTGTTTTAACTTAAATTCTATTTCCCTGAAACCTTTGAAAGCATTATTTGATGGAATCTCATCCCGTTTAACCGGTATTAACCAGTTGGAACCAGTATAATGTTGTACAGCCACAACAGACAAGAATAAACTTTTTCCTTTGGTATGTTACCCAATATACAGTATAATATTTTTAAAAAGTTAGATTTTTTTTCAACAATACAACCTCAACATTATAAATTCTTGTGTTATTTTTTCCCTTCAAAATTTCATTATTGTTAGGTTCTGTACATTTTATTACAGGGAAAGCATTACAAAATAAATTTTAATAAAACAACGGAGTACTGATACTGTTTTAAATATACGGAAGTTTGTATCATTCAATTTAATATTCTGTTTTGAATTTGAATTTAATTTAAGGAATTTTAATTTAGTTTCTTCATTTTCTTGCTTTAATTTTATTACTGCATAAATTAAATATTGTTTTGTTTTTTTTTCAGTTTCAGACTCTTGAGCCCCCGAGAGAATTCTTCCCTGGTGGGGGTCGGTTATTTCGTCCTGATCGTTGTCTCGGACTGTCACTTGCTGTAGAGGAATGCCCGTTATGAAGGCTGCCTTGACTTCGAGATTTCTTCTGTAAATCAAATACAATGATTTTAAAAGTTTGTTGTGGGTAATGAATACATACATTCAAGTGATGAATTTTTTCTAAACTGTTTGCATCGCTATTATTTACATGACATAGTCCCTGTTGTGCAACAGTGAGGTGCAATGAGTCAGTCATTTTTGAATCAAACTCAAGAATGAATGCATGGGAATATGTGTGACATGTATAATATAGGTGTGAAGTCAGATTGCTCCAGAACAACATTTTTTGAAAACAAAATAGCCACCATGCAGTTGGCTGAATTCAATTTGTAAAACAAAATCACATGCTTTATACCAGTTAAATCTACTCATATACATCTGACAATTTACTCTAAATTGACAGAATTGCTAGATTTTAATGCATTTTTAGCTTTCAAATGGCCACCAAGCTGCCATCTTGAATTGGATAGTGAAACAAAAGCTTAATATGTGAAGTTTGAATGTGATCAATCAAAGCATGTCCGAGACACAAATGTGGATACACGTACATGCATGGAGATCACTATTTGTAAGTCCCTGTTTTCAGACAATCACAATGACTAAATTTTCACTGTGACTCCTTGACTTGTGAAGCTCAGTACAGGATTTATTTTGGATGCACAAAATTGATGCTTAGCTTCTTTATGAATAGGAATGAAAAGATATGTATTCTGTCATATGAACACATATGAATATATTCCAAGTGATCAAGTTTCATACCATACCTTTTTACGTCCTTTGTTTCCAGAAACATGAATTTCTTCAATAAAATTTGAGGGCACAAGTCCCTTTTTACCATGAAGCTGACAAAAAATTAAGTAAATATTAATTTTACAAAAAATATAAAAAATTGAAACTCTAAAATTAAAAGTTTTAAAAATTCCCTTGACATATACACCTGGTGCTCAATGCATGCATAAATACTGATGCACAAAACATCATGGAAAGTTAGCAACAACCAAATTGTTTGAATGAATACATCGATCAAGCCTGACATATAGCAACAAGCATGTGATGATAAAGAGACGCGTAAACATTCCGACAGACTCACTGACATACCTTTCCATGGTAGAACCCGTCAGGTCGGGGTGGACCATATATGGTTATGATGTCACCTTCATTGAATTGTAATTCAAATGCAGGATAATCATTCGGAGAATGATCGGCGGGAATATAATCATAGATTGCCATGAACTGAAAATTAAAGTAAACAAAGTAGAGTTAAATATGTCATACAAACTTTTTATTTATTTTATTTACTTAATATTTATATTTATTCATTTATTTTATTTATTTATTATTTATATTTATTTATTTATTTATTTATTTATTTATTTTGTTTATTTATTTATTTATTTATTTATTTATTTATTTATTTATTTATTTATTTATTTATTTATTTATTTATTTATTTATTTATTTATATTAATTTTATTCAAGGAATGTTTTAATATTGCTCAAACAGAAAACATCTTAACATGAGAAATGAAATGATGACATGAGTGGAATAAATGATATATGTAACAAAAAAACCGTAAATGTATAAATATTCGAATGCAATTTTTGAAAAATAAAATATACATTTTCACTTGTAAAACTGGTATGTGAATATATGGTCATCAGCAAAAAACAAACACTTTTTTGTCATATTTTCATACAATAGTTAAACACGAAAATGACACAACTCCGCAAGGAAGTAATTTACAGGAATGTACAATATATAAACTTACAGTTCTTTTCTGAGGTTCTTCAAAATCACTGAATATAGAAGAGACTTCAGTATCCGCTGCCGATTCACTCGCCATGGATTCAGTTAGGAACGGTGATAGCATATTGCCATCAAATTGCATCTCAACTCGATGTGAGGTTTGTCCCGTCACTGATACAGTCTCAATACTAAATGTAACTGGAATTCGTATATCTATGTTCTCTATAAGAGCCTGAGTAAAAAAAAAATATAAGAAAATCTAACTTCAGTAGGCTGTTATATTTTGGACCACAAACGAAGTACATAACCTCATATTTTACAATACTATTTTACAAGTCACAAATGAATTGATGATTACATTTTGTGTAATTTTACTAATTGGTCATAGTAAACAAACAATTTATGTTTTAAATGCATTTTACAGAACCCATAGTAGCTGCAGTGTGCAACTGTCAGCCATTTTGAATCTGATTGCGAGTTCAAAATATTCCTTTTTTTACAAATAAATTGAAACAAGTATGTCTATAGAAATACTGTAGATTACAGTATTATCCAATAATTAATAAGATATCAGTAAATTATAATAAATCAGTGAAAATATTAGTATTCTACAATAACAACTAACATTCTTGCATGCACAATCATGTTGCAGAAGTACACAAGCACCCAATTCATAATACAACCGTCTGAACACAATTTAATTTTAAAAAAATTACAAAAAAATTACCTTTGTAAGATGAGCACTGTTTACAAGTTGTTTTTGTTTATTATTGAGGTACACCCTGTAACCAGCAACTTGAGCACCATTACTTTTAGCCATTTCGTCCATTGCTGGCGGAACCCATGTAAGTAATACACTACGACTACTGACAATGCGAGAAATGCAGAAATCAGACGGTGACAACGGAGGACCTGTAAAGATAAGAAACAAACCATGTAAGGTGTGTAGTATTGAGAAAATGAATATATGCACATGATGTTATTTTGAAATGCAACAGGAATTAATGACATCCTCATAGAATATATATATATATATATATATATAGAATAAAAGAAACTTGCTTCGGGCATCTATGTGTTTTGATACTCAAGGGTACGACTTACAGGGCCAGTGTTAAAATTAGTTGCATTCACGTAAATTTTGAATAACACTTTTCACCGAACCCAAGTTTTCTTTTATCTTAATTTACTTCATGAAAAGGAACAGAAATATTTGGTACACACCTTCAGACTTGCAGGCCAGTGTTGGTGGTAGGAGGGCCGCAGTGGGTAATCCAGCTGGAGACAACATACTGCTGTTACTCAGGGATAAGCTACCTAAGTCTGGCCTATCTAATCCTGCCCCTCGGAGGTATGTTGGTACACCCCCATTTGCCGAAGATGGAATATTCCCATTGTGTGTGCCAGGTATGCTGGAGAAAGCAGCTGGAACACTTCCAATATTTTGTGTGGGTTGAACTCCCATTGACAGTAGTGTAGGTGCTGATAACTGTGGCAAATTTTTAGATGATAACGGCTGCGAGGACACAGGCTGTGGTAAACTCATAGAAAGTCTCGGTGATGTTGCGATAGGAACTCCATCAATGAACATTGGTGAATTGATATTGTGCAACTGTTCCAGTTGGCTGGCTTCTTCAGCTAACGATGGCGATGGCTCATAATTGAACTCGTAAGGATTGGACCTGGTTTCCGATAATCTACTGTGCAATCGTAGTATCTCTTCAGGGCTCTGTCTTAAATGCGATGAATCCTAAGAAACAGATTATAATAAAAACTGGTTAGAACTGCACATATATGCAAATTAAGAGAAAATTTGGTAAATTCAGTCGCATAATACTGGTATCAGTTAAGAGTGAAAAGAAATATGACAAATTACATAATTTATTGACACATTTCCTGCTTCAACACTAAACAGCGCCCCCTATTGACAAAGTGTGGCAACAAATATTTTAGCAAGACAAAAGAAAAATTGCAAGTCACTGTCAAGGACATAGTCCATGTTTGTATTATAGATGCGAGATTGATAACCTGATGTGTTTGTGTGAAGTTTGAACTTGATTGGTCCAGACTTTAATGAGAAGAACACCGTGGAAGTGAATTTGTTTAAACAAGATGACCACAAGTCAGGAATTTGGAATTTGATGGTGACAAAAATGAACACATGTTTGTCCGATATTATTTCTGATGTATGTATGAAATTGAACTTGATCGGCCCAGGCATGTCAAATATATAGAACTGCATACTTTAAAACAAAATAGCAACCAGTCGGCCATTTTGAACCCGATTCAAAATATAAAATAACGTGCATCAAGGTCCCATTATGTTCAACATATGTACCAAATGTGAACAGTCCATGCACGACTCAGATCTGGTTCCAGAATAGTGAAAATATGTAATTTTGATTTTTTGACCTTAAAATGGCTGCCATTTGGCCATCTTGAATCAAACTATGAAACAAATGCATATTCTATATCATGTCTGATGTATCTGAGAACTTTGAACTTAATCAATTCAAGCATGTGAGATAAGGCTAAATGCAGATAGATGCACGTGCAGTTTGACCTGAAAATTATTTTGATATACACAAGACAAACAACCACAAGTTACTGTCAAAATCAGCGACTCCAGCAGCAAAGAATACTAGCAACTGAGTAATCTTTGAAAATGGAACGTTAGATTTATTCCAGTATAAGTTTTCAAACCTATCCCAGTAAAGTTGCGTAAAATAATTCAAACTACTCCAAGATTATCCTTACCTCAGTTGGTGGAAAAATAACAAAATTAAGAATAAATAGATAATAAATCTGACTGAAATAGACACACTGACTGTTTAATAATGGACTTACTCTAGGCCTTTGTCTCCTTGGGGTTGACGACCTTGGTCTTTCTGAGCTGCCTGTCCCTTGCAGCATATCACCACTGTCTCTGCCATCACCCATGTTACTGCCTCTATCTAACATTCTTGCTAACTCTGGATCCACAGTCAACAGCTCCTGCAATGCAGAACCAGGGGATTTCCTATCTCGCGTGGTCGCACTAGTTTGCGGCAGAGTCGCTGCCACCTGACTAGATGTACTTCTATTGCTAGAAGAGCCGATTGGATCACTGCTAAGGCTTCGTAATAGTTCCTGCATAGCAGCTTCATCAGTATCCTGGATGTTATCTACATCAAGTTGCGGTTGCTGGTGTCTACCGACTGTAGCAGGTGATGAGCTTTCAATCGTTTGCCAGAGAGGTTCACTAAGTTCATTGATCATTCTCGTTGGTAAAGTAGGTGTTCTCCGTGTATACAGAGATGATAATGATGGGGAACTTTCAACCCCGACATCCGAATTTTCGCGTGTGACCTCAGACACTTCATGGATTCCATGTAATGTAGTACTGTACGGTGACATGGGTTCATTGTACTCCTCATCGGGCATTCGAGATTGTAACTTAGTAACCGCTTCCAGGAGTTCATTAGGATGTCCTTTGTGCTGCTGTCTCAGTTCATTGGTTAATTTTTTAATTAATTCATCACGTTCCTTGCATTTCTTTACAAGCCTTGAGACTTTCGCCTACAGTGGGAGAACGATAAATTGTGATGAATAATCAGTCAATAAAACTATTGATAAACACCATTCACTATGTACCTCTATAATATCTACCATGTATCAACATAGATATACTAGTAATCCCATAGAATACCATGGATCACTAAGCACCATAGAATGATCTATATAGCCGTAATCTACTGCCATCTTTCTATTGTCTGTAAGAAAGGACTGTGTACAATACAGCGAGGGTTACAATGTCTAAAACAGTCATGAATCTACTATACATATAACATCATTGGTTTATCAACTATGTGACACTTTATCAACGATGTGACACAAATTCTTCTTCCCAGATCAACAATATTAGCAAGGAACCATGATTTTGGAAAAAGGAAGAGTTCCATTTATATATATATATTTATAATATATTAATTTCTCTACAAAGTAAAATGTTCTTGCACACAAGTATGGTGATGCTACTTCAAATATAATTACATTGAAAAACAGCTTAACACTACAGAAAAGTTTTTCTTAAATAGCGCCCTCAACATTTTACATAGAAAACATTTGTTTTTATTCATTTCAATGCAATAATTTATATAATCCAAGACAGAGAAAATTTGATTTTTTAGATACAGAATTGAAAGGGAAGAAGAAATATATTGTCGATATTGTCCAAATGAAATCACCAACATAAAAAAAATGAGCAAATAAATACCAACAGAAAATTTAAAGCAAAAAAAAACTCCAAAGATGAATAAATTTACAGTGCACATCATAACACACTAGTGGTTTTGTGACATAAACACCTGTAAAATAACAGTGCAGCACTAAAATTACATATACAACTAAAAATACCAACATATAGAGACATAAGATTATGTACAAACAATAGATAAGATGTGTTAGTAAGTACAAATTATGCAAAATATTTATCCACTAGATTTCACTTGAAGTTTATGTTCTCCGGATACTTGCATTTGTGGCACTGCAGCTGGAATACAAACTGTAATTCATACTGACCATGTCTCAACCATACTCAAATTACCATATTTGTTTCATTAGTAGGGCTACTCAATAAAATCATATATAAAACAAAATTTACATTGCTGTATACTGAATCATTGAAATATAACTTATTTTGACCATAGAACAATCTCTGTAATTTATTTGTAAGTGCTTGTGCTACTAATAGAACAAATATGGTACACACAATAATCTATATTTAATGAGTATGACAGCTTGCCTATGTAGATGAAAACAATGTAGCCAGAGTTGTCAATCTACGACTGTGATTGGTTGAACCGAATCACATGATAGCAGTGATATTAACTGACAACTTTGATTACAAAAATTGTGACTAAACATTGAGTTAACTCTGATAAACACAATAACATTGTTAGTTACTGTAAAAGCATTAATTCCTGCTGGATTTTTTTAATTTCCTGTTAGGGTAGAATGCATTTGTTTATATATACTTGTCTTCACACAAATATATGTTGAAATACCCACACAAATTAATTGGGATTCCCAGATGTTTTATGAAGTTAAAATGTCCTATATTTCACATTTTTTGTTATCCAAAATATTTGTCATGGAAATTAGATTCAGTGATCTATTTTGGTCTTTGCTAATTTTCAAAAGTTCGCAAAATTATATCTCTGCAAAAAATTAATACCTCTACAGTAAACGTATACACCCATATGTACAATACCCACAATGCATGCAAAACAAAATACATGTAAGTGATATAACACAGGTAACACTGGTGAAACCTACATGACCACATGGTAACAGTTATCACAATGTAAACAACTCAGTACCTTAAGAGGAGCTACAGCGAGCTCAGCTTCCCGTTTCTTGTGCTCCATATCATCATACTTAGGAGGGATGTTTAAAATGGGAAAGCAAATGGGAGGAAAAATGGGGAAATAGAAAAAAAAAGAAACAAAACAAAGCGAACAAAATAATCAATTAAGGATCATCAAAAATAATCAATAATTTTTAAGAAATTATCAATCCGAAATATTTGTTTTCAAAAGCACATAGAAGTTGTATGGTACAGTAACTTAGTGATGGTTAGTCAATAAGTTAATTTGTTATTTTTAATCGCAATGATAAACACACAAAATGAATGTGTTAATTAAATTAATGCTACATCCTAGTGAGGTTGTCACATGGAGGAATAGGCTGTTTTGCCATGAATATGTTTGAGTTGGTTAGTTTCCATGACAACAGGGAATATTTTAAAAGGGTATAGTAAATAACAATTTGATTTTTCCATTCTCAAATTAATGATATTTTAATCACCATCACTTAGTTTGTCCATATAATAACATATTAGTGCTCTTGATTAAACATGATTCAATATGATTTTGATTTGATTAGAAAATGAAATAAAATCATCACCAATGTACAAAATGCCAACATAATTCCATTGCTAAAGACTATAAGAACTGTTTTTAATATTGGCTTTTCAAAAACATTTTTACATGCATTCCAACATGTGTCAATAACAATTCAATATTGGGAACATTTTTTATTACGTCTGCCAGTTGCCATGGAAATTCATAGATCAGTCATGCTGGTTTTTATACACCTATACACCAATGCAAAAAATCTATTCCTATTTACATTCATGCTATAACATGACTCAAAAATTCAGTGTGACAATTGGTGATGATTCTATTCAAATGACCTATCCCCATATACCTGCAAGCAATCACTCTAATTAGAAAAGCATTAGCACACTAGTTAATAGCAAGAAAAGAAGATAATGTTAGTAACCATGACGATGACACAGAAATCCAACAATGGATCATCCACAACATGCAGAGGTACATACACATACATTAAAAACCAAGACGTCAACGTGCCAGTCTGAGTGGCATACAAACACATGCATATTTCAGCACATAGCGGTACATACATTGTTTTTAATTTCTCTAAAACTCTCCTCTATACCATCTCTTGTGGTATTCAATTTCTCATAATCTTCTAGTTTTCTTGTTAACATGGCCAGTTCCTCAAACAGTTTCTGCTCTTGGTCAGCCTAGAGAAACAGGAGTATTACCATAAAAGAATGCAATGACACTAATTATAAAACAACATCCTTCCAGTACTTAATTCACAAGCTAAAATTACATATTTTGGAAAGCCAGATTCAAAAATATGCAAATGTGACATGTTCCTTCCTATTGTCATGGCAAATGTGTCATTTCTTCCTATTGTCCTGACAAATATATCATTTCTTCCTATTGTCATGACAAATGTGTCATTACTTCCTATTGTCATGACAAATGTGTCATTTCTTCCTATACTTCCTATTGTCATGACAAATGTGTCATTTCTTCCTATTGTCATGACCAATGTGTCATTTCTTCCTATACTTCATATTGTCATGACAAATGTGTCATTACTTCCTATTGTCATGACAAATGTGTCATTTCTTCCTATACTTCATATTGTCATGACAAATGTGTCATTACTTCCTATTGTCATGACAAATGTGTCATTTCTTCCTATTGTCATGACCAATGTGTCATTTCTTTCTATTATCATGACAAATGTGCCATTTCTTCCTATACTTCCTATTGTCATGGCAAATGTGTCATTACTTCCTATTGTTATGACAAATGTGCCATTTCTTTCTATTATCATGACAAATGTGCCATTTCTTTCTATTGTCATGACAAATGTGTCATTACTTCCTATTGTCATGACAAATGTGCCATTTCTTCCTATTGTCATGACAAATGTGTCATTACTTCATATTGTCATGACAAATATGTCATTTCTTCTTATTGTCATGACAAATGTGCCATTTCTGCACATTGTCATGACAAATGGGTGATTTCTTCCTAATGTCATGACAAATGTGTCATTTCTGCCAATTGTCATGACAAATGGGTGATTTCTTCCTATTGTCATGACAAATGGGCCATTTCTGCCAATTGTCATGACAAATGTGTCATCTCTTTCTATTTTCATGACAAATGCAACATATTTCTTTTTATTATCATCACAAACATAATGCCTCTTGCTATTGTTATAACATACTTATAAAGAGATGAATTCAAATATAAATAATCCACTAGTTCTAGTTTACAGTATCAAATTACATGATTGTACCTTGAGTTTAAGAGCAGCCTCTAAAGCTTGTAGTTTACCAAGTATGATATCTCTTTCATCACGTATCTTTTCTAAATCTTTCAGTTTATTCTTAAGATCTTCATATTTCTTCTTCAAGGATTTCAATTCTTCCAGGGTGCTGTCCAGTTCCAGGCACTTTGCTTGAAACTAGAAAAAAAGACAAAAAAACAAAAAGATAAACCACCGTTGTTTGATGCACTAAACTTTTTTGTTATTTAAACCTGAGCCTAACTCAGAACAGAGATTGTCGTTAATTTCATTCACAACACTCATGCAAGCAAAGAAATCATAAAAAAGTTCATCATAATTTTAATATTTTGCACACAGGATTGTGTTGTTGTTTTCTTGTTACTAAGAATAGTATAAATCACACTGAAGTCTGGCAATATATTTTAGAGAGTCTACAAAGCAATCTAACTCTTACCTCTTGTTTTAATGCTTCATACTTGCCAGCTAACTCATTGTATTTGGAATCTGCTGACGTCTGAGCAATTTTCTTCTGCTGTTCCAGACCACCTACCTCATGTCGTAGTTTTTGTAACTCTGAGTTCTTTTGTTCCAACTCTTGTTCCTAAGAATCAAGGAATAATCACAAATGACACAAACAATTTGAATAAGATATTTTGTTACATCATTTTGTGAACAAAACATTCATTCATTCCAGTGATTAATGTAAAATTTGAGAAGACTACTGTATTTGCTAGATTGATATATTCACAAACATAATTTCAAAGTGAAATATTGTATAAACGATACATGTTTTGATTTGAATTATTTCTCATTCAATAGGGATATACCTTAGCTGCTAAATCTTTTTCTCGCCTGTCAAGTTTTGTTCTGTAAACATCATTCAAGTTGGTCATCTTGTTCATCTCTTCTTTCTTGTCTTGCAATTGTTTTTGTTTTCCCTCAAGCTGTGTCAGTATAAACAACTATTATTATCAAATTCATTCTGGCATTCACAGAAACCTAATTATGCTATAGGCTTATAATTTTTATTTCATTTACAAGTGATAAAAATAAATTTCGGAAACAGAAAAACAGTGCTCACAAGCAGTGCAAGTGCCTCTTCAAAGCCATCTGTTTCTTTTTCATTTTCATTTTCACTTTAATTTTCATTTTGACGTTTATTTTCATTTTGACTTTCATTTTCATTTCTGTGAGATTTGACTTTTGTTTTTTAGCTCCACATCAGAAACTTATGCACACATGCCTACTTTTAAACTTAACCCAAAATGGTAAACATGAAGGTAACTTAATTGGCTATGTATTCAGCTCCAGCAATTCAAACTTATTTCATTTTAAATTCATTCCTGAAACTTTAAGTTATTTTAGAGTACTGCTCTATACTTTGATTGAGAATGTAACCTGACTCAAGGTAATATCCCACATCCAAGGTCATTCATTAACCTTTCAATAAATTGAACTTTATATAAAATTGATTTTTACGCTACATAATTCCAAGCAACAATAAAATTGCTTACTTAATTTTGCTTACATCTGACAAGAATTTAAAAACATACATGGCATATCTAGTAGCTAATTATGTTACTACCCTAAAATCTTTATTAGAAGCCGCATCCCTAACACAAGCCGCACCCATTTATTTTGAACAATTGAGAACCAAAAATTCATCACTTCTCATATGTGTAGATGCTCTAGTAAAAGCTGCATCCCCTCTGGTTGCAGATTTTACAGCGATGGAATGTTCAAACGCACTACCATATCATATCACAGTAGCATGTAAAATTTACTATTAGTAAATACAGCGCCATGTTGAATGACTACGTATCATGAATAGAGATACAGGTCACAGCAGTAGTACTTCAACTGAGTAAACATTTAAACACAGACAACATGGCTACTCCAAATAATAAAACGGCTATAGATATATGACATTAATATAGACAAAAAACATTGCTATTCTTTTACCTCTTCTCTGAGCGCAGCTACCTGACCGTCATCAGAATGGCTTCCTCTTAGCAATCGTTCTAATCGCATAACCTGGAAATAGAATGTGATTTGAACGTTAAGAGTATGATCACACAATGTACAGGGATAGATCACTTTAACAAGGAGTCAGTTTACTTCCTTCCCACATGATATCTGATACCACAACAATGAACATCACATGGTTCAAGTTATAGAGTCTGTCAGCAGCACTAAAAGGGTATTTAAACTACGGTTGCTGCTTGCTACCTTACTGAACACTTCTTCCACACAACAGTAAACGTCTGTGTGAAGTTGAAGATAACATCTGTGTGTCAATAAACATATCGTCCATAAGGGTACTTTTTTATTTTATTAGTTTCTCATAAGTTAGATGCAAAGAAATTGGGTCAGACTAAAACCAAAAGACGAGAGTCCACAAAAAGTTATATAAACTAAGTTAAATACCGTAATATTCTGTCAAGTTTTTTTTTCAAGAAAATGGTTTTACATGAAAGCTAGACTCTAGGAATGCCACATAATCAGGATTTAAGCTTCAACGGTTTACAGAATTTATGCATACTAGTATTTACTTTTTCCTCCCAAATCAGGTTTGCATGAACACCATATTTTGCTTCCTGGATCCCCAATATAAATGAGGATCTCTGTTTTCAATACATGAAAGGATCTCATTTGTAATAAAAATACACATGGCTTACAATCAATTTTTCTTCATTTTATCATTGGGACTCACTACACCGAAATGGAAATACAATCCCTGCTTTCAACTACAAAATGTCATTGAATACCAAACATTTTGCAATAATCACTCTAAAATTTGTAATATTTTATATAGGAAAGGAGAGTTTAAATGAGAAATGTTGACAAAATATGGTTATCCCAGTAAGGATGAGATGACATTTGACCTTCATAGCAACACACTGGTTTTTTGAAACACCCAATCAGCATGCTGGTGTCTTAATACAAACTAAGGCTGAAAAGTCAGAAATACAAATGATGGTTCTCAAACTTCTTCACCAGTACAAACCACCATAGAGAATGAACCACAAGATTACTTCATTTTATACCAAACTTTATAATAATTATATTTCAAAAATACATACCAATCTTTCTTTAAGACAACAATTTTTTAGTAAAATTTTGCCTGAAAACAACTATGATATTTTGTTTTCCAGCTTCCCCTTAATAAATGATTATCATCAAGACATACTTTCTCTATTTCACTAAATTTTTCAATGTAACAAATGACTAAAAAATGAAACCTCACCTCTGCCTTTAGTGATGTCAGTTGTCCATTCTTATCTCTGAATTCAGCATGAAGTTGCGTATTTTCCATCCGAAGGCTTTTGGATAATTTACATTTTTCTTCCAGGGCTTCTTCCTTTTCCTGAAGCTAAAAAATAAATGTAAAATATATAAAAAAAAATAAATAAATAAAAATACTGGGATACATAAATTCACCGATACCAATAAATATTTTGTAAACCACAAGAACCTTAGCGATAAATGCTGCAAACCAAATCTTAAAAAGCTTTTTTTCCCCAGCCTTACAACCTTTATTGCAACATGCGTTTTTGAGTAAAACCCAAGATTACAAGAAGACCTTCACCAAAAATCCTATAAAAACAAATTTACAACATAGAAGAGATACACAAAAAAAACAAAACATAGTCAAGTCATGATAACCTTTACCCTCCAGGTATAACATGATGTAGTGGATATAAAGTTATTTGTGGATGTATGATACCAACATTCTGTTAACATTACAACATCGCCTGCCGACACCGTAATATACGATTCGACTATCTGTAGACGCTTTCAGCAGGCAATGTGTTAATGAATGCACTATGTACTTAAGAATTAAAATTAAATTAATCGGACACATCTCACAGTTGAACTAAATGTGCATTTTTTTTTATAGAATTTATTGATTTGTTTTGTTTGTTTGGTATCTTGCAAGGCAGTTGGGAATAACTGTTGTGAATCTTTCGACTGACAACAACACAACTGCAACAGTTATGGGTTTAGAATTCAATATTGTCAGAATAAATCATCACAAAATGAAAAAACAGCATTGAATAATAAAAAAATAAAAAATAAATGATTTTTTTTTAGATTTTAACCTGCTAAAACACGCAGAAAAAATAAATAAAACCAACAGTTTTAAAAGGTGTTAGACTAAAGATAATTTTTTTAACTTAGATAATTGTATGTATATAATTGTTAATTATATAATTAATATAGCTTTAGTAATGTTTTGTTTAATTAGGTTAGTTTTTGTGTTGAAAACAATGACAAATTTGGATATAGTAAAATTGGACAACCATAGTATTATGGTCTACACTAATTTATTACTTATGCAGGTAGAAAATAATGTACAGCAAATGAATCAATGGTCACATGACTGTCACATGACCTGACAGAATTAGCAAGATACATGCTACTTTCTACCAGGCTATTATTATGCAAATGAGTTGATTTTTATTTATAACTGCACAGGGCTCCCCAGAGACATGGAGCAGTCATGCAGTAAACTTTGATCTTTGACCTCTGACCCTCACCTTGTACTTAAGATCAGCAATCTCCTCAATTTCCTGCATGCATGAAAATGAAAATGTTGAATGAAATGCAAAAAATGAAACATTACCCGAGAAACCATTTACAAGTGAGCCATGTGTAATATAACAATGTGATACACAAGGAAACATAATGATACATACTTATGCAAATTGAACATACAATGATAATATTAGAATAACAATGTGATACAAAAGGAAACATAATGATACATACTGATGCAAACTGACCATACAATGGTAACATTAGCAGACAAAATGATGATAAGACAAGGAAACAGTTATAAACAAAAGTTAGAGCAAACTCCCAACCGAAAAAAAAAATCATTCAGCTAATTAACTGGAAAGAGACAGCACAAAAGAGAAGTTAGAAATATGATATCAAGTGAGTGCAAAAATTAGTCACGATTATAAAACATGTGACATTATTATTATTTTTTAAATTAATATTTATTTCATATTGCGATAAACATGGGAGAACATATAATTAATAACAAATAAAACTGACACCACTAGAACCACATAATTATTATTACACATAATTAGTCATAAAATCAATTAAAAAAAATTATATAAATAATTCCAAAAAATTGTGTTATTTTAAAAACATAAATTGCAAAAGTAAGTAAAACTTAACCATTATGCTACCAACTATACCTTAGAGTTAATAATTTTAATGGTGTTCAATTTAAAACTTGAAACAATTGCACCTTTTTACTGAATAGCACCACAGACCAATTTTTACAAGTTACTTTAAACATTATTTTTTTTAACACAATAATTCCCACCTTTATTTTATAAGATATATCTCTGTCTCTTAGAAGAGCTGCTCTTTCCTACAGAAACGGGACAGACATGAAGGAAACGAATAGTGATGTGACAGCAGACAATACAAAGAAAAGGAATATATATAAGTAAATATTGTTTGGAAAAGATAGATCTGGGAAGGATGATAAAATTGAAAATAGGAGACATCGGGAAAATTGTATAGGTAAACGACAATTAACATAATTTTTATAAGACAGGGAAACAGATATATGTAAGCACTGACAGGTTGTAATACTGTGTAACATCTGTGTTATTCATTAATCCATTGAACGACAAATTTTCCCTCCAAAATTTGGGTCAACTTTTTGCAGATTTTTATGTATTTTTCTGTAGTTGTTTTGTTGATTTTTGACCAGGTGGTCATAATTATTCAAAGACAACAGAACTTGCTCAAAATGTGTGAATAAAAATGGAAAAAATGATGTAATATGAGAAATATGACAAGAGTTGGCGTTTGACGTTCAAAGGGTTAAGTCTAAAATACTGTAAACTGCTTTATTTTCAGTGCAATCAATTTTTGTGACACGATACTACAACATTCAGGGGACGAAATTTGTCATCTGTCACTGAAACTCACTTTCATTAAAATTTACGTTTACCCAACAGACAAAATTCACAAAAATTTACTGTCATGAAAAATAAAACAGTTTACAGTAAACACGGTGTAATGGATTAGCTTACTACGATAGATTGTGACATAACAATGCGGTTATTTTTATCAAGGAAGAGTTAATTCTATATATCTACTAGGTGACTTAAGTTCCATGTATTCAGTTATCTCAGCATTTGTTTGTGACTATTCTATATTCTGGTCGTGACTTGAGACACGTGTAATCCACTGAGACAATCGGAATAATTGGAGGTTAGTAATAAAATACGAGTAATCCATGTGATGTCGGTATCACCATACGAGGCAGTTCGTCTAGATTCACCACCTGATAAAAGTAAGTAGTGACTAAACATTTTACCTCGCTTTCCGCTGTAAGGTCAACTATTTTACGTTTCAGTTGATCCTTTTCAGCTTCGTGGGAGTCCCGTTCACTCAGCTGTCTTTGTACCATCTTGGTTACCCACAGAGGCGTGGGAGGCTTAGGGCAAGTTTCTGGACCCTCTTCGGAAGGCACTCTAGGTAAAGTGAGAGGTTTGCCAGGAACAGGAAAGACGAAGGCGGAAGTGTTCTCATCAGCATACTCCCGGTCTGTTCCGGTTGACTGAGTTTCCATACCACTGTCAAACGATGGCGGTCTCTGGACGTGCAGTGTGGCCTGTTTTCTAGAGGATTCTATCACCAGGTGGGAAGCGCTTGGAGGTTCTGACGCTGGAAGTGGTGGCAAATCCACGTCTGAGAAGTCAGATTCTGAATCAATGCCGTTGACATCAAAGAAATTAGGTACAGGAGAGTCACAATGTTGGGTTTCATCGAAGGAAGAAGGAAGTGTCTGAAATTGTATGGGTGGGGGCATGGTATCTGGCAAAGGAGGAGGAGATGGCTGGCTAACTACAATATCAGTGTTAAACTCAGCACGGAAGACACCATTTGCACACATCTGGGGCTCATCTACCAATTTACCATATTGCACTGTTTTGGGTCGGATCCACTCTGACGGCAACTCGGGATCTCCCTGCGGAAGCACTGCCACCAGGGCTTCTATAAGTTTTTTTCTTTCATAAGGTCTTGACGTATCCAGCGCTCTCGGGGATGGCATAGATTTATCAGGAATCGTTGTTCTTCTGGTCATCTCTCGCACAGCATACAGTCTACGTGGTGGTGATGTTTTCACTTGAGCAGTGTTAGTTTCATACTGAGGAAGATGCTCAACTAACTCTTCAATTAATCTAATTTTATCAAGGTCAGCGGTCTTCTCCATCTGTAATGTCGCTGATTGCATAAAATACCCTGGTTTCGAATCTACATCTACTAAGCCTTTACTGGTACACAACATCAGCCTATCAGCAATGTTGTCTAATTTCAACTCTGGTAAAACCGATTTAGGGTATTCTACAGTCGTCTTTGGTATTTGTGCATTGTATGGAAGTGTCTCTAAAAACTCTAGTAAGGTAGTTTGTTTGTTTTCTGGCGTGTACACTCTAGATTGCAAAGCCGTACCGCCAAGATATCGCAAAGCGTCTGTCTGCGTAGATTTGCTGTTACGTTTTGTGTAGATACCAGAGAGAATATCGCCGTTCTGAAATGAAGCATAGTGAAATGGTACATTATGAGGTGAAATGTGATGATAGCAAAGATAAGCAGCATTGTTATGAAAAGGCTGCAAGTGAAGACGAGAACATTCGCTCTTAACATTTGATTTGAACTCTAGACAAAAATAACTTTGCCTCTAGATTTTTTTAGAAGATGTCTTAACAATATGTTCTGTTAATTTGAGCCAAAAATAATGAAAATATTGTTGAGAAAAAAGGAAAAAATTAAAGACAAGTGCAAAGATTTTGGTCGGAACAGTGAAAGCACAAGATGATGGCCACAAACACCTACATAGTATTTTGAGAGATGCAGAAAAGTAAAAAATATTTTTTTTTTCTAAGTGATCACTATCACCTGAAAATAGAACGATAAATAAATACAATAAAAAAATGTTTTTATAAACTTGATTAAAAAATTATTTTCAAAAATTGGTAAACTATAGACATTTCTCATTAAAAAAAATCAGAAATACCCCAAAAAAAACTCAAAAATAAAACATTGCAACATTTTCTCATCTCCCAAATTCATTTACAGTTGAAATAATTGGAGTCGAAGTTTGACAAATGTTTTTTAAAGTTCATGAAACAGCTAGTGATTGAAGCAGGTTTGCAGATACAGTATTGAAGATTATTTCTAGAATGCTGATATTTGTTTGACAATGGGAGTGAAGGGTAGAAAGCTAGATGAAACAAAAAAACACTGAAAAGTTGTATTGAGAACTGTAGCAATGAACAACCTATGAAATGTATTGATTTCTCGGGACACTGATTTCACTGTACATATTGGTATCTTGCAGAAAACGATAGGTGTATGAACTTCTTACACACAAACGTAACAGAAGTTTGTGTATCTAGGAACTGCGACTATGTGTAACCTACACGATTAGCGTAAACTAAACGTCACTATCAGGTCAGATCATCACTATGATTTGATACCCTCTCTCATTCTAACCTACCCACCCCTATATTATTTATGGTTTGCTCCGTGCTAAGAACAGAAAATCATACCTAGTTTAACTCATACCAGCATAGCATTTATCGTTTTTTTTTATTTTTATCCCGACTTCCAACTTTATGTATTAACATAAACATGTATTAGCTATTGTCTGTACTATGTGTATTACATGGTGTTTAACATATTGCTTGTTGAAAGCCGCCATGGACAAAAAGAATGTGAAAACACAGTATCCGCAGGCAAGTGTGAAAAAAAAAAAAAAAAGAGGTTTACTGAGGTGAGGCAAAACTAATATTCCCAGTATTAATGTCAAAAGATACAAATTGCTTACTGAGATTCTCCATGGACAAAAAGAATGTGAAAACACAGTATCAGCAGGCGAGTATAAAAAAAGAAGTTTACTAAAGTGAGGCAAAACTAATATTCCCAGTATTAAATCCAAAAATACAAGCATGTCCAATATCATTGAATAAATTATTTTAGTGATGGGACACACTTGTATCGTACCCCATCACAAATAAACACACCAGCACATAAATGGGCATGTTGAATTGTTACTATAAAATAAACGGAGCCAAACATCTGAATTTATCATGTCAACATTATACATTCAATTCAAACATTTTATCATCTACATTAAACATAGAGTATCTTTCCTGTGAAAATAAAAAAAAAAAATTTTTTTGTGTAGCATGAATACTGAAATGACATCAAAGTATATTTGCATATTGAACACTCAATACACATTACATGTAACAGTAGAATTCAAACGCAGATCAATCATTAATGTGCTTATCAAAATTGTGAACGAGACGAGACAAAACCGGTGAAACAAAGAACTCATGAAAACTTGCATTGATATTTCAAAATCTGAAATGAGACAAAATTATTTCCATACCTATAACCAACAGCACTGAGAAAACTTTCTACTTTCCAGTGAATAGCAAAAGTATAACTCCCTTCACCGTACACAGAGACACAGATAACTTGACAGTTACTGGGACGCCAGCTGACTAGTATAATTTTTACACACGTACACACAAATACAGCAACGATGAGTGCCTGGATCAGACTTTTAAATTTTAAATACAACACCATCTGTTACTAAACTTTTACAGTCAATCTTTGTAGGTTTTTTTCATTAGAAGTGCGAACATGTTGCAAATGATTAAAAATCAATTTGAAATACTGTATCCATAAATGTTGACGGGTAAATGGTTTACTGAAATTTAAATTTGCTGCATAATGAAAAAACAAACATCTGATGAACACTTTATGCTGAACGGCTACATTATCCTTGGTGGTGAAAAGCTGTTGTATTTACCGTACATGGAGTGACCAGAATAATAATCACAACATTTTGGAACATTGTACAACCGAATAAATTGTACCGCAAAACCCTTACCATCATGTTTTACAAATTGAATTCTACTAGTTGACATTATTTCTAATAATCATAACATATTCAAAAACAATAATTCTGTTAGAAATGAAAAAAAAAAAATACCAAACCTAAAATAATTATGTTATCAGACAACAGCAGGAACTACCATAATATGGTTTAACTAACAATATCAAGCCAATATTAATTATTATGTAATATCTGATGTCATTTTAATAATATGTTAATTGGTTAATTTAAAGCAAAACAAAACTATTATTGGAATTTGTATGACTGTCAGTATCTAGGATACATTATAAAGAGGGAGATCGCCCTCCAGCCGTGCCATTTCTAGCGTAATGAACAACACTTCCTGGAATATACTTAAAATCCTAGGGATAAAACCAACTAAATATTGCATTATTTGCCACCTATCTCAGTTCTATGGAGTGTGGGTGCCCATGAGGCCAGAGAAGACTAATTAATTAATTAATTAATTAGTTTGCAATATTGTTTTACCAGTACATAATAAACACTGAAATCTAGCGCATAGTAATATATAATATACATGTATCACACTGATAAATACAACAGCGATTAAATATTGGATATGGATGGAGCTAAATGAAATAATTCAGACCAATTCTAATCCCTCTGTACCCCCTCTACTAGATAATAATGCATGCAGCCTACATTGTATATAATATACTACTGGTATAGTGGGTGTGGCATATCGCAGTACAATTGATCAACATTGTCCTCAATGTAAAAATAATCACAAATTTTACAAAAAACTATATGTTTTTCTTGGATCTGGACTTATAGCAAAACCCCACCCCCCAGAATACCTAAAATAAACCAAATGTTACATTGTCAGCCTCTGATAAGACAAATATGAATTCAACAGTTGGTTAGCATCATATTCCAAACAATATAACAGTATATAAGCACTGAAAGACTAGGCACAATACCATAACATCCTAATCAATACAATAGTATAATTCAGACTAATTGTAATCTATATGTACCCCCCTCTACCAGACAACAATGGAAACAGATGACTCCTTAAATACATATACCAGGTACTACTAGTTCAGTGGGTGTGGCAATTCTAACCTGTATCACGTATGATACAAAAATGTGCTCAATACACAATATGGCATGTCAATGTTGGAACTATCATGCAATTCAGAAAGTCCCTCCATAGACTGTTATCAAATCAAACGACATACCAACATTCCATCAATACATATACCATATTTGTATTATTAGTAGCGCATGCGTAAAAATACAGTGTTTCTATGGTTAAAATTAGTCATATTTTGATGATTCTGTATACAATAAATGCAATTTTTGGTTTTTATGCGCTATTGGAGATACGCTTCTAATAGCACAAATACAGTATACAAACTACATATCATATGGCAATGTATTAGGTATTCAAAACCAAAGAAGCTATAAAATGGAATAACAGGAATGCCTAACAAAACCACATAAGCGAGGAGATTCCAAAAAACACATAGAATTTGCATATAATGGTAATAACGTATAGTACTTTATAAATTAATATTACCGGGAAAATGAGGTCAATGACAAATATATACGGTTAAGAAAAATATTCATGTGCACATTTATATCCGTGACCAAAGATCAATTCTTCGGTTTTACATTTTAAACCATATTATTAATTTAGTATCCATGGTAATAAATGTTACACATATTAATTCGTACTACCTTAGGTATACCACAAGTCTCATTTGAAAAAAACGACCTTTCTCCGAATATAGCTTGCAATTAACTAAACATCGCTATAGTCCACCGAGATGCGGCCGTTCAGGGTGAACGCCGAACACATTGTACTGTACTGAGTAATACTAAGCTGTGTGTACATGTCACCATGTGGTCATCTCCACAGCTGCTGCTTTAGCTAACATCCACACACAATGGATGATGGTATAACAATGAGTGCACGCTTCATCCATCACAACTACAATAAGCTCATTTGAATAACAGTTACTAAATTAGAATACATTATTATAAGGGTCGGTACTGTACTACGCTCAGTATTAAATAATATAATATGTTAATTAGGAAAGCATGTGTCTAGTAGAAATTTGCATAATTATTAAATGTTTAGCTTTCAGAATATTACATGATTATACATGTGCGAACATCAATATTTTTTTTGTATAAATGAAAAATTATATTTAATATCAAAAATAATGAATACATATGCACTATCGGTAAATATATTATTGTACTACTTGTGATATAGATGAACACCGAGAGAAGCTCACTACAATGTGCAATCACCAGAAAATGTAATAACAAACATGATTATATAAACCATACCGGCTAATTAAAACAAAAATATATAATGGAATTAGCATTTACCGAGATAACCAAAACAAAATGAATAAATTGTAAGGTATTTATAGAGTGCCATCAGATGGACCAGTTTATTAAGTTAATCCATTTCCAATTTTAGAGATTATAATTTTTTTGTTTTATTAATAACCATTATTTCAGCAATTTCAGTCACAAAATACTTAGTAATATTTAGGTGACATTTAACCTTGTGTTTATTATGGGAAAGAGAATCCCATCAATCAATATTCCCTGTTTGTAACAGGTATTTTTATATCAATATTTTACTTTAAAGGGTAACAGTCAAATTGAGTGGAAATAAATTAAGCATTTCACTGACGACAATAAATACGGTAGTATTTGTACCGTATGTGGCAGTATTGATTCAGCCCAAAGGGTTTTCTGGAATTTCTGTGATGGTATACAAGATCAAAGTATGGAAATATCTGTATATAAGGTAAATTACATGTAACTACAAATTTAGCTATGCGTATGTACAGCAGCTATTGGGGATGAATTGATTGGACGAAATTCCCTAATCCGTGACAGCCATAGTATAAGTAATTTACATCACGGTACAGCTTGCAATACTCACTTTGGATTCATGGTGTATATGGCATAACTATCATGTGACCAAATGTTTTGTAAATACATCATAGAGAACTCTATACTAAGCATGCTGGAAAAGATGACCATAAGTCTGACACTAATGTTCTCTGATATTTATGTAAAAAATAAAATTCTTTCTGCATTATGTTTCAAATTATAAAAACTTGAATAGCCAGAAATGTAATGGATATACAAGGTAAAATAAAAAAATTATTGTTTCCATGGCAACTTACAAGGCTGCCCCATTTTTTTTTATTTGCATTTGTGTCTTCATGTCAAATAATGCTCATCAAAAAGTGAAAGTTTTGCAAAGATGTTAATGTTTTCAAAACATATTCCTATTAATCAGATTTAATCCATTGCAAAATCCAGTTAGAACAAAAAAACTCACTTCATGAATTTTATACATTACAAAACAAAAACATTTTAATCCTCAAGAGTACAACCTAAAAAACAGGTTTTTTTCAGATTCAAGAAATCACCACAAGACAGGATACTTGTGTATACATTATATTTATATTAAAGCATGATGGTCATACTAAAGCACATATTCAAGTTCAATGTAAACAATGTATCTTATACCGATGTATACGTTGCCATGGGACCATATCCTATATTGAATTTGACGCCATGTGTCACGATGACAACTGTCCTTTCAGTATGGACATATACAAATTTGTCTATACAATATTCAAACCATGAATATTCCATTTGCATCATAAACTTTTTTTTTTTTAAATTTAGATTATTCAATTCAAAATAGGCATCAGACACATTTAAAATGCTACGGAGAAATCAGACTTGTCACCATAGTAACAAGTTTTAGGTATCCACCTCATCATACTTGCTTTTTGTCATGTGCTCAACTCAGCCTCAAGAAAATATAAACACATGACAAGGTTTCCTCCTACATGTGCAGTTGGTCACATACAAGCAAAACTTACCTCAAGTGATTCTTTAAGTTCATTGAGTTCTTTCTTAACCGCTGAGTGAATATTTCTAAGATCCGCTCCCTGTCTCTGTGCGGTCTTCAGATGTATCTGTGACTCATCAAATTTATCTTGCAGTTCTTTGTTTATCTGAAGTGGAAGGTGTTTAGTTCAGACTCCATGCTTTATTAGTAAGGGAGTATGGGGAATTCTAAAAACTGCAAACCACTTTATTTTGTGAGAATTTGTTTTACTAATTTTGTGAGATTTAAAAAAAAAAAAATTTTTGTAGCAGTGAACATTTCTCTGGTGTTTAACGATAAATTGAGAAATTTTGGCTTTACGAATGACATCAAATCGTTAAAATTCCTCACATGGAAATTAAGCGTTTACAGTGTATATGTGCAAACTAACATAGCCATTGTTAATACTGTAAAAATTAAAGCGCGGTGGTCGTCGCGCAGCGCATGTTCGAATTTCATGTAAATATACAATGTATTTTACATGCGTTGTATACGTCTCTATGAGTCCCATAACGAGCAGGACGCGGCACGACAACTGCCACCCTTTAAACTATATATTTTATGACTAGAAACTACTGCAACCATCTTTTATTAATCTATTTTCAATACCACATGGTTTTGTACAGTTCAGCTTCTAGTAGCAGTTTTAGTGCAGCACCAAGCCTGTCTACAACTCAGGTACAGACTGATAAAGTGATAATACACCTCCAGCTGCCAGGCTATGTATCAGGCTTAGAGCTTTCTTTTTAATTTGAAAAATTATTAAGTTGAATGTTAGGTGAAGGCATGTCAGGCAGAACAAATAGGGATAACACAGAAACAATGAAACAGACAGGCATACACTAAATAACCTAAACATAGAGAAACTATCTTTGCCTTGCCCTAGATGCATCAGATGAATGTAGTTGGGTTTCCTTTTATTATGCTTTTGATCTTTATTTTATGATGGGTTAATAGTTTTTACAAATTTATTGTGACCACAAGGAAAAGATGAATAATATGGCCAACAAAAATGCCATTTACAGACATCTGCACCACCAATAAGAGTGACAATTGAATGGTAAGTGACAACTACTGATAAAACAGCAAAAAGGTAATGCTAGACCTGCTTTTTAAATATTTGTGTATTTTTTTTAGAAAAAATATGAAAACAAATTTACTCAGGTTTATTTGGTGAACAATGACAAAAACTGACTCTGGTGTCCAAAGGATTAACAAATATTTATATCTTACCTCATTCTTCTCATCCAACTGTAATCGAAGATTGAGAATTTCTTTGTCTGCATCGCAATAATCCTTCTGCTCTTCCATCTTCTTCAATTTATCCTGTAGTTTAGCTTCTGTTTTTTCCAGATCTTCAACACTCTGTTCCGTCATCTCCAGTAATCCAGTCTGTGCTTTCATACGTTTGTATTCTTCGAGCGGTAACGTTATCATCTGTCCAGTTGCCAAATCATCTTCCAGGTTTTCCAGCTGTCTTTTCAATGATGCTTTAGCTCTTTCAAGCTGATCAATCTTTGTATGAGATTCTTGTAATTCATCCTGAGTGTCTGACAATTCTTTTTCAAGCTTAGATGCCTGAGCACACTGTACAGGAAATAAACAATAAACAGGAATACTGTAAATTCTTTAATTATTCACTAGTGAATTATTTGCTAAATTAAATTTACCTGAATATGTAAAACAACAGAGCCCATTGTTTCCCTGCTAAGTTCATGAACCCAGTGAAATTGCATCATCATAATAGGGAAAATAAATAGTTTTACAGTATCAGTCTTTGCCTTGTAAGTTAAAATTGAAGCCACATGACTTGGCACAGAAAATCTAATAGAGTAGTATAGATATTTAGTGTGGCCACTACATCAGTACTAAAGGGACCTTGGCATTTGGCTTGTTGAGATTTATTTTCAATTTAGTCTAAATGTATCATAATATCAATCATTTTTGAGTGTTCTTCATTCTTAAGTACTTGTGTAATACAACATAGAATTGGTCAGATTTGAATAATTTACACTCACTCTTGTCTCCATTGTTGCTGCACTAGTTTCCATCTCTTTAACCTTCTCTCTGAGAACATTCAGCTGTTTCTCTAACGCAACAACTTTCTCTTTCAATTTCTTTTCATTCATCTGTAGCTCTCCAGTCTTCTTCTGCAGATCACTCTCTGACTTTTTTACATCATCCATTTTATCAGTAAGCAGATCTTTCTCAAGTTTCAGTTGATCATTGTCCATTTTTAACATCCTCTCAGCACTCTCAAGTTCTCGTACCTGGTGTTTGAAATTAAGCTCTTGATTTTCTAATTCAGAAACTTGGTCTTTTAAAGCACATTCCGATTTCTCTAACATCTTCAATTTCTGTTGTAAGCTATTCCCAGATGTTTCAAGTTCTTTCTCTCTTAGTTGGGATCTGTCTATTGCCTCTTCCAGCTGTTTTAATTTCCTCTCTAAAGCTTTGTTTGTTTGTTTCAAAGTATTTTCAGTTTTATCAAACATTTCTTCTGCAGTGTTCAATTCCTTCTGAAGAGCTTCTTCAGTCTTCTTAGAACTCTCTAACTTTTTCTTTAAGGTTTGTTCCACTTTTTCTAAAGCAATTACTTTATCTTGAAGCTCTTCGTAGTCCTCATCATACCTTTTTTTTGACTGGCCCTTCTCTTTCTCAATATCTTTCAATCTATTTCTCAGCTTAGATTCCTCTTCCTTTAGATAGCTGAAATCATCCTCTAAAGCTGTGTGTAGTTTCTTTATACTCTTTTCACTATTCTCACTTCTTTTTAAGTCATGTCTCAATTTATCTGCAACATCTTCAAGCTGCTGTACTTGCTCGTTAAGTTCTTCTATTTCTTTCTTGGTTTTTGTATCTTTTGCCTGTTCCAAGGACAGAACTGCAGCCTTCAGTGTTTCTTCAGACTTTTCTAACCTCTCAACCTTTTTGACAAGTTCTGTTTCTCTTCTCTCTGACCTTGATAGCTTCTCCTTAAGAGGGGATTGGGAATCACTTGCCATCATGATATCATTTTTAAGGTCCTTCTCTCGTTGCTCCAGCTGTTCAACCTTCTTCCGCAGACAGTTTGCAAGTTCTTTATGCTTAATCTCCTGTTTGCCAACAGTATCAATTTGCTCTGTCTGAAATTTAATTTGTGGTTGGATTCTCTCAATATCCCATGTTTTCTTCTTTACTTCCATGTCAAGGACATGGACTTGCTCTTTTAATTTCATTTCAGACATCTCTAAGTCCAGAATGCGACTTCTCATCTCGTCTTTCTCAACCTTCCTCTGCTGGTAAAGCTTATCAATATCAGCATTCTTTTCAGTAAGCTTTTGTTTCAATTTTCTTTCAGACCTTTCCAAATGTTCTACATCATCTTTAAGCATTTCTTCAGACATCTGTAATTCCTCGATTTGTTTCTGAATCTTTTCAAGTGACTTTTGTTCTTCCATCTTTTTCATATCACCCACTGACTCTGTTTCATGTAATCTATCTTTAAGCTCACTGCTAATTCTTTCTGATTCATCAGCCTTTTCTTGGGTATCCTCCAAGTCTCGCCTCAATTTACTGTTTTCTTCTTCAAGCTCATCAATTTGTTCTTTCAGATGGTTGTTCGATTCTTTCACCCTCTTGTTCTCAATTTCTGCACTCTCAAGGCGATCTTCCAATTCTGTCTTCACAGTCTCTGTCTCGTACAGTTTGTTTTGCAGTTCATTGTCAGAATACTCCAACTCTTTCACTCGATCTCTCAAATTCTTTTCATTAGATTTACTTTCAGTTTGGATGTCTTCTAGCTGCTGTGACAATAATTTCTGTGATTCCTTTTCAGCCTGTTCAGTGGTTTCCAGCTGCTTCTTCATTCGATTTAATTCATCTTTGTGAGCTTGTTCTCCAGATTCAAATTGCTCAATCTTTTCTTGAAGCCTTTTATTTGCTTTTTGGGTTTCTTTGTTGTGCTGTTCAGCATCCTCAATCTGACCACGCATCATAGCTTTCAAGTTCTCTAATGCATGAATTTGTCCCTGCATTTCACCTTGATCTTCTTCCAACTGCTCGATCCTTTCCTTCAGAGCTTCTTCATTTTCTCTATAGACAACTGTAGCTTCTTGAAGCATATCCTTAGCAGTCCTTTCAGCCTCAGCAAGTTGGGAGATTCTGTCTTTCAAATCACCTTCCAGCTCCTCAAGTTCATGTATTCTTTCTTGATATGCTAAGGTTGATGATTCTGCTGCCTGCTTCCAAGTATTCTCGGTTTCCTTTGTTTTCTGTTTTATCTCCTGCTTCAGATGACTTTCATTATCTTCAAGCTCTTGAATTCTCTGTTTTAATACTGTTTCTAATTCTTCTAACTCTGCCACTCTTTCATTTAACAAGTCTTCACTTTGACGCCACATTTCTGATGCTACTTCATTCTCACGGACTTTGGCTTCTAATTGTTCCCTTAGATCAATTTCAACAACTTCCATTTCCTGTAATCGCAACCTAGATTTATCTTCTGTATCTTCAAGGTCTTTTATTTTAACTTTCCAAGCCTTCTCATTTTCTATCCTGTCTTTAAGTGTTTCTTGGTAATTCTTCTTAGCACTTTCCTCTGATTCAGTAAGTTCAATGATTTTCGCTTTCAGTAATGACTCACATTCCTGCAATTCAGCAATTCTCTCCTGCAGAGAATAAGTTGCAATTTCCCTTTCAGAAGCTTTAACTTTGATCTCTTCCTGTTTCTCTACCTCTTTCTTCAATGTAACCTCCTGCTGTTGCAATGCTTGCACTTTCTCATTTAGAGTTTTTATGACAACTTCAGACTCAGACAGTTGGTCTTTTAAATGATGTTCTTTTTCATTCCACATTTTCTGGTCCTCTTCATAACTTTTCTGTGATTTGAAAAGTGCATCTGAATTCTGTGAAAGTTTACTCCTGATATCCCTTTCAGAGTTTTCAAGATCATCAACCTGTTCCTTCAATGTAGCTATCTCCATGGAGAGACTTTGCTTGAGATCTTCAAACTTATTTGAATCTTCAGCATTCTGGTTTTCCAAATCTTTGATCTTCCCTTGCAAATTTGATACCTCTGAGAGGTGTTCTTTCTTCAGTTCATCAATACATTCCAATTCCTCGGAAAGTTCTGCAAGTTTCTTTCTTAGTTCCTGGTTAGTCCTTTCTAAATCTTGGATCTGTTCTTGCAATGAAGTTAATTCTTCAAAATGGTCTTCCTTAAGATCTACTTCAATATCTTTCCTCCTCTGTACTTCCAGCTCTAGTTCTTTAATTTCCTTCATCAAAGCTTCATTATTACTACTATCAAGCTGTGCACTTTCCAGTTCCGACAATTTATCCCTCAAGTCTTTATCTGAATTTTCCAATTGTAAAACCTTCTCCTGTAATTCTTTTTCTGATTTTTCAACTTCATCAAGCTTCTCCCTTAGGTCCTCAGATGTTTTCTCTTGCCCATCCAAAGCTGCTTTTACCGTTTTTCCACTTTCCTCCAATTCCACGATCCGTTCTCTAGATGTTTTCTCTGAATCTTCTAACTCATTAATAATTTTCTTCAAAACAGTTTCTTGGATGTCCTGCTCTTCTATCCTGTTTTCTGCTTCTTCAAGCTTTTGTGTTAGTTCATCGTTCTCCTTTGTTAAGACTTTAACCTTTTCTTCTCCAGCAGCAGCTATTACAGATTCCAGTCTTTGTTCTTGGTTAACTAGTCGTACATTACTTTCTTTCAAATCAGCAGCTAATGTTTCTTTTTCTGTAATAACATTATTAAGCTGCTCTGAGAGGTTGCTCTCAGAAGCTGTCAAGTTATCTATTCTTTCATTTGTTTTCTTCAGCTCTTCTCTAGCCTCTAAAAGTTTAACTTCAATTTCTTCCTTTTCTGATGACATCTCAAGCATTTCTTCCTTCATCTGTGCCTCAGAGACTTGCAAATCATTGTTGAGTTTGTTTACTTCTGCATTCCTTTCTTCTACTTCTTGTAATTTCTGGTTTGCGACTTCTAATTGCCTTGTCAAAAGCGCACTTTCTTCTTCCAACTTCTCTTTGGTTGTCTCAATTTCACCAATTTTCATTTTAAGCATAGATACTTCATTCTCATGCTCTTTAATGACTTTTTCACTTTCCTCATCTTTCAGATTTGCATCCCTTAATTGTGCCACAAGTTCAGCTTTTTCTGAGGTCAATTCAACAATTTTATTATTCAGTTCTTCTTCAGAAACCTGCAAATCTTTGACAATATTCTTCAATACATTCTCACTTGCTTGTAACTCGTAAACCCTATCTGCATATGACTGCTCCTTCTGCGAATCCATATTCAGTAGAAGATTTTGCGGCATGCTAACATTCTCTACTGTTACACGCTCTATAGGTTGTTCTACAGAAGATTGGACTTGAGCCTCTGAGGTGACATCTAATGATGGTGATTGATCTATTTTTTCATCAGTTTCAAGCTCCTGTAATTTCTCCAGAGCGTCCTGGTACATTTTGAGAAGATTCTCTTTTTCTGATGTAGTCTTGGAAAGAGCCTCTTTCAAAGAGGTTTGTGATGTCCTCAGATCATTAATGGTTTGTTCCTGTGTCTCTGACACCTCTATTTCACTGTGCATAGGTTCAGAATCTCCATTCATTAATTTTGATTTAAGCTTTTCATTTTCCTCTTTTAAATCAAACAAATCTGCTTCTAAAACCTTTTCCGAGCTTTCTAGTTCCCAAATCCTGTCTTTCATCTTCAAAACGTCTCCATTTTCTTTATCATCATCAGTTTTATCTCCTGGCAGTGATTTTAAATTTGGGTTTTCAATCTCTAACAATTGTAATTTGTCTTTTAGAACATCATTTTCCACTTTAATTTGGTTGATCTGTCCCTTAAGTTCTTTTTCGGCAAGTTCATATGAGTTAAGTTGGTTGGATAATTTCTCATTCTCAGATTTTAATTGCTTCAGTTCAGTATCCAGATTCTGGTTTATTGCATCACTGTCAAACTTCTGTTTTGAAGAAGTTTCAGAGCTTTCTAGAATCTTGATTTTTAGACACAATTCCTGGATTTGCTCTCCCTTCTTAGAGTCCTCAGATATGCTTGCATCAAGTTGTTCTTTCAGCTGAACCTCTGCTTGTTCTGCTTTTCTTGAGATTTCTTTCAATGTATGCTCTCTGATTTCATATTCCTCAACTTTTTCATTGTATGATGATTCATGATGTTGAATATTTTCTTGCAATTCCACAATCTCACGTTCAAGTGCTTCAATATGCTTCCTGAGAACAAGTTCCGTTTGCTCCATTTCTGCAATTTTCTGTAATAACAACAATAATGATATTATTAATATGTGTTCTGACTTAATATGGGATTTCTAATAATATATCTGACAAGAAAGCATTAAAGCGATGAAGATGGTTATAAGAAAGAATTTGTTGATGTCTAGTCATTTGTTAAACATAATTCATGTTACTCGGAATAGAACTGCTTTCACAAATCTACATAATTTATACATTACTTCAATCACTAAATGCTTGGGACACAAGCTCAAATTAAGGATCATTATAAGGAAAACGTTATATTGTCATTACTATAACGCAAAACACTGTTAGAAATCAATCACTATCAATTACAATGTTGATTTCCGCGAACAGTTTGTAAAACTAAAAAAATAATAAATTAAACAAATGAGCTAATTAATATGCAGTCCACAAATTGGCTTTGAAAATATAACTGATATATTAGTGATCTTGTTTTGAAGTAATTAATTTTGAAATGCACACTACAAAGACATTATTCACTTTGATTACACTTTTCCAATAGTACAACTCCAAAAGAGTGCATGTAAACCATGGTGCATGTATATGTATATACTGGATCATTAAAAATGCAACACATTTTGATCATAGACATACCTCGCCACTTACATAAAGTGCATGCACCACTAATAGAACAAATACAGTGTCTGTTAGAATTAATTGACAAAATTAATTCTGGCAAAGCTTGATTAAATGATTAAATTCTACCAAATAAAATAGAAGTTGTGATACTTTGAAAGCAGTTTTTTTTAAAAAAGACACAAAAACACATCACAGTGGCATATGTATTGCTACCAGTACTAAATTACCAAGCTATTGGGTTTAGGATTGAGTATAATTTGCACTGGCTGAGCAGATACTAGCTGTCCAACAAAATAAAGACCAAAGACCACAAAAAAGAAAAAAAAACCAACAAGGATGAGACACTTAAAAGCGATTTTACCTGTTCTACTGTACTAAGAATTCGATTTGACCTATCTTTTAGAAAAACTGTCAAAAGTACTGCAGGTGACGAACCATACCGTCGTATTTACTAAAACCGCTTCAGACCCACATACCTAACCCGGTGTTTTGATACTATATACATGTCAATAGAACAGAAGATCCTTTAACAATAGCTGCCAGCTAAACAATAGAAAACAACTGACATTTGGCTTTCAGTTAAGAAATCACATTCCAACGACCAAAAAAGAAAAAACTGCACAGGTTGAAATTTGGCAAAATTCCAAAAGGATTTAGAAACTTGGTATCATACTTTAGTAGAGTTAGGTTTTGAGTACTTATGTAATTATATACAGGGGCTGTTCAGGGGAGTTGACTGAGTAAACAAAAGACTGCTGGCAAGAAAATAGAAGACAATAGACAGGTAGGATATTTATCGTCTCCTTAAAATATCATTGCCGTTTAAATGGCAAAGTACAATATGTATAGGTCACTGTCATTCAATTCAAACAATGCCACGAGCTTGACCATTTTCCAAGGTTTTTTAAGGAATTTGGAGGTAAAACAATTTGTCAATACAATTGTATTTTGTTTTTACAAACTTTAGACAAATATAAGGTGAATAGAGATGCCAGTGGGACATGAATATATGGCTCATTTAGCCACCTGAAGCCGAATTTCTGTTTTATTTGAATCAATTTTCATTTTAAAGGTATTAATATTTTTTAGACATTTACTGACAATTAATTGAATAATGTATCCTTTAAAACTTCCAATCTTGTCTCATTTTTTTTATATAATTGGCAATGATTTAATATGTTTAGGTTAAAATTTGAATTACATATTTGATTTGGAAGGGGTGAATTGTGACAATATTTGACAATGTCAACTGAAGACAAAAGTCCAAGTGTAAACCAAAGACATTTTCTCATAAGATTTTGCACATATTTGTGATTGTTTCTATAATTTCCTTGTTATTATTGGACCTAATTTCACATTACATTAGGTGTTAGCATATGTCAGTCCATTTTTTTATTTCAATTAATTAATTAATTAAAATATGAATAATATTCATATATAACAAATTTGCTCTATTGGTGGTGCATGCAATTTGAGGTTTATGTGCAAATTCTATTAGAGGTGCACTTCTAATAGAACAAATACAGTATTGTGTTTAATAAATAATATAATAATACAAATTAAAGTTCGGTCAGATTCCTGAATTCGACTGTCAGTGTTGTTGCCATGACCATGTATCCTAGTAACAGTTTAGTCACTTCAAGTTATGTCTTTCAGCTTGCAAGGTATATTCAAGTTAATTTATGAATTGAATAAATCCTAAAATAACCTCATTTGTAAAACTATCAATACAGGAGTCATAAAAGGTTGGTAAACTACATTAAATTACAGGTATTTATACAATGGAATTTCCATTAGGCTTAAATGCAACCAAACTATGCACACTCAATTATAATATTTATCTTATTTAAATGCATTAATAATTAACTGCATTTTAATTTTTTCTAGAAGTGAAATCTGCTAATTACAATAGATTACATTGTTCACTGGAAAATTCCTGCCCATGCTCAACAGTGAAATTAAATACCAGAGAAATTTAATGCTTTAAGCATATGTCGCCAGGTATATCTAAATATCTTGTTTCTTTTCTAATGTTTCAAGCATGTAAGGAGGAATCACCTTTATCCGTTTGTTAAAAGCAATAATGGCAAGCGCCTGATTTTCTAAATTCGTTACACAGGAAAAAAAGTTTGCTGCCAATTATTGGTTGGCCTATCCAAGCATATGGGATGTTATTTTTAAACTTTTGTACTGCAAATGCAGATTGATATATAATTTGTTTATATATTATATAATATATGAAGTTATAGAAACATTTAATCATTAAAGGGGAAGCTGTCAAACCAGGAGATTGCACCAGGGACTCATGGGACACTATGGTATCCTTAATGTTGTTTTCAATTGTCATCAAGTGTAGTACTTTTACTGTGTGATTAGGCTTAACAGGTTTCTATTAACACGAGTACCTATATTTGTTGGGGGGGGGGGTTTCTGATATGTAATTGGCATTTAAAGATGATTGTTATTGTACGTACTAAACCAACTGGTATACATGCATATTAGAGAATTTCATTGCTTCATCAAACGAATACTCATATGTGTGCTTACAGAAACATTTTCAATTCATGATAAATCAAAGTCCAATATTCATCAATATGCAGTGCCTAACAACAATATTAAAAATCACATTTTCTCCTCCATAATGCATCTTTAAAAATAAATGTGCACTGGGACAAATGATGGTAAAAATTCCATTTACCTGATGAGCAGCTTTAATTTCATCAACTTTAGCTTTCAGATGTTGAAGTTCTTCTAGAGTCATGACAGATTTCAGCTACAATGAAAAAGAATGTACGATTCAAACAAGATGTCCATGTGAACACAAATGCAAAGTAGTGATGAACACAAGAAAAATCTTTGACAGAGAACATTTTGAGTAAAAAAAAAAAATTTGGAGACTAATAACAATTTCTTGGGAAGGTGATTTCGAAATTTTACAGTGGAGGAGAAATTTTACGATAACACAATAAAAGTACCCATATGCAAAAACATGCAGCAATTGTTAACATTCCAATTAATATACTTAGGGAGTATATTACAAGTTACCAAAGTCATTGACTTCCAAGTTTCACTAAAAAACACAATTTAGTAACTCACAAAAAGCAGTTTAAATGACAAGCATTATGTGCAAAGAATATAGATTTTGTGAATCTCTGCTTCAATTTGTCCATGTACACGTGTTGTAACAAGTTATGACAAGATACAGATCCAGTATGTTTTCATTGTAAGATTACCACTTTAGTAGTTCATGTGCATATGATTACATGAGGTGAATGTAATCTATCCTGAGACATGTGGCAGATAAGGCATAAAATCTGTTCATGCAAAGCCTGAGACTTCCAGAATGGTAGAAATTCATGATTTGTTGTGTATTTTCAAAACCTAAACAGCCACCAGACAAACATCTTGAATCCAATGCATACTGTGAAATGCTTTATTTTTTTAGCTGGAATTAATTTTCGCTGAAAAGACATTTTAGGTGTATTGTATGGAATTTATTTTCACTGATTTTTGGCGAGTTGTACGTAAAACATAGGAAAAAGGGTATACTGTAAAATACTTTATTTTAGCTGGAATTAATTTTCGCTGAAAAGGCTTTTTGGGTGTTTTGTATAGAATTTATTTTCACTGATTTTTATTTTCACGGAATTATTCTTTTAGCAAAAATAGAATACTTTACAGTATGTGTGACATGATGCAAGCGTCAAGTTTTAATGCGATCAGGCCAATGCAAACATCTGGAAAAACAGACATACACACAGACTTAGGCAGAGGCCTATTCACATACCGTAGTTCATACCCACCATAGAATCCAGTCAGTAGAAATGACTATTTTGAACTTTAGGCATTACTCTGCGAATCATCCAATGACAGAGAGAGAAATCTAGGTCAGGGGAAGCCCCATGACCTCGAGATTTCCCCCTTACGTCATGAACCATGTGACCGAGGTAATAAAGCAGCGCCATATTAGCTACCAAGTCAGTCTTGTTCTTTTTTTCCGCACCGAGGACTAATGTGTACAGATTAATGCCTACAGTTCAAAATAGTCATTTTGACTGACCGGAGTCTATGGTGGGTAATTGAACAGAGTGAATTTCATTTGAATGAGAACTGATTTCTGTGTAAAACACATAAACGTTAAATTCAGACTGCAGCAATCTATCTGCAAAGCAGTCTTGAAGACAATAAAGATTTATTCATATCTCACCTCAATCTGTTTAGATTCAGCTCCCTCTTTAGCAGCCAAGGTGTCTTCTTTGACCAAACTATCCAACTTACTCTGTAAACTGGAATCTGATACCCTGTCTAGTTTCTCCTGTAATGCTGAGTTGGACTCTTCAAGAATAGCCACTTTCTGTTACAAATTTAATTAATTGCAAAGTTAAAAAAAAAATAATAGACATGAAATGCTTATTCTAACCATAAATAATTTACCAAAAAACACCATATAAAGCAGTTATTGCAGTTCTAATATTAATTTCTTAGTTATAGCTGTTACATGTTAAGTGTTACATGTTAAGGGTATGGTTATTACTTGTAACGTGCATTGTATGTGCTTTAAAATCATAGTTGTGTGAATGTGAAGACTACTGTATATGCACATATACCTCTCACTTCTCTCAGCACTTTATATCCAGGTGACAGAAAATCAAGTCTGCACACACAACTAATTATGTTGAACTGGAAACTTTTCTCACTTAAAACTAAATTATCACAATTATTACTAGGATTAACAGAACTAATTTATGGGATTTCATTAATGAATTAATCCAAACAAGTTTAACTCAGCCATGGAGTTTGGGAGGCCTGACTGTACATTCATCTGACCACACATTCTGACTACTACACAGATCAAGAGTAAAACTACATTTACATTCTTAGATGTACCACTGACACAAACACATTACTGAAATACATACATTTGTAAACTCACACCGATTATGTATAAAAACCTGAATTCAAAGCTCTGAACAAGTCAACCTTAGACTCAACAGATACCCAAAACAAGAATGAAATGTCCGCACACATTACATCTCACGTTCTTGATAACAGTTAATGTCTATTATTAAATCCATTCATTCATTGATTGTCAGTTTAATGGCTGCGTTCTATTGTCACAACTAAATTTAAGAGCCTTAGTTGTTATGACAATGGTAACTCTAATTTACATCTTTCATTTCTTTTATCTTGCTATTGTATTCGATAATTATAAACCCCTCGTCTGTTCTAGCATGAAACATGTAATTCCATCACTTTACTAAGTAGAAATTAATGTATGTTTTTAATCAAATCACCAGTTGATTTTCTTTCTTTCAAAATATGAATTTACATGTATACCTTACCATATACCCCAGCTGTTGATAATTCCCATCATTCAAATCAATGCATGCATACATAAACATGGTAAAAACATATGTAGGATAGACATAGGATAAGAGTTTTTATTCAAGGACTGAACAACTCAAAAATAATTGTACCGTATTTGCTCTATTGGAAGCACATCTCTAATGGAAGCACCGAAAACCAAAAATTGCATTTATTGTATACAGGATCATTAAAATACTTATTTTGAAATAGACATATATATGTCATTTATATAAGGGCAAGCATTATTAATAGAGAAATTATAGTACATCAGTATCTCATTGGATTGGATTTTAATAACATGCAATGATTATGAGTAGCGTGACAAGTCAATTTATTTCAGTGGTTCAGGCCTTGTATCAATACAGTCACTCAAAAACACAGTATTTATCCCCACAGACAAAACCACACTGCACAAAGACACATTTTACAAACACACAAACAATATTTATTTCACTGCCAAACATATATTCAGCTACATTTTTTCAGAACATTTTTTTTATAGTTTTATAATTTTTGTTCAAAATAAATTATTTTCGTTTACTGATAAACTATGTAATCAAATTACAACAATGATAAAATATGTCAATGGCAGTGAAATAAAATAAAAATAAATTTATAACTAAACTGGTAATTCTTTGACCAATCTCCATGCTTCTACCAATTGATTGTTTTTTCCAAACATTGCAAATAATAATATCAGTGATTTGAAAATATAAAGAGACAGAAATTGGAGAATCTGTCTGGTAAAGAGTTACCAAATTAGAAATCAGATTACATTAATGTGAGAAATTATTGGATTATGAAATTAACAAATATATCACCTGTGGTAGTAACTCAGTCTGCATGCCAAAAAAAAACAACATGAAATAATACGATGTTAGAATTATGCAAATATTAAAAGGTGGCAAAATGGCTGACATTTGAAATCTACATCTCAGTTAATGACAAATCAGGGCTGAAAATGTCCATAACATTTATGTTAATTTTGTACCAGTATGAATGCATTTTTATAGAATGAACTTCAGATATTACCAGTAATACAGATAAAACTGTGAAATGACTTTGATGGGTCTGGTATGTTTTTAACATTTTTTCCACATTAAATCTAAAACTGAACAATATTATGAAACATGCGAGGATCGATAAAAATGATAACTCTGTGCTTATTATAGCAAATGGAATTTTTTTTTTCAAAGCGATATCATTTTTTTTTTCAAGTTCAATATTTAAGAAGATGTTTGCCTTATCTTTGTAATTTGTGTGACCACTGAAACATGTTATCACAAAATCATTAAATGAAAATGTCATTCAAAATGGCTGCACTAGATGATACAAGAGCAACTGGCAGCAAAACAAATTTCGGAGAAAAAGGTTCAGAATGATTTTAGATATAAAATACATTTGTATTAAAGTTAGCTGAAAGGTACAAAGTGGTACAAAATCAACATAAACCTATGTCTTTGATTATCAAAGATATTTGGGGATTTGTAATGTAGTATTGATTATTATTATTAAGTAACAAATATTGAGCAAGCATGTGATTTTAGTTTTAGTTTGGTGCAACATAACCGCTCTCAACATAAATATTAATATAAAAACATACAAGATTGAAACATGGTCACATTGATAACATAATATAACATGATACTGTAGAGCTATTAATTATTTACTGGTTTTTATTTTACTATTTTCGTTGATGAAAATTCGCTAAAATAAATCTACGTGAACATGTAGAATAACAATAGAACTCATTGTTTCCCTGTCACGTTCGTAAACTTAAAACCCAAAATCAAAATAGTAAAATCAAATTCCAGTGAAAATAAATGGTTTTACAGCATGTTTGAATGGGTTCAATACATCACTGATACCATATGAAGATATAATTGATTTTGCTGGGTGAATCATCAAAACATGGTCTTTTACATGTTCACTTGTGTGTGATCACATGCTCTAGTTGCATTATTACCATAAATAATATTTACTTTTTGGAAAGAACATTGACAAAGAACAAAATTAAATAGTTATTGATCTTGATACATTGAAAACAGCTTAAATTTCATTTTGTAGGACTGAATATTTTGTGGGTTACAATCGTCCTCTTAAACCTTCTTAATTCTTAAATAACAACAATTATTTTAATACACTATACCTGTTTCTCGTCCCTGACTTCAGCTATTTTTTGGAAGAGAAGTTCATTTTCATAATCCCGCCCCTCTTTATCGGATGACATCTGTTTCTTTAAAAGTTTGATTTCATCTTTGAGTTTACTTTCATTTTTGAGGTACACATCCTCCATAGCATGAAACTTGGATTCAGATTTTTTTCTATCTTCAATTATTTCTTCAAGTTCATCAATTTTCTACAAAAAAGATAAAATAACAAAATAGTCCATGTGTCCTTCACACATCAAGAAATAGAATAATAATTTATTGTCTTTATCCCTTTGAATACCACAAATTTTCCAAACAACATTTTTACACACATTGCATTTTCTTTTTTGGGACATAATTTCCTGTTGACTACAGTACTGGCTTTATTAAAAGCGAATGAAAATCCAAAATTGTATGTGTTGTATGCTGAATCATTAAAATATGACTTATTTTCCCCCATAGAAAAACTTTGATGAGCATAAATAGAGCAAATATTGAGCAAAATATTTAAAATTGTTTATTTTTTGAAAGGTAACAAAAGTTGACTTTGGCATTCAAAAAGAGTGAATGTGCAAGATTTATGTTGATAAACAGTGATTTTCCCACAACTCAATAAACTCTCTCGATTTGAATGCAAATTCGGATCTGCTTGCGCTGTGTACTAAAGACAGACTTTGGCACGTTAGAGTCATTCAATGTGTCAAAATCATCCTAGCAACCTAGATTTTGTTTTGTATGCGTTGAGATGCACAACAATAAAAGTCATCATGTTTGGTAATATCTCGCATGTACGACACAATGCCCATTTCCCCATAACCTTTCCACCACCAGTTCCCTCTTTTTATCACAGATTCACAAAACAGTCTTATTTATAGTCTGCATTTTCCTTCAGAACACTGGGAAAAAAAATAGTTTTTTTTTAGTAAAAACTGAAAATTGACTTAAATATTGTCTGTTGGCTCCAAATTAGGCGATATTTCCAGAAGCATTGAAGAATACAATAAAAAAGTGCAGAATAATGTGGATGAGAAGGGTTGGTGGTGATCAGGTTAATAGGTGTATCACAATTAAGAGATACAAATACCAACCTTATTGCAGTCATCTAAGACGTTTAGATTGCTTCTAAGTTCCACTTCAGTACTACTAACTTTAGCAGCAAGTCTGTCTTTCTCATGCTCCAAATCCATAACTTTCCTTTTTAAGCTAGTTTCGCTACTAGTCATCTTCTTGAGTTTCTAAAATATGAAATGAAGAAACATTAGATTGTGTAAGGCATCTTTTCCTCCGGGCATAAATATCAATATTCAAGCCATAATATTTTTATTACATCCTACTCACAGGATGTATGTATTAAAATTTACCATCGCATTGCATCCAACAGAATACCATTCTTGCAAATCCACCATGTGATTTATAGTCTGAGCTTAATGAATTCTAATATAAGCTGTCTCGTCGATTAAAGGATTATTGATCAGCCAACACTCTGATGTGAGGCGAAAGATTATTGATTAGACAAACACTCAATTTGAGGTGAACATGGCTAACCACTATACCATGCAAAACAATGTAACGAGGCAGTCAAATATACGCGGGATATTTCATGTCAAAAACATATACTAAATTAGCATGAAAATTAAGAGCATGTAATAAGAGTCAAATGTTTTGAAAAGTTTAATTTATTCATTTCACATATTCACATATTCACAGCATGCTGCTCGGATTAACATATAAATTCACACTTGTTATCATAATAAATATGTTTGCAATACAAATATTATTTTATATGTTCATAGCTCTATTTTTCTTTCAATTTTTTTTTCTTTCTTTGGATTTTTTTATTTTTATTTTTTATATAATCAGATATCTTATCAACAATATTATAAACAGTGTCACATGTGCTTTGGAAATAAAACCAAATGATGCGAGACAGGCTGTGAATATACATGATATTTAATTATCTGCGAATTATAAATATGAATGCAAAACAGTAGTTAGTAAAGGTGGGTTTCAGATGTACAAGAAGTTTTAAATTTTGGGGAAAAAATTGTATTTTGAAGTCATGGTCTAGCATTGATCAGGTGATCAGAGTCTAGCCAAGATCAGGTGATCAGAGTCCAGCCATGATCAGGTGATCAGTCTAGCCATGTTGTACTTACCAGGTCTGCAATGTCCAGCATTGCTCGTGCCTGTAACAAGGACTTTTTATCCTCTACTGACAATCTATCATCATCCTATCAAAACAAAAATAAATATATTTATGATTGTATTTAAAAAAAATGAAACAAATTTGTGTATATTTAATTCCTACAAAATGGGGTATTACAACTATTAGTTTTAACAAATTATATTTTGATTGTACTTTTAATCACAAATGAATTATCAACATTTTATTATTATATGAAAATAAAAAATAATTTCTGTTTACAGCATACATATATACATATTATTCATGATCTTTAATTTAGACAAATCTTTCAATAACATTTTTTATGCAAACCTAAAATCAACATAATTTCTGCCTTGAAAAAATATTTTAGATCGTCAAATCATCAAAAAATAGATGGTTTTGATTTCTATATATGTACATTCATTCAGTAATTTCACAGAACTATAGTACATCATGCATAATTAATACAGCAATACGTTGGCCAGTCACACCACACAGGTCATTTTCTGTCAACTGTACACATTTTATGTCTATTTATATTTTACATAATGTTTTTCACACTACATAATCAAGCACGCAATTGAAGCCTATGATCAATCAATACTCCATATTTTCATACCCAAACTATAATAGTCTTACCACGATAAGTAAATTGTTGTTCATGTCGTATAAAAAAAAATGGTAAATATCCCGGTGTTTATGTTGATAAATCCAATAAGTACGCCAGTGTTTACAGAGATCCACCATTTACTATTTTTGCTAATCCACAATAAATGCTAATGACTCTATTGTGTCAAATTGTTACAACATGTTACCTCATATTTACGCTCTCTTCTTAGCACAGCTGCGGGTTTGGGCTTCGGGAATTTCAACATTTTCAATCGAACCTTAAACACATACGTCTAATTTTACCAGCACACCATTTTAAAAACATGTCTTCCCATGACTAGCCTGTTCATCAGTTGTTTTCAATTCTACTGGTTGTATATGTGCTATTTATGGCCTCAATACAGGCACAATTGAGTCAATGGGATATAAAATTAGCTCGGACAACTTTAGCGCTACTAGTAATAATTACAATCCAATTAATTGCAAGCAAATCACACAATGCATAAATGCATGTTAATTCAGTAGTTTACCGATAATGGTTATTATGTTCTACTTAAATATAATAAGTTTAGAATTGTACTCTCTCGTAATTACCTGATCACACAATGCAGGGATTGTTTAGCTTAGAAATAGGAAAAAAAAAAAATCGAGAACTATTGATCACATATCTTGTGGAAAGTACCAGATTATACATCATATACCATAAACAGGTATTGCCACTGACAATTTTTGCAATTTGACATTCTGCCGGCAAACGTTGGCACGTCTATAGTCACAGGAACTACTGGGTATATACTTTTCTTAATGATCAACGTTGCCTACTACCGGTACAAAATGTTGTGTTTTTTTACACACAAAATTTTTGCAAATTTGTCAAAATAAATATAGTTGTATACATTAATATATAAATAAAAATCTACACATTCAAACAAAAATCATCTATCTTATTTCATACTGATATATATTTACATGAAAGATTTGGCGGAATATTAATCAGTACATAGAATCTCTATATACGAACTCAACAACCAGTTCAACATCCTGAATATGTATTGATCACTTTAAAGGTCATGACCTTAAAAATTTATTGGACTAAACCATTAAACTAATGGCGGTAGCTTGGCAACAGGTGTGTTCACCTAAATCATTTATATTATTTGTTTAATGATATAATCTGAGATAGTTTATAAGAAACAAAACCTTGTTTTATTGTTTTTAAAAAACTGTGAATGTTTGGTATGTATGATTATGCATTTAATATGACAACCAGTGATGTCATCAAATTTATGAATAAACTTTACTGAGATATATCAAAAGAGGGCAGTATACTGCAACGCTTAATGGGATACACTGAATAAATAAAAAAGATGATTTGTAGCTTGTTTTTAAAAGTATGGTAGTTAAACGATAATCTTATGTTTAACTGTTGGTAATTATGAATAACGTTAATTTTATAGTTGTAACTAATTTCTTGTTTCTCTGAATATTTCTCTGAATTGTTCAAGCATTATTATGTGAAATGTTGAATAAAACTGCTAATAGAAATTTGGCAATTTGATGAAGCAAGTGCATTTGCAGGAGCAACATTTCATGAAAAACCCTGCGAATGAAGCTACAGGTTAACTTTTATTGCTGCAATTGGACCAGAAAAATTCACCAAAAATTGTCACTCAGAAAATTAAATTAGTTTATAAAATGGGTCTCATATCAAACACGCATGGCCTGATGACCACTGTATTTTTGAAGTTTTTCAGATTTTTGCTAAAAGACCAGATTGTAAACATTGTACACATAACAATAGTTTGCAATAGGTCAAAAATTTTAGGGGGTGTGGTAGTTAGTCTTGGAGCATTGTTTACGTAGGTCAAATGGAAATACATTCAGACAACTATACTTATATTTGCTCACTAATTCTTAAAAAAATTTAAATGTATTTTATCATTATTTATTACAAAATAAGGATTTTAAACAATAGACTATAAATCACTGTTCTTCATTATTTTTTTGGGTCAACATAAACGCGGTCTTTTATAAAATAGAATTTTAGAATTATCTACAAGAATCCACATGTGCAGTAGAAAGTAGTTAAAGATACCGTCCATCTGTTGTGTTGTCATCATACTTAATTATAATAATTTTGTTAATTTCTTGTTAATTTTAGATGAAACAGACAGAAACTGACAGTTCTTGGACAAAACTTGGAGGTTAGAATAACACAGAAAATGTATGCATGTAGATTCATGGTTGTTGATCTGTGCTGACTAGGGTGTAATAAAAACGTTGAAAGTCACTTTGGTGTACCAATAATAACATATCATACAGATCCCGCAAGATAAAATGTGTTGGCAACTTGACAAAATCAAGTTACTAGTAATGGTGGGAACATCCTCCAGTTTAATTAAAAAAAAACAAATTCAACAGGCTTCCATGATTCCTCTTACCTTATTGTTAGCTATGTCCTCCAGCTTCTGCTTGATATCGACAACTGACATGTCCTGTAAAGAGGGAGAAACATCCATTATTTAGTTGCGTACGTAAAGACTCACAGTCCGATACAGTGAGCGAAAGAACAGCGTAACAATAATCCAAAGTCCACTTGCCGTGCAAACAATTAACATTCACATACATGCGGTGTAGATAAGTCAGGTGACACATAAAACAAGGTTAAAATGCTAGAGACAAAATAACATGTATGTATGTATGCAGTTTAGGAACCGACCACCACCTAGGACCCAGTTCTAGTAGGAACAATGGTGGGTTTCACAGTCATCTATTGTGGATTAAACAATGTGAGATTGTTGTCTGGGAAGAAGGAGTTGACCTCTATATAAATAATAATCAGGTAGGCCGATAAATAGACTTAAAACTTTCTCATTATCACCATCCACTGTCATCGTATTAATAGTGCGACCTAATTCCGATATCAGTGGTTCAAAACAATTATATAGAACCTAAAGCGGAAAAATAAAATAAAAATAATTTTTATGTATAATTTGACACAACCATTAATCTGGTTATTTATAAGTAATAAAAAAAATCACTAAACATCAAGTAAAAACACAAACAAAAACCCCCTGTTGAGCTTCAGATTTATATTCACTGGGAAAACGAACATACCAGCTGACAAACAGTTACTGTTTAGTTTAAATGTAATCAATCAAATGCAGTGTGTACACGCATCTATCGTTATTTCCAAACAACGCAAAAACGTGTCCAACAGATCACAAAACTAGTCCAGCAGTTTGACAATGCAATATTGTGAATTGCTAAAACTAAACACAATGAAGGAGTCAATTCATCCCTAAACAGACAGGAACTGCATGGATATTAAAGTACATGTCTGTAAATACAGTTTAAGGCTTACTTCAATGCTAGACATGGTACAGTCGATATTACCGCTTAGAAACCAATCCATGGTGACACTTAGCTCAGTACTGGATACCGAATGAGATGAGATTACACTGCGCGAGTGTAAACCCATTACCGTTCAACACGTGCGATTTATGCACCCAATTAATCATGCTCTAAAAACATTGACATTAATCTTTTTGTTTGTCTTTAAAATTTTCAACAATTTTAAATGTCAACAAGGCATACATAATAAAATGTTGCCATGGTGATACAATGACCAATATCGGTAAAATAGTAGCACTCCATTTATTACTCTAAACAAAATATGAACACATTTTTTGCTATTTAATATCAGGTGAATTTGTTTTTTCCATAGGTCGAGTTAGCATAACTGAATTGCATGTGTCAATCCAATTTACAGTTCTCACCGAAAATACAATATTCCAAAATTTGAATAAATTTGAATTAATGCTTTAAAACAACTTTTAATTTATATATTAATACTTAATAGTGGTATTAAAATTTATTTTTTCGAAAGTGCTTTACTTGTCACAATAAAGCCACAAATACAATGCCAAACAACACATTTTCTTTAGATGGCTTTATTAGTTCATTAAACCACAGTTATGAGACGCTAAAATAATAAATTTCTAATTTATTCACCTGTTATATACCTATCCCAAATAAATAACGTTGTTACCATATGACACAAATACATTTTTGTTAAAGTAATATTTACAAAAAATAATTATTTGTATACTGGTAATAAAGAGTCGTCTCTAGTGAATCTGTCATGTGAGGGCGCTGTTTATCAACAAGAAATATTTCTATTGTTTTAAGTTTTATGAATGTAAACTTAACTGTTAGTACAAGATTGGTCAAATTGTTGTATTTCTGATTTAGCTTGCGTCAGGGTTTTAATCAGAAAATGAAAAGTGCCTTTTTAAAATGACAGGCAGATAGGCCGGCTAAAAGTCTGGCTTGAATAAATTATTTGGATAAGAGTGTGTAAAATTTAATTCAACCTCCAACAATTAATTACATTTCAAATTAATTGTTAACAGACTTTATCGCCTAATTCATTGATTATATTGTCATAATTGATTGTGAGTAGACTATCATAGAGGTGTTAGGTGGGTTGTAAATGGATTTAATATGGATGCTGGCTGGGTTGGAATGTATACAAGTATTACATGCAGACTGAGTTTGCTATGGATTGGACCGGAGGGTTTGTAACGCAGCCAATGCATTGGGAAGCTGGTAGTTGTGATTTTTAGCGGCTTTTGGGTTATATTTGGATGGTCATAATATTAAGTGGACTCTTACACTGTGGGTCAAACTGTGTTGAAGTATGGTATAAACTAGCACTAAGCACATTACAACTGAACGGCAAAAGATCAGAATATAAAAATACAATAATCACTTCACTAGAGTATTGACATAATATTTTGAAATTTTGTTTTTCTTAGTTTTGTTACACTTTTCAAAAAAAAATAAATAAAAAAACATTTGACTATTGGCATGTAAACACAGCCATGTCAATTTCCCACAATTCTTAAATTACTAATAAAGAAGAATTATCAAGTGATTATTTGGATGTAGTTCAGTATTGAAGAAGGACACTTGATAGAAATTGTCATAAATATTATGATTTTCCAACCATTTATGTTTGATAGTCAGTTTGGAATGTACTGCCAGATTTACCATCCTTTAAACACTGTTGGCTCTGTGGCTATGGGGGCCACGCAAAAATCACAATATTTCTCTTATTAGAAGAGCACATAATTACACAGATTACACATAATTTAGACATGTAAAGACTGCTTTATACACAGGTAGATTTTAATCATGCACTGGTCACTTGGTTCATTGCTGAGTTGACCCCTAGCAAACACCTCTACAAAGGGTTGATACTTCACTTTAACTCATAATTTACATAATAATATTACAATACAGGTTTCATATTTATGAGAGTTATACATGTGCATGGAAAATATATTAGTGAAATTGCAGAATAAAATCCAATTGTTCCCAGTTATAGACAATATGTACAAGCTATTAATATAAAAGTATATGGTAGTAAATTCAAAGACAAGATTACAATGTGATTGTTAATTTGGACTACCGGTACCTGCTGTACAGAGACTGGTCTCACCAGCTGAGATGTAAATACAGGATGAAATGAAAGAGATAGTAAAGGAATGTTAGGTGTGTACATTGTAGTAAATCATGTTGTAATATGCTAATGCAATTTGTTCCTACAAAGAGTAACCAAATAACTCGCTACTTCTATCATGCATAAGGACACATTACATAAAATCTATAGAGTAAACAGTTATTTTAGAACTTGTAACCAGAATGGAAAGATTGTTGCTATATATGCATATTAAATCTATCAATGGAAGGCAGTTGGTATATGTATCAATGAAAGGTGGGTTCATATAGGTTCGGTGTGGGTTTAATAGGATGATGGGTATACTTGAGGTATTACATAGAACATGGATGGGTTCATGTAGGTTGTGTGTGTTTTAATAGGATGATGGGTATATACCTGGGGCACTGCATGGAGCATGGATGGATTCATGTAGGTTGGGTGTGGGCTTAATGGGATGATGGGTATATACCTGGGGCACTGCATGGAGCATGGATGGATTCATATAGGTTGGGTGTGGGTTTAATGGGATGATGGGTATATACCTGAGGCACTGCATGGAGCATGGATGAATTCATGTAGGTTGGGTGTGGGTTTAATGGGATGATGGGTATATACCTGGGGCACTGCATGGAGCATGGATGGATTCATATAGGTTGGGTGTGGGTTTAATGGGATGATGGGTATATACCTGAGGCACTGCATGGAGCATGGATGAATTCATGTAGGTTGGGTGTGGGTTTAATGGGATGATGGGTATATACCTGGGGCACTGCATGGAGCATGGATGGATTCATGTAGGTTGGGTGTGGGTTTAATGGGATGATGGGTATATACCTGGGGCACTGCATGGAGCATGGATGGGTTCATATAGGTTGGGTGTGGGTTTAATGGGATGATGGGTATATACCTGAGGCACTGCATGGAGCATGGATGAATTCATGTAGGTTGGGTGTGGGTTTAATGGGATGATGGGTATATACCTGGGGCACTGCATGGAGCATGGATGGATTCATGTAGGTTGGGTGTGGGTTTAATGGGATGATGGGTATATACCTGGGGCACTGCATGGAGCATGGATGGGTTCATATAGGTTGGGTGTGGGTTTAATGGGATGATGGGTATATACCTGTGGCACTGCATGGAGCATGGATGGGTTCATGTAGGTTGGGTGTGGGTTTAATGGGATGATGGGTATATACCTGGGGCACTGCATGGAGCATGGATGGATTCATGTAGGTTGGGTGTGGGTTTAATGGGATGATGGGTATATACCTGGGGCACTGCATGGAGCATGGATGGGTTCATGTAGGTTGGGTGTGGGTTTAATGGGATGATGGGTATATACCTGGGGCACTGCATGGAGCATGGATGGGTTCATATAGGTTGGGTGTGGGTTTAATGGGATGATGGGTATATACCTGTGGCACTGCATGGAGCATGGATGGGTTCATGTAGGTTGGGTGTGGGTTTAATGGGATGATGGGTATATACCTGGGGCACTGCATGGAGCATGGATGGATTCATGTAGGTTGGGTGTGGGTTTAATGGGATGATGGGTATATACCTGGGGCACTGCATGGAGCATGGATGGGTTCATGTAGGTTGGGTGTGGGTTTAATGGGATGATGGGTATATACCTGGGGCACTGCATGGAGCATGGATGGATTCATGTAGGTTGGGTGTGGGTTTAATGGGATGATGGGTATATACCTGGGGCACTGCATGGAGCATGGATGGGTTCATGTAGGTTGGGTGTGGGTTTAATGGGATGATGGGTATATACCTGAGGCACTGCATGGAGCATGGATGAATTCATGTAGGTTGGGTGTGGGTTTAATGGGATGATGGGTATATACCTGGGGCACTGCATGGAGCATGGATGGATTCATGTAGGTTGGGTGTGGGTTTAATGGGATGATGGGTATATACCTGGGGCACTGCATGGAGCATGGATGGGTTCATATAGGTTGGGTGTGGGTTTAATGGGATGATGGGTATATACCTGTGGCACTGCATGGAGCATGGATGGGTTCATGTAGGTTGGGTGTGGGTTTAATGGGATGATGGGTATATACCTGGGGCACTGCATGGAGCATGGATGGATTCATGTAGGTTGGGTGTGGGTTTAATGGGATGATGGGTATATACCTGGGGCACTGCATGGAGCATGGATGGGTTCATGTAGGTTGGGTGTGGGTTTAATGGGATGATGGGTATAATATACCTGGGGCACTGCATGGACCATGGATGGATTCATGTAGGTTGGGTGTGGGTTTAATGGGATGATGGGTATATACCTGGGGCACTGCATGGAGCATGGATGGATTCATGTAGGTTGGGTGTGGGTTTAATGGGATGATGGGTATATACCTGGGGCACTGCATGGAGCATGGATGGGTTCATATAGGTTGGGTGTGGGTTTAATGGGATGATGGGTATATACCTGTGGCACTGCATGGAGCATGGATGGGTTCATGTAGGTTGGGTGTGGGTTTAATGGGATGATGGGTATATACCTGGGGCACTGCATGGAGCATGGATGGATTCATATAGGTTGGGTGTGGGTTTAATGGGATGATGGGTATATACCTGTGGCACTGCATGGAGCATGGATGGGTTCATGTAGGTTGGGTGTGGGTTTAATGGGATGATGGGTATATACCTGGGGCACTGCATGGAGCATGGATGGATTCATGTAGGTTGGGTGTGGGTTTAATGGGATGATGGGTATATACCTGGGGCACTGCATGGAGCATGGATGGATTCATGTAGGTTGGGTGTGGGTTTAATGGGATGATGGGGTATTGCATTGAGCATGTATGGGTTTATGTAGGTTTAGTAGGTAGAAGTATGGATTGGATAAGATAGGTACAGAGGTGATACATGAAGTATGGGTGGACTATAAATCATAATGTGATAGATGGGATGAGAATATGGGTAAGTTTGGAAATAGTTGTGGGTAGTTTCATGAAAATAGATGGTATAGAATGGGTGGGGGTAGGGTACAGCATCTTAACCTCATGGATGAGTGTAGCTGTGGTGATGAATAATACACATACATAATAAAAACAAATAATATATATTGTACAATAATTACACCATAACCTGGAACCATGCAAACATTGAATTAGAACACAACATACATGTATACAGGGGACGCACTGTAATCACCAACATTGTTATGTTATCCATGCAGACAATTCCTATGCAGACTCCATCAAAGATTCAGTATACAGAGAACAGCCATGTGTTCAAGGCCCAAACCCACCTGAATAAATTCTAAGGCTATATATTTTGCAAGACTTGATTCCTCATGCATACCACCTGCATTGGTAGAATCACAGCAGCACAGAGGCTGGGTATGAAGGACCAAAATTAAGCCTAATATTGTGCATGTGTGAGTAGAAAAACTTGACAGATGAAAAAAAATAATGAAACTTTGATGATGGAGTCTACACACTGAATGTTAATATGGACAAGACACACATATATATATATATATAATATGTTGGCACATCAGGTGATGTCTTACAGTGAAGCCAGTCTCATTTACTGCTATTTGCAATGATATTCCATCAGTTTCTGTCACCTGTAAAATAATTGTGATCATTTCAAATAACTCCAGATATTATTGTGTAATTGACATTTAACAGTTTCATTGTCAGAACTGGTTTTGCATAAACTTAGAATCAAATTCAATTTGTCCTGTACTTTTAATTAAATTCCAATAGGACTCAGCAAAAACAATTTTTTTTTCAAAAAACAATGCAGTTATCTGTTATTATTTTTTTTCTGGTAAAGAATATGGCAACTGCACTCTTATTAAAATAAGAACCTAGTTTTGACATTTTAATTTTATTTTTTTCCATTATTTTTTTAAATAAATATGTATTTAAAAAAACAAAAAAAACACACAAATAGGATCTTATTTTAATCAGATTGACAGCAACTACAACCTCCAACGAGTTCCACAACTGATTTATTTGTAATTCTAGTGGGAAAATAAAATACTTACATTGAATGACCTCAAAGTGTGACCTTTACGTCACAGCTGTCATTTTTGCTGTAGAGGGCATGACAGGGCAATTACTTGTCAAATTAAATGCCAATAAAAAGAGTAATGATATGCTAAACTTTTTACCCCTGACAGATGCAACCTGACATTATCTTAAGTTGTCAATATATAGATTCAATCAGAAGCAATACAAGACTTATATTATACAGAACTATTTGCCTTCATATAGTTATTATTTTGTCATTATACTATTTGCCAGCGAGTACCTCTATTAAAGCCACTGAAGCATAATGATTTGCTGTGACACAACTAGTTGTGCTTATTTACTCGCGCATCATTGATATAATGATCAAGTTGAAAAACTTCTTACTATAGTAATTTTTTACTATATAGAATTTGTCTTTTAGTAAAATGAAATTCACAAAATAACTGCAAAATTAACGGAAATCAGAGGCCATAACATTTTTTACAGTCATGTACATTTTAATTTTTTTCTTGAAAACAAACCTTCCCAGCAGTCAATAAACTGACTCAACTTGATTTTGGGGATATGGGAGTTTCCATGGACACAACATATTGAAACATGGCAAATTGACTAAAATTGAACACCTTTCTCAGTAAACTTGATTCAAACACATCTGAGAGCTGAACGAATCTGTCAACCAAACATATTCTCATTCATTTTGGGTTTTGGGTTTAAACAGGTTTCAGTAAAGTATAGCAAAAAATAAAAATACACCAACAATTATGGATGATGTGGAAGACATTTGAGTATATTTCATTTTCATTAAATACATGTATAGATGTGTTTCATTAAATATAGATGTGTTTCATTAAATATAGATGTGTCATTTTTCTTACCTGTATCAATGGTAGAGCAGCTGGTGATGGAGATCGTCGAACTATGGTGTTCGGTGATGACGGTGACAGAGAACTGAGGGATTCCGGTACAGCAGTATGCGATGATTCCGATCTTTCTTCTAGTTCTAAGATACGGAATTCAAGTAATTCATTTTGATCGCGTGAATCATTTAAATCACGTTTAACTTTCTTTATTGCATCTTCTTTTTCTTCAACCTGTGAAAAATGAAAAAATAAGGTAAACAGTTGAAATTTACATTGTTGTTGCTGATGTATAGTTGGCAGTGAGAGTTTGTAATTTATTCTAGCTGGAATTAATTTTCAGTGAAAAGACCTTTCGAGTGTTTTGTATTTATTTTCACTGATTTCACTGAAATGGTATATTCGCTTCGGCTGGATTGTATTTTCAATGAATCATCCCTTCAGTGACTTTCCGACTTTCACTAGGTGTGTATGGTTCCTAATTATTGCTTATTTCTTGTTTACTGGTGAAATTCATCATGACAAAATATTATCATCATTTATCTAATCCTGTGAGACTTGAAATACATTATCTGGCAAAATATGATACCAAAGTACACACTGTAAGCCATTTTAATTACGTGAGAAACAAATTCCAGTCAGTAAAAAAATTTGGAGCAGTGAAAATTTCCCTGGAGTTCTATGACACAGAGTGTTAGTGACTTTTGTAAAATTTTGTTTTCATGATTGCCATAAAATCTTGAAATTGAAAAAATTAATAGAAATGATAATTAATTGCATTCAGCAGTGTTTTCAAATTTTGAATATTCCTAGAAGCATATAAAATATATGGACTTTTTACATGCTGAAACATGCAAACCTATATTTTTCATACATAAAATTTCATATTATCATTCATACATTAAATTTCATATTATCGTTCATACATAAAATTTCATATCATCGTTCATACATAAAATTTCATATCATCGTTCATACATAAAATTTCATATCATCGTTCATACATAAAATTTCATTTTATCGTTCATACATAAAATTTCATATCATCATTCATACATAAAATTTCATATCATCATTCATACATAAAATTTCATATCATCATTCATACATAAAATTTCATATCATTCATACATAAAATTTCATATTATCATTCATACATAAAATTTCATATCATCATTCATACATAAAATTTCATATCATTCATACATAAAATTTCATACTATCGTTCATGCATAAAATTTCATATCATCGTTCATGCATAAAATTTCATATTATCACTCATACATAAAATTTCATATTATCATTCATACATAAAATTTCATATCATCATTCATACATAAAATTTCATATTATCATTCATACATAAAATTTCATATCATCGTTTATACATAAAATTTCATATCATTCATACATAAAATTTCATATCATCATTCATACATAAAATTTCATATCATCATTCATACATAAAATTTCATATCATCATTCATACATAAAATTTCATATCATCATTCATACATAAAATTTCATATCATCGTTCATGCATAAAATTTCATACTATCGTTCATGCATAAAATTTCATACCATCGTTCATGCATAAAATTTCATATCATCGTTCATGCATAAAATTTCATATCATCGTTCATACATAAAATTTCATATTATCATTCATACATAAAATTTCATATTATCATTCATACATAAAATTTCATATTATCATTCATACATAAAATTTCATATCATCATTCATACATAAAATTTCATATCATCATTCATACATAAAATTTCATATCATCATTCATACATAAAATTTCATATCATCATTCATACATAAAATTTCATATCATCATTCATACATAAAATTTCATATTATCGTTCATACATAAAATTTCATATTATCGTTCATACATAAAATTTCATATTATCATTCATACATAAAATTTCATATCATCATTCATACATAAAATTTCATATTATCATTCATACATAAGATTTCATATCATCATTCATACATAAAATTTCATATTATCATTCATACATAAAATTTCATATTATCATTCATACATAAAATTTCATATTATCGTTCATACATAAAATTTCATATTATCGTTCATACATAAAATTTCATATTATCATTCATACATAAAATTTCATATTATCATTCATACATAAAATTTCATATCATCATTCATACATAAAATTTCATATTATCATTCATACATAAAATTTCATATTATCGTTCATACATAAAATTTCATATTATCATTCATACATAAAATTTCATATTATCATTCGTACATAAAATTTCATATCATCGTTCATACATAAAATTTCATATTATCGTTCATACATAAAATTTCATATTATCGTTCATACATAAAATTTATATTATCGTTCATACATAAAATTTCATATCATTCATACATAAAATTTCATATCATCATTCATACATAAAATTTCATATCATCATTCATACATAAAATTTCATATTATCGTTCATACATAAAATTTCATATTATCGTTCATACATAAAATTTATATTATCGTTCATACATAAAATTTCATATCATTCATACATCAAATTTCATATTATCATTCATACATAAAATTTCATATCATCATTCATACATAAAATTTCATATTATCATTCATACATAAAATTTCATATTATCATTCATACATAAAATTTTATATTATCATTCATACATAAAATTTCATATTATCATTCATACATAAAATTTCATATCATCGTTCATACATAAAATTTCATATTATCATTCATACATAAAATTTCATATTATCGTTCATACATAAAATTTCATATCATCGTTCATACATAAAATTTCATATTATCATTCATACATAAAATTTCATATCATCATTCATACATAAAATTTCATATCATCATTCATACATAAAATTTCATATTATCATTCATACATAAAATTTCATATCATCATTCATACATAAAATTTCATATTATCATTCATACATAAAATTTCATATCATCGTTCATACATAAAATTTCATATTATCGTTCATACATAAAATTTCATACTATCGTTCATGCATAAAATTTCATATTATCATTCATACATAAAATTTCATATCATCATTCATACATAAAATTTCATATCATCATTCATACATAAAATTTCATATTATCATTCATACATAAAATTTCATATTATCATTCATACATAAAAACATTATGTAAAAAAACAACAATCATAAATACACCATGACACCAATATTTCTTACACAGACACCAGGAGGCACGTGATAAAAAGATTTTCATGTGGTATGCAGTGCCTATTCTACAACAAATTAAACACTGAGGGCGCTATAACACAGGATGATCCAGGCATGTAGTTTGTCGCTTACTTTAGATTGTAGATTTCTGTTATAGGTGATAAACTTTTGTTTTTCTTCCACCCAGCCAGCATCTTTACCTTGGTCTTTAATCACCTTCTGAAAATCTTCAATCTTAGCTTGGCTATCGAGGAGGTCAAGTTCAAGTTGTTCTCGTAACTATTGTGAGAAAACATGAATAAAAAACAATATACATGTATATCATCTTCCAACTTAAGATGCAGTATCTGCACTGCCTTGAAAAACTTGCCAATCACAAACAGAATCCAGTCTGCATGCTTGTTTCAATGATTCTACTGTAACCCAGCATTTTATATGGGGTCCAAAACTGAGTACAAAACTGATTTTGAGATTTTCTATAAAAATACTATACCGAATTGACTGTAATTTTAGCAAATTTAATAAGTAAGGGAATATTTTCCTGGAGTCTTAAGATGGAGTCACAATGATTTTTGCAAAATTTCATTCTCAGTAACACTCTAAACAAGTTACCAGTTTGAAATTCAAGATGCATAATAAATCATTAAAATATGACTTATTTTGGCTATAGATAAAGCTTTTTCATGACATTTTAACAGGAATCCAAAAGTTTATTAAACTGGCAGCTGAAAATATAATATTTAAACTGACCCCCTTGGTAAGCCGCGCCTCAGTAAGTCACGGTTTAGGCTAAGTCGTGGGTAGTTGGTTGGCTCCCAGCAATTCTTTTGTGTGTTTCAGGCAGTTTTGAAGTAAAAGAAATAATGTTTTGTTGCATGTGTATTTAATTGGCCTTTAAAGGGCTGGAAGAGACAACTTAACACCTACTGGCTGTCAATCCTCGGGGGCGGAGCTACGTCACGGACGTTCTACGTTGCTAAGACGCGCACCACTGTACCATGTATTTCTATGGGCTTTGTGCGCGCTGCTGTGGAACGCCGATGGAGCCGGTGAAAACTCAAGAAAACAACACAAACTCAACTTTGAAGTAATCCTGAACAACCAAATTCATATATGTTACACACGTAGGGCTAATCTTGTTACACTGTTCAGGGGACTCTCAACAACCATCGCAAAGTACCGTTTTCTGCGAGTTTTTGGTCTTTGTTTTCACCGCGAGGGTTGCCAGGCGGTAGAAAATGCCCGGATGTCCGCCCCCGAGGATTACAAAGGGTCATACAAAGGGTGATGGCAGTCTGACTCAAGGTGTCAGCAGGGTATGAACCCTGGGGTATGATGTCACGATTTTATGTACGTCTCAGCTATTCCCCTTTGATAAAGCTCTATAAAATTTGCTGCAATGAGTTGAATCCATGTACACATGGACGCTATGATGTCGTCCAATAAAGAAAACGTACAGTACTATAAATAAACCCATGTGTGTACGGTATATGTGCTTTTTATCCATTTTCAATGCATAAACCCCCTTTCACGAGATCCTCAATAATTTGCGTCTTTTTTGCTTGGATCCCGAAACCTGTGACTTAGCGAGGGGCTACTGTATATGTCCCTGAGAACCTCCAATCATAGCCTGTAGCTGGGTAGCCTGGTTTTGTGGGTCTTTTGGCCCTCTCCACACTCGTCTGGAAACGTTTTGCTCATTAAACATGCTACTTTATTTCAACAGTCACACTTTTGTCTCTGTCCAGTTAGTATCAGTTATAATCATGTGGTGAAAACATACACTGTCATCCATTGTTTGGAAAATTAGCGTACTACCGATAGTATTCAGATTAGCAGCATGCTGTATTTATCAATCAACATCACAGTCACCAACTGATCATATAAGCCAAAAGTTTTTCCAGACTTGTATTGAAAAGGCTAAAGGCCCCACAAAATAATAGGAAGGTGACCACACTAGTAGCTGCATGTATGCTTTCTTACCTTAAATTCTCGCTGTACATCAAGAGAACCTCCAACCATAGCCTGCAGCTGTGTGTATGCTTTCTTTAGCTGCAAATATTCTTTGGAGAGCTGTTGGTAATTCCCTTCCATTTCTGCTCTCTCAAATTCATCCCATTCCCCAGAGATGCTATTATCTGATCTCTGGGAAATGGATGATGTTATAGACGCTGTATCCAGTCCGATTTCATCTTCAAGGCCTTTGGGAGACTCTAAGATTCCTGATTGTCGCCTCCTTGCTTTTCGTCTTCGATGTTGTATCAAGTCGAGTCTCCTATCTTTTTCCTACAAGAATGAGATTTTACAAATAAAGTTCATTCTCCATTTTAATAAAGATCATGCCATGGTCAGACAAAAATTAAATAGTGAACATATAGATAGCCAGGCAATAGGCAATGTTTTGCTAGTATCGCTATGTTTGATTTTTTGCCTACCATGTATTTTTGTCAGGCCAGAATTATAGTAGACACTTTCTATAAAATGAGCCCCCACCTCCCCCATGATCCAAATCTCATGCATACTTACGATGATCTGATTTTTCAACTCTGTTATAGTTTTAAAATTATCATCCATAATCTTTTTGAATTTCTCCGCCTCACTGTTATCACTGCTGTCTGTACTTGATGATCTCCGTGATCCATACCCGACCGATTCCTGCCTCCTGATGGGGAGTTTACTTAGAGAGATCTGTTAACAAACAAATATTAATCAATATTATATAAACCAAAGGTAAATAAATGTAAGGGCTTGCAATGTCCAAAATCATAAATGGAAACACGTGATGGAGATCTCAAAGAAGTCAAACTCCCAATAAAGAGTAGATAACTGCAAGGGCATGTTCACCTTTTTCTTGTTTTCTTCATTCAAGGTTTTACACGTGTTTTCCAGCCTCTTTTTATCGTGTTCTAAATCTTCTATTATTTTGTTTAATTTGTTTCTCTCTGATGTAAAATCTGCGTTCTTAAGTTTCCCTTCCTGTATGGAGAAATTAGGGATATGTACAGTAAATTCCACAAGTTTGACATTAAAAGGTAAATAAAAATCTTCACAAAAAATACAACTTTACAAAACTTGATAGGAACTTTAATTTCCGTTTCCGTTTTGCTCTATAAGAAGCACATTTCCAAATGACATAAAGTGAAATAAACGTAAACCAATTCAAAGCGTTGGTCATCTCTGCATCATGTATGACATGGTCCCATGTGATGTATACATGTATAACACACATGTATAACAAACACATGTAGAACACAATGACAGTGGTAATTAATAATTTTAATAATAATTGCAATCAGGTAAACATTTATTGGTAAGTGAATTGTTCAATTGATATATGGGTGGCCGACAGACACTATCGTGCAACAACCATTACCGTAAAAATTCTAAAATTTCGGCCCCTCTAAAAATTCGCCTTTTCTCACAAACGAGAAAAAAATCACCTGGTTGCATAGTTTATTCATGGAACGAAGTTCAAACATGGCCTGGTTATTCAGCATAATATTCTGTGCATAAAGAGCTCAACCTGTTACTGATCGCATGCCCTTGTACAGAAGCTCGAGTTTGTTTTGCTCGCCACGGTGTAAAACACTCTTCACTTCTTTTATTTTTCGTACTATTTTTATTTTTCGCATTTCAACGACTATCTTATTTATTATTGTATTGTATTCCTCACACAACCCTACCTTTGATAACTGCATACATTACACTCAACATACAGGGATACAAGACTCATCGATTAAAGCATTAATTAGTTGTAACAACACAGAATCATGCAATACATTATAAAACATATCACAGGAACAAATCTATACAAACTGAACATGGACAACAGTATGAACAGTCTTTTTAAATATTGTGTGATTGTTGTTATGCTACCGGTAGTTTATAAACTATTGTTACTTTTGATATTCTTTTGATATTCTAAACGAGATAAATTTGTGTGAATTTTATATTGAAAAATTTTGTAGCTGACACCATTCCTCTCGCATTCCTTATCAGTGTACCTTCTGAAAGGACTGCTTTTCTAGTCAAGTAGGAAAGCAGGAATCCTAAACTTTAAGTTGGGTCAGTTTTGACTGCTGGGGAGAAATGTCTTCAAGAAAACTTGCATGAAGCTGTAAATGACTTCTGAAGGCACTGTGTTGTTGTGACAACAGATTTCTATTGTTTTCACACTTATTTTTTTTATAAAATTCATCAGTAAGATATTTTTCAGGGTAATTTTTTCATAGAGAATTGTCAACTGGCACTGTTACGAAAAATTTCTGCGTGACAGTGGCTTAGAGGTCATACTGAGTCCTTATATTACAGCAAGTGACAGTGACAGCTGTCCTTGTATATGCTCTTAAATTATCAACTTGCGAACATTTCTTGAACTGAACTTGAACGGCACATGTACATTCTCCTGGTCACAAAAGTCAGGCCAAGACGCTTAAAGAATATTTTTATGATTTATAATAGGGCATTACTAGTAATTCATTTCTTTATTGATTAAACATTATTGTAGTATAAAGTTTTACTGATTATTAATCAAAATAATTAAATTGATTAATACTAAATGTGCAATTCTCCAATATTCTAGACATACCAACGCTTCTTTCGCTCTTTGTAATTTACTGTTCTCGTCTTCTAAGCGTCGGACAAGATGCACTAACTCAGACAGCCTGCAGTGAAAACGCTCTCTCTCAAAATCTTCCAAGGCCTGCGCATCCTGAATGAGTCACCATATAAGGAGATTAGATGAAACGTCTAGTTCTTGAAACATGAGTGCATGCTATGTAATGTTTGGAGGTGATCGTGGTCTTTAACATTTGGAAATAAAAAGTTATGTTTCTGTTCAACAGAGTCCAGCTTAGCAAGAGAGCGCCCTCTATAGATGATTCTCTTTAAACATCGGAGTCAAAGAAAGCTGCATATATTTTCAAATTTTTATCATTTTTTTCAAGACTTGTAGCTAAAGACAAATTTTGATTGATAACAATGAAATTATAGACAAATGTTGTGAAATTTTGGCTAGAAATTTATGTTTTCTAAAGAGTTTAATCAGTCATATGGGTAATTGAAAAACTAAAATTGCTGGAGATTTCATTATAAAAATATACAGAAGTATATTGTTCTGTTTTTTTATCATACTGCTTTTTTAATAAAATCCTTGAAAGATGCGAACAAGCTGAAACATTATATTTAATTAAATACCACCTTCAATAGTATCAATTATGTCTGCTAGAAAATAGATGAAATTTTTTAAGCACTAAAAAGCTGAATTATTTGAATTATTAAAGGGCAAGAGGTGAAGGTGCATTTTAGCATTAGGGACATTAACCTTTATAATGTGCATTTTGTAATGTGTATATGAACTATCTTATTATTTAGCGGCATATAGCAATATATAGTTCTTAAGGTGATTTTAACCAAATAGTTGGTAACATGGAAATAAGTGTGAGAAGAAATCAGTATTTTAGTTAAAGTTTTTTGGATCAACACACACAGTCTCTACTGTATACAGTTTGTATACAATTAAATGTATACAAACAGCAACATATTGTATGTTAACTGTCCTTAAGAAACATACTTTGGAAACACACAGTGAGAGTTTTTAGCTGCTAGATTTGAATAATGCAATGTTGTGACATATTTAGTGAAGTAATAGGTGTAACATGTAACTGGGGGTAATACATGTAACATAGATAGTGGTGTAATAGGTGTAACATGTAACTGGGGTAATACATGTAACATAGGTAGTGGTGTAATAGGTGTAACATGTAACTGGGGTAATACATGTAACATAGGTAGTGATGTAATAGGTGTAACATGTAACTGGGGTAATACATGTAACATAGGTAGTGGTGTAATAGGTGTAACATGTAACTGGGGGTAATACATGTAACATAGGTAGTGATGTAATAGGTGTGACATGAATAATGAGTAATACATGTAACATAGAAGGTTATGTACTACGTAATGTAGTGATGTAATATGAGTATATGTAGTGATAACGTGATGTACAACATAATTGGTAATATGTGCAACATAATGTAGTGATGAAATATGAGTAATATATGTAATATGTACATGTATTAGTAATATATAGTAATGTAATACATGTAACATGTGATGTACAACATAATTGGTAATATGTGCAATATAATGTAGTGATGTAATGCATATAACATGAATAATTGAGTACATGTAACATATGTAATGATGTAACAAGTAACATGTAATACATGCAACATACAGGAACTGAAAAATACAAAATATAACATTAAAGCATGCAAAACAACAATAAACAGTAACAGTATAATGTAATAGTATATTTAAGTTTCTCTGACACAGGTTAAAATAAATCACTCCAAGCGCCAACATACTGCACAATTATACCACCAGCAAAAGTTCAGAAAGGATTTATGAAAAAGTGGTTCACTATATATATTCAGTAGACAAAGTTTGCCGACATAAAAAATTCTACCGTACTTATTTTTACCCAAGCTTTCACCCCTACATCTCTAATGGTATAACCTATAAGATGAGGCCAAATCAATATTTTAGTTTTGAATTAAATGTATTATTCATTCTTTAAGTACACCATTTTTCATATGTGTACATTTGCAGACTCTCATTCGTACAAATATATTTAATATGTTTAAAAGGGCATATGCTTGATTCTCTTGCTGTCTAGGTGATGTCTGCATTTCATTTCTGTGTATTAATTTGATACCACAAAGGGCATTTCATCTCAGTTATAAATAGATTTAAAAATATGGAAATATTGTCAAAAAACACAACGCATGCCCTGTTTTTATCAGGTTCTGAGGAATTGGAATGCAAAGTAAAATAAAAGGAATGCATCAAGTTATTTTTTTAACTAATTTATACGATGCACACAATCGCAAAAAAAATTCTTGCCCAATATAGCAATCTCATAAATTCTGAGTTATTAAAAAAGTTTTCATGTTATATATATTGGTTAAATATTTCAATCTTCATATCAGTATATTCTTATGACATAGTTCGTGGTTTTCGCTTTCTGCTGATACTTACAGGAGTCAGTCTGCCAAGTGCTGGTGGTCTCGGACTTGGTATTGATCTTGGTGTACCAGGTCTAGGACTGGTAGGTGGGGATTTGGATCGCGGACTACAGATGCCAGGTGTACTGCTTCTTTCCCAAGTGTCTGCCATTTTCATAATATTACTCAATTCGTCTTTCAACGATTCCTTTTCCGCCTGTAATTTCCGAGAGTGTCCACTGTGATGGCCAACTTCTTTCTCCAATTCGCCAACGAGTTTTTCTTTCTTTTTCAACTCATCAACCTAATAAGAAAAATCAAATTATGACAGAGTGAACAGTAGGTCTTAAATCAATAGACCATTTTGTCGTTCACTGTGAGATTCCGTGTTTTGCATGAAAACGATCGTAAAAACAAACAAAGGTCATAGTGGCGTCAAACATCGCGTGGGATTCAACAAACACAAACCTATTTTGGGGGATATTTCCATGCTTAATAATGTGCTGTACACACTTGATGATGGTCAATTTTGTAAGTAAGGGTATCTAAATGCGATATTCGCAAAATTTGAGCTATTCAATTTTTCTCGCAGACATTCGGTCCGCGACTATCACGCAAAAAGTGAGATTTTGCAGTTGAATGAAAAATTACCTATTGTAACGGGTATCACGGTCTCTGATTATATAGTGGCTGATTGAAAGTAGTGTAGCTAGATTATTTGTTGCTGTATATGTGCATCACACACACATAGTACACCTTTACAATATTCAATATACTGTTCATCTCTGCCATAAATTCAGTGTTATTTCACAGTAATGTTTTAAAGCACTACCAAAGTCGATGTGTAAACAAACAAACAGTACATTTCATATGATGTGCTGTACATGTCATACGAGACCCATATCGAACAGAAAGCAGTGGCGCTTTGACATTAAAGCTTGGTTAAAGCTATGTCAACCACACACCTGAGCATTTGAAGGGATTGTCACTTCATGTTATATCATGGCACAAACTAATCTTGAATCCTGCAGACACAAATTATTGGGTTTCTTACAGACAAAATTCAAGCTTCACCCTGTGGTTTATATACCATAACCATCATGTGACCATGGTTGTTGGCATATACAAATTGCCACTGTGAATATGAGTAGCTTAATTTGTAGACAATTTGTCTCATATTTAGATTTGTCAATACCTTGATCTCATATACCAGGTTACGGTATATAACCACGAATAATTCTCGAATGGCCATTGGCCAATCCAAGGCAGTTGTAGTACAATTTTACTGAATGCATATACCGTACTGGACCACATTAGCGCCCAGTGTCCTCAACTCAACAACAACAATTTTGTAAATCATAATAGACAACATTAATGCATGAACCTTGTATATGTACATAGATTTAATAATATCTTCTTGTGGATGGTATGGTAGATCAAGCATGCTCTTGGTGGCAGTTTAGAACATTGATAGACACAGAAAAGTATTGGTCCTAAAATAACTTAAGTAATATGTACAAAATATATTTTAAAAATACATAAAAATACACTCTGTAATGCCTATGTAAACATGTATGCAAGTACTGTAAAATCTGTATTAAAAGCTGCGGCTTCTATTAAAATGGTACAATGCAACAGAGGAGACGCGGCTTCTATTAGAGCATCTACACATATGCGACCTGGTGAATTTTTGGGTCTCGATTGTTCAAAAAGAATGGGTGCGGCTTCTATTGGGGATGCGGCTTCTAATACAGATTTTACGGTACTTTTTTTTTTAGAAATAAGCATGGTTACTAACTGTGAAATAATCTGACAGCCATAAAGGTCTGCATGTAATTTATGTAAATCACTGAGTAGCGTTGAATATATTTTTGGTTGGTTAACAAATATTAATTAAAAATTATTTAAAAAACTATCAGTGGATTAAACATGGCATGGTTAAACCTAATCCTAATAACAAAGAATCACTGATACTTCAATGTTACATGCGTACAGCCACACAGATTTAACCCATGTAGTCAAATTCAAACCTTGACTTATTTTGCTTATACATGTACATGTATCTGCTCTATTTGAAAATAACTCAGATCACAAGCTGTGTTGTGGTAAATACAAATTATGAAAATTAAATAGTTGGATTTGAATACTTAACCCATACACACATATAGTAATTGGAATCCTAGTGAATGTTGTACACATGTAGAGAGCACATAAATTAATTGAATATTTGGTGTTATAAAATAGAAGAGAGGACAGGAATATGCGAATTAAAATTGTTTTTAGCGATATTTATGATACACATGGTTATAGTTTTTCTACCATAATACTTTTTTGTTGTTGTAAAAATACATTAACTAAATCCATATATATGCAGGTTTAAAAATAAAATGTGGCATATTTATGATGAAGGTATACAACATTTACAATCCATCCTACCCCATGTCTCCTTAACCTTACCCAATCATAGCTGTATAAAGTCTAATAATTATTATGGCCCAATTATCCAAAACATATTGAACAGGTTAATTGAACACATCGATAAAAACAAAAACAATCAGGTAGCATATGTAGCCCATTACTCCACTGATGAGGGGTTGTCCTAATTTTAATATCCCATTCACACTTATTCTAAACCTATAATTTATTCGACAAATGGCGTTAAAATTACCATACATTTTTTTTCTAAACATTTCCTCGCTTATATTACAAAGCATGGTTACAGCAGGTAGACGTTTTTGTGAATGAATGAATGAATGAATGAATGAATGAACAGTACTCACAATTAAAGTCCTGTTTCACAACACGGATTAAAAGGAATGACTGCAAACGCATAAGTCATGTAATTTTTATAAAAAAATATAATATTAATATATACGGTAACTACAAATGAATGACTCATGTTGGGAGTTCCCATTTTTTTTTTCACTGAACACAATGGACTGACTGTATTTTACGGCTGAACTCAAAGTAAAACAAAATTCGATATAACTATTTGAACGGATTGTATCAAAACATTTCTGCAGGCCAATCCATGTCAACAATCGAGGAGTAATTTGCATAGCAAAGAAATACACTGGAAAATACAAGTGTGGAACCATTTGGTGGTAATTCCTTTGTATGTATTTACAGTATTTTAAAAATCTCATGCGGCGAATATATCCACTTTATTGCAGTTTCTATGGCGATGTGGGTCATTATCAAAAATTAAAATTTATTTCTTTTTATACTGGTGCTCACAACACCACCACCATGTGGTCAGTATTAACATTGGGAAAGGCCAATAGCAAATTTAGGTATCATACTAGTTCAAAAACACTTCAAAATATTAGTGTTTTCATTAGAAATCAATATTAAATCAAATATTATTCGAAAAAAATTGTAATATCAACAAATCTCAATTTTGGGAGATTTTTCGCAAAATGGAATGTTTTATTTTAACAAGAAGTTTATAATCATGTCACTAAGGCTTAACACTTCACACATAAAAGACGACTTTTTTCACTTTTCAAAAAAATATTGTTTAAAAATTGGCAAATTATTTGGGGTCTAAAATTATAGAAAAATACCGAAAAATGTGCAATGAGTCACACAAAATTATACACTTTATATACACTTTGATAGAAGGAATTCGTTTTAATAACAGTCTATGATTTATATAATTAAGGTCAGAAGGGAATGGGATTATAATGAGATTGGATTATACCTTGAAGATATTACCTACAGACAAATAGAAGAGTGATGAATGAAAATGGTTAAATGCATACATGACTGTTTCACAACAATCAATATTTATTAATAATATGCGTAATCATTTCCAGAAAAAATACATTTCAACTGAATTGAGAATTTGTTTTTGTTTTTAATTGAGATTTTTAGATTTTTCTTGCAATTATATAATTGTTTTGAAATCTTCATTTGTTAGAATGACCATTTTAGGCTTCTTTCACTAGGAGATATTATGTGTTCATAATTGTTATTATATTGATTGTGAAAATATTATTTGAAAGGAATCCAGTTTTCTCAGCATATTGTAAAAAATGAAATCCAATTTGATGAATAATGGAGTTACAGAAATAACAGTACATGTAAGCTACTGTTGTTTTCCACCTAAACACTGGTGGCTGGCTATGTGAGGTACATGTAAACAAACCAGTGTATTATTATGTACACACTAATTCTTTCTGATAACATTGTTAAAGCTTTCACTGAACTGAACCTATTTAATTTATAATAATTCCCGACGATTTTTTTCATCCAAACTAAAACATTTAGTGAACAGAACAAACGATTAAAACAAAAAATCTAACAGTCCAGGCCAAATTGGTTCAAGGTAATATTTTGGTTTTAATTTTGCTCTTGTATGTTGTGACATGTCCTGACACCTGTTACACTTCACTGCACTACTAACCGGATACAGACATTACTATAAAAGCTAACCAAGAATACTGTCCCATTATTTCACCATAATAGCCACATAAACAATACTGTATTGTACTACAAACAATGGTTTAAATGCCAACACAAATACTGTGCTTAGTTTTGCTGGAGTTTTTTATTAAGTTGTTTTGCATTGTGTATTTTCATCAGCGTGAAGTAAAATTAGAAAGAAAACAAAATTGTTAATGTTACTAAATTTTATTTTTGTTGATTTACACTCCAAGGGAAATGTTTAAATTGTTTAGTGTAAAAACTGAAAGGAGTAAATACAGTTACCTTGGGACGGTAACGACATGAATAGGATTTAAATACGGATTAAAATCTCTGGTGTTATACATTTTATAGCTTTTTCATCACCCAGAGTAAACTCACAAAAGTCTACACTGTACATAATAATAACTATGGTATTTAGAATTCAAACTCACCTCCATGAACCATACAAATATGAAGGAACCAGCTGAAAATATGTACACAGTAAAAACATGGTTCTATTCAACCATTAGCAGAAAACGACCCACGCAGATCAGCCATCGTTCGGTGACCGTTAATTCTATGATTCAAATATCCCACTTGACTGAATGTTATCAAGAGTACAATCTCAGAAACCCAGATAAACCAAGGTTGGACACTGTTGCATTACAGCGTTTCTCTGTGTGTGTACATCAAGTACGTGTTTGATATGGTAGACCGATGGACAAACAATAGACTGGAGTGGATACCATGTGAAATCAAACACCATTCATGAATGAGTTTAGTAAGGTCAGAGGTCAAAGAGCATGCACACTCAGGTAAAATGTCTACTGTATTTTTGTAAAAAAAAGAGAAACCTTTATATTTTGATATCAATATGTATTACCAAAATTATTTTTTTGACGTCAACAATTATGCATCATTGGGATTTGGTACAAATTGATCAAACCAGAGCTGCCCTGAAACAGTTACATTTAGTAGAAATCAGAATACAACAATCATATACATGTATATGTTTAAAAAAAATATAAAAACTTTTTTGAAATTCAGTCTCCTAATTTTAATTAATTAAATGTATATACCCTGGGTATGTATATACCGGTATACTGTAAAATATTTTATGTTCGCTTGGAATTAATTTTCGCTATTTTCGCTGAAGGGATGATTAAGTGAAAATCAAATCCAGCGAAAATACCTTTTTTCCTATATTTTACATTCAACTTGTCAAAAATCAGGGAAAATAAATTCCATACAAAACACCCAAAAAGTTCTTTCAGCGAAAAATAATTCCAGCTAAAATAAAGTACCGGTAGTTTACAGTATATATAGCACTAACCCATGTTGAGGGCGCCATTTAAAGCAATGAAACATAACTACTCAGTAGCTTAAAAATCTGTAATATTGTTCAGAACTTAATATTTATAACATTTGATTGAAATAGTGTAAAATTACTCTATGTATTGCATGAACATCAATAATATTAATTGCTTTGTAAGTGGATAGAATGAGTAGAATACACAAGCAATGGTTTACACAGGGAACATTCTGCAAATTTTTCAAGTCTCAGAATATCCTGAAATGTTATAAACATACATGTAGTCTCTGAAATTTTATCTTGAAAACTCCTGAAATCACAAACAGTTTTAACCAGACAATTTTACCCTAGGCATGAACATTGTAAAATCACTTGTACTATTGATTTTTTTCAAAACTACATGTATTATTATTATTCACAAATATTAAGAATTTACTTGTGACTTTGTGACTTTAATTCATAAACCTAACTCTATATGTGGGCAATAGCAGTAATAATATCCATATAAATTATATATTCATCTAAAATTAATTATACAATGTTGGGAAAGAAAGCAACAAAAGACAGTACCATGAGTTCACCTTCTTTTCATTGTCCCTTTAAAGCTAGGCTACCTTCTTTATTTTATTTACTCTTTCCAGCTCAAAGCACTCCTAGTGAGCCAGACATAGGAATTTGTCGCAGTATTGTGTGACATTATTGCCTGTACTGAATGTAACACAATACACAATGTATGTCAATAGGAACACACATTGTAACTTAGCTGACATAGTAACTACTACAGTTATCACACTTCTACAGCGTTAATGTTTTTTTAACACTTCCTCGATATTAGATGTACATGCCGGCATACATGGTACGTTTCTAAGGTTTTATTTCTGGAATGAGGATTTTCCTACAGTCAAGGAGATAATCAATATTTAATGATGTTGGCTGGTTACGCTGATGATTAAAAATATGCAGGATGTATTCTTGAACACATATAGTGAAGATTTATTCTGATTGATGTTATATCAAGGTTTAGAAATTGAATAATTGGATAAAAAATGTCAAGTCATGAACTAAACAAATTTTAATATTACACATTGACAAGGGCAAGAATGTTTTTCCTTTGAAAGTAAACTTTTGCATTTTTCATGAAGTATTTATTTTTCATATTTTAAATTATTTATTTTATTCTAAGTAGAAATTATTTTTGATCAAATTATGTAATAAAATCAAGTATATTTTGTCTAAAATAAACAATAGCATAACAGAATAAAGTACAAACTCTTAAATTTGTGCATGAAAAATTACAACATGGTAAATAGGAACAATTGCATTCAGAGTAGACTATTGAACTAACTATATACTGTCATTTTTTACAAAATATTAATTTTTTCATATTTTAAATTATGATTGATAAAATTATGTAAGGAAATCAAGTCTATTTTGTTCAAAATTAACAATGGTATAACGTAAAAATTTACAAACTTTTAAATTTGTGCATAGCTATGCTACTAGAATGGCAAAGTAAATATAAATAATTACATTAAGAGCGGACCATCAACTAACTATATACTATCCTATATAATTTAATTGTCATTGAAACATTATCACCCTTCCCATAGAAGCCCAGTGAAGGTTTCACAGATACAAAATGGTTGTGATTTTCCCAGACTCCCACTGAATTTAGTTAGAATTAAAGTAATTTTGAAGAATACAGGGTCTGACTATAATACTGAACACAATAGACTAAATACAGTTCATACTAGTGTCATGCAAATTAGAAATTTGTCCTTTTGATGTCAGTAAGTATGTCAGGTGACTTGATACCATTTCAATTATATAAGACAGGATATGGCCTAGAATATAGATTACAATAATAAACCAGTTCATGTTTTTAACTAAAAGTCACAATAGTTACCATGGAAAAGCCACCCAATTGTCCGCCCAACTACGTGACTTTATATACAAGACTGTTTATCAGGTGCATTTACCATGAATGGCTATTTCAATACACTGAAATCTTTCTTTGCTAAACTTGTTGATTTTGGCGCTATGATAATGTAATACATGTACCAGTTTACTGGTAATAACCCAACTGCCTGGAGTAAACAAAATACATGTATGCCGTAAGTGAAATCATTGCCATGGAAACCATACTAATTATATAACTATTACCATTCTGGTGTTTACTAACAATTGAACAGAAATGTTCTGAGTTAGTAAACATGTATCTGCATTGTTGCACAGAAAGATCAATAAGATTCACAAAGAGGCTGCGGTATGGTACGGTAATATTAAATTTCATTTAAATATCCTAGTTAAAGCAGAGGTGTCGTCACCTGCACACACACAGGAGTTCTTGTGTCCCAAGCGATGATAACAATACAAGATGAAAATGCTAAAGCTCAGGGGTAGGTGTTTGTAAACAACAACACGCTATAACACTCTCTCGCTTTAAGTATTTAGTTGACCAATATAAAATCTGGGCAGGGAGAAAACCTGTACATTTGATCATGGAACTATAAACCCCAGGAAGAACAACCACTTCGTTTCCTTTGAACTATGATAGTTGCCGCGATGTTGAATGTTTATTTTGACTGTTTATTTTGTCGCATTAAAAAATAAGCCGATTTACGCAAATGAACGTTTATCTCCGACTATCGGTCATTTTCGGAGTCAATCGGACGACTCCGGGAGATCACGTGACCGAGTTGTTCCGGTTATAGCATAAAAAAACAATGGCGCCAAGACAAAAACACTGATAAATGATCGACATTCAACGGGAAAAAAAAACACATTGCCACTTCTGGCGATCGAAGGGAAACACGGAATTAGTCGGGATATCTCAACAACAAACAGCTCACCAAACCCCATGTTTCGCAAACTTTCGCAACCTTATTTTTTTGAGGGTTGAAAAAAACAAGAAGTAATCTAAAAACGACATTAAAAATTATGAAAACTCGCTAAAACTCCGACCCGTTGCATGATTTCCGGTACACTGAAGGTCACCCTGCAGACCGACTTGTTTGCGCATGCGTAGTGAACGAAATATTTTACTGTGCAGATATGAAAAATTTTTTTCAAGTTTTCCGTTTCCAGCAAAGCGGTTGATACGGGCGTATCGGCGGCAACTAACATGGAGTATGACTAATGTTGTGGAAACAAAAGCGAAAGCACTGTAAGATAAACTAAGACAAAGGTTTTTTTAATCCTCTTAGTTTCGTTGTTCTTCCTGGGGTTTATAGTTCCATGATTTGATCTTCATTTTTATTTCTAGGATAATGTCAATATATAAAATTGTTGGAATTCCTTCTATCAAATGTGTGTTTCTTTTCTTTTTTACTTTTACTCCAACATTTTTAGCTTTTTTTAAACAGACGAATCCCCCTTCAGTTTCTAATGGTTTTACAGTAGCAAACCTTCAGTTAACAGTTTTATATTGATAGCTCTATAGATATTGTTTGATATTTCATTTTTTGTGAGCTTTCATGAGTATATAACTTTCTAAAAATCACTGTGGCTCAATCCTCGAATCGAAGAACCAGCAATGTTTTTCATTACAGCAGAATTTTAACTTGCAAGATCATCAACAAAATGATGTGGCCTGAAATTATATCTGTATACAGTATGCATGCAACATATTAATTTGCTGTTATCTGTTTTAGAAGGCATGCTGAGTATGTTCGAATTTCATGTAAATAAACATTGTGTTTCACCATCCATGTATATACGCTGCATGAGACCCGCCAACAAACATGTTCAGTTGTGACCAGGGGGTTGTAACAACCACTGACCTTTAAATATTACATTATTTTACATGTACATAGAATATGTAGCATTTTTATTAATTATGAAAGTAAACCCGTCTAAATTGAACACCCTCTCAGGGTCAAAAGGAAACAAACTAGAAAATTTTCAGTTTGAACAGGTTCGCAACTTACTTAAGGTTGAAAATACTTTCACTGTACAAACAATATTTTTATTTTTATTCTAGAGATACATATTACAACATGTTTATTTCAGAACAGCTTGCTCAATAATATTTTATCCTAAGACTCTATAGTCCTATATAATGCATGAATAAATACATAGCTAAAACGAGATGGACAGTGATTTTAGTAAGGCAGTATAGAACATGTCTAGATGTCTGTTAAACTCATCTATTCCAATTTATCACCAGTTCTATATATCATCATGTGACCCAGACCTCTGTAGGCCATTAACCACATACAGAATAGCACTATAGTCGTCTACATGCACTCATTTCTATGACTGTGAGTGATGAGATTTATGTCACTAAGCCTACCACCATATTATTCTAACATTATAAAGCCATCTAAGGGGTGGACCATATGAAAATCGGGGGGGGGGTCCTACATGGACAATGGCAGAAAAATAAAAAAAAATTAAAATGTCACATATATTTGACAGTAATAATAATCAAAAAAAAAAAAAAAATTTAATTGTTTTCTATCATCACCTCACCTAGAGTTTATGATGGTCCACCCTTAAATGCATATTGGCCCTACACAATAAATACAAAAATACATTGTACCGGTATATACAAAAAAAGTCAGTATATGTGAAAACACAAAATGTATTGAAGACAAATTTAAAATCCCCGATTGATTTATCGAACAGAAATGCATATTGGAAATAATCAAACAGTACACATCTATGTGCGCCTTAATCTTAATTTATGACGACAAAATGATTACGGAAAGACAAATCGCTGATATATAGTCTTGTGAAAATAAAATGGAAATGAGTTTCCTACTGTAACGCATCTCTATATCCTGTTACTGAATCAACCTGTTTTATATCACTCACATGCCTTGCATACCAATAGCTTTTTATGAAAGTCTCAAGACAGTTGAAAAGTGATGAGAATATTACACCAATAAAGTACAAACACAATGATTAGATTACACCCATACTAGTAAACAACTCCATATATTCTGGTATCCTGAAATTTAAGTCCGTCTTTACAACACAGTTTAAGTACTTCTTAAGGAGCGAGTATCTCTTACAAGTCAGACTTATTAAAAGATACTATTTTCAAAAAATAGGGTTTCGCTTTTGCATTGAGAAACTGGTAATGGATATACTATCCAGACTTAGTTTCGGTATTTTTGTTCCGGGATCCTGATGTTAATTGTGTAAATGTGCCGAGGTTGGTATGAAACCAGCAGGCAGATGTGAGCTTTATATCTAAGATACTGTCATACAAAAGTGATTTTTTTTTTTGGAGGTGGTCATCTGCACATTTGCTATTGGCCCAACGCTATATGCAGCAATAACACCTAATCATTACAGCCTAGAAAGCTAGATTAATTGTCAAATGTGAATTGACCAATCAGCTCTGGGTATTTTCACCGATTTTTAATAAAGACGAATAATTTATTAACTCTGGAAACCACACATGCTCTCTGTGATTTGAAACATTCACTTACATTAAACCCAACAACAGACTTGTTAATCCTTAAAGATATTGTATATTCACTAAATATTAGCGAATATTACAATAATTATCTTTCATAAAACTCTTTAGTTTGATGAAAATATTCACCACAAATTTTAAATGTTAAATGTGAAATGTCCATGTAGAAGTAATCAATGACGACAATTAACAGTATATACCGGTAGTTCAGAGCAGGTGTTTTTGTAACTGCTGTATATTATTCAATAAGCTCAGAATATGGCAAATCTATTCACAGGCTCAGCAATAAACTGGACATTTCATTCATGACATCCAATTTTTGGTGTAACAATACATTGGAATTTTGATGTATAAATAAAAGGTTCAGTCTTTATGAATTACTAGTACATGTGAATATACTATAAATCCATTTATTTTCACTGGTATTTAATTTCAATATATCAATATTGTGAGCATATTCACTGGGTTTTAAGTTCACAAATTTGCCAGGGAAATATATTACAATGAGTTATATTGTTATTTTACATGTTCATGTAGATTTAATTCAGCGAATTTTACTTTTCAACGAAAATAGTTAAATTAAAACCCAGTGAATAATTAATGCATTACAGTAGCTAGTTTTCATTCAGGATATTTGTACATACTATGAAAAGCATTCAAAAAGGTGAAGGGCGGTAATACATGTACCATATTGCCTTTATTAAATAAAAGCATGTTTCAGTCAAACTTTAAGGTATAAATCTCATGGTGTACTTTAAATAATGTGAAGAACCGCAATTACCGGTAGTATCGTATTTATTCTATTAGTGGCACATGTGCTTATGTAAATTATAGAGATATTTCTATGATCAAAGTTAGTTATATTGTAACAATTCAGTATACAACAAAAACAATTTTTGGTTTGTATTCGCTTATATTGGCGATGTGTTTTCAAATTAATTTACGATAGGGGGAAAATGGATACAATGTAAGTGCAGTCCAGATTTGTTGTTAGAAAGTCTAATAATAGTTTGATTACTGGAAACAGTATTTTTGGCTTTACATGTCTCCCAATTAGATGTGTGTTTCTAATATAAAAAAAACAAGTTATTCCTAGCGGTTGTACACAACATGAACACATCTCAGGTCAATAACATGTCAATGCTTCACAAATAGATTCACAGCACATTGAAGTATTAAATCACAGATGATTCTAATAAAGAAATCTGTTTCATGTTTCTCACTACTTTTTTTTTTAAATTCCACAGATTGTTGGTCGTTTTGGTCTGAAAAAACAAAATGGCTTTCAGTCAGCCATACTCAGATCATGCACAAAAAATAATGTGCAACTGTAACAAAACACACACTGACGACATTATACAAAATTTTTATTTTGATGGGTCCTGTATGTTTTGGAAATTGTTGCAGTATTACGAGTATTAGATCATTGAGATATTACTTATTTTTACTACAGACACGCATCTGTCATTTACATAAGCACATACACTACTAATAGAGCTAATATGGTACATCTACTGGATCTATAGCTGCTTTTAATAGATGCAATAGTTGCACGCTTTGCAAAAATTCTTAATCTTTATCATCTGTTATCTGTGCCATTATATATTTATTTAATTTAAAACTGTTGATACTGATGTCATCTTGCAGCAAAATTCCAGACTGAAACCTCCCTTGTGATTACAAAACCATAGATTGTCTCTTCTCTGACTGAAAGTTCCTTATATGGGTATGCACAAGAGGCCTGCCAAAATGATTCGAACTGACATATCGCCGTCTTTCCAATATATTCTAATAGCCATCAGACAAAAATCATTACACTCACTCCCTTCCCTAATCAATCTTTATCTGCTCAAATTTATTTTCAACATATAGTAAAGTTTTAGCTGCAGGACACTTATTACAACCAAATCTCATTTCTTATTGAGATAATCTATAAATCATAAATTATAAAGCAATGATAATAATCTCCAGATGGCTATGTGTCATAAATTTATAATTTATTGTCATAGTCAGGATTTTCATGATGTTTTATACTCATTCAATAACAGATTGTATGAATGAGTGTGATCAATTAGTATGTTTTAAAGACAGTGTGACTACTTTCTGGTTTCTGGTTATAAAAATGTTGGGCAATTTTTTTTGTCTTTTCTGTTTTTTTATATCATTTTTACAGGATGTTACTAATATATTACAAAACCAAAAGATGCTTATATAGAATTGGGAAAAAACAATATTTTTACAATTTTTTTTTTTTAAATTTTTGTGTGCATCTAAAAAATAAACACTGATGTAACGGTCCCTGTACGACTGTCATCTGAATTGTGTACCCCAAATTAAATCAAGCAGCAGACGACAGGAAACCGTTTTTTTTTCCCCACAGGTTGAAAATCCAAAGGCAATAAAAAATATTGGCATACTGAAATTTGCTATGTTTTAAATGAAATTAGGCTACAGACCATGTGAACATTTTAATTTCCCCTGGCATCTCACTTTTCTCCTACCGTTCATGGAATGAATTGTTGACTGTAAAAACAATCCTGAATTTGTAGTACTCAAAATGGCAGGTGGTGCTTGACATCCTGGATACAGTCTAGGCTTACAACCCTACATGTAGGTACAATATGATACACAACCTTCATGCATCACATCCTAGACATTATAAACTAATCACAGCTAACTGAAATCCAATATGGCAGCCTCCATGATTCAAGCATTGCCATGGCAACTAATTACCCATACAGATTGCGTCAATTGAAAGCCATACATACAAGCGAAACAGAGAGGCATAAAACGTTCACAGTGTAAGCGCATAAACAGTTGGACTTAAAATCCTAGACCTAATGAGTAAGATGCCAAAATTGTGGGGTGACTATCTGTAAAATAAACACTGGAAATACTAACCTAAAAAGCATCTAAATAATTATGATGAGTTTATACATAGACCTGATTTTTTAGCTTGTTGGCAAATTGCCTTGTGGTGGACAATGACACAGATTTCAGGCTATTGTTGAGCATAGCTACGGGTTAGAAACACCAAGACAATTGGAGGATCGCTAGACTGACTGTCTCAACGTTACACAAGGAATCCAGAGTTAAGCTACACTATACGACATGGTTTAGTAGCCACAGTATTCAAGTCTTTGCTAGCATTTTATAATACAGTTACTTACTGACTACTGATCGCAACGCCATGACAATGAGCGTTCTCCTTCAAAAGAATTCTTCTACTCTCCGGTAAAGAAAATAATATTACCTGTACACGTGTGTTGTGAAATGTAAATAAATAGACACAGATTGACGAAAACAGTGAAATAACTGCAGTCTAAGCAGCAGGTGGTACAATTATAATAGAATAATCCAAGACGGGAGCCTAGAACCGACAATATCATAATGCCTATAAGCATTAATATAATTTATTGTCTTCAGAAAATAATTAGAAAACAAATTGTAGTAGGTTTATATAGAAATTTTGGGTGTACATGCTATCATCGCAATTTCAGGTGTAAATTAATTAGCATATGTATTTTATGAGTAAATTATTCAAGTTTGCAAGTTTTAATAAATTTCATAAATTCATGCACTCAGTTTCTATGAGATGATTGCTAAGCATCTTATTTGCATATTAATTAATACATCTCATTTGCATAAAAAAAGAATGGACACAGAGGTGCAGGTTTTCATAATGGGGAAATATAGGAGGATACACTATAACAGTGAGGTAAAATGAAGCTTAGAGTATTTTTAGACTGTGTTGTATCTCGTGTGAAACTTATACAATCATGAAACTATTTAACAATACTTGACTGCTGTAAGTTCATCCAAGCCTGCTCTGGCAATAAATCTTCCTGGCTGTATACATGTACATGTAGAGGACAGCCTCAATTTATCACACATTGCTGTATCATTTTTTCCATATATTTTTTTTTTAACTCTGAGTAGGATCTTATATTCATTTGGTCTAAAAATAGCAAAAATGCATACAAATTTGCAAAAATCTAAATTTTTATGGAAAAATTGTGGCATTCAGAAGGTATACCAATTCCTGTTAACTCTAATCTCAAAGCTAATTTACTGACTTGATTAAAATTACAATTGAAATCAAAAGACAAATTAGTTCTATAAATAACATAAACAATGGTGTCCCCTGATCACACCCCCCCCCCCCGCAATCTCTGAGATTGACAGCTTTCTATTTAACAGTGAAAGCATCTGTTTCTGTCTGTCTGCCTATAAAAATGTTAATTATCAACTGTGAAGCGACCAGTATCTGCCAGAGTCTTAATACAAACTCAGGTATCCCCTCCATAATTTACATAAGTGCATGCGCTACTAATAGAGCAAATAGGGTATTCTTTCAAAATATATTTTTAACGGTACATGGTAAGTGGTCAGAATAAAAACATCACATTTAGCTCCAGGAACTTGTGGTTTTTCACTTATGTGAAAATTTGAGAAGATCCCTAATGAATTATCATATGATAGCCAATTATACTATCATGTTTTGCACAAAACCTTCTAACCTAATAAGGACATATTTTCACTCCACTACCATCATCATGTCAATTATCAATAAAAATAGTTGGTATGAACAAGAGTTATCTGTGGCATATCTTAAAAAAACATACAGGTCACATGCTACATTTAAAGCTACAACTTTTATTGAAGGAGATTTCACGACTGGCAGCTCATACTTAAGGGTGAACTTTTCCAAATCTAGCGAGAGCATGTATGAAGTTCTGTGCTTAATTTGTAAACATTTATTTTATTCAATGGTGTTCATCAGAACCCCAGAGTAATTGTCATAGCTGAAGATTTCACGACTGGCAACTCATACTTAAGGGTGAACTTTTCCAAATCTAGCGAGAGTATGTATGAAGTTCTTTGCTTAATTTGTAAACATTTATTTTATTCAATGGTGTTCATCAGAACCCTAGAGTAATTGTCATAGCTAAAAAAACTGCAATAACCCTGACTGACATACAAAATTTAAGAAAATTTGTCTCCTGAAATCACATTGATAAATAGTAATTTCAGCCCTCAATGTTAATTAATTTGTAAGTGATAGAACTATTTTCTCAAGAAGCTAAGAAAAGTGATATACCTCACACCATTCTGTTATTTAATACTGTTTCAATATGGAACTCAGTGCTATATGCATATCAAGTAAATCCCACTGTACAAATAATTAGAGAATAAAGGACAACATATTGCCCAGTGTTGTTACAGTGTGTTATAAATCACCATTAAGAGTAAGAGGTTTTGATGACGTCATAGCTTTACCTCATCACATGATACTGTAGAATACTTTATTTTCGCTTGGAATTTATTTTCGCTATTTTCGCTGAAGGGATGATTCCGTGAAAATAAAATTCAGCGAATATACTTTTTTTTCTTATACTTCACATTAAGGTAGAGATGCAGTTTATTTGGCTTGCTTTTTAATTGAGTAATTAGACAATGAAGATGGTATTATATATCCAACATGTTATATATTTTCTGAAAGCTTATTATACAAACTTTGTAAAACTTGTCTTTATTTTAAATATCCAGAATGCGTTTTTGATTTTGAGTTTGTATCTTCCCGACCCAGTGCAATATATCCGGTTAGAATCAAAGCTCACGTGTCCCTTATTTTAGGGACCAGATTCTGCCGTAAATTCGGGATGGGATTTAGAAAAAAATAAAATAGGACTTTTAAGGTGTATTTTGGCGTCATTTTCGGACATTTCAATCATTCCTGATGTCTAAAATAGAGTCTAAGTTTTACCGTAGTCATTGACGCCTATTCAAGAGTATGATGTTTATTATGACTAGCGTGAATGGGTAAGCTTCGTTTCGACAATGAGCTGTTATCACTGTAAACAATGTTAAATTATTCTTCACATGCTCAGTTTATTTTTTGAGAACAATTATTTAAAAATAAAATCTCTCAGTCAATCAGAAACTCGGATTCAGGGAAAGTCACGTTTGGACGCTCACATCGATTTTGTTTTTCGTTCGGTGGGCTGATGCCTTCAGTGTAGCTTTTGCCTCTTCCGACATAGAAATCATCTGAATCTTCTTTCTACCTCTCTTTCTTTTCACACCACGCATAATGTAATGATAAAAATTAGGAAAAAACGCTGAGGAAATATAATGTTTGGTTTGCTAGCGAGCGATAACTGATTTGAAAATAATTGCACATGCGCGTGAATTGAATGAACTATGACCCGTACAATCTCGATTTGCATATTGTCAATCAAAGTCCTGTTATTTGATTACTCATGCAAATTAGGCAATTGGACATAAACATTGCCACGTGTGAGTGTTTTTTATTTTTAATCAGAAAATAACCAGCAATTTTAACGGTGTTCTAATAAGAATTCATTGGTCAAATTTTCACAGAATGTTCTTTAGATAAAAATCTATATAAAAAACGAAAAAAAATATTTTTGATTGAAATTCACAAATAAACTGCATCTCTACCTTAATCTCATCAAAAATCAGTGAAAATAAATTCCAAGCAAAAGGCCCAAAAAGCCTTTTCAGCGAAAATTAATTCCAGCGAAAATAAAATATTCCACAGTACTACACGCTAATGTAAACCTCAACTTGCAAGTAAATTCATTTCAGTAAAAAAAGCCCTCAAACTTATTTTATAATAATTTTTAATTTATAACAACAACAATGAAACTCCCACAGCACGTATTGGATTCAGAGAAGGGTCTAGAAGTGATAATGTGTTTTCCTCAACCAATATGGCATGAGGGTAAGGTAGGGGTGTGGGTCATCTTTATTTTAATTATAAAGATGCAGCAGTGTGCTTGAGAAGAAACAAAATCAACTCTTTCATTTCAGAATTTTTTGAGCATGAATGAATCATACAAAGTTTGTTAATTAAAATGATGTATGCAAATCAATATAAACGATGCTGATTCACATGCACTTCAAACGTTGACCCCCAGAAATACTTAGTTGTCTGATGACTGTACATCACATGGTAGCAATCGGCCAATGTGAACACTCCATTGCAGTGCATGGTATTATGATAGAGCAAACATGCATATGTTGATCAGTTAAAATAATTGCAATTGGGCTCATATTTGCCTCAATTATTACCCCCCCCCCAATTATCAAATGGTTTTTCCCTTAACTATCATCAAATTAAAGTGGAGACAGCTGCAATTCTATACATCTCCCAGGCAAACATTAACCAATCTGTCATTTTGAACAGCAGCAATTAGAACAAGCAATGACGGCCTAAAATGGAGACTGGCCTCCCTGAACGGTGAATGGTAAAGTCAAAAGCCAAAAAAATGGTATCTGTAAAGGCATGGCAAGTTTACAGCTGTTTACAAAAAATTTTGGAAACGAAAAATACGACCATCCCTAAATCTCATTGATTCATTACACTGTTTCATGCCGAGATACTATGTGAATTATATATAATAAAATTAATATTGAAAAATTAATATTACAAGTATGTTGTTACGTCATTAGCTATTTGAGAGAGATCTGATACAATGTTTTAATAAGTTATATCATACCAACTGTATTACTTCGAAAATAATTACGAAAGTTGATATTCGTCAGTTGAGTCATGCAAAGGTCACATTGATTGACACGGACAACTTACCATTCTGCAAATATCTCTTCGTGTTTCTTTCCTCAACTGTTCCATCTCAAGAATATGTTTGTCTTGTATCCATTTATTTTCGGCAATCCTCCTCCTTTCTGCATCACTAATCTGGTTGAACTCATTTTCTATTTTCCGTTTACTCTCTTTCAATTCGAGGATCTCCTGTTGCATTTTACTACGCTCCACTTCAAATTTTTTCTTTACTTCGTCTTGCGCATCAGCTGCTATTCGATGCTTCATCCTTACCAGTAAATCCTCTTTGGTACGGTGTAACTCAGATTGCATTTTTCCTAAGGAGTCCTCTTTTTGTTTCACAATTTTCTTCACTTCCATCTCGTACTGTCTCGTTAACGTATCCTTCTGTGCCAACAACTCGTTAATTTTCTCTTGGTGTAATTTATTCCTCAAATCGCTTATCGCCATCATTGCTCTTTGGTATTCCTTTTCTCTGGCCGATCTAATATCAACGACTCTCTCGCGTTTAATTTTCTTGATATTACTCCGTTCCTGTTCAAGATCCGATTTCAATTTTGAGATATGCTTCCTCATTTCATCATTACTTTTCTTCAAGCTCATTATTTGTAAATCTGGTGTATTCACCATCAGTCTACTTTCCGGCGTTTTTTCCCGCTTTTTTTCCATGTTTTATTCTTAACTTTTAAAAAAACCTGATTACTAACATTTCTCTGAGCTGTGGCGGCGGCGGCGTGTTACCTGGCAGTGTTGCGGAGTTCAAGGCCTTGATCTCACCCTATTAAAAGAACATTTGAATCACTATTAAATAAACGCTCGAGATGTTCCTTTTAAAACATAACAATAAGATGAATACAATTGACAATTCAATGATTTTACAATGCATTGTGTAAAGCACTTCAGCCTAGAAAAAAACCACAAACAAATTATATTATGCTTTAGTAAATATTACTTTTTTTTATGTGATCGTAAATTTTATTTTCAACACTATAGATTTAAGATGTACTCAAACTTTTGATTTCAACTTGAAAAGTGAAAGTACAATGTTTAATACAGATGCAATAATACGTATCAGTGTGCAAAGCAAATAGTGTACGGTGAGTGCAGTTTAACAATTGCTGACACTAAACCACAGATACAAAGTATGTCCAACAACAAGACATATTGAGACAGCGACAGACAGGTTGATTAGCTTATACAACTTTAGCAACTCATGTGCGATATTCTTAACATGTAGCTGTCTGATAAAGCTTGATTGAACTTTGCAAGTCTGCTTGACACTATCACAGTAAGAGATTTCGAAAAAAATGTCAATGTACACTGAGGATAGCCAAAAGTAATTACCGGTAGAACATTTACAGTGGGCACCAACAAAAAAATGATTAGAAAAACAGCTTTCTCCCTATTATTTCCTATGCAATATTGCAATATTTTAAGGAAAATCGCCAGAGGTGTAAGTTTTAAATTGAATTTGGCACTTTTCCAATCCCAACAAGCAAACACTCCTGGACACATTTTCAGTAGGGATATGCTAAATGAACAAAATGAAGTCAGATTTTGAAGAAACAAATTGCAGAAAATGTGAAAGAGGTAAAATATTGATTATTCTACACTTGATCACAAACCACAATTTCATTTCAAATATAACTCCTGTCAACTATAGTGAGACTTTCCATGTACAAATGAGTATACTTAATTTCTATAGTCAAAACAAACACTGCTAGCAATGTTCCTAGGGAAATTGACAGGGAGATACAAATGTAGTGGTTTTTCTGATCAGTATAGTTCAATTATGATGTGATCACATGGTTATCAATGTTTAGGGTATTTTTTTTCACTTGGTTTTTCATTGACTCGTGTGAGCTGTACAACTGTTGGTGGATTACAACAAAAACCAATATACCATATTTGCTCTATTAATAGTGCATACACCTACGTAAATTACAGAAGTGTTTGTATGTTCAAAATAAGTCATATTACAATGATTAACTATATAACAAATGCAATTTTTGGTTTATATGCTCTTCTATTGGAGATGCGCTTCTAATAGAGCAAATACAGTAGTCACTATTATTAAAGTGAATTTCAGCAATCTATTTTTGTTCCAAGGTTCTCTTGAATTGGCCAATGGGTGTTCTAATGAGATCAAAGTTTATTGACTGGTTTCCCCCTTGTTTTTTCTCTTCTATTGGAGATGCGCTTCTAATAGAGCTAATACAGTAGTCACTATTATTAAAGTGAATTTCAGTAATCTATTTTTGTTCCAAGGTTCTCTTGAATTGGCCAATGGGTGTTCTAATGAGATCAAAGTTTATTGACTGGTTTCCCCCTTGTTTTTTCTCTTCTATTGGAGATGCGCTTCTAATAGAGCTAATACAGTAGTCACTATTATTAAAGTGAATTTCAGGAATCTATTTTTGTTCCAAGGTTCTCTTGAATTGGCCAATGGGTGTTCTAATGAGATCAAAGTTTATTGACTGGTTTCCCCCTTGTTTTTTCTCTTCTATTGGAGATGCGCTTCTAATAGAGCTAATACAGTAGTCACTATTATTAAAGTGAATTTCAGTAATCTATTTTTGTTCCAAGGTTCTCTTGAATTGGCCAATGGGTGTTCTAAAGAGATCAAAGTTTATTGACTGGTTTCCCCAGTGTTCCCCGTATACTGCTGAGCTTTTGAATGCTTACATGCCAAAATCAACCCACCACAACCCACCACCCAAAATTTAAATTACCCCCCCCCCCTATAAGTAAGTATATTATCTATGACAATTAATTTCTCATTTTTCCCTCAAAATGCAAGCAAGTTTCCACTGAAGTAAAAAAGTACCCAGCTATGTGGCATTTTGGAGACATGCATAAGACATATAAGATGTGCATCTCTATCAGAATCAAATATGTCAGTCGAAAAGCATATTTCACTTGTCAGAATGATTTTGGGGATAGCAATTATCATTGTGAACTTAAAATACTGTAGAATACTTTTCAGTGAAAATAAAATCCAGTGAAATAAATTCCCTTAATTCCAGCTAAAATAAAGTATTTTACAGTAGCCAGATAAGTTCTTGCCATGAAATTGAGTGACGTGCAAATACCAAAGTTCAATCCCTGTAAAATGTTGTGTATGTTAGTGCATGTACCAAGAACAAATACGGTATACTGAGTGTATACCTGCCATATTTATTCCATCATATCAACACCACAACATTCACAGAATGATCTAAAACCCTGTGTATGTTCATATGCACACACCATACCGCAAGCGAGCGCAAAAGTGAGAGCACCATCATACCCAACACACCTGTGACAGTGGTACCCATCTAAATCCTAGAGACATTCTTTACTAGATCAATCATCCTCAAAAGTTCAACTCTTTCTCCAACTTGAAATATTTTTAGTCCAGTGACGGTGCATTCCAGTTCAGTTAGTTATTAGTGACTATATTGCAATCTTTTATCATGCATCATATTACAGTCATTGATATCCTTGACCAGAACACGGATAATCCTCCAGACATGCTGAGAAGAGAATGTTTTCCATCCTGTATTATTAATATTTATTTTGAGATGAATCGCCAGAAGAAAAGAAAACATAATAAATACGAGACCACCCTCTCTAATATATGCACGATGGCTTTTTTTTAAATGCATATGCTGTGTGTGATATATTGCAACCGATTTTACAGTAATTTACACCATTTAGTCTGGTCAGGTTTCCACGAAGCACATTCCAAGTTTAAATAAAGAAATCCATCGTATTATTTACACTAATATTTGGCAGACCTGATTGTAAATCTAGTACTATATGATACAGTTCTAATATTTGACCTGTGAGAAATCGGTCATTGGCCTTCTGATTCACTGATGACCAGTACCTCTGGAAATTCACAGTATACTTGTCATCCCATAGCGACCAATATGTCATGTACTATTACATTTGAATCTAGACTCATTGACTGCCAGTTTTTCAACCGCCTAAAAAATATGCAGAATATATTTTGATATGGCATTTTCCAGACAGTGAATTACAAAGTAGTTTGTGTTCAGATTTAGTGTTTTTTTCTATAGTGACAGAATAAATAAACTTACGGACAACGTAGTACTTAGCAACACACGAACTACTAGACTGAACGAAGGTGGTGAGGAAAGATGCTAATTGTTAAATCTTAGCGGACTAGTTCACGTTAAGTCCACGAGAACGAACCCTCCATATTCATATTTTGTTCTCAGCTATGATAATTTTATACAACAATCAAATAAAATATATCAACAACATACATGCAAATTTGTGCTCGCAAGCACCTGCCCCAGTGACTCGCCAAGGGCGATTGCTTGTCACTGACTGACACTATCTCTCGCAGACGGTCACGAACTAACACGGCGATTCTATGCAGTGTATATGCAATTTATTGTGCACAGCAAATTAACTAGGGAAATTATTTCGAGTGCTCCAGCGCGGTTGTCTTTTAAGTTGTATTCAATCAGATGTTAGCGTTGGTTTTAATTGGAAACAAGTCATCAGGAACGAACATCGATCAAGACGAAATCAAGATCCGCGATTTCTAAGTTAGTAATCCGTTATGTTTTGAACGTGTATTAGAAAATACCGTGTTGAGTTCAAGGGCACGACTGTGAATAATCGCAAATGAGGCGTAGATCGCCGGAAAGGAGACGAAACTGCGTGAAAATCAAATAAATTACCTTCTCCTAGCGTCTTCGATGTTCCTTCTTTGGCTGGGTGAGCTGCTCTGAAGTATGGGACACGTCACACCATAAACAACAGGGGAAATTCCCTCCGCCACAAACAAATAGTGCAAATTACACTCTCTCGGCGTTTAATGGGCCAAATTTTTCCTTCTATATTAACAATTTACTCATTAATATATTTATATTACCTCAATAATACTGTTTTTTTCGCATTCAAATGAAAACCGTCGAGATGGCGGATGGTTATATGACAATAGACCTCATCACAAGAGGCGCATTGTTTGAAATCGTTGTTTTCTGACAAGCGTCAACCAAATACTACTACCCGGACTGTCAAGTTCATACCACCGACCACAGTCCCTCAACACCGGACTGTGTCCGGACACATGGTAAATTAACAATAACTTTGATTCTTGATTTAAACCTGACAATTATTTGAAGATTTGTTTTCTTTTTTTTATATATATGACAATAAATTTAAAAAGATCTAAAAAGAAAAGTAAAATTGGCTTGACGCCAAAGTTGATAGAGTGTGTACGCCTGGGATGGTAATCAGCGTTTTTAACGGACTAAACAAGTTGAAAAGACAAGCACTGACGAGAAGATGTAATACAATACGTGTGTTTGTCATTTAAAAAAACTTAAACTAAGTCGTTTCTGACACCCTGTGGTTTGTTTGTTATATTGGGGGGGGGGGGTGTTCTACAACAATATGTCTCCATTCTCTCTACTGAACTCGTACAAGTGTACTTATATTTTACAGTAGTGTGTTATCAGCTTGATGGCTGTTTTTGGCAATGAACGTGACGCGAGTGTCCTGGTTACATGTAAAATAAATATTTAGCGTTCTCGTCAATGACATTATTTGTCGTATCCATAGTAGATATTAGCCTGAGCATAGACATTATTCTTGAAATGATATACCCATGGACCCCTCACAAACACACACAAACCTCCGTGCCTGTGCAATACTAGTTAAAGGGATGTAATACAGGTGTATACAATTAAGTGGGAAACTTACGCGATGGTAATAACCACAAATGACCATATTCGAGTTGACTGCGGTGTGTAAGACAATTGTTATTAGGGTACACACCTTAATTGCCCCCGGTCATTTACTTTTGTTTTTCATTAAGCTCCATTTGTTTTTCATCTGTTAACCCTTTTCGTCCTTTCCGACGGATGTTATGTGTTAATAAAATTGTATTATATAGTATTTTTTGACCACTGTAGTGATGTTGAAACATGCTTTTGACCTTGGCCTGTTTGCCAGGATAGGGTTTTACAACGTGATATATCCGTCGCCGAAAGCTTTTTGTAAATTGTAAATACTAATCCCAGTGATAGATCTAGCTGTGTTTTAGGGTAGTCACGGCTACTACCTATTTCACGAAAAAAAAATAATGCTGCATTTTTCGCCTGGATAAAAATACAAAATGTTGATTCCAGTAGACATTGAGAGTGTCCAAACGCTGCCAGCATGGAAAAATTCCGAAATGTTTATTTTTCGCAAGATATATACGTTGGCGCCACAGTCACTTGTAACAAAAAAAAGAAAAAAACAACTTTTATCAAGCATAGAGTTTCCCGGCGTATGAAAAATGAGAGGGACAATATCCCGATATTTGATAAAAGTCGTATCTATATTTATGTTATAAGCGACTATGATCAAACTAGTGCATTTTAAAATGAGTTATTATTATTCTACGGTACCACTGTCATTAGTATTTCCGTTATTATTTGCAAATTCATGTGGTATTGGATATGTGTGTCGGTAAACGTATCCTGTAAATATGTTACATCTAGTAGTATCAAAGGAAATCGAAATATTACTACTGGGCAATTTATCACTACGACGCAATAAAACAAAAGTATCACGGTAAACAGTTGTGAGGGCGCTCATAATAGTGTTAATTGGTCGGATAAAACAAATAACGTACAGTAAATGGTTATTCGCTGGGTTTACGGTGGAGATGCAGTTTACCTGACAGGTATTTTAATTGAAACCAAGATGACGTCCCTTGTCCACAAAACTATATATTTTCGGAAAGCTTATTGTATGAATTTTAATATTTTGTTAGTATTTTTTATTTATGGACACTGTAGTTTGAAATATGCAAAAAAATGTACTTTTTTTGGTCAAAAGTGATTTAAAAAAATAGCTTCTAAACCATGCTTCTGTTTCCTGTCAAAATTGGTTTATGGGTACATCTGTTTACTATGAAGAAAGTGCCGTCTTGAAAACTGTCTACCAGTTGTCAATTATGCAGGGCAGCAGCTCAAATTTCACTACTTCAAGTTTATGCATAAATTAACACCCAGGCTAGTTGTCTGTACGATTGTTGTAACACTGTTCAACCAAAAACAATGCCCCGACGGCGTTTTGAAGATAAACACATTGTCAATCATTTGCGAAAATTTCAAAACAAAAGGTCAAAGCGTCTAAAAAGTTCTAAAAAGAAGCTGAGATAATTGCTAATTTGCATAACAATTCACTCAGTAAGAAGTTTGCTCATGCTCATAATTAAATGGCTGTAACAGTTCCAAATTTAAATGTGTTATCGTTTTGTTAAAAATTAAATATAGTGCATAATATGGAGATCCCGTCATTTCTTTTTTTTCACCACGTTTCTTTTTTATTATTTATGTACATCCTTGCTAAATCTTGCTAAGCATTCAAAAGAGATAATGTTTGCACCTGTTATCTATATTTTAAAATCGTTTTTTGAGTATGTTCCACTATTCACAATTCTACAAAATTTTAACAGTCTATAGCCAAGACTGTTTGGATAATAAAAAGCAAAAAAAAAAAAAAAAAATCACTCCTTAGTGCCCACAAACCTGCATCTCTACCTTAAGCCCACTTTTTTCACTGATAAGTATAATCCACTAATTAAATTTAATTCAAGTGAAATGTAAAATGCAATAGAACTCATCGTTGCCCAGACAAATTTGTGATCTTGAAACATATATGGAATATGCCCAAAACATCAAAATAAATTATTAAATGTTAGCGAAAATAAATGGTGTTACTCTATACAGACACAGTAATTCGATATTACCAATAACTCTAACAGTAAAAACAATACACTATACAAATAATTTGCATCCCATGCCTCCCCTCCCAACACTACCATGTGTTGCGCCCTCTATTGGTCATTACGAGCACATAGACACACTCAAGTTGACGGCTCGCGTGTCGTAAGGTCATATCAGTGTTATATTGGGTACTTTTAAATCAATCGATCAATGATCTTGAAATACGTGTTAAAAAGAAAAAAGTTAATTTTAACTTAAAAGAGCACAATCTGGACCAATGAATATGCAAACGCTGTTCGCGTTCTTTTTATTTGCGTCACGGGACGTCTTCCCCTCGACTACGGGACATGGTCGTTTCCAGTCAGGCGTTCTATATATCCGAGACTGAAAAAAGACGGCCAATTGCACGGAAGTTGTTTTTCAATGTACTACTTCCGTGTGGCCACACGCAACATTAGATGTGGATGTACTAGTATATTTCGCGCGAAATGTATCAGTTCCTTCTCCACGAAGAAAACCACTATAAACTGAACACGGGGAGACATACACCATTTTTTTTCTCTTCCCTTATGGACCTAATCACTTCTATGAACCGAACACCGTCTTTAGTCCAAGTTCTACATTGACACAAACACCTATATAAACCTAACACCCATTTCAGCCCATTCTCAACGAAGACACACTTCTGTAAACCGAAGATCCCATTCATTTCTTTCTCCATAAACACAAATGCTTTCATAAACCGAGCCAACCTTTCAATAGATTCGCAGATCTTATTGTGCTTTACTTGTTTATCTATAAACCGAACAAATTTGTCATTTCCTTCTCCATAAACACCTCTATAAACTGAACACCCCTTCCAGCCAATTCTCCACACAGAAACTCTCTATAAGCAAATTCTCCATCCCAAAGGAACTTTTAAAACAGAACGAATACAAATTCTGTTGTGAAGATGTTAGTGTTATTTCTGAGTTTGGGACTTAGAGGGCGATAGTTCAGTATTTCGTGCATGTAATGGTCGTAATGGGCAGGCTTGGTGCTGCAACATAAAGCTCCATATTCTTGCGTGTCGCGTTGCGTTTGGTGCCATGCAACACACAATTCGAGATTCGCACGTCTCGAAACGCAATGGGGTCTTCACTACAGTTACAAATTACAGTATATCCCTATGTTTTAAAAACAACTTTTTGCAAGGGTCGCATTTGACAACACAACACAAAACAAACTTGGGTTCACGATTCATTCGGTTTTTTTTTAAACAAGTGTAAAATAATCATACTTTTCAATTTGTTATCACAAAAATATCTATTCAGTCTAATTGCAGTGTGATTCCTATAGTTTCCAATGTGTTTACGTGTCGTACGTGTGTTGGTAAAAACAAAACGGCTTCATGAAAATAAAAATGCTGGCAATCAGCCATCATACCGTATATATGTTTGTTCTATTGTCCCATTAAATTGCATAAGGGTGAACGTTATCAACGGCCTTGGCGGTGCGGCTGTGTAATAGAACCGTCACATATCACACATATAGTACGCGGCAGCAATAAAATGTATTAGGGTTAGGGTCTTTTTATTGGCTAAACAGTAATTCAAACAAAGTTATTTTCTCCATTTTGTTTAACCACAAATTCCACTAGTTCATAGTTGACGGCTTGTGTACGTCATTCGTATTAAAGCGGGAGGGTCGTCACCTGCGCACGCGCAGGAATTGAGTTCCCTCTTTAAGCCAACGGCATGACCGATTTGCAGATAAATAAACTACTAGTGACGGATCTCGGAATCGAAGAAGCAAACAAATACAACTTAGATTGATTTAATACAGCGCACTCCACCTAAGAATCGCTCATGTGGGTTTCTTAAGTAATGACGTGACAGGTTTTCGATGCTAAAAATGGTGGCGCGACAAATGAAACAAAAAACGATAAAATGGAATGAACAAACGGTGCGTATGGCTGAGTCCGGAAATGTTACAAAGCTATTCCGATATTAACGGAAAGAGCTGTTGGTGTTAAAAAATAATTCATAGCATCATCGGGAAGTGAAGTTTTCATTCCGCCCAGAGTTTATCGATATTGGCGTATGAAGGTAAAGGAAAACAACTTCTGCGCATCAAACTTAGCGCGGTACCATCATGCTGAGTAGACATTAAAAAGAGTGACAAATCAACACTAATTCTTCAATCTGTGATCTCGATGGCCACAGATCATGGAAGCCATGCAAACAAATGATGCCGCAGCAACAGCAGAGACGACGGCGATAGCTCAAGTTTCCAGTGACTTTTTTCTACTACCTTTTTTTTTCTGGCATTCCAACCACGGTGGGCCTTAGTGGCTGATTTTGATGTGGAGTATGATGGTTTTTATATTTCAAATTATAGGGGCATTTTTATTCGGGCTCCTATGTAAGATGACCTAGGAACAACCTAGAAAAGCCAACGAAAATCAGGATACACTACTAAAACTTGAGGGGGAAAGAGAACATAGAGAGCAAAATTAAAATACTAGTAATTGTGAAATGTACCACTACAGTGTACTTGTCTCTGTAGAAACAACTTTTGAAGGCGATAATATCAGGGGGAGCTCATGGGGCGATATTCCGAACTATATGCATATTTAAAGCAAAATAAACAGTCGACGGACAATAAAGAAATGACTCATTTATTAGAAATAAATAGACAAATTAAACTATTGTATACAAAATTATATTCTGCTAATAAAGTCATTCTTGGAGAGAAGTTAATAGTCACACAAAAAGATGGAATTCATGTCTTTGATCGCAAAAACTGGAAAAGATAAAAAAAAATGGCATGGTACGCAATCCATAAGTCCTGTATCTTGAACCCGATCCGAAAAATAAAATGATGTATGTATCAAGGTAGTCTCAGCGTATGTACTAAATTTGAACAAAATTCATATGCTACTGAGATCCGGTTCCGGAATGGTCAAAATAATTTATTTTGATACATTTTTGGCTTTAAAATAGCTGCCATTCTGGTATATTGAATCACAAATGTATGTGCATATGTGCAATACGATGCATAATATATGTTTGAACTTCGATCCAAGAATGTGTGAGATACTACGCGGACCGTGACACGGACGGACGGACCCACGGAAGCACGTACGCACTTTGGTCAATCAATAAGTATCCGGTTCGGCGGTCTTCGGGAACTGAAAAGGTTTCCGATATCACAGTTTATTCATGTAGCAATAATGGTTCATCCCCTAGGATCGGTTATTTAAAAAATAAAAAATCATCTGTAACGGTAAAAAGTAAAGTAAAACAACGGGAGACTAATTATTAATTTTAATTGGATAAACAAATTCACCGCAGGTGGTCCCACTGGATGGCAGACAATCATGCATCATGTTTTAATTAACTACGGTGGTAAGATATTTTTTTCTTTGGCATTATAATGTAGGGCAACTGGAAAATGGGTAACACTTACACGGGATGAACCTATCAATCCTGATGAAATAGAACATCAATAACTCTGGTACAACACATATAGTGCATGTACTACAAATACGCATATCATGTACGACACAGAAAATTTAATTATTCAATGGAACAATATAAACATGTAAAAAATGTGTAGCATTTATGAGAATGAATGAAAAAGGCATTTAGTCATCATGTAATGTTTTCACAATGAACAATGTCGACTGTCGACAGTTCTCAGTTCTTATTGCCTAATTTGTCACTATCCTCGGGGCGGACATCCGGGCATTTTCTACCGCCTGGCAACCCTCGCGGTGAAAACAAAGACCAAAAACTCGCAGAAAACGGTACTTTGCGATGGTTGATGAGAGTCCCCTGAACAGTGTAACAAGATTAGCCCTACGTGTGTAACATATATGAATTTGGTTGTTCAGGATTACTTCAAAGTTGAGTTTGTATTGTTTTCTCGAATTTTCACCGGCTCGACCGGCGTTCCGCAGCAGCGCGAAAAGAGCCCATAGAAATGCATGTACAGTGGTGCGCGTCTTAGCAACGTGGAACGTCTGGTGACGTAGCTCCGCCCCCGAGGATACTATATCAGTAAACGCTGAATGCCTTTCCAAGAAACGCCTCCGGCCTTCGCTGAAATGCCTGCGGCCTTTCTGATTAAGTATACCGGTACTAACAAATTAGGCCTGGGGACTCTCGACAGTCTCGGAACAATGCAGCTTTTTATATGCAAGAAATCCCTGTAACTGTCTTGTGTGTACTGCTGCTCGAATAATATAATGGAAGTTTGAAAAGCTGGTTTAAAGAGAACTCAAAATATTGCCAAAAAAAAAAAAAAATGCCAGTGCAGTAATTATTCAAAGAAATAGATAGTTTGTCATTTGCGGTTGATCGTGTTTTCAAATTGTGTATAGCGCCCCCGGCGGTAATTTTTGCTGCTACTTATTCATAGTTCAAAAGGTAAAAAATCATCCAGAAAAATAACAAAAATAGTATTCTATATTTGATCACTTTGAAGTGAAAACATAAATAAGTTGTTAAAATTGTCAACCATATCTGTTATTCCGTGTCAAATTTCTTCGCTTTATCAACAATGTTATCATAAAAGTTCGTCAACCCCCCTTACATGGGCGTGCGCAGGAGAAATTCTCCTCGTTCATGGGAGGTAAAAGAGGGCGTGGCTGTCTAAGTTAGACAGATGACACAAACCTGAAATTATGATAATCAGTAATAAAAATGGCATTTGACATTGTAATTGTTTTAATGGCCCTTTGTCCACTTAATACGGACGTGACTCAAGCCGTGGCAATACATAATTGCACTGTTCTCCCCATTTCCTTGGGCAATCTGCCAAGGATAAAAAACGATGACGACATACCTAAAAATCATATGATCACCAGGCGATGATCTGATTGGTTAGAACGGTGTAAAGCGGTATGCAGATATTATGTTAATCAGGTTGTGTTGACGCCGCCATTTTTTAGCACTTTGCGGAACAAAAACAAACTACGTGTGTAGCTGAACGACCGCAGGTTCGAATCGCGTACTAGTATCAACATTTTGTACTAAACACAATGGCAAACGTAACAAAATCCGACCAGGACGACACATTAAATGGTAAGTAACCTAGCAAAAATATGCTTGCCCCTAGGCAATGCTATTTTTTTTTCATATGATGAAAAATTCCTCTTTATGCAGAACGTAAACATCTCAAAACGTTGCGTTGCGACTTGTCCACGGGTCACTGTTTAATGGATTTGGTGATGTTTCAAGAAAAAAACAACAACTTGTTGCCATAACTCGTTAAAACAATAATTATATGTTTTGTATTATATATATAAATTAAGTGTGGAACTGGAACGTCAGTGGCATTATTCCATTAACCTACTTGCATAGGCAATTACATGTAGTTCAATCGTTTATACACAATTGTCAAAATCCGTAGCGCGTTCTTGACACTATATCCATTGTTGTCTTACGTGCTCTAAATTCGCTGAGAAGTGGAAAACTGTCTTTTTTCTGTGGATCAATTGAACCGGTTTTGCGTATGGATTTGTTGAGTTGTCGATGATCAATATGTTTCGAGCTGCTGACGTAGTGCACAAATAAATTTGTTTTAATTAATTCATTACCCATTTATTGTAAATCGAAAGAAAAACATTTGTTCCTCAAAAAAATAAAATAAATAATCACTCATTTGTACTAATTTTTACTCATAATGTATCCCATTTTGTTATGAGACTTTATTTCATTTAAACTGTTTGTGATTATCACACGAATAATGATAATAAATAGTGTTACGGTTTTTGACCACTGAACTTATAATATTATATAGGTATAATTGGTTACATTTTTTTTCAATAACAATTCTAGTAACTAGTAGTATAGTAATCTTTGCTTTTGAGCCAGGAATAGAATAATATATAGAGTGTAAGTCCTAACCCTAATTTTGTTTTGTATCCCATATTTACCCTTCTGTATCAAAACAGCTGCCGCAATATGTTAAAATTATATTTCTTGGGAGCCTTATTACCATACATGATGCATTATTATGATTATGAATTATTCAAATTAATCTCTGTGTGTGTATTTAAATTCTAACATATAGTGTTTTTTTTTCTCATGTTTTTTGTTGTTGAAATTCAGCTTTTTTTTTTAATCAATAAATGTGCATGCCCGCTACCTTCAAAATAAAGTGAATATGGTATTATAGTTACAATATCATCTACTGGTACTTTGTTACAGTGTTTTCATGGAGCTTAGCGCCTCGCAGTGCAGTGTCATGGCAATACTACACATTTTGTTTTAACAATATAATATTTTCAAGTATTTAATTTCATTTTCACTGCTAAAATTTGTGGCGATTTCAGGATTTCATATCTTTTGTGAAGACAATAGAAAGATATGCAGCTGCAGACATGTCACAACTATAAAATTTCTTGATTTTTATTAATGCACAAAATTCACAAAAATTTGACTTTTGTGAAAATAAAACGGTTTAAAGATCTGTTGATAATGGGAGAAACAAACTCATTCTGCCTAGTAGAACAATACACTCTAATTACCACATAACACCAAAATACTGTTTTGCAAATTAATGATAATTCTAGGTCTCTCCACAATTGTCATACTTTGTGGGTCATTAACTCCAACCTTGATATAATTTCCATCACAATATTGAGAATTCAACGCATCTGACCATTTAATTGTCAAGCGATATCTGTATTCAAGATCAGTACATACGATAGATAGATTGATTTCTATAGGTTCCTTTGTATGGCATTGTTTTTTGTTATGGTGATATATTTGAAAACTTTGTTACTAAGCATTTTAAGATGTGGTTGAAGGTCACTGAATATTTAAATAATAATAATCTTTAGACTCTAGTCATGTTTGTACCAAGAAATGATTGTATTGTATTTATATTTTTTTCTTATTATATGACTATATCTTGGAAAATAGCATTGAATGTAGGTAACTAATAAAACTGGAAGATTATTGCATTAATGTATCTATTTTAAGGGGGGGGGGATTGTTAATTTTTGTTACACTGTAACATCCATTGTTGAACTGTTAAGTTTGATTGATGATACTTTCTTAATTTCCTGGATGATAAGATTTGAAGGTATTTTGGCCCTGTGGATAAAAAGAATTTGATTGAAATATTAGATGCAATCAATTCATTCATTCATACACACACATCAGGGCGGATATAGGACATTTAGGTGGGGTCCAAAATAAATGCTGGAATGGGTTGTGTTACAGTTATTTTTTATGTATGTCAGACATATTTGTGTCAGCTCCGTGGTGGGTTTGCACCAGCCCTCTCCCATCTCATGCACAAGTAATATGCTTTCTTAGACAATTTTATTTTCTAAATTATTTGAAGAAACGAAAATGGAAATTTGCTGGTCTGTATTGTTTTATGAGGTTCTGGATAACAATAAAATTTAACTGCTACTGAGGTAATTAACTACTGTCTAGGCATTGTTTATTTGTTAATACCTGAAGCACAAAGAAAGTTAAGGACTTCAAGTAGACCATATTTCATTTTGACATGTGTATGTCAAGAAGTGGCTTCTTCTTCATTGTAGAAAACTCTAAATGGTTTTCCCATCTGAGATTGTTTACATGAGAAAGTCTTGATAAGTTCCAGTGAGCTACCTATTGCACTATTGTCAAATAAGATTATTATATTACTACATTTTTTGCACCATATTTGCTCTTTTTCAAGTTTGCAAGAGTTTGGAGTACATAAAATCTTATACCACAATTTTGTATTCGTTAGGCATTCTCTGTTTTGTTTCTAATAGAGCATATATAGTATATATAAATAAAAAGATTATTAATCTTTTAACATTTTTTTCTATTTTCTGTATTTTTCATATGTAAACAATATTTATCGTCAAAAAATAAGTTCTACATCCCTCTTAAAATTATGTGAATATGTTCTAGATCCTTCTTAAAATTTTGTTTCTATACAGTAGCTATAACATTCAGTTTGACAAAATGCCAGGAACACGTACTGATATTATTGTTCCTATAATGTAATGAATTAAAGTGAAACTAAGTAACCCTAACATTCTGAGTAGCATGGTAGACTGTGAAAGTAGGTGATAACATTTGTTTTATAAACTGTGTAGTACTAAGTAAATATAAAGCTGATTTGATTTCCCTGATTAAATATGGAAAGCATAAAACAAATCCACTACATTGTTTTACATGTACACAACATAGATTACTTCCTGCTTACATTTCTTGGCACAGGCAGTCATGGTAATTAGATACAGTGAATGGCAGAAACGTGAGCTGCATAAGGAGAGTAGCTTTTATTGGGGGGTGTTCAAGAATTTTATTTTACCGAGTTTGTTTCTATGTAAAAAAAATAAATGAAAAAGAAAAAACAAAACCTAAAAGATTTAAGGGGGTTTGTCATTTCTCAGTGAACCCCTTCTATATCTGCCCCTGTTAACCATATGATATTCACCTTTCCACAATCACACATAGAATACAGTTGCTAGTTTTTATCAATTTCAGTGTTTTTAATTTGCCAAATAAATCAACTATCGACTTCCCCTCACAGTATATTTTATCAAAGACTTGCATATTAAGTATTGAAAGTACATTTGCAGATTGAATATTTACTATCGACTGACAACAGCAACATGTTGCTTGTCAGAGTTTGAAGATGAGCTGCTGCCTTGCTATTGGTCAAAATGTTATTTGATTGACGTGCATGGAACTTCATAGAAAGTTGAATATGCATGCGTAACTCTTGATCATATTTTTTCTAAAGAGTCCTGGGTTGAGTTGAATTATGGATCTCAAAATGACCCAAGCCTATCACAGAGTAGTGGCAGCAGTCATGGCGTGCCATTGTCAATCTATAACGGTAATATGGAAAAACTTTTGATGGAAGCACAGAGGGAATCGTCCAGGTCAACGTCAAGAGGAAGTTCACAAGGTGGCAGGTAAATTTGAATACTGTAAAATAATTTATTTTAGCTGGAATTGATTTTCGCTGAAATGACTTTTTGAGTCTTTTGTATGGAATTTATTTTCACTGATTTTTGACAAGGTTAATGAAAAATATAGGAAAAAAGGTATATTTGCTGGATTTTATATTCACTTCATTATTACTTCAGTGAAAATTAATTCCAAGTGAAAATAAAGTATTCTACAGTATTTGAGTTTGGTTTCAATTTCTAAAATGAGGTATGGTATGGTATGGTATGTCATAATAATTATAGAGCAGGAATTCCTGGTCAAATTTTATTCATGTCTAAAAACAGCAAAAAAATGTTCGGTTAAATCAAGGAGTGGGAACTTACTCTGTCAAAGTGCAGCTGTTAACATTAACAATATCTTGAATTGCTGCCTTTATAGCTACAACTGGTCCAATGTCTTGCAGAGTGTAAATTGTACTCTGTAATGAATATTTCTATGTCCTGGATACAGTAAATTGTACTGGTACTTAATAGAAACAAACCACACATAGTTATTTCACTGATGCAGTAATGGCTGACTTATTGATTTTATAACTTGATCACTCCCCTCTTGGAAATAAGTCAATAGTGGAATAAAATATTATATGCTTTTGGTAATATTTTTTAGAATAATCCGAATCCTGCGGAAAACAAATCAACTTACAGTATTGCTCTATTAGAATGATATATACCAAAATATACCTAACATTGCGTTATTATGTGCTGGATCATTAAAATATGACTTAATTTGCATCTAGACAACCTCTGTCATGAATGTAAGCACATATGCACTACTAATAGAGCAAATCAAGTGTAGGTACTGATAATTTAGTCATTAAAATTAATAAAAAAATTCCCTTAGATTTTCTTTAGTTTGTTGCAACAAAATGAAAATAAAATGAGCTTTTCACAATGGATCAAATCATAAAAAGCATGGAAAAAAATATTAAAAATAATGACATTAAACATAATTTTTTTGTTATGAAATAAAGCAAAAATAAAATCTGTTTGCTGTGGTGCAATTGCACAAATATGCAATGCAATAGCTACGAATCAGTTATGTAAATAGGCCAATGATGGAATGTGTTTTTGTTACTGTAAAGGGGGTAATTATTCACTGGGTTTTAATTTAGCTTATTTCGCTGACTGGAAAAATGCGCTAAATTAAAACACAGTGAATATGTAAAATTTAGCATAGAACACATTATCTAAATGACGAAACCGTGAATTTAAAACCCACTGAATATGCCTGAAATGGTAAATCAGTGAAATTTAAACCCAGTGAAAATTAGTCATTTTACAGTATTTACAGTCTTACTTTATGATTTTATCATTACTCAATTAATCAAAGTTTCCATCTGTGAAAAATGACCTCATTTTAATAAATACTGAAATATTTTATGAATAATGAGAATTTAGGAGCAGACTCCCGGCTGGGTAACAGTACTAGTACACAGAGTGAAGATCAGTTCATTTTTAAACATTTGAGGCAGAGAACAATCATTTAAATATTTTCAGGGTGGTGTTTTTTTTATACCATTTACATTTATGCTTTCTACTAGTGTCATTTTGAATAGAAAACTAGGGCAGACCTAGATTTTCATTTAATGTTTAAAAAAATGACTGCGATCGCAGACTGGGGTCCTAAAAACACAGTAACAGCGACTTTCGTGTAGTTTTGTCTCAATGAATATAATTAAATTATAAAAGCATGAAAATTCCAAAAAGATATTAAAGTATTTCATTATGTCATTCAGCAGTTATGAATTTATTATTATATTTTGTGGTGAAAATAAAAGCTAATTTTAAGTCCAACAGATTGATACATGAATAAAAAAAAATGCATAAAACTTACTTGAAGAAGTCTGTTTTAATATAAAAAAAAAGGTAAAAATCGCTTGATTTATGCCCAAACCATAAATGTAAATTGACCACATCGAATGTAGGTCAGATTTACAAGGCTATTCATTCTGTCTGAATTTCAAGGTCGTTCATGAACAGCGCAGTGTTCTCTGGCTGAAATTTAATATGCTACATACATGTTTTATAGTGAAAAGCATTTTCCGTGTGTTTCGAATGTATTTGTGTTTTGTGATCACTACAAAAATGTTCCTATACAATTTAACAATACTAATGTTACTATACAATAACAAATCCATGTTATTTTATATATATGAAAAAGCCTGGCTTTAATCTTTATGGTTTTGTCTCTATTAGTAGTGTACAATTTAGTTTCTTTTTCTCTGTGTACACTCCCATATATAAAAGCCTCTTCACTGCTCTCACCATAGAAACAAAATAGAAATAAAGATAAACAAAAAATGTGTTTTTTTTTTTTGTTGACATTTGGGTCTCTTGTTTCTCAGAACATTTTTTAAAGGCCAAAAAATACCTTTTCTATTTTATGTATCAAATTGGCATGAACCCATGAAAATGAAAGTACCATACATGTATAACAAAATTTAATCTTCATTCTGGTTGACATCTCATTATATTAACCAAGGAAATTGAAGAAACAACCTTATTGCTAAAATTGTTCAACACCCAGCAAAATCTGCATGAAACATCAAAATAAATCCTCTTTCAGTATTATATTTTTTTCTCAAAAGAGCATGTACTTAAAAAAAATAAAGAATTCATTAGCCAGATGGAGCAAAAAGATTTTAGGATGGCCGTTTCAATAGAAAACAAAAGACAAATCCAAAATACATTCAACATACATAGTATTGATTATTTCCTGCAATTGATATAGGAATATAGGAAAAAAAGGTATATTCGCTGGATATTATTTTCACTGAATCATTCCTTTAGCGAAAATAGTAGTACTGTAGTAGGACCAGAAAATAAACTAAATAAGTTTCCAGTCAATTTTCAAAATCTATGCAGGTGTATGTGTTTTTTTTTATTGACAAATTTTCATAATAATTGTACAAAGTTGATATAGAAAATTGTTTTAAATAATTTGAAATAAAAATTGGCATTATGATTGTCAATAAATATAAAATAGTAAGTTGGTAATACACACATTGCATTTAGCTAGCATCGCGCTGAGGGAAATTCTAAATATAGAACTAAATAATATTTTAGACCTAGGTACCCAAATAGAGCGGTGTTAATAATAAATTGTGAAACCTTGGAAAAATATATACCGGTATTAGCATGAAATAAATCCTAGCATATGCATGGGTGAAATCTGGTCATATTTTGCAATGATACAAAATGTATTTCCTTAACCATTTCAAATTTCACAAAATAATTTTATTTTGTATTTTTTTCAAAACTTTTGATTAATATCTATAGTCATTAGGAAATTATGTTCATTTGGTGCAAAATTAGGAGAGAAATTATAGAAAAATAAATAAAATAAGGGAAAATGTTGATTACAATTTTTTTGTGGGGAAAATGATTGCATGCAAAAGGTTCATGTGAGGTCTCTCAAATTCCTAAAAAAGACGCATGTTGTTGAGGGCACTTGAAAATGTGTTCAGTTTAGACTGAACTGATTTTATGATAGGTTTTATATATTTTCATTGTGTTTTATTTATATATTCCAGCCCTAAAGCTCCTAATAGTCCTATTGGTTCAAGTGCAGGGTCAACTAGTGGATCTATAAATGGATCTTCATTAAATCATCAAGAACGCCCTCAAATACAGGTGCGTCAAGTTGTTGTATAGAAGGTTGGTTCTTGAAATAAGGAAGCGATGCGAGTCAGCAGTACGTTAGATGACAACAGGTTTCTTACACACTACATACAGGATACAGCGAACTTGGAACAAGGAACTGCCCAGGATATGTCCTGGTTGGCACATAAATAGCCGTCAAGTTCAGGCGGAAAAGTTTCAGTTTACATAGCTATGATAAGTAGATAAGTACAATGGGTGGTTGGATAAAATAAACGATAGCTGATTGGGCAAAAGTAACTATAGTGGATTGGCTGACTGGTATGCAGTCCGAATCCCTAATCTGTAACGAGCTTGATGCTTGTCTGTTGTGCACAATAATTTCTACTATGAAATGGAAGATTCTATATTAGGCAGATCATCAATAAAAAGAACCATCAAGATGGATTAATAACATCTTGTTGAAATACTAGTTTAGTCAAAATCAAGTGGTCCAAAGAAAAGAGGGGTAAAAATTGACTACCGGTACCAAACCCAACATTCCAACAATCAAAATATTTAGTGGCAGCTGGTAACAAGAACCGATATCTGCACTTGTCAGATTTGGGAATTAAGCTGGTGAAGTGGTATTTATTCGTGGCAACAATGTGATTGATAATATCCATGTGTTGACATTGGCCGGGCTTGGATGACACACCTAGTATGTTATCATATACATGTTGTATTTACTTTATAGCTTGGTATAGCACAAGGCTTGGCAGATGCTTCAAGTAGAGGTGAATGGATATGGGATTGGTCAAGTAGACCTGAAACACAACCACCTAAGTAAGTCAAAATTATAAAGAAGCACAACCCCTAAGTAAGTCAAAATAATAAAGCACAACACCTAAGTAAGTCAAAATAATAAAGAAGCACAACCCCTAAGTATGTCAAAATAATAAAGAAGCACAACCTCTAAGTATCAACTTCCCCGTTCATAAGCCCAGGGGCCTGAACGTGGAAAATCAGGGAAAGTAAGGGGCAGGCTTATACTTGAGGACCACCTCAGAAAAGATTATTTTCGGGGGGTTTACCATTGTAAGCATATTACCACCCATAAAAAATCATCCAAATTACATCTATGCTTCACCATGCCGGGCTCGAGCGAATATTGTGAAACGAGTCGTCTTGATTTCCACAACACTTTTACAATGAAGAAACAAATATGTTCATAAAAATGCACACATTTTATTACAATACGATTTCCCTACCGTCTGAATTTACAGTGTAAAAATGGGTATCGTCTGTCGGAAAACAGTCGAAAGCAATTTCTTTATCATTAGCTCCACTGTCATTGAAGAAGACTGAGCAGAGCTCATGGGTTGATCACACCTGTCTTCGTATTTGTTTGATTATTTTTTTTGGATTTTTTCACTTTCCCATACGTTATATATGGGCTATGTATAATGCATGGACTCCAGTAGACAACTGTATCAGTTGGAATCTATGCTTTCTCAGTACACATTGTCTTGGAAAATAAACTGGATGGGCCAATATTTTCCAGAAATGCTCAAGTTCAAGTCAAGGTCATTTCAAGGTTTATACCTTTGCTGCTTTTATATGGGTGATACTGATCAATGAGGGTAGGAGTGACTAAAACACCTCCCCAAAATCTTCAAGGCCGGGTTCTGGTTATCTCAAGGCCCCAGGCCAGGGTCATCTCAATTTCACATGTTGATTGCATGTGTCTACTGTTGCGCTGATCTAGAACAGTTGACACAATGACAGCAAAAAATGAAATGCTGTTTGAGGGGCAAGGGCACATTTTTAGTCTCAGTGACCATTTTGCATCTATAGGTCTATTGTCACTTTTTGTGTTCCCAGTTTGATTGTTGTTACTCATAGTCATAAGTTCGTCTTTATTGACATCTCTCTACGTGACCCAAACATAATACTTTGATAACAGTGAATACACCATTGTGTACTGAGTTGTTTATTGTGTGGCTATTGTGTCTGAATACCCTTCCAAGGTCATAACAATTAGACTTTGCCTTGTTACATTGTAACAAAGCTACTCACAATTAAAGGTAGTAGGAGTGTTGTGTGTTCACTTTCAATCTGCATATATGTCATATGTTCAAAATTTATTTTTGAATAAAATAGGTCTTCTTAAAGATGGTTTGATTATCTGATGTTTTCCTTGCTGAAAACAATGTCGTATAATTGGAAGTTTCAATTATTTATCTTTCAATTTCATGATGGGAGGAAATGGAAACAATTAAAAGTAGTTCAGATTAAAAAAAAATGTGGACAATCAATAATTAAGTTTTATAACTGTAATCACTTATCATTATGGAAGTTTTTAATTAACTTTGTTGAGCACAAAAGTAAACTACTGTCAAACTTTTTTGATTTTAAGCCTGAAATTTCAATCAAGTTCTGTAGCCACTAGAAAATTATGTTCATTTGTTTCACAATTATTAAAAATACATAACAAGGCAAAATGTAGCACAAACATTTTGATAGAAAAATTATAGCACTCAAAGAGTTAAAAAAATAATAGCTTGACAGTTTAAAGTATTCATATTGCTGAAATTTATCATTGTAGATAAAAGGTAATGTAAACTCTGTAATTGTAAATAATATTCATTGTATTCGGTCTTAGGAGTTTCAGTCAACAATTCAATATTGACACAATCAGTTGTTGTAACAATGGAGATAATTTAGTGGTTTCAGGTATGAGTAGCCTTGGACAGTAAATAAATAACTTATGACAAAATTTGAAAATAATCACTTAATAATATTCCACCAGTGTAACAGTTGACATTAGTTTCAGTTCTTTTTAAACTATTGGGTTACTAGGAAATTCAGATATGTATAACAGTTTGTGTATTAATACCATAAATTTTAAGAGTTAAGTAAACTTGCAATGTCTATTATTCTTTTTATTCATTGCCACTCATTAAATCCCATGGCTATGTCATTTCATATTAAATATAGAGAATATGAACTTTTAGGAATGAATCAACAAAGACTTCATAATTTCTTTATGGCTGTGGCAGAATTTAATCCGTTGAATATCACAATAATTCCTGCCAAAATTTCGTGGCTGCATATTAGTGACATTTATGATGCAGACACTGTAGTACATGTACAATGAAAAATATATTTATTGCCAATAGGGGGGCTCACCGAATCCCATCTAAGCTGCACTAAAGCAACGAATAACTAACAGAGAAATGTGAAAATACGGTGAGCCCCCCAAAAGTTAACTACCGGGGGTAAACAGAGAATATATAGTTTATGAATTTTAATTATCATTAGCTTTGGCTCACCTGCGTATTAATCACCATTGAGTACTTATCAGTATTCAAACAAGAGCCAGGATATGGTATAAATTTTCCAAATATGTTTGTTTACAATATTAAAATGATATTCTTTTTAATTGCAGAGAATTCAAGTTTAAACACCCAGAACGAAAGTCTCTGAGCATGCGTAAAAGTAAAGCCATGAAGAGTGGAATATTTTCTACAGAGTTTCTTAGCGTTTTCATCCCATCTCTTATCTTAACCCATCTATTAACCCTAGGAGTAGGGTAAGTAATATGAAATTTTATTTTCAGTAGCCTGGGCATGAGATTATCCCTCCACTGGTTTCCTTCTCTGTGTAATAGCCTGGAATTATGGTAATATTTTATCTGTGTAGTCAGTGGGTGACAGTGACATTGATTGGCTAACAATTAAATAAAATATGCTACTAATCTGAATATGCTAATTTTTTCAAACTATGGATGACAGTTGTAGTTCTATATATCAACTGATAGTTGCATGATATTGCAAAAAATTTATGTGGTTAATGAGAATAAATTCTCAAACCAGTAGAAAGTAACCAGTAGAAAGATGGCCAGTACCCAGGCTGAAGTTTTAGCTAAGATTGATAAAGATGTGTAACACTCATAATGTAAAAACTTAGTTTTTCTCACACACACTATGCACATGAAAAGACACTAGAAAAAATAACCTCAGACTAATTTGTATTCAAAACATTTGTCTCACGATTCCAAGTTAATTTGATTTTTGACTGTCAAATACCCTAGTGGCTGTGCTGTGACTTCACACATCTATCAAAATATCTAGTGCTAGCGTACTTTGTGGGGTCAACTTTTCCAGTTGTCCTGTTGGAAAACACTGACACTATTTAAATTGTTAATAATTTTTTGTATTTTTTTTATTTTCAGCATTTACATAGGAGCTCGCCTGGCTTCCAACAAAACAGCTTAACTTGAACAATGCAGCTGATGTAGTCTCTTTATCAAGGGCTACCATCAATTTAAAGACGACAAGCCTTCAGCCATATATGCTTATCCTTTTCACCATCAGTTCCCTCTTTCCATGAACAATTCACAAAATAGTCATCTTTATAGTCTGCACTTTCCTTCAGAAGATTGGTACAAAAATAGCCACTTTTTTGAGTAAAATCTGAAAATTGACTCAAATTTAGTCAGTTTGCTCCAAAATTACGGTTCATTTCCAGAAATACTGAAGAATATAAGAAAGAAATGCAGAAAAATTTGGGTGAGAAAGTCTTGTGTGAAAAGGTTAATAATCAGCATTCATTCCACTTGTAACACAAAATGGCGTAAAAATCATCCAAAATGGTGTATCCATATATATATCATTATCTCAAATTAAATAATTTGTCAGAAAAATTAATTACATACTAATTTACATACGATTTGCAGCTTCTGAACATAATGCATCAATGTTTATTATAAAACTACAAATGTAGACAAGTAAATAAGTATGCTTATGCTCATTTTTAGTTATAGAAAAGTAATTATTTTATGTGACTTTTAAACTATTTTAGAGAGTTGTTTTTGTGACGTCCAATTGTCTTATTAAGAGTATTAATAAAAAATTGCTGAGGGATTGCGGAGTTCTGTAATCACACATAGACAAGTAAATTATTAATTTTATTACGAACAAAGCTAAAATTTGATGGTGAATGTACTGTAGGAAAATAAAATGTGATACAGCGGGGAATATAAAAAAATATCACAGATGACCCATTAGGTAGTACATGCTTGCTGCTGATTGGCCTATAAATCTCATCAGCTTGCTAATCAGGGAACACCTTTCAACATTTTAGAAGTAATTTATTTATGGTTAATATATCTCATCAGCTAGCCAATCAGGGAACCTTTTAAAATTCTGGAAGTAGCTTATTCAAGATTACTGCTGATTGGTCTATACATCTCAGCAAGAATAAATATAGATCACTGCTTCTTGCATCAAACAGAAATGCTTTTTAACTTTCGTCAGGAAGTCGTATCTTAATTAATAATATATAAGTGGTTATACTAGACATTTTTAATGTTGTTGGCTGCAAATAATTACAATTCGATTATGATTAAAAACAAAAAATAGTGACTGGGGCAACAAAGAAATGATGTTGACAGTAAAACATACATTATCATGGCCTTAACAATCATAAAAATTACTAGTTTGATCATTTTTAGTGTTGCACATAATTTGTTTTTAAAAGTGTTATTTTTAATTCTAAATATATAAACTTAAGGTATATATAGCCAGTTTTCTACAGATTTTTGTGAATTGCAATAGCATACATTTGTATTTCTGCTATATGTTGGCTGTTTTTTTATAATAGTGTCATGGTGGGATTCAATTCAAATCCGTACTATTCAGAGAAAAATGATGGGGACATGCTGTTGAGAAAGCCAGCAGGGCCTCGTTCAGAATTTTGTGTGTGGCTTCTATGTTTTTAGTTTGTTGTTTGCTACTATTGAAGGAAAAACTGTATCCTACTGAAAAATTAAAGTGTTTTTATTCAAAATTGGTAAATGGCAGAATGGTCAGCCTAGAATATATGCAGTGCACTCACTACAATGCGAGTCCCCTAGAATCTATATGGCATTCCACTTACTATTGGTATATCTTATTCCACTAATGCCTAGCTACGATGCTAGTATTATCTTGTTACAGCACTTGAGAATGCCATAAGTGTGGCGAAAAGTAAAATATTCTTTGACCATTGGTCAGTGTATGTAGTTTACATTGTGCTTTATATGTTGATGCCATATTTTTTTGACCACTCAAATCTGTGGTTACCTAGAGATATTACTAGCACTGTAGCTAGGCATCAGTGGTGTAAGTTTGATGCCACAGATTCCAGGCTCCAATAGTGTGGAACAAATACAATACTAAGTGCAATGTACCCCAGTATATATTTTCCATAATTATGCAAGTGGCAAGATAATTTATCTAGCAGGTGCAAACAAATTTGACGTACAAATGTCTTAGATTTATAAGCTTCAGATTATAAACCTTTATGACGGGAATCTCTTTACTGTGTTTCTGTTTAAAAAGAATTTGATATTGGTACAATATACAAATTTACAATGCTACTTTTTCCTGCCATCCGATAAACATTTCTGTTAACTATTTGTTCTGTGATTTCAACAATTTTCACTGAAGTTTGAGATCTTGTATGAGATACGGTTGAGCGAATACTGTGTTTTCTCTATCAACAAAATTTGTTTTGATTTTTATCCTTGAAGCGCACAAAACAAAACAATTTGCATATTCCAAAAAGATATATATATATATATAGATTCACAAAAGGACAAAATATTTCACCAAATGATTTTGCAGGAAAATTTTTTAAATGGTTAACCTGATTTTAACTGTAGACCTTAAAATACATTTTTATTTTAAGGTTTAGATTTTACCCAAAGACAAATTTCTGGTAGAGAAAATATGGTACAATACGCTGTCATCTCTGTTATCTGGTTTTTGTTTAGAAGCTTCGTTAAAAATGCAGTTCTGTAGTAGAATCTGTGAAGACAAAATTTGGCAAAAATTTCCAATCTACATGAACGATTTATCAACCTGTGAAAAGGGAATGAGAATTGTGATAGAATGTTCTGAATACTGTAAATTGTTTTAATTTCGCAAACGAATATTCACAATTTGCAAAGTCGAAAAATCATAAAATTTGGTTGCAGTGAAAATTTCTTTGTGGTCCATCTTTCTTGAAATGTTGTCTTCATTAATTCAATAAAATTATCAAATTATGAAAAATCATTTCAGCAAAAATTAAGCGGTTTACAGTAAAGGTATTCCAAAAGTACATTGAACTGGTTAAAATATTTGAACTAAAGGGGACGCCAACACCTTGTATCAGTGTCAGAGATACAGAAAGTTATGTAAATTATCAATCCCTGGTGTTGATAGCAAATTGTAGTTGGAAGTGTGCAGAGCATTATGGGATAGGCTAGATGATTATATGTGCAGCTACAATACATTTTCAAAGAAAGTTTTTATAATTCAGGTTTATAGATAAAAACGTAAGATTTTATGTTAAAATTTGCACCCATTTAAGAAAAATATATATTTTACAATTTAAAAAAAGGAAAGCCATTTTAATTTTCTGTTAAAAAAAAATCCAGGTTCGGCATAATGGTATTCATTTGGCTTCCAAATTGAAAATATATTGTCTGTCACGTTGGAACTTTCCGTACTGCCAATCAGCTGTGTGATATGAATTTGACAGGTGATGATGAAATCAGGGTAATTTCATTTTTTATATCTTAATTCTTGCATGATTTTGTGAGTGAACTATTAAAATATTTGGATCTTTAAAGTGTGGTTGATATGAGCGCAACCATTTGGTGTGTGATAGTGCATTTCCAAATTGTGGAATATTGATTTTTAATCGAGTGCAAAAAGACATGAATTCTTTTTCAACTTCATGTTGGAGATTTATTTACATTATCTTTGCGTTGTTTTTGAACAAAGTTATAAAAGTTCATTTGGCACTCGTAGAAAGCTTGCAGATAAATTGTTTTGCTGACTTCATAGATGCAATTAACTAGTGCACAAATTATGGGATGTATCTCCCAAGATGCTTTGCGGCAGGGGAATTGATGAATCTGCATACTGGCATTCTTGATAAATTTCAGACGAGTTTCACTTCAGTGTGTAATATTTTTGTGATATTTTGTGTCTCTGTTCATTACCTGCCATCTCTAAAACTTAGTCTGAGAAATCTTGAATTCAAATTCACCCACAAGCTGCTGGACAATCTGTATACTAGTGTGTAAATCGTATCTTGTGATCATATTTTACATTTGCAAGAAACTCACTATAACTATATATATACTTGAACGCTTTTTCTGTCTCAAACAAATCATGTTGAATTATGACAAGAAAATTATAGATGTTCAATGTTTTTGATTATTGGGAAAGATGGTGTATATTTTAAAGGCATATTTTTTTATGATTCTTTAAACTTGTCTTTTGGTGGAAATTTATGTACTCAAGTTAAGTCGTGATAGCATGCACAATTTAAATCTCCAAGTTCTCCTAAATCCTTGTAACTTGTGTTGACTGGATATTATGAAAGTCGTGCCTCAACAAGTGCATTCTGGGATATGGAGTGAGAGAATTCATTTTTAATAACAAAACTACAGATTATTTTTTTTTTTAGAAACTCTTCTATTTAGTGTTTTTCTGTACTGATTTTTTCAATGGCGCACAACATATCCAAAATTATCTCCTATGTATAGTTCTATGTAAGTTTTCGTATTATTTCCAGTGTAACAAGGTTCAAATATTCACATCAGAACATTATGTATCCTGTAAAATGTTTACTGAAAACCACTTTAAAACACATGATTTTCATGTTAAAGATTTTCACAAGTCAGACAAGGAATCCACCAAATTTTTTAGCAGTGAAAATGTCACTGAATTTATTCTTTTTCAAATTATCAGATTTATAGCAGGAAAATTAAACTTGTATTCCAGCATTCTTATAACTTGCAACAATTGTATTACAAAACTGGGTTTAAATTTTATTATGGTAGCTTTCCAACACCATTCACTTAATTAAAACTAAAAACATGAGGAACAAAAATATTTTTTTGTTAATCTTTATTTTATTTCATATTATGTATATTATATTTTAAGTGTTTATAAAGGTAGTACTTGGTAGTTTGATTTGATTATAAGTGTGCATTACAATCGACAAAATAAATCTGCTGTTTCAAGCAACTTGTCGTACTGTCTCTAACTTGCCCCTTCCCCTCACTGTGCATTTAATAGAACAGTCTCAAATAGTATGTCAGCCAGCAATACCATCTCTCTTACTGTCAGATTGAAAATTGATTCCCAACAATTAGTGTACAGTGATTACTTTTTTTGAAAATTAAAACATGTTTAAATTATCACATGGAAAAGTGATCGAGGACACCCAGACTTTTGCAGGCACCAATTTTTTAGCAATCTAATTGAATTAAGTCAGAAAATGCATTTTTCTATTAAAAATCAGGAAAAAATACAACATGCCACCATACAGCAAGAAATGGAAAACTCCTGTTTTAGTTTGATTTGCCTTTTAGATATGTTCACAGTGAACTATTTAAACTGGCGTCTCAATTTTATATACGACTTTTGAATTAAAAATGTCACAAACCTGATTTTAGTGACTTATGAAACATCTATTTTCTCCAAAACCCTTGATTTTGTTTCCCTGCCAAAATTGTCATGGCACACTGGAGGCTGGTAAGTATTGTAATAGTACCAGCATTCTGATTGGTCAACCATGCTCCCAAGTGCTTTGTTCTATTTTCCTGTTCACTTGGTTACCAGATGTCAGCTCCTATGCCCCAATCACAGGGAGAGGCCATATATATAGTAGAGGTTCCCTTTTACTTTAAAAAGTTGCAGCTAATATAAAACTGTGTGTGTGTCGTCACTTTCTACAAACTGCTGGAACCATGAGAAATCTGAGCAGGCAGGATGAATAGAGTTGATGTTATTGCAATATTACAAACACATATTTTTACATAGAACAGAAATTGGAATTCATTAAAGTACGTCACATGCTAATGAGCCACTTTTCCAGATACGATTGTGATTAATAATTACTCGCTGCATCCTATTTGTCATTCCCAAGAAATGCAGGGAATCAACCAACTCCTAAACCAAGTTTTAGCAGGTACTTTCTTTGCCATATTCACATACTCGGTAACAGTCAGTGACAAAATTTTAATAATTAAAGGACTCTGATCATTCACAAGTACGTGCTTAATTTTCATGTTGCAACAACAACCGCCTTTTAATAATTGACACCGGGAAGATTTTACAGCAAAGTTATTATAACATGGACAGTATTATCAAGGAAATAGTTTATTTCTGCAACAATGTTAGTGATGATACAAGCAAAAAAAAGCTTTTCATTTCATTGTCTTAAAACATTGAGGACATTGGAAGACTGATAACAGTAATCAATAAAAACACTTACTGGCATAAAATGATAAATTCATTTCTAAAAGATCTTTTCTAACTTCAATGTATTACATAAAAGTTAGTCCACATAAACATTATTTAAAATGGAATAACCCTGATAGAAAAATAGTTTTGACAATTGTTTCTAGTAGCTTTTGAAATATTATGACAAATCAAATGGAATAATTAGTGTAAATATTTTTTAATATTGATCTTTCTCTGTACTCAATAACCATCATTAAGACCAGAATATATTTTGTTTATTTTTTGTGTGTGAAACATACACTTTTTTTTCACTTTGGATTGAAAACTTTGAAACATATGTAAATTTGCAAAATCGTGCAAGCAATGAAAATTCGGATTTCTCACGTGATAGTTCATAGCACCAGTTAATTCTGTTTCAAAATGGAAGAACGATTTAAAGAGTGTTATCTCAAACTGATATATTCAGGTTAGTGAAGGTTCTTATAATTGAGGGTTCTTAGACTGTTTTCAATTTCTTAATATATATATTGTTATTTCTACAATTTTATAGAAATGATGTCCAGACCAGTACTCAGGTACCCTGGTGAGTTGATTTCAGGCAAATCTTAACATTAAATATTGCATAAATTTCACAATCCTTGTCTTTGAAAATTGAAAAACATAACCCTAGATATCATGGATAATAATATCATGGATATGTTTGACTGTACTATGCAATGCATCATTGGAAAATAAGATTCATTTGGAATTTGCTCAGCCCATATGCTATGTAGGAACGGTTGTGAATGCCAAGCATTCAAATATTAGAGAGGAAATTACACAGATACTGAATCTGTTTATTTGAAATGTCAAGGATTCACTAATTTTGAATCAAACCACAAAAATAAATGCCATCAGTAATCTCCATACAGGCTGTATAATTTTTGAATGAAACTGGTGAAGGACCCATTAAATTAAAACCAACATGGTCACCGTTCTGCCATTTTGAATCAAATCACACATAAAAAATTAACCCACCATGAGTAATGTTCATCAAGTTTTAATAAAACTGACCAAGACATGCCTGAGAACCGCTGATGACATGTTGTTTTTTTGGACTAAAATGGCCACCAGTTGGTCAGATGTCATCCAAATAAAAAAAAAAATCAACATGCATATATGTACCATTATTTTCATGTTCTTGTACCTTCTTTGACAACCATGTCTTAGAAATGGTTAAAAACACAAGAAAATGAAACACAAAACAAACTGATGTTCATAACAAGTCTGAATTTTGTGATGAAAATTTTCTCAAAATCCAAAAATACCTGAGCAGATCATGTAACCAATAATATCTTGTCATTGTACAAAATTTAAACAAAATCTGTGAAAGTGCATCTATGAAATAAGTAGGAGTCAGCATTTTGTGAAACAAAATGACAGGCATCACCATCAGTATGCCTGAAAAACTATTGATTTCTAAATGTTGATTTTTAATGTTTTTAAGGACAAATAGTCCACACACCATTTGACATACTGGTACCAACAAACAATACTAATCATGTAAAATATCTTTGGAAAGCTTGGAGTGAATTTTTTAAAAATTGTTGCTTTTCCAATATTTGGAAGGGTCAAAGTTCACTTGATAATATAAATTGCAATTTGAATGGTTAATGTCACTTGTATGTATATTTCAATTTATGTGCATAATTTATTACTAGAGACCTCAAACTTTCTAGAATAAAATGTAAAACAATCCTCACCATCGAAATAAGTACAGCGCCACACATTGACCTGATTTGAGCACATGCAAATATAGTTCTTTTTCGTCTTTACTTCAATTTTCATGATTTTAGTCTAAAATGGCTTAAAATTATGATTTTCACACAGGGATGGACATTAATTAATCAAAGTGTATATATTTGTACAGTGAAATGACAAGCATAAACATGATCAAATTGGGTAAAGTATTGTTCAATGTGACAAGTGATTTCTCTACCTTTCCCCATATGTCTGATATATCTTTCAGTTTAATAGTACAATGAGGAACCTTGTATAATATATCAAATGACATATCAAGTGTGAATCCATTGTGATTCCCTGTTTATCATGTCAACGAAATAACTTACCGCTACACCAAAATTATTTGACGTTTACAAGAATGCTTGGCAAAAATTCATTTTACAGGGATATAATAGTCCAAAAACAAAAACTTACTACTGGTAAGCTGTAAATTATTGCTGCTATAAAATACATTTTTCAAGATGTTAGGGAAATTTTGAATCATTTTCTGTGATATTTTAATGGCAACGTGTCGCACACAGAGAACATAATGTAGAGAAGTCAGTGCATATTTTATCGACCAAGCTGGCCATTATTGTGCTCATCATTTCTCTGACTCTTTATTCATTTACCATCAACGTTATCAAATCTTAATTTTAAGCCATTTTGGATTTAAGTTGATCAAATTTTTGTGAAATTATAATGGAAAAAAACATGTATAAATTATTTTTAAAATAAATTATAATACAGGTGGCTCTGTGCAATATCCAAGAAAGCCAATTATTTTTAGTTTATTCTAAAATGAGTATTGACTCTAGTTGTACAATCACCCACATAAATGTAAAACAGTTTTGGGCATAACCGCTAAAATTACAATTCACAATAACAGGTGAACTTTGACCTCTTCAAATTTGATCAAGCTACTGATTTGACCAGTGTAGCACACATTTCTTAAAAAACACCAAACATCATTGGTATCCCAAGTTGGTACATAATCTTTCAAAAAATGAACTTGGCCTGTGAACTAAGAGGTTACCCAAATGGAAAACAAACCAATGTGCCTATGTAGTCTGTTATAATTTGTCTTTGCACTAACTTTGAATGAAATTGATCCACACATGTCAGAAAAACAATGCATGATGGACACACAAAACCCAAAACATTAGTTCCTGTTGCAGACCACATCTGGTGGGCACTAAAAAATGTTGGACATTTGAGGCATTACTTTATTTTCCCTTTCTCAAGAATGAACCTTAGTGTTACTAGAAAGCCCTCCCACAATTCATAATTATTTATAGTTAAAAATAAAAGAAAATGTTCTTTCACTTTTGCTGATCATAAATATATTTTATGGTTTGTTTAAAAAAGTAGCATTTTAATTGCACTGACCAATATTAAACCCTCAAAACTGCACCCTCTAGTGGTGACCTTGTGACCTTTACATGGAGAAAATTTGCATAAAATAAACAACTTTTTTTTTACCCACTCCTGTGTGTCATATATTGGACTTCTAGTAAATTCTGCCATGGATCAGGTCAACTGAGGTAGATAGCAGCAGGCATTATAATCCTTTGTTAAAATACACTTTGTTGATAAGGTCACCATATTTTAATTGCAGTTCTTTTCTGACTTCCGGCTCCAAATTACTGACTTTCATGGAACTGAAAAAAAAAAAATTCTAAACTTTAATGGTGGTTTTGTTTCCAGTACACTACCAACTCTTACCAATGGTTGCATGAATTGCGCCCTCACAGACAACTTTGGTTAGTAGTTGTCATAGTTGAGGGAGCTGTTTACCAATAAGGGAGCTGTGATATTTCATTAAAGGTCTAACATATGTAAAATATGAAAAAATAAATGCCAGAATTTTGACAGTGGGTCACAAAAAACATTGATTTATGGCTATGGGGCATTAAACAAAATACAGGGGTCAATCCGGTGACACTTATGACCCAGTAAATCTTCACTGCAACAAAATTTATAAATTTCATTTTGAATAGTTATTTACGATAATGATTACTAAATATTTTTTAATTATATCTTACAAAATTCCTCAATTATTTCCTGACTTACAAAATTTGCGAAAATTAAAATATAAAATAAAGAGTGTACTTACCATTTTTGTGGGAACAGGGAGCAAGCCGCTGGTGTCATAAAACACAGACTGAAAAATAAAAACCAATCAAACTTAAAAAAAACTAAAATTAATGTATTTAGAAATAATTGCTTTGATAGATTAGGTTTAATTTTATTCACCGATATCTGCGACAACAGGAGGAAAACATGGGTGTTGTATTTTATGCTGCCATGGATACTTACAAACAACCAACCAAAAGTATTTGTATTGGAGCATGGAGGATCTTTATTCTTCTGAAAGATGGATATTTCTCAAGATATTCCATAATTATTGGTAAAATAACTGAAAGGCAAGTAACGATGGTAATTAGAACACTCACACCAATATATAAAAAATTATTACACTGTATCAACTGTATTAGTGGAATCAAGTAACGACCTATACAAGTTTTATATTTTGTTATGAAATAAAATAACAGCACATTCAATTCATGTGTAGGATACTGTAAAATACTTTATTTTAGCTGGAATTAATTTTCACTGAAAAGACTTTTTGGGTGTTTTGAATGGAATTTACTTTCACTGATTTTTGACGAGTTAAATGTAAAAACATAGGAAAAAAGCTATATTCGCTGGATTTTATTTTTACTGAATCATTCCTTCAGCTAAAATTAATTCCAAATGAAAATAATGTATTTTACAGTAGGTGCTTTACAGAAAGGTATAAATAGGTGTACCGTTGACAAAAGAGAGAATTGCAAACAGGAAATCCTAAAATATCACATGACCATTGTACATATCATTCACAGTAGTGATATTTCACACTAAATAGGTGAATATGCATGCTAACCTTTTCACCACCAGAATTTCTCGTCTAAATTATCCTGCACTTTTTTCTTATATTCATAAAGTTTCAGAAAAATAAACCCTAATTTTCGAACCAACAGACAAAATTTGAGTAAATTTTCAGTTTTTACTCAAAAGATTTTTCAATTTTCTGTAGGAAAGTGCAGACATAAACAGGACTATTTTGTGAATCTGTGGTGAAAAGAGGGAACAGGTGGTGAAAAGGTTAAACATCCTCAGTATGTGTAGACAGTACAGTACGTAAAAAGAAAACTAAATCATGTGACAGTATAATTTTTTTATTGCTGCGATATAATAACGATTAAAAGTTTATTTTGAAAAAATATTGTGAAAAAGAATAATATTTCTGACAATTTTCATAACAATTTGCAGCCATAACTACAAATAGCATAAATAAGCAAATGATTAAATAGCATAGATTTGTAAAATAACGATTTCTCTTTTGTTTTGACATTTAGAGTTGGTCATGTGATACAAAGATAATTGCCTGATATCACTTGTTAGTAGAGCTGGTTTATACTTACAGCATCATTGCTGTACTGTCCATTCTCCCTTAGTTCATGTATAAAACCCCAGTACGGTAAAATCTGTATTAGAAGCCAATATAGAAGCCATTTCCATTCTCTTTGAAAACCAAAAATTCACCATTTGTTATATGTGTAGATGCTTTAATAGAAACTGCGTCCTTTTTGTTGCAATATACCATTTAATAGAAGCCGCGGTTTCTAATACAGATTTTACAGTACTAGCCCATGTCATCAGTTGTATCATATACCATTTAATAGAAGCCGTGGTTTCTAATACAGATTTTACAGTACTAGCCCATGTCATCAGTTGTATCATATACCATTTAATAGAAGCCGCGGTTTCTAATACAGATTTTACAGTACTAGCCCATGTCATCAGTTGTATCATATACCATTTAATAGAAGCCGCGGTTTCTAATACAGATTTTACAGTACTAGCCCATGTCATCAGTTGTATCATATACCATTTAATAGAAGCCACGGTTTCTAATACAGATTTTACAGTACTAGCCCATGTCATCAGTTGTATCATATACCATTTAATAGAAGCCGCGGTTTCTAATACAGATTTTACAGTACTAGCCCATGTCATCAGTTGTATCATATACCATTTAATAGAAGCCGCGGTTTCTAATACAGATTTTACAGTACTAGCCCATGTCATCAGTTGTATCATATACCATTTAATAGAAGCCGCGGTTTCTAATACAGATTTTACAGTACTAGCCCATGTCATCAGTTGTATCATATACCATTTAATAGAAGCCGCGGTTTCTAATACAGATTTTACAGTACTAGCCCATGTCACCAGTTGTATCATATACCATTTAATAGAAGCCGCGGTTTCTAATACAGATTTTACAGTACTAGCCCATGTCATCAGTTGTATCATATACCATTTAATAGAAGCCGCGGTTTCTAATACAGATTTTACAGTACTAGCCCATGTCATCAGTTGTATCATATACAATTTAATAGAAGCCGCGGTTTCTAATACAGATTTTACAGTACTAGCCCATGTCATCAGTTGTATCATATACCATTTAATAGAAGCCGCGGTTTCTAATACAGATTTTACAGTACTAGTCCATGTCATCAGTTGTATCATATACCATTTAATAGAAGCCACGATTTCTAATACAGATTTTACAGTACTAGCCCATGTCATCAGTTGTATCATATACCATTTAATAGAAGCCGCGGTTTCTAATACAGATTTTACAGTACTAGCCCATGTCATCAGTTGTATCATATACCATTTAATAGAAGCCACGGTTTCTAATACAGATTTTACAGTACTAGCCCATGTCATCAGTTGTATCATATACCATTTAATAGAAGCCACGGTTTCTAATACAGATTTTACAGTACTAGCCCATGTCATCAGTTGTATCATATACCATTTAATAGAAGCCGCGGTTTCTAATACAGATTTTACAGTACTAGCCCATGTCATCAGTTGTATCATATACCATTTAATAGAAGCCACGGTTTCTAATACAGATTTTACAGTACTAGCCCATGTCATCAGTTGTATCATATACCATTTAATAGAAGCCGCGGTTTCTAATACAGATTTTACAGTACTAGCCCATGTCATCAGTTGTATCATATACCATTTAATAGAAGCCGCGGTTTCTAATACAGATTTTACAGTACTAGCCCATGTCATCAGTTGTATCATATACCATTTAATTGAAGCCGCGGTTTCTAATACAGATTTTACAGTACTAGCCCATGTCATCAGTTGTATCATATACCATTTAATAGAAGCCATGGTTTCTAATACAGATTTTACAGTACTAGCCCATGTCACCAGTTGTATCATATACCATTTAATAGAAGCCACGGTTTCTAATACAGATTTTACAGTACTAGCCCATGTCATCAGTTGTATCATATACCATTTAATAGAAGCCACGGTTTCTAATACAGATTTTACAGTACTAGCCCATGTCATCAGTTGTATCATATACCATTTAATAGAAGCCACGGTTTCTAATACAGATTTTACAGTACTAGCCCATGTCATGAGTTGTATCATATACCATTTAATAGAAGCCACGGTTTCTAATACAGATTTTACAGTACTAGCCCATGTCATCAGTTGTATCATATACCATTTAATAGAAGCCGCGGTTTCTAATACAGATTTTACAGTACTAGCCCATGTCATCAGTTGTATCATATACCATTTAATAGAAGCCGCGGTTTCTAATACAGATTTTACAGTACTAGCCCATGTCATCAGTTGTATCATATACCATTTAATAGAAGCCATGGTTTCTAATACAGATTTTACAGTACTAGCCCATGTCATCAGTTGTATCATATACCATTTAATAGAAGCCACGGTTTCTAATACAGATTTTACAGTACTAGCCCATGTCATCAGTTGTATCATATACCATTTAATAGAAGCCGCGTTTTCTAATACAGATTTTACAGTACTAGCCCATGTCATCAGTTGTATCATATACCATTTAATAGAAGCCACGGTTTCTAATACAGATTTTACAGTACTAGCCCATGTCATGAGTTGTATCATATACCATTTAATAGAAGCCACGGTTTCTAATACAGATTTTACAGTACTAGCCCATGTCATCAGTTGTATCATATACCATTTAATAGAAGCCGCGGTTTCTAATACAGATTTTACAGTACTAGCCCATGTCATCAGTCGTATCAATCAACTCAACGAACAAGTAATATCAGGTGTTATAGTACATAGGAGGTATCCATGCCAACGCAAGTAAGCTGTCCCCATATAGGATGAGTTATAAAATATGCATCTGCAGTCGAGCTGTCTTGGGTATGCGCAACCGTCATTAACATATGATTGCAAATATTTATCCAGGGACAAGACAAATGCACCCAGAGGCTAGTTAACCATGGGATGGGATTAGTACACATGTATATATGTACCATAGTGGATATAAGCAAAGTCAAAGAAAAAATGTAATTATGGGCAAAGATAATTACCAGACAGGTTATACATCAACAGTCTGTGTCTATGTACAGGGAGACGTTACAGTTAGTATGTAGTAGTAGTATGTCTCTAGACTAAAAACCATCAATAAAATAATGATTGAACATATTGTCATTAACAGAGCCAACAAATAATGCAAATACACACCGAGAGAAGCACTTGTGAATTTGTTCAACCCTTTAAGCCCTAAAATTTTTCCTGTCAAAAGTTTGGTGTAATATTTTTTTTTTTTTTAATTTTTGACCAAAAAATTACCCAGTATCTATAGGTTTTCCATGCATACTTATTTTGCAAACGGTGACAAAATTTGACTTTGGAATTTAAAAGGTTAAACAGAGATAATAAACCAATTATTAAAACTATATTCCCACAAACATTAATTTGGGGGAATTGTCACATTCATCTACACATTATGCATAGATTCTATACAGCCCATGTTTTAAGATGTAATAAATGCCTTTTCCCTGAGATAGGCGACAATGTTCCTAATACAGAGCCACATCTTCTAAGGTTAAAAAGCTACTTACTCATTCCTGGAGCACACATTGTTATTCTTGATATTGCTACTTGCGTTACGGCTTTAACAGCAGCTCTCTAAAACAAAATTAAATCGATGGAGAAATTAATCATGATTTTAAATCTGAATATAACTCATAATTTATTACAATAGATAAATAATAAATATCATACTGATATATATATATATATATTGACAGTTATTCAAAAATTGAAATAAACAAAAAGCTATTTTGAATCTAATCCCAAAACAAAATGATGAACATCAGTAACATTTTACGTGTGATTTTCATACTATTAAGTTTGAATAAAATTTGATGAAGCATGCATAAAAAACAATTGATCTATTTATTTTTTTTTCAACTTATTAGTTCACTTTCATAATTGTGTATTAATAAACAATTGGTAGCTAATGTAAATGACACATCCATGGTCAAATAAATCATACGATAAAAATTGAGTATACAATTAATGTAATTGTTGCATTATGTGTACCGGGACTTCTAATAGAACAACTATGGTACACACATTCACATCTAACTTACTTTTGATTTCCCAACTTCATTACCATTTTCGTCAAACAAATTAATACCATACAATAATTCTTGTTGTCGCATCAATGGAATATTGACAATATTAGCTGCAGCCACAGCACCAAATGGCACCCATCTAGCCAGCAATGGCGGGGCTGTCTGTAAGTGTTAAAATGATATCAGTCATTGAGTCATTGACACAGTGAGCCTCTGCCACAGTACCAAGCAGCACCCATCTAGCTAGCTATGATATCAGTCATTGACACAGTTAGCTGCAGCCACAGTACCATATGTCACTCAGCTAGCCAGCAATGTCAGCACGAATCAGCTGAGACACAAGAGTAATATAAATAATATTGCCGAAATATTGGAGTTTGTGCTCTCATGCAACAATAATATTTGCTGTCCTAATTATAATTTGCGACAAACGATCTTTGTAGCTGGGCACAAAAACCCATATTTGAGCAGTAATTAAACTTACTTTTGTGAGAGAATTGAGTCCTACGGATGCAACTAAAGCACTTCCTGTGGCACAGACATATGATAAACCAATTTGTCTGCAATACAAAAACACTGGTAGTAAAAGACATAGTAGTAAAAACAATAAAAGCCAATCAAAGTAATAATATAGGAAATGCAAAGAACTCAATATTGATGCCATTTGGTATACCTGAGTGTATTAAGAATGTTCCCTATGTTGTATTATCAACATTGATAAGGGTTACAGATGTGATGCTAATAGCACATGTATCAAACATGTTTAGCAACTGGTTAATGAAATGTATTGTGTGTGAATGTTCAGAAAATCTGTTAGCCAACCGCTTTTTTTTTGTTTCCCCAGCATGACAAACTTTTAAAAACACAACTTTAACTTTCTTATCTGCATATGCCACCATGTATGGTTATGAAATCTGCATATGCCACCATGTATGGTTATAAAATTTACATATGCCACAATGTATGCTTATAAAATCTGCATATGCCACCATGTATGGTTATGAAATTTGCATATGCCTCTATGTATGGTTATAAAATCTGCATATGCCACCATGTATGGTTATAAAATTTACATATGCCACAATGTATGCTTATAAAATCTGCATATGCCACCATGTATGGTTATGAAATTTGCATATGTCCCCATGTATGGTTATGAAATCTGAATATGCCACCATGTATGGTTATGAAATTTGCATATGCCTTCATGTATGGTTATAAAATCTGCATATGCCACCATGTAAAATGTGCATACACCACCACATACGGTTATGAAATCAGCTGTGTTCCCACGTAAGGTTATGAAATCTGCATATGCCACCATGTATGGTTATAAAATTTGCATATGCCACCATGTATGATTATGAAATTTGCATATGCCACCATGTATGGTTATACAATTTACATATGCCACCATGTACGATTATAAAATTTGCATATGCCACCATGTATGGTTATTATATTTGCATATGCCACCATGTATGGTTATACAATTTACATATACCACCATGTATGGTTATACAATTTGCATATGCCACCATGTAAAATGTGCATACACCACCACATATGGTTATGAAATCAGCTATGTCTCCACGTAAGGTTATGAAATCTGCATATGCCACCATGTATGGTTATAAAGTTTGCATATGGCACCATGTACGGTTATAGAATTTGCATATGGCACCATGTATGATTATGAAATTTGCATATTGCACCATGTACGGTTATAAAAATTGCATATGCCACCATGTATGGTTATAAAATTTGCATACAGCACCATGTATGGTTATAAAATTTGCATATGCCACCATGTATGGTTATGAAATTTGCATATGTCACCATGTATGTTTACACAATTTACATATGCCACCATGTATGGTTATAAAATCTGCAGTTGCCACCATGTATGGTTGTAAAATTTGCATACAGCGACATGTATGGTTATAAAATTTGCATATGCCACCATGTATGGTTATAACATTTGCATATGCCACCATGTATGGTTATAAAATTTGCATATGCCACCAAGTATGGTTATAAAAATTTCATATGCCACCATATATGGTTATAAAATTTGCATATGACCCCATGTACGGTTATGAAATCTGCATATGCCACCATGTATGGTTGTAAAATTTGCATATAGCACCATGTATGGTTATAAAATTTGCATATGTCACCATGTATGGTTACACAATTTACATATGCCACCATGTATGGTTATAAAATGTGCATATGCCACCATGTATGGTTGTAAAATTAGCATACAGTGCCATGTATGGTTATAAAATTTGCATATGCCACCATGTATGGTTATAACATTTGCATATGCCACCATTTATGGTTATAAAATTTGCATATGCCACCATGTATTGTTATACAATTTACATATGCCACTATGTATGATTATAAAATGTGCATATGCCACCATGTATGATTATAAAATTTGCATATGCCACCATGTATGGTTATGAAATCTGCATATGCCACCATGTATGGTTATACAATTTGCATATGCCACCATGTATAGTTATAAAATTTGCATATACCACCATGTATGGTTATGAAATTTGCATATGCCACCATGTAAAATGTGCATACACCACCACATATGGTTATGAAATCAGCTGTGTCCCCACGTAAGGTTATGAAATCTGCATATGCCACCATGTATGGTTATAAAATTTGCATATGCCACCAAGTATGGTTATAAAAATTTCATATGCCACCATATATGGTTATAAAATCTGCATATGACCCCAAGTAAGGTTATGAAATCTGCAGTTGCCACCATGTATGGTTGTAAAATTTGCATACAGTGCCATGTATGGTTATAAAATTTGCATATGCCACCATGTATGGTTATAACATTTGCATATGCCACCATTTATGGTTATAAAATTTGCATATGCCACCATGTATGGTTAAACAATTTACATATGCCACCATGTATGATTATAAAATTTGCATATGCCACCTTGTATGGTTATAAAATTTGCATATGCCACCATGTATGGTTATAAAATTTGCATATGCCACCATGTATGGTTACACAATTTACATATGCCACCATGTATGGTTATAAAATTTGCATATGCCACCATGTATGGTTATAAAATTTGCATATGCCACCATGTATGGTTATAACATTTGCATATGCCACCATATATGGTTATAAAATTTGCATATGCCACCATGTATGGTTATACAATTTACATATGCCACCATGTACGATTATAAAATTTGCATATGCCACCATGTATGGTTATTATATTTGCATATGCCACCATGTATGGTTATGAAATCTGCATATGCCACCATGTATGGTTATAAAATTTGCATATGCCACCATGTATAGTTATAAAATTTGCATATACCACCATGTATGGTTATGAAATTTGCATATGCCACCATGTAAAATGTGCATACACCACCACATATGGTTATGAAATCAGCTGTGTCCCCACGTAAGGTTATGAAATCTGCATATGCCACCATGTATGGTTATAAAATTTGCATATGCCACCAAGTATGGTTATAAAAATTTCATATGCCACCATATATGGTTATAAAATCTGCATATGACCCCATGTACGGTTATAAAATCTGCATATGCCACCATGTATGGTAGTAACATTTGCATACAAATTTAAAGCTCTATAATACTAAACTTTGATATTTCAAACACAATACAGAATTCTGATATAAACTGAAAGTGATATGTAATTCCTACTCACTTATTAGATATTGGTGAAGCAGCATTCCTATTTGTATAGTTAACTAGAGCGTTGAAAGACTGGTTGATCCACTGCCATAGAACAACAGAAGGCCAAGTTCTGCATGAAGGGAAAAAAACACGTTTTGTAAAGCATTGTACAGTCTGTATACACGCACCCTTATACGTGTATAGCTTTCTAATTAGACACTAATCGTTGTTACTCATCCCTCACGTAGCGTGACCATCAGTATCTTGAAGTAGGAAATTCATTGACACACAAAGGCGATCTCACCTCAACATTACAATTATAATGTCCAAATACTTCTTAACTGAATTACAAACTAAACTGGTACATAGCTACATCAGACCATTAGTAACTGTCTAGGGAGTAACTGACCTCAGTTACACGTTTTACGGCTTCTATCCGTCTTAACGTAGATAAAAACGATTTTGGGTCAATCTCTGTCGAGCGCTAACTGTGAACTGACTTTTCTGGCTAAATGTTCCAGAAAAAGAACGTACATCGGAGCGTGAAATATTATAGTCACTAGAGGGCGTAAATACAAAAAGTCAAACGTACGATAAAAATACAATATAACTAAACGGCGGCTACAGTCTGGTATATACAATATTGGCAGATAAAAATTATTCATATGATAAGTTAAAGCAGGAACAAACAATTGATACATTCTAGATTTTATGAAGAAATGTTTTCATCACAATAGTATACTCACTTATAGAATTGCAGCATCCCACCTGTAATTAGCATACCACCTGGTACTTGAAAAGACATTCGACCAATCACATTCATTTTATCACCAGTGTCCGGGTGAAATGCTGACATGTACAGCTTCTGTGCATGATATAACTGTTCTTCTGTCGTACCAGGAGGCTCAGTACAAGACCTATAACAAGCAGGAATTATGAATACAATGTGTGCCAATTACTGAAACAACTTGTTCTGATTGGTAGATACCAGTAAAGGGGAAGTGCTCAATGTCGCTGCATGAACAGACAAACCAAATTGAGTGTCAGCCAATAGTTTAAACAATGCAGTAACAACTCTTCATTTTCTTTTATCTTAGGCCAGACTTTTATTATCTCTTATTTCGTGAACCCGTTGAATGAACAGGAGCCGAAAATGAAATAAAAATAAAATTTTATTTCAGTGTAATTTCTCGCGCCCACCGACTTGTGAGTGCAAAAAATTGCTAAAAAAAAATATTTTTATCTTCATTTTTTTTTCGCCCGCTGCCTAACAAATCCAAGTTGCATTTTCATGGGAGTATCATGATCAAAGTACCGAAGTCTCGCGCAGATCTACACTTTATGCGCGTTGGTTGACAGCGAATTTCGGCGTGCTGCTTGAGACTACTAGGCGAACATGGCGGCGACGTCAAAACTCTGTCGTCAAAAAACAAAAATTCCTCATTAATGCTGAAAATTGTGCCACAGTTGGCGACATTGCCAACCAGGTTATACATGGAATAAAATTTTATTTCATTTCTTCTTTCCGAGCAATAATCTCACATACAATTCTTTGAGAATCACACAAATCTAATGGAAAAAAAGAATTAATTTTTTTTTTTTTTTCCACCCTCCTCAAATAAATTGACTCATAAAAACTCGAGAAACAAGGAATAAAAAAAGTCTGGCCTTAGGTTCTAATTGTGAGTACATGTGTGCAAACCAGTCTCTCAAACCTAGTATCATGTGTTTGGAAGGTGGACAACTAGTAACAACATGGTTGATTTCTTTCTTCTCAATCATACAACTGTGTGTATCTTCAAGTTTTCAACATTTCATGGTATTACTGGTATAACTGAACTCTAGGTCTACATTGCCCATTATTACATGATAATAGGTTTTGGATGGGAATGTCGGCTTATAAATAATGAACGTGATTATATCTAAACAAGTACGGTAGTTGCCACATCTCATTCTTTCCCTGCTATCACCAAAGTGTCACCTTTGCTCCCTAATTGCAGCAACCCTCTACACAGCCTGACAAGGTCGCGTGAGTTGTGCCCTCCACGATGCTCCAAACCCCCAATGCTCCAAACACATGCCTGACAGAACGATGTAGTTTTTTACTTCCTCAACGATTTTTCGTCTGTACCAATCAAATTGCAGGAATGTCAGATAGTGACAGCCATCAAAGTGTAACCATTCACGGCAGAGTTTATTGTTTATTGACATAATGTGTGATACGGTGATGGCAAATTTCTGCCCTATATTTATCATCTTATTGAAAACAGTCTGTGATTTTTGCTGACACTGCTTTGATTGACAGTGTTACCATGACCACCAAAATGAATATTCATTGAAATTCAATTAATCTTAGACTGTCAACAGTTCTCAGGCTTTACTTTTAAACACCATAGGCGTTTTAACGAAATGCCAAATTTCAAGCAAGGGCCATGAGGCTTAAAATAATATGCCTACGGCGTTTGAAAATAAGTGACTCCTTATTAGGCTTATAAACTGTCGACAGTCTATAATGATCTTGCCGACATGATATACACTATTCTGTCAGGCGTTAGTGGAGACTGATGCCGTTCGGCCGTCGAGCACGCCACTCACGCCTATATGTAAGGCTACCCTTCACAACATTGTAATGAGAAACTACTGTAAAATACTTAATAATCTAGTCATATTTGTTTAAGTAAAAGAATTTTTTTGGCGACTTTAACTCCCAGGCAGAATGCTCAAAACAAACAATCAAGAGTCTGTAGCAATTACTACCATTTTGCTCAGTAGAATTGTTATGTTTCATTACGCTAAAATGACATTGAACCTGCCTGGTAGATTTATTTAGATTTTACTCAAAATAGGATTCAGATTATTTAAATAGGAAAATCCATTGCATTTTGAATATTTTACATTTGTGCATACTACAACTCAATTTTTGAAAATTGCAAAAATCGAAAACTATATAAATGCAATATAGATTACAAAAGTTACTTTCATACTATGCAAAAGTGTGAAACAAGCTAAAATATATAAAAATATAAAATGATAACATACTTATATCTCATTATTAATTCTTTGGCATCGTCTAATTCTTTTTCTGAGTAGAGACTGTTCCTTGAATCAGTTATATTGAAGAAATGCTTCAATCTTCCCATGAATGTAGACTGATCCCATCTTGGTTTGTCTAAATCAAGTCTCAAACTTGTACTGTTCAACACAGTTGCTGTTTCTGACAATGTGGGTTGGTCTTCGGTTAATGCTGACATGATTCACACGACTGAAACAATGAAAAGAAATAATATTATAGCAAAAAAATCACATACTTTCATGAAATTAAAAGAAGAACTATAGTTTTCAAGGGTAACTCAATGGTACATACATTTATATTACTTGTATATCAATGCAAGTTTTTTTCTACTCTCTAATTAGCAGAATATGTCCCTTATGTTCATAAAAACTAACGATATGTACATTTCACTCACTTGGATGTGGTTTGTAGCTAAATTTAAATTTTTTTAATTGAAAACCATAAATTTGATATCACTAGCACAGATGAATATAATTTCAAAATGATCCGAGCCTTGCCCATTCAGCAATATAGTAATGTGATAGCTACGAAATAGCCAATATGAGTAAAACCCTTGATACTAATTTCACATTTCCCCTGGTACCAGATAATTTTTTTTTTTTTAAATATAGTACCCCTCATTATCTTTTAACGGTCAACCCTGCAGAGGAAAGTTGATACAAATTTGAGTGAGACAGACTTTATGCAACCATTTATCATTATTAATAAGTTCATTTGCATATTTATGAAATTTTGCTTCACTATCACCGTAATTAAGATTTATAGTGAATATTGTTATTTTTTGGTGAGGAAAATTACAATTTTTTTCTTAAGAACCAACAGCCTGATTGCTGTGATATTGAATTGATGGACTTAGATGATTTTTTTATATTTGTTCGTTTCATGATGATTATGTTCAACTGTGAAATTTCAGTCATTTTTAGTAAAAAATGCTTTTTGACATAGCATACATGCATGTGTGTAATTGATGGAACTGAGATTGTTCATTTTATTTCATTTAAATATTTTAACATATTTGGTAAAGGATTCATCATGAAACAAATAAATAACCTGCTTTTCGGGTTTTTGTCTGGGAAGGTCAAGACTCTTTCATTAGAGCGTCAGACTATTGGACATTTGGAGATAAATGATGGGCTAAATCATCAGACATCTGAATAAAATTATGCGACACTTGTACAAGATAACATACCGAAGTTCAGTTCATATGTCATACCAAAGTTCATATATCAAAGTTCTTATCACTGTAGCGGATCCAGAATGTTATTTCACCCAGTATGTTTCTTAAAGTAAACCATGAAAAAAAAAAAAAGATGAAAAAAAAACACATTTTCTGAAACCTGAAACAGATTTTAAGAGTTTTTGTACGAACCAAATCATCCCCTAAATCTGAACCCTGTACAGGTGGCCAAGCTTTATAAAAAATCTGGCGAGAAAAGAGTGACTTTTTTATTGTTTTGATTCACAGATTTTTTGAGTTCGTTGGATGATTACATTTGTTTGGAAATGAAGTCAAATGCAAATATTATCAACAATCATCTGCTCATAATATTTGCAGACTGTTCATTTTCAAGACCTATTCAGTCTTTTTTAATAATTCTGTCATTGTACACTTTAATTACAATTAGTTATACCGGTAATCAGTGTGAATGAAACAACCACTTGCTCGTAATATTTGCAGAGAGTTCATTTTCATAACTTATTCATCATTTTTTTAATTTCATCATTGCTAAATTTAATCACAATCAGTTAAAATCAGTGTGAAATAATTAATTGCGTTTTTTGTTAAAAAATTAACAGTATACAAACAATATCACACTTTAATTCAGCAACTACGAAGTGACAAACGTGCTATTCACGTGAGTCTGTATTGATATATTGTATAATGCATAATGGAACTACAAACTGAAGTTCTATGATTGCATACTTCTACCATGGAGGTAAAAAGAGCTTTTACTTTGTGAGAAAAAAATAAAGGTATGTGCTTCAAAATAATTATCATTAGCTCTACAAGATACTCAGATCGATCGAAATGTCAAAAAGTTGCTCCTATTTTTACTTAAACGGGGCATATCCACGACTTGTCAAAATAACAACGTAACTCGTAAATATAGTACTTCGTCAGCTATTTTTCACGGAGTAACCTGTGAATGTTATAATAAACAAGAGATCCATGCATAGTTCCTAGAATTTGTGTTATATTTTTATTGTTTCATATTCGTTCCAACCTAGAGAACAGATGAACCATGGAGGTAGAAAAGATGGATGAACCAAGCAAGTTTACGAATCCTTGTCATGTCTGACCCCCCTCGGATAATAAATGGGTTTACCCTTTAAAAGGAAAAACACAAAATTTAAAATGAATGAATTCATGTTAGTTCAAAGAGTAACACGTGATGAAACAAATGAATATGCAACTTACGTAATATTTTAGCTGCCTTATTTGACTTTGTTGCTTCAATCGCGAATATGATAGTATGACTGTTTTTATAGACCAGCCGAAGTGGCAGCCAGCTGTGAGATATGATTGGCGGGGGCTACCTTCACACCTTTAACCTAAATATGAACTCTGGGTCACTACGCAGACTCACTTCGGTAACTTTCCCAGGATGCACCATAAGTGACGTCACACATAGTTACCCCAGCATAGTGGTTTCAAAATGGTGAGTAGTTTATCACGATATTTCAGCACTAATATTGCGATTAACACTTTTGTTGAGATCGGAACAATTTTATTATCACGCAGACTGTATTCGTTCCATGTTTGTTTTCTTAACATTAAACTTGATGGCTTTCTGTTCGTCTTTCACTTCTAATGATCGCTTCTTTTGTATGACATGACAGAAAAAAATGGTGGGATCTGCTTCCTGTTTGTAAAATAAAAACAACGTGAATCGGATAGTTTCGTGTTTTTTTTTCGTTTGCTGAGTCTTCTGAAAATGTCGCTGTTCGACCAAAAAGTGTGACTGATTTCAATGTGTCGTTTGACAATCACAAATAAACGTTATATTTAAATGTTGATGTATATCATTCAAATAAAACATTTTTGTACGGTTATTTTCATGGTCCAGACATTTGATTGAATATACAGATATACGATAGGTGTGATGTAAACTACAATACGTAATACTAGTACTTTCATTATATAGCAAATCTCTGTACAATTTTTGTAATATGTGTATATAATTAACATAATTTATATATATTGTTTTTTCCCACAATGATCTTTAAATACATATGAGGAAATTATAAAATGTTGACCAATGTAAGGTATACATATATTTGAAAAACACACAAGTGAACACACTATTACATTGTCCAATGTAAAGCCATGGAGCCACAAACCTACCTACATGGGTTAGTAGGTCCACGGTGCAGCTATATATACTGAGCTTGTTATATAAGGTTGTCGCGTTTAGAGATATTTATTTTATTTACTTATTGACTCTTACACAATCCCTGGAGGGAAATAAAATGGTCACAAAGTACGAGGAGTAAAATATATATAAAAACAAAACAAAAACACAATATACTAAATAACAAATACAATCACTAAAAAAAAAATTAATTACTAAATAATACAGAATCTCTAAAATACTAACTAATATAAAATTACTAAATTGAATATACGATACCTGATGTCAGTTAACATATTCTTTCCTCACCATGATGATACAGATAGCGAATAGTGTTCTTCTACATTAATCAGTCTGTATTGGTAAAACACTGCACCCCGTTTTCTTTAGTCAGTGACTCGTTAACACATAATGTGCTGATGCTTTTTTATACCATTCATATTGATTATCCTTGAGGGATTTTACAGGTGATGTATTAAAACGATCTGCACCACCATTGTTGTGGTTTGTGTTTGAGGTTAAACCATATTATTATTCTAATTATTAACTCTCTCAAAAAAACACAAAAAACATTTAGATCTGAATAAAACTTAACTTCCACTACAGAGAGCCATGTTTGAGTTTATGCATTCACAGTAACAAAGGATTTTCATTTCAGTTTTTAACTTTGTCTTTTGTTTTGTAACATGGATTATTTCGATACTAAATGCCAGCTTGTCAAATTTCACTCCAGTTTGATGTTTTTTTCTTGTTTGTTTGTCGTTTTCTCTTTAAGTCACACAAGTTCACAACAATTTCTGTGTCATGTCATGTAAAATTGTATGTTGTACATGCTATACAAAGGAAGGATCACACAAAACTGCCCCTGATATTAACTGTCATGTACTGAGAGTCGTACAGTTATGTGAAGGTAGCAACTACAGTATGTCACACTTTGCTGCCATGTGATCAACTGGCTAATTTCCTGTTGGGGCTCTGTTTGGCTTGTGTTTGATCTTGTTACTTTCATTATGTATCCAAAAACTTAACATGTATTCCTAAGATCTGCAAGGAGACAGGAAGATTACTATAATTTTTAGTGAATTTGGCTCAATGCTCCATTTCCCAGATTCAATCTAATACAAATTAATTTAGCAACGAAACTTTGATGGAAAGCAAAAGATAAATTGACATCATTGACAAATAGGGATTATCTTCAATTTAGGTAGATTTACCGTATCTGAATAGATTTATCAGTTATCCATGCTTTATACAACATTTGATGATGTATGCTGAATGAGTGACCATTTTCTTATACACAAAAAAAGTACTACCGTAGTAGTTTAAATCGATGCAGATTAAGCCGCTTCTTCTTTGTAAGAGTTAAGCTGCTTCAGGAAGTAATTTTACATTCAGAGCTTGATTCTGGTAATTTAAATGGATGTCGTACATTATAGAAATATGTTGTATATGACTATGATGCAGAAAAGATGTTTTTGTAGTTTTGTAAGGGTGTAAATGTCTCATAACACCTAAATACCCATTCTAAATTAATATTTACTGTACATACATATAGGTTCCAATTTTAGGTGACTGAAATACACTATATTAAAAACTGAAAATCCCAAGAAATCAACAAAAAAAAATAAATAAATAAAATATGGCAATTAAAAAGAAATCTACATTTGATTTTAATCAAATTGAAAAATACGGTGCTTAGTACAAAGACAGTTCACTGTTTAATCCTTTGAGTGCCAGATATTTTTCTCGCCCAAATTCAGTGCAAATATTATCGCATTTTGTAAAATTGTTGCTAAATTTCATCATTTTGAACCATACAGACAAAAGTATTGTACAAATTTCATGTGGGAAGGACTACAAAATCATTTTGTTTTGTGTTATGCACTCCTCTAAACATTTTGCAAATTAAAATAGAGAACATATTTGGTGATAACAGATATCATATTGAGTACTTCAACTACAATGTAGGTCCACTGATAGTTCAGACTTTTAAAATTGAATTTCTGAACATAGACGGAAAGAACGCCAAATTGTGGTTCCTCTTATTTTGATGGTTTTCAGTATCAATGTGCAGTGTCCTCGTATTTATCGAGCCTCATTTAACATTACAATAATTTTTATTTCATTACAGGGTTTGTTGGCAATTCTGAGAAAGCTAAAAAGTGCACCTGATAGAGAATTAAGAATTTTGCTGCTTGGTTTAGATAATGCTGGTAAAACAACGTTATTGAAAAGTTTAGCCTCTGAAGATATCAGTCATATTACACCGACGCAGGGCTTTAATATCAAGAGCGTACAGTCGTCAGGTTTTAAACTTAATGTATGGGATATTGGAGGTATGTATTTTTTTTATGGAATCTCACTTGGACATACTTCTTGTTTCTCTACTTTATATTACTACCATAAATTGCTTTATTTTTACTTGAAATTTATTTTCGCTGAAGAAATTAAGTGAAAATTAAATCCGATCGAAATACAATTATTTTCCACACTGTACATTCAACTGATCAAAAGCAGTAAAAATAAACTTCATGCAAAAAATCTAAATGTCTTTTCAGCAAAATTAATTCCAGGTGAAATAAAGTATTCTACAGTACTGGTATACATCATACATCTGTGAAATTTTTTGACTACTGTAAAAGGCTAAATTATTCACTGGGTTTTAATTTTGCTTATTTCGCTGACTGGAAAATGCGCTAAATTAAAACCCTGTGAATATGTAAAATTTAGCATAGAACACATTATCTAAATGATAAAACCGTGAATTTAAAACCCACTAAATATGCCTGAAATGGTAAATCAGTGAAATTTAAACCCAGTGAATATTAGTCATTTTACAGTATTTATGATTCAAAATTATTCTGTTATTTTTTCACAATGTTATATGACTTCTTCTTTAGGCCAAAGGAAGATTCGTCCATATTGGAAAAACTACTTTGAAAATACAGATATTCTAATTTATGTTATTGATAGTGCAGATCGTAAAAGGTTTGAAGAAACAGGAACAGTAAGTTGAAATTAATCATATTACATTATGTAATAATGTAGATAGTGGATTAAACATTTTGAAAACTTTGTTGAGTGGACCAAGAAATAAGTGCTCGGATGGACCATCCACCAAATTATGCCACATTACTACCACTAGGCTGTTATTTTGCTCCACTTCCAATTTAACATTGTATCATAACTCTTGTGTGTTTCTTATTTACCTAGGAATTGGGTGAACTTTTAGATGAAGAAAAATTGAGCGGGGTTCCATTGTTGGTATTTGCAAATAAACAAGATCTGTTTAGTGCTGCACCAGCATCAACAATAGCAGAAGGACTAAATCTACACATAATACGAGACAGAATTTGGCAAATTCAGGCGTGTTCAGCGACGAATGGAGAGGGAGTTCAGGTAAGATGGTATTAACAATTGGTGTGTGAGATTATAGTACTGTGAAATACTTTATTTTAGTTGGAATTAATTTTCGCTGAAAAGACTTTTTGCGTGTTTTGTACGGAATTTATTTTCACTGATTTTTGACAAGTTGAATGTAAAATATAGGAAAAAGATATATACACTGGATTTCATTTTCACTGAATCATTCCTTAGGCAGAAATAGCGAAAATTAATTCCAAGTGAAAATAAAGTATTTTACAGAAACCTGAAATATATAAATCAAAAAACACTTTATTTTGGAATTGCACACTGGAATTATACATAAAAATTTACTGGAATCTTCTGAATAACTTATTAAATATTAGTCTTTGATTTGCTGAATTTGCATGAAGTTTATTGTTCATTTTATTTGCATTTGAATAGTGCTCCGCGGATTCACTTCCATTCTCAATTACTGCTGTATATCGTGTATTTAACATATCCAGTTTCGAAAAATGCATAAGGAACCTAATCTCAGTGGAAAAATCAAATTTTAAGTACATTTATATGAGGGAAAAAATATTAAAGATGTTCCTAGTCTTCTGAAAGGTACAATTTCCACACAGTAGAATACGATATTGTAGGCTTGATCCAGATTAGCCTGCAGTACAAAACTGTATTTGCCAATCACGGACACAGGTACCATTGTTCATGCTATTTTACAAGTATTACTGTGAAAAGGGTTAATTATTCACTCGGTTTTAATTTTGCTTATTTTTCTGACTAAATTAAAGCCCAGTGACTATGTAAAATTTAGCATAGGACACATTATCTAAATAATAAAACCGTGAATTAAAAACCTACTATTCAGTGGGTTTTTAATTCACGGTGGGTTTTTAATGCCTGAAATAGTAAATCAGCGAAATTTAAACCCAGTGAAAATTAGTCATTTTACAGTATGTAACTGTATGGTATGACAATAAGCATTAACATACATCTAGCATCAAAATATAATTTCTAATTCAAATTTTTTCTCTTGTGGGGGTAATCATCACCAATATTGACACATTGAAGATTATTAATCACGTTGAACACTTTCGTTTGTTTGAATTTGACATATAAAATTAAAATAGCATCCTGTAACTTTCCGCTATAATGTGTTGGTTGATATAATGCTGTACTGTGTTTCATGCTTACTTTAAAGTATTTTTGTGACAACCATCTTGGCACTACCGATTTCATCTATCTTGGTTTTCTATAATATTCTATTTTTATCTTATTTCAGGATGGTATGAAATGGGTCCTGAAGAATGTGAAAAGATGTAAATAGTAATCTCTATACGTCGTGTTTCGCCATTTGCTTTGGTGTATGGCTCATCTATATTTGTAACCAAGTATCGTATAATCTATAGGTGAACTGTATCAGAAACACTGTTCTCATGGATTGCAAATAATGTTGTTCATTGTTCAAAAAAAAAATATATTACTTAACTGAAACTTTTCCCAAAGTGAACCCTGTCTGGATACAAATACTGTTACCATCTCTATCCTAATTCCATAAACACATGTCGATGTAAGAATCCCACCCCAGTTTTATTCCTGCAAATAATAATTTCAATATGTAGCTTGTCTTGCTTTTCATCCTAACTTGTGTAGATTTGGTATTGTCATTTTGCCAAAAATTTTAGCAATTTTGTATTATTCAAGGCCATCTTTTTTTTCCATTGAGGTGCAACATTTTGTCCACGTTTTTATAATGTCTTTGTTAATTTTGGACCAAATGGACATTATTCACTATTTGCTTAGATGACTGTAAACAAAAATTATACGGAAAGTTGACGTTGTCGCACAAACCCAAATCACTTTTTATTTGAAGTAATAATGCATAGCTAATACACAAAATAATATCAAATAATAAATCCCACTAGTGAGTAAAAAATAAATGGCATAATTTTGTCTTGGCCTTACAGCTTGCATTTACTGATTTGTGATCAGGACATGTTGGGGAAAAAAAGACTTATTGATATGTATATATAAGATTGCTGTAAAGCCAGTGTGCCTTTATGTGTATTTGTAGTTCTTGAGAACAGTTTTCTACGTTATATCTGGAATTTGCCAATGGAAGATCATTTACTCTAAAACAATATATTGACATTGAAGAATTCTGGTTCATTGGTGGAATTTGTCATGATAAATGTATTTTATCTCAGTCTCCATATCAACCTTTTAACGGAGATTATTTAATTTGATGTATAGTTGGTAAATCTTAAATAAAATCTGTATTATACAGAATTAAGTTTTAATTATTTCCTTGCTAATTAACTTCATTTCAAACCACTCTGATTGGTATGTATTAATTAATTAAATTGACTGTAAAATCTTTTCCATAAAAGAAAAAAAATGCATTAGCACAATCACAATCTTTGTAAATGTATTTTACTGGACCTCAATTTTGCAAAATTCTATCAATAATGAACTGCTTGCCACAACAATCTGGGTATCACCTTGATGTTTCCCTGTACCCGTCCCCCTCCAATATTTATATACAGTTGGGAAATGTGATGTAAAGTCGGATTTTTACCTAGTATACTTTTCATTTTGCAATATTGAGTGCACCATGTTTTTTCAGAATGATTACTGTAAACTGTTTCAATTTTTGTAAATTTTCTTAGTCAGTGAAGATCATAGCAAAAAACTTTTCCTGTTGTCTTATGACATGCATTGTCAATGACTTTCACAAAAATTTTGAATGCCGTTAAATTGTAACAGTTTACAGTATTTTGCATATTTAAGCTTTTATAGTGTGTGATCCCTACATATACGACAGAACAAGCGTGTCATTAGGCATTTAGAATTGTGAGGTAGATCGTGATGTACATTTTGATATATCAATATGCATATACAGCTTGTATTTCATCTCTCCTTGTTATGTGTACTTAACTGCTTAATTTCAAGAAATTCAAACTAGTTGTGGATCTTTGAATTTACTGCAGCTATGCTATTCATATTGTGTGTAATGTCCAAATTCAATGTAGTGCTTTCTGAATAAAGAAAACACGTCTTTGTCTATATCAATTTTGAGATGCGTAATTCTGAGTATGTAACAATTATCATGTCCTCTTGCAATGTAAAGTTTGTGATTTACGGCATAGTCTAGTGTCACACTGTGCAGTAAGAGATGGACTTTATGATAGACCATATATCTTGTTGCTATCCACGATTACAAACTTAAATGTCTCCAATAAAGTGGCACACAGTGATGTCCTTGTTGTTAATAATTATGATGCTTTCTTTATTCCAATCAGCAAGGACTTGATATAGGATCAGATTGCTATTTCAAATTAGTTGAAGCTGTGAATATATATGAAAAGGTCCTTGAAGTAAGATTTATAAATAAAACACAGTAAATAATCAAAGAAAGCTTAGAAAGAACTCCCGTGTGCTGAGAGTATTGAAGACACATTGAAAATTAATTCAAATTTACTTGTACATGAGATATTGATGGAAAAGCTGAAAACTAATTATGTAAATCAGGTAACTAATATGAACAGAACAAACAAATTGTGAATTTTTATGCCAATTAGAGAATTAATATGAACAAATTTTAACCCCAAATTAATCAGACCTGTCTATTGTTCTAGAGCATTTATGTACCAAATTTTATTCAAATGTGATGATCAGTAATTGAGATATCAGTGTTAATTATGTTGATTAGGAGATTAATAAGCATAAATATTTACCAAAAACTAATTGGGTTTCTGCATAGTTCTCTTTAAAAGTTTCATTAAAATCCAATTTGTGGTTCTTTATATATCAGTGGAACATTATGAAAATTAGGTAATTAATATCCAATTAAAACTAATCAGGTCTCTGCATAATCCTAGAAGATCTATGTAGCAAGTCTCATTGAAATATGATGATTACTACTTGATATATCAAAAGTTGAAAATTAATTAATTATGCAAATTAGGTAATTAATATGTACTCATATTACCCTAAATACTATCAGGTCTGTGCAGTGTCCTATGACATCTATGTACCAAGTGTCATTGAAATGTGATGATTACTACTTGGAATATCAAAGGCTGAAAATTAATTAATTATGCAAATTAGCTAATTAATATATACTGATATTACCCTAAAAACTATCAGGTCTGTGCAGTGTCCTATGACATCTATGTACCAAATTTCATTGAAATGTAATGATTACTACTTGAAATATCAAAAGCTGAAAATTAATTAATTATGCAAATTAGGTAATTAATATGTACTCATATTACCCTAAAAACTATCAGGTCTGTGCAGTGTCCTATGACATCTATGTACCAAGTGTCATTGAAATGTGATGATTACTACTTGAAATATCAAAAGTTGAAAATTAATTAATTATGCAAATTAGCTAATTAATATATACTGATATTACCGTAAAAACTATCAAGTCTGTGCAGTGTCCTATAACATCTATGCACCAAGTGTCATTGAAATGTGATGATTACTACTTGAAATATCAAAGGCTGAAAATTAATTAATTATGCAAATTAGCTAATTAATATATACTGATATTACCCTAAAAACTATCAGGTCTGTGCAGTGTCCTATGACATCTATGTACCAAATTTCATTGAAATGTAATGATTACTACTTGAAATATCAAAAGCTGAAAATTAATTATGCAAATTAGGTAATTAATATGTACTCATATTACCCTAAAAACTATCAGGTCTGTGCAGTGTCCTATGACATCTATGTACCAAGTGTCATTGAAATGTGATGATTACTACTTGAATATCAAAAGTTGAAAATTAATTAATTATGCAAATTTGCTAATTAATATATACTGATATTACCGTAAAAACTATCAAGTCTGTGCAGTGTCCTATAACATCTATGCACCAAGTGTCATTGAAATGTGATGATTACTACTTGAAATATCAAAGGCTGAAAATTAATTAATTATGCAAATTAGCTAATTAATATATACTCGTATTACCCTAAAAACTATCAGGTCTGTGCAGTGTCCTATGACATCTATGTACCAAATTTCATTGAAATGTAATGATTACTACTTGAAATATCAAAAGCTGAAAATTAATTAATTATGCAAATTAGGTAATTAATATGTACTCATATTACCCTAAAAACTATCAGGTCTGTGCAGTGTCCTATGACATCTATGTACCAAGTGTCATTGAAATGTGATGATTACTACTTGAAATATCAAAAGTTGAAAATTAATTAATTATGCAAATTAGCTAATTAATATATACTGATATTACCGTAAAAACTATCAAGTCTGTGCAGTGTCCTATAACATCTATGCACCAAGTGTCATTGAAATGTGATGATTACTACTTGAAATATCAAAGGCTGAAAATTAATTAATTATGCAAATTAGCTAATTAATATATACTGATATTACCCTAAAAACTATCAGGTCTGTGCAGTGTCCTATGACATCTATGTACCAAATTTCATTGAAATGTAATGATTACTACTTGAAATATCAAAAGCTGAAAATTAATTATGCAAATTAGGTAATTAATATGTACTCATATTACCCTAAAAACTATCAGGTCTGTGCAGTGTCCTATGACATCTATGTACCAAGTGTCATTGAAATGTGATGATTACTACTTGAAATATCAAAAGTTGAAAATTAATTAATTATGCAAATTTGCTAATTAATATATACTGATATTACCGTAAAAACTATCAAGTCTGTGCAGTGTCCTATAACATCTATGCACCAAGTGTCATTGAAATGTGATGATTACTACTTGAAATATCAAAGGCTGAAAATTAATTAATTATGCAAATTAGCTAATTAATATATACTCGTATTACCCTAAAAACTATCAGGTCTGTGCAGTGTTCTATGACATCTATGTATCAAGTTTCATTGAAATGTGATGATTAGTACTTGAGATATCAGTGGAAAAGCCGAAAATTGATTAATCATTATGCAAATTAGGTAATTAATATTGCACAGATTTTTACCCAAAACTAATCAAATCTGCGCATTAGTTTGGAGCATCTGTGTGCCAAGTTTCATCAAAATCCAATGAGTGGTTCTTTAGATATCAGTGGAACAGTCATGGAACAGCTAAAAATCAGCTGATTATCATGCAAATTAGATAATTAATATGCATGGATTTTTACCAAAACCTAATCAAATCTGCGCATTGGCCCAGAGCATCTATGCACCAAGTTTCATCAAAAACTGATGTATGGTTCTTGAGATATCAGTGGAACAGACGGACACACATACACACACATACAGACACACTAACTGCAAAGACTCCCTTTTTGCGCTTCGCACACGGGAGTCAAAAACGTATCCCTGTGCATAAACTTCAGGAAATCATTCCTAAATGATTTTTCAAAGAAAGCCATCTCACCTGAAAAGTGTTTATTCAAACGACTACATCTATACCTTAAATGACCACACCAATAAAACCTAAGTATTAATGTGTAGCATGCTTTATACATTGGCTTTGGAAATGAATAAAAGTCATCTCTGTAGTTGCATGTCCAAGAACACAAAGTTTGAACATATTTGTTTCAAAACCGTTAATGTCAGTTTTATATAGTGTACCTAATCTGTAAATCAATAATTCACCCAGGCATTGTCTGAGCAGGGTGTTACCAAGAAGCTGTTGGCGCAATTAGGACTGAACCAGCATAGTCACTGATAGTGTGTGGTAAATTAGACCCTGGCAATATGATGAGACATTGGTAGGGGAGCATAGTCAGAATTTGAGTCAACTTGCTTTCTGAAAGTTTTCGTCCATTGAGACAATTCAACTGTAGCGATGTATGTCACAAAGGGAGGGGGGGGGGGTCATCTCGCAATGCAAAGCCAGCTAGTGGAAGGGACATGAATCTGATGCAGTAATAGGGGAATACCGTAGTGCTGGAAACTTGACAATTACTAGGCGAGAGGAACAGTGACAGACACGCTGACAATACTGTGGGCAAATTTGGACAGATATGTGTTCCCACCTTTACAATATGCATTAATTCATGTTGTATTGGAAAAAGTCCTAGGGAAACTGAATGTAATGACAGAATGCCACTTTGCTGACAAGTTTGCCAGCAAGACTGTGGTTTTCACTCCTGTCCTTATAGTGGCGTGTCAAATGATGTTCCAATTATACGCCTTGCTTGTCCAATCACCATTGGAACCCATTGCGCAGATTTTTCCAATATTTTTTTTCATAATAAAAATGATATGAAATGATAAAATGATTGTTTTTGTCTAATACAAAACTTACTAAAAACCTGGTACATGTATCACTTGGCGAGTCAAAACAAACTGTTACAATTGTATCGGTCATTGCAGGTTTAGTGGTTTTGATTGTAATAAAATATTAGAAATCTTCTGGTGTACCGGTAGGAGATTGTTTTTTATAACAGACAAGAACATGTGCAATTATTTTATTAACAGCATTTACCAGAATGTATAAATACGAGTAATGTATTAAAAATTTCAAATATGAAAACCTTAAATGTGACAATATTTACTTAATAATCCAGCGAAAATATTGAACGAGTGGGAAATGTTTTATATGCACTTCTCTGTATTGGAGACGTGTTACTGATAGTGAAATATGACTACTGAGCACAATACAACTTTGCATTTCCATGAGTGCACAACAATCATAAATATTTCTGGTATAGCCATTTAACACAAATACATACGTAATACGAATAACAATGACCTATGCAGTAAAACACCTGTAAGGTGGTAGGTACAATTCAATAGTGGGTGGGGTCAGTTTGCATTGAGCTGAAATGACAGCTATTCTTTTATTCAGGGCAGGTCAGAAGTCCTCTACTGATTGATATTGACTGACCATTGACAGTTACTTCACTGCACTGAACACATTCGTTGAAGTCATCATATATGGTAGTGTCGACGATAGTTTATTTCATTTTTGCTACGCACACTATAAATATTTTGTGTTAGTGCACAAATTCCACTTCTATGTCTAAAGGATTAACTAAATCATTCATGTATGTACATGTGTGCATATTAACTAAAAAAGAAGTTCTGAGGTCAAGACATCACATGCTGACAATCATTCATATGGTTATCCATGGAGGATTTCAGCAAGCGTTGACATACACTTGGAGGCATTGAAGTGAACACTTTTATTCATGCAATGTGACTACATATGGACAAATCTGCTTTAACTATAGTATTATATTTTGTATAATATCGTAAGTATTCTAATTTAGGCTTCAGGCAAATGTGAAGGCCTTCATTTTGTCCTAAAATACTTTTTATTAATAGGAGTCTCAGACAATTGAAATTTTACAGAAAAAAAGTGGAAGTGATGTCATTGTCATTGAAGTACAATTTTCTGCCATTGACTTAGGTTGACTTTTTTTTAGAAAATAAACTATGAGTGGAAGAACCATTTAACACTTCACAGTTTACACATGCATGCTATCTGGAATAAACATTGTATTTTTGAAAAGACAACAGTGACTATAAAAAATATACAAATGTAGGGACCTGAAATTGAAAATGTTCCAAAAATGACGACTAAATTAGAATACCAACGGTAATTATTTTCTGCACTGTTCAATGAATCTTGAATGGTTTTTAAGTACAAAAATCACAAAGAATGGGGAGGGCTGATGTTGTTATATAATTGCTAGTATTAAATAACATGAAAGCAATAAATATATATACAATGTTCATAGATTGGCATAGTGTTTAAATCCAAACAAATTTAGTCACATTTGCTCTAAAGCCGGATGTTATTGATAATAGCTCTTGTGAACTCTGATGCTGTAGCATAGCCACCCATATCTCTTGTCCGAACCTAGTGAATAAAATATAAATAGATAAATCAATAATTATGTCAGTCATTGCACTGCATACAATACAGATGCAATCCTCACACTACATCATATTTTATACAGACCTCACACATCCTAGAAAGCGCAGGCATAACATTGCATCATGTTTGATAAGATTACATTTATCATAAAAGACACATTAATTATACAGGTTACATGCATCATATATGTGTCGCGCGCAGTTATCTAACATAGACAATTTTACACTTTTTATGATGTGTTCTAAGTTAGTTTTGTAACTTCAGACATTGTTTTGATAACCACGAGTTGAACCCTGAGAGACTAGATCTGTTTCTGTAGCAACCGTGATGCTATCTCCAAACGTTCGCTACATTGTTTCCCATTGCGTTCTCATGATACTTTGTCTGCTTACTGCCAAAATTCCCACCAAAGTTCTGTCTCGTGCTACGTTTCATCAATCATTAGCGCTGTTTTATTTTCGGAGCGTTTTTGGCATAATATATTCTAGAGTACCAACACGTGTTTGGCACTTCTCTGATTAGACAAATGAAAAGACAAATGCCGCTCCAACGTTAACAACTACATTAATCAGGCAAAGCACTGTCGTGAGAAGCCCGATTCAGGTCGTTGCTGTAATTCCTCCTACGGTAGCTTCGCAACCTGATGCTCGTTACGCACACCCTCCTTTCTATGCTCTATATGATGTCAACTCCTCATGAAACTATTATTTAACAATCCATATTTTATATCAAGAAGTATTTGCTGTACAACGTATTGATGTTCATGCTGAGTATAAATAAACAAGTTTGAATTATACCTCACGTCTGTTCAACTCGAGATAACGCTATCAATGTCCGATTCAATAACAATTCCGCATGTTTAGTCAGTTCGTTTTTAATATGTGACGAAAAGAACACCTCAACGCCTAGTTTTGCGATATAAACTTACCCATCACAATATGACATTCATCACACCACATCATATTCAATATAGGTTCCATGCATCATATACAACACATTCATCACACCACATCATGTTTGATAAGGGTTCCATGCATAGGCGACATTAACTTTTAGAAGATATGTATTTTGAAGATATGTATTTGCTGAAAAGTTTTAACATTTTAACTTATAATTGCATTGTATAAGCTGCTCATTTACCTTTCCTGTCTTGATGACTCTTTCCACTGCAGTCTGAATCACATTGGCATAAAATTCCAAACTGTAAAACAGACATTCAAATTTATTTGTCAGATTGGTACTACCATGACTAAACTACTCAATGTTTGCTAATTTTCAATCATCATATTTATTTATTAACAAGTCATTGAAAATGACACATTTCCCATTAAATTTTTGAAATTTCTCTTAGTGCTTATCATATTAAAGTGGAGTGGTTGTTGCGAGCGTGTCCTTGAAACTCAAGTCCCAAGTGGCGTATACAACAAATTGTTTATTTACATCAAATTCGAAGACTCGTTGCGTGACTACCCCTCCGGTTTAAGACATAGCAAAGAGAAACATAGATCATGAGTGAAAGCATGTCCAAGTTATCACAGTCTGCACATGCAAAGAATGAATGGAATTGGTCCGATGGATTCTGAAATATGACTCTGGACGGACGCACGGAGACCGAATTATAAGTCCCCGTTTTCAGACTTTTCAAAAAAAAACAAAAAAAACTCTTTTTTCTGTAGTTAAGTTGGAACAGTGGGAACAAATAATGTAGATACAAGTTTTGCAAATACAGATAAGAAACCAAAGTATGAAAGATTTCCAATTTAACAGGAATAACTATGATAATATATATCTACCGGATTCTGCCGTAAATTCGCCCAGGGCCATTAAATGACAGTTCGGGTTTAAAAAAAAAAAAATTGGAACCAAGAAACCGCCTAGGGCGATTTTTCGGCTGTTTTTAAAGGTGTTATTTTAATCTGATGCCTAAAAGTTTTGTTGTAGTCATTGACACCTATTCAAGAGTATCATGTTTATTGGGACTTGTGTGAATAGGTTAGCTTCGTTTCGACACTGAGTTGTTATCGCTCTAAATAATGTTAAATTATTTTTCAAATGCTCAGTTTATCTTTTGAAAACAACTATTTTTTTATTTAAAAACAAATCATGCCGATTTGCCATCAAAATCCAAGCCAAAAGATCGTACAATAACATTAACATATTTAAATGTTTATGGTAATTTGAACACGTTGGCATCATCCATCGTTTTCATTGGTTAATTATCGATTTGACCAGTCAGGTCAGGTCAAAACATGGCGGATATTCATTTCTATCGAGCGTTGAAAATGCGATCGGAATCATTCGCTTACGATGAAACAAGGTGAAATTTATTTGCATTTCATAACAATTCAACGAATTTATTTTTTGTACGTTATTATAATCATTACTAGGTAATAATCAAGCATGACTGGACACCGCTACCACGATCATTCACTACTAAGCAATGCAGTTGTGTTCGTTGTTATTTGAAACTTCTTTTAGAATATACTTTCGTTACTAATAAAATGAAACAAAATAATTGCATTTGGCGCACGAGGTTCGTTAATGTGTTAAGGTGTTGAAAGTCGGCGTAGGTGGATTTTTCAATGAAAATATAAGCCCCCTAAAAATATTCGATGATAATTTTTTGAAAATTTGAACCTCAAATAAGGGGCCACCAGCCGTGAAACTGCGATTTTCCGGATGGGCGAATTTACGGCAAAGTCTGATACTACTTACTTTATATGTCTCAGCATATTTGAAGCGCATAACAGCATGGCAGTGGGGTTGGCAACATTTCTTCCAACAGCTTGAGAGAATGTATGTCTAGCTCCCTGCAAGAAGACAAAATAATACATTACTGTGGAATACGTTATTTTCGCTGGAATTAATTTTTCGCTGAAAAGGCTTTTTGGGCGTTTTGTATGGAATTTATTTTCACTGATTTCTGATGAGTTTAATGTGAAATATAGGAAAACAAGTATATTCGCTGGATTTTATTTTCACGGAATCATCCCTTCAGCGAAAATAGCGAAAATAAATTCCAAGCGAAAATAAAGTATTCTACAGTAATTGATTATACACCTTACCAATGGCAAATTTCTGTAATAGGCCTACTAAATGCATTTGTATTTTTTATGTTTGTTTCATTTTTTTCCCAAAATTTTTCTTAGCAATTCAAAAACCAGGGAGAAATATAATTTTAGTTATCTTTTAAAAATTCTAATTATTTGAATTAACGGAAAGAATAAAGTAACATGAAAGCCATCAGAGATGGCAGATCCCCCAGCATCTTTATTACAAGCACTAGTAAAATGTTACAGATATGGTATTTATGCATTTTTAATAAGGTCACATGACCATATATAATTATTATTAAATATGTTGATCAGACTGTGTGTCCAATGTCTTCAATAAAGCACTGGTTTAATGTCTATATTTGCATCAGTTCTCTAGATAAGATAGTTATGAATTTTTAATGAGGTCACATGACCATATATAGTTAGTAAATCCGTTGATCAGATCATGTGTTCAATGTCTTCAATAAAGCACTGGTTGAGTGTTTATATCTGCACTAATGCTCCAAATGAGGGAGTTACGCATTTTTAATGAGGTCTCATGACCACATATAGTTATTAAATACGTTGATCAGATCATGTGTTCAATGTCTTTAATAAAGCACTGGTTGAGTGTTTATATCTGCACTAATGCTCCAAATGAGGGAGTTACGCATTTTTAATGAGGTCTCATGACCACATATAGTTATTAAATCCGTTGATCAGATCATGTGTTCAATGTCTTCAATAAAGCACTGGTTGAGTGTTTATATCTGCACTAATGCTCCAAATGAGGGAGTTACGCATTTTTAATGAGGTCTCATGACCACATATAGTTATTAAATACGTTGATCAGATCATGTGTCCAATGTCTTCAATAAAGCACTGGCTGAATTTCAATATCTTCACCATTACTCGAGATAAGAGTTATGCATTTTTAATGAAGTCACATGACCATATATTGAATATATATATTGTGCAATGTCTTCAGTAAAATGCTGAAATTAGGCGAGGGTTCTCCGAACCCACCTATTCACATAGTTCATACCCACCACAGACTCCGGTCAGTCAAAATGACTATTTTGAACTGTAGGCATTAATCAGCGATTCTGCCAGTGACGGAGAGATAGAATTTAGGTCAGAGGAAGCCTCATGACCCACGTGACCGAGCCCATATGGCGTCGCCATAGACGGCTGTACAATCACTCTGGTTCCTATCTCCGCATCGAGGACTTATCAGTCAAAATGACTATTTTGAACTGTAGGCAGAGTCAGACGCCGATAGGTGGCGGGTTTTCCGAGCAAACAGAAAAAATTATGAAAGTCTTTTCCCAGTCCGGGATGAAATACAATAATCACTCAACACCCTGGGTAAGGCCCAAAAAGGGTGGTGTCTTACCTTGCCTGTGCTGTCCCCGGAGCAAGAAGCCAAAATGCTGCTACGGTGACAGGGTTCGGTGTGCCCGAAAAAGCTATATCCCAACCCAAATCTGGGGGTAGTAAGCTTTCGAAGTAAAGACCGAAACAGTTCTGCATGAGGGCATAAGCCGCAAAGCGGGACCTAGGAGCTTCCAGGGGACTGCTGACGGTAGAGAAATCTGTCCGCATAAAATGCCAAGACTGACTCATTGCCTATGCGCAGGGAGCCTTGTGGTCGTTCGGGCTGGGTCAGCAAACCAAGACTGACCTGACCCGCTACGACGGGACCCAACCTAAAGAGACCTTCCTCAATGGATACGGTGTCTGTTAGGTGGTAGTTGATAAAGACTGACTGCGTTCTCCAGAAGCCTGCCCTCTGTGTATGCTCGAGGGAGGCACCTGACGCTAGCACCAGTTAGTTGGCAATTACACAAACCTCATGCGCTTGTACTTGGTGTCGCTGCAAGCTCTGTGTCAAGGAAGTTAAAGTATTATAGACCTCTAATACATTCTCAGTAAACCACCTGGTTATGGAAGTGGGGAGGCCGGCCTATCCTGCCTGCCTGGACCGTAACACAAAGACATGTGCCTGGCACCCCGTCCTGAATCCTTAGTATGGTTTGGTAGCAACTCCGTGCTCGAACCGGGCAGAGAAGCAATTCCTTCTGACCCCCCCCCCCCCAGACAAAATTTGACAACCAGGGGATGACGATCAGGTGAGGATCGTGTCCTGGGATTTGGTTCTAGGTGAGAAACCCGATTCGTGTCTTTCGCACAACTTGATTGTCCATAACGGCGGAACATCATCCGAGAAGGACAATGCCCTAGCTCTGGTCGACAACTACCTGAGGCGAGGGCCAGTAAAAAGACTATTTTCCACGTCCAAAAATTTGAGTGGTGCTGATCAGAGAGGCTCAAAGGGTGGTCTGCTTAGAGCGGACAACACAGCCAACAAGTCCGAGTTGGGTGGTTCCCTTGTATGGGGTCTTGGCATCTGGAAAGCAGTAAATAGTCTCCTAATAATAGGACAATCGGCTAGTCTTGTTCCCGTACGTTCTCAATGGTGGGGGGGACAAGGCCGACCTGTAGCCAACGATCGCTGCGTAGGACAAACCCACTTCGTCAAACAGGTGGACGAAGGAGCCTGCTACCTGGCCAATAGAGGGATGGTATGAATCAATCTCTCTTCCGCTATACCAATCAGTGTATGCTCGCAGCCTAGCAATGTAGGCTGCATTGGTGGAATCCCTGTTCGCCCTGGCCAGGACGTTGGCAGCCCGCTCAGATAAGGCTTTCGTATGTGCGGGTCTAATGAGAGTCTCTATGCGTGTAAGTGATACCCGCAGGGCTTGTTGGTAGTGCGCCGTCTGGTTGGAACAGCAGGTCCGGTAAGTCCCGAAACACTATTGGTGTTTCGATTAGCATTTCCGACAGAAGTGGAAACTAGGCCTTGCTTGGCCAACTGGGTGCAACCAATGATCATATGCAGGCGTGCACCTGTTGAAGTTTTCTCTGGTGCCCGGTGAACTAGCGGGAAGGGAGGAAAGGCATACACAACTAAGTGGGTCCACAGGGTTAGCAAAGCGACCCTGGCCCAGGCTCCTGGAGTCAGCAGGAGTGTTATGTACGTCGGGAGCTTGGCGCTCCGGGGTGTGGTAAACTGGTCTAACCTTGGACCGTCCCACAGCCGAAACAGCCTGGAGGGTTGTATGAGCCACCCTGTGTTCTGGAGACGGAGCCGCCCTGAAAGGGCGTCTGCCAGACTGTTCCTCACCCCTGGAAGGTGGTGTGTGCGGTTAGCTCCACATTGTATTCCAGGCACCAAAGGAGGATTTGCTCCGCTAGAACTGACAACGATGAGGAACGTGTCCCCCCTCCTTCTTGAAGGAGACCACCGCTGCGTTGCTTGTGCGGAGCAGGACTACGGGTAGAAAGCGTTGTAGTGCTAAGTATTCTGCTTTCAGTTCGAGCCGGTTGATATGGTAGTCCCGAAACTAATGCGGGGCCATATCCTTGGACTTTTTCGTCCAGTAGATGCGCTCCCCGACCTCGGGAGGAGGCATCAGTTACCAGAGTAATACCTGCGGCGAGCAGGTCCAAGGGGGCCCCCTGTCAGAGGTTGGCCATCGACGGCCACTAGGGCAGGGCTTCCTTCACTTGGTCCCAGATCAAAACCCGCCTATCTAGTTCCCATAGGAGAGCTCGGCGTTACAACAAGCGTTATACCGGGCGGCTGCGTAGTGCGGCCTTGGGAACGAGTTTTCGATCCGAGGTCATCATTCCGATGATCCGCATTAGTTCTCGGAGAGACACTGAGGGAACGTTGACTAGGCATTCGGCTAGGCTGCTTAGCGCTAAGCAACACGCTTGCAATAGCTAAACCAAGCTTACCTCTGTGTCAAAACTCCATGCCCAAGGACACCAACTGCGCGTTGGGTCGAGGTGAGACTTGTCGATTTACTAACGAGCCCAACTGGTGAAGTAAAATCCTGTGTTAGCCAGACGTGTTTGGCTATTAACCCCTTGTCCGGGTTGTGTAGTAACCAGTTGTCTGGGTACAAATTGAGGTGTACCAACATTTGGTGAAGCAGCAGCACTACCTGTTTCGTCACTCAGGTGAACACGTAGGGCGCTGTGCATAACCCGAACGGTGGGCACCCGAAATTCGAATACTCGAAGGAGATGGCAACTCGCTTGGTGCATCAGTATGTGCATGTAGGCCCCGCTTAAGTCTAGTGGGGCTAGCCAGTCGAAACGGTGGATGGAGAGGAGAACCCTGAATGGTGCCTCCATGTGGAACCGATCGAGGAGCACGTACTGATACAGTCTGCCTAGGTCCAGAACTGGACGCCCGCCACCTGTGGATTTGGTACTACGAACACCTTTTGGTAGAAGCCTAGATTTAGTTCCGGCTGATCTACCCTGTGTATGGCACCTTTTCCCAGCAAACTGCTACTTCCTGTCTGATTGCTTTCCGCCTCGCGGGAGTCCCCTGGCAGTGCCCAAGAGGGGAGACACTGACGGGGAAGATGGAGATTTTAGCGGTATCCTGTAACGGGATGTCACCACCTGGAAAGGTCTAGGGATCGGTCACCCGCTGCCTCCAAACTGGACTACACCAGCGCAATCTGTGTACGACAGGGATATGTGGCCATGGGTTTGGTAGTTGCGAGGGGGGTGCTCTCTTCTCCCATGAGTTGAGTTCCCCAAGCCTGAGGTAGTCACTAAGTTGTGACCTGGCCACTCGCCGAACACATGCTTGTCCCCCCAGTTGCAGAGGTGAGCGTCAAACACGCTTCTCTCACTGCTGGGGTAGACGTCCGCCACTACTCTTCCCTCCCCTGGAAGGGTATGAGCGCTTGCCTCCTGGCTGACTCTGGCTAGCGGACGACGTCCTAGGGCGTTGTGTTTTCTGTGCTTGGGGTGCCCTCCGCTTGCCCTTGGCAGGGTCAACTGGCTAGCGAATTCGATCTGAACCCTCTGGTTCATTGCACTCCGAAGCTCCGAGACTGTACCCACCATTCCCTGAACAAAGAGGGTGGAAGATGTCCAGTCTGCATCACTGAGAGGGGACGTACCCCCTGACTCAGCCTGTTGGCGAAAACACGTGCGTCTAAGGCCACGTCTCGTAGCACAGTAGTGGCCCTTGGCCAAGAGAGCCAGGTGACACTAGGGGGATGTCGCACGTAGATGTGCAGTGGCCGCCAGTAAATGTGTCGCCTGGTCTAGGAGGCTGGTGCGTTCTGCCTTCGAGGTCTCCAGAGTCCTGGGCGCGTGCAATAATGCGCTCAAGCAACTCTGCCCTCAGGGCTGGATGGGTCGTCTCCGATTGAGCTGGCGAGAACGCCCATGGAACGCCGCTGTCCCCCTTTGCCTGGTTTGCCAAACGGAAATTCGTGGTACCGGGGTCTGGGGAAGGAGCCTTGGGATCCGGCTGGGGGTGTTTTGGTCTTATCCCACGCTATGGGGTTTGATCCCAAAACCACACGGACCGGGTAGCGTTTGGTCCAGCGGGAAGTGTTGCCTAAGGTTTTTCCCACCCGGGGGCCTTAAGCGTTACGTCCTCCGTGGCTGACCAACGACTGCCCATCAACACCATTTTGCGCGTCCTGCGCCCCACTCCGCACTCAGACGAACAGGGAGAGATGTGCCGACGGGGTTACTTTGGATCCCGACGCCCGTGATCCCCTAAGCGTTGAAGCAACCTTAGGTGGTCGCTTTAGGATCAAGGGTGGGGGTATTTACATTGTATCAATGGGAACGATGATACTCCGCATCACCCCAAAAGTGTGGCTTACCGAGTCATTACGGATGGAAGACTCTGAGGGACCGCCCAGAGTACCGGCTGTATTCGACGCAAGCGAACTACGTCTCCTTTCACTTTAAATATGTGAGAGGGAGCGTGTTCGATTGTGCATCTCATGACAGGGTCGGTTCCCTCTGGGGACACCTGTGGGTCGGTAAGAAGGGAGTCCAAAACCCACAGCGGAGACCGGACACAAGGATAAATTTGTTACCGTTGTATCGTTACCATGCGACGAACCCTGGCTGGCTGAAAGTAGGGGGGTCAACGTGTGCCTGATCTACCCGGCCTGCCAGGAACGCAATTGCCCTGACAGTCCTTCGGCTGAAGCCCTCAACTCGGAAGCAAACCCGGCGCTGTGCGAGGAAGGGTCCACAAAGGGACCCGCAACAGGCCCCATAGGAGGAAAGCCTCCAGGGGCACAGCCTTGCTGCAGCCAGTAAAATCGGGTAAACCACCGCCTGAAAAAAACAGACTGTGAGGATGCCCTCCGATCAGCAGGGGGAGACCGAGAAAAAGTATCGGTACCTCCACCATCGGGCCTCCTACTCGACGTCCCGGTACACAAAGCACTTTCCACTCATGCCAAACACGCACTCACTTTAACCGATTTGTTTACTGGACGCGCGACCCTGCTGTGAAGAAACGAGCGACGCGGTCAGTCTCAGCGATTTTGATAGCTCTGAAAGAAAAATCTCAGGCCTCAGAACTCCAGTGAAAAAACACACCTTCACGGTAAAAACCCCGAACCCTGCACGCAGCTACGACAAAAGTATTTCGGATGCGGGTTCTATGCTGGTAAATTCTGAATATAACCACTGCACAGTCGACTCGAAACACGAGGAATACCAAAAAATCCGGCAGCGAGCCCTTTTGCTGTCATTACAACTATTCATTTCTAAATACCTAGGTCAAGCATACAATGAAGACGACATGCAGGAGGGAAGCGAATTACAGTAGGAAAGGAGACGTAATGAAAACCAACAAGTGAATAAGCTACGTCGCCCGGGTTTTATTTTTGTTGTTGTGAAAAATACCACACAACAAAGGGGAAAACGACACGAGGGTAAAAATGACAAGGAAAACTTATCCTACCAGCTACAATGTCGGATGCCGGGCAGCGGCAACAACCCAAGCTAAAAACCCGGACAGGAAAAAAAAAGCAGGCGATGCAGGCAGAGCTCGCTAGACTTGATCTCCATTCGATGCGGAGAAAAAGAAGAGTGATTGTACAGCCGTCTATGGCGCCGCCATATGGGCTCGGTCACGTGGTTCGTGACGTAAGGTAAAAAGAATCTAGGGGTCATTGGGCTTCCCCTGACCTAGATTATATCTCTCCGTCACCGGCAGAATCGCTGATTAATGCCTACAGTTCAAAATAGTCATTTTGACTGACCGGAGTCTATGGAGGGTAATTAAACGTAGTGAATATGTCTTTATCTATAATACTCTTCATATGACTCCATAAGAGCACTGGCGACTATATAGAATAGAACAGGGGTGGATCATATATGCACATATATGTAAACCAATATATGACTTAGACCATAGACATAACAATGTCATAGATAAGAGAAGAATGTTAGAATCACTGTACATCTGCAACATATAGTGTGTTCACATCCTGTGCAATATCCAGTGGCCACAATATTTACACCCCTTATACAAAATGCTGGCATAACTTTGTGAGAAAAGGGTGATGATGGGTAACCAGTTTAATCTTTGTATACATAATGACATGTAATTTACTGTTATTATATCCTACTCAGTAACTAAAGAAGAAACCCACTGCAGGGGATCCTCTTCAAATATCCATCAAGTAGTAATTTATATTCAGTAATTACAGTGTTCTCCCCAGAAAAATGTATCAGAGTGGCGGCTAATTTGCATATAATTTACATATCATTAGCATTTGTCTGAAGATAAAGAAAACAATAATGACAGGCTTGCATGGATGAAAATGTGTCTTTATTTTTTAACAAATTTATGTAGAAGATTAAATGAATCTGCTGCTGTGTGATTTCTATGCAATGTTGATTTTTCGGACTTTCATGGAAGCCCAGTGATCTGCAGCTTTTGAGAACGCCGTGATTTTCTTTGCTTCCCACTTCTATTAAATGACATGGCCTTCTTGTGCATCTCTGAGTGTGCGTGTTTATCGATAGCATATTTCGTAATAGTTATACATGGCATAGAATTCCATACCAAAGAACTATTTCTGGATGTTTTTAAGTTGAATTTTCCACATATGTGTCACAGCATTCCTAAAAGATAAGAAATAGGAGCGAATCAATACTTGTATTTAAAAAATATCGTCACGATCAACACGAAAATAAACAAATTGCCGCCATTTTGAAAAGTCGCTAAACTTAAAAATTGCCACGATAAACTTTACCCAACTATTTCAAAACACAATACTAGTATTAGTTACTTTGATAAATCGTAGCCAACAATTTTTGAACTTCCAGAAAAAAGGTCGTTTCCAAAAAAATGTTTCGACGATCGGCAAAAAATGAAGCCATACAAAAATTTACTAAACTAGGTCAAAACTCGCTTCCAAGTAAAACGCTACAAATAAATACTTTTTTTACCTTTGCCATCGGATGTTTCTCTCAGCCACGTATATTTTGTTGTCCATTGTGCATCAAATCTAGAGTTTATTTTTTTGCACTTTTCGTTGTAACATCTTGGACACGTTTAGTACCACTGCCGACAGGGGTACCGGTGACCGCATTGCTGGTGGGTTTATCGCTCGCAACCAGGGGCCCAGCAGGGCGTTCTACGCGGAACCACAACGTAATATTTCTGCTGTTTGACATCGTTGCTTCTTCCAGCCAAATATGCTACTGAGAAAATACTCGCTATTACCCCAATTAAATAGGGCGAAAGTGTTTATTGTCGAAGTACGAAGCTGTATTAGTCCATTGTCTTTGCGTAATCACTGACATGTTTCCATTCACACCTGATTTGGCTCACAGTACCGGAAGCTGATGACGCTGACTAACAGATTCGCACGTGTATTAACAAGCTAAAACAAAGAGTAACAGGAAATGCCACAGAGTAGCGGGCAATCTCTCAGAGTAGCGGCATAAATAATGGAGTAGCGGCCCCGCTACGCTAAAACGCTTTGGGGAGAACACTGTAATTAGCATTCAGGTACATGCATCATACAGAACCCACATTCTGTATAGCTATACAAATTAATGTACTTTAACAGAAACAATCACATTGAAGTAGTCATGTTGTGATTCACTTCACGATACATAGCTGTAAACTTATGCTGGCAAAACACTACATAAGGCTCTGCAAAACTGATCAGAATGCTCTTCGGATTCTGACAAAGTATGCAAATGAGGTCATCCTGGGTCAACAAGATATGCAGTACGTTTTTGTCTACATTTATCTATCAAATTGCATTTCCCATTCGTGTGCTGTACATATGTGGTGACTATGATGTTGTATTAGTTGTTGCTGAATAAAGAAAAATGTATCGATTTCAATAGTATTCTTGAGTGTGTTTGACAAAAAATGTGACAAGCCATGCATGGCACAGTCCCTGTTAGTTATCAAACTTAAGATATATAGTTTTGTTTATAGGAATATAGTTCAAACATAAAGATGTCAGAGATATGGATCCAGAAGCTGATACTTGATTATGGTGATTTTTAACACTGAAATGATTGACATTCAGTCATCTTGTATCTGATTGTCAAACGAGTACCTGAACATATTGGAAAATATTGCTGTAGAACAGCATTAATTAAAACAAAATAGCCACCAGTCGTTCATTTTGAATATATCTGTATATTTATAACATGATGTAGAATGAATATATAAAAATTTAACATAATCAGTGAAATCATGTCAGAGATACGGCTCCAGAACCACATTCATTAAAACAAAATGGCTGCCAGTCAGCCATTTTGAATCAGATTTCAAAAAAAAAAAATGATGTGCATCAGGGACCCATAATGTATTATGTATGTACCAAGTTTACCATCCATAAATGACCGGTTTCACAATTTTTAGAAATGCCTTATTTTTGTACATCTGTACATCTATGACATGATCTATAATGAATATATAAAATTTGTACATAATCAGTCAAAGCATGGCAGAGATATGGCACTATAACGGCATTCATTAAAACAAAATGGCTGGATTCTCACTGAATCATTCTTTCAGCGAAAATACCAAAAATGAATTTCAAGCGAAAATAAAGTATTTTACAGTATAAGAGGAATGAAAAAACAAAAATATTTTACTCACAGGCTCAAAGATGGCAAATTGACTGGAGTAACTTTCACCAGGTACAACCCCTGCGCCACCAACTAAACCACCAGCAACATTGTCCACTATACTACCGTATAAATTAGGCATGACCATTACATCAAACTGGTGAGGATTGGAAACCAACTGCATACAACAATTGTCAATGATCATAGATTCAAATTGGATTTTAGGGTAGAGCTCTGAGATCTCTTGACAACTTCGTAAAAATAGGCCATCAGATAGTTTCCTAATGAAAAAGTACAATAGGGATGATATACAAGCTAGAATGTTTTCACACATTGATGTGGTAACACTGAAAGCTCATATGTAGACAGGATGCTAAAATGTGCTGTTGACTGGTATAGGAAATAATTGGAAATAAGGTGCTAGTAACATCCATTTTTTTAATTCAAATAAGCAAACAAACATACTGAATAACAGAGTGCCCCATTCTCATTGCCGTACTATTGTATAAATGCTTTTTCTAACAATACCGGTATATACAACTGCCTAATATTTTGAATAAAGGGCATTTTATCCAATGTGCACTGTTACCACATCTGTAAGTGACTGACAAAAAAGGGTTTCTAATTTTTCAGATAGCTACAGTACATAAAGGATATGACATAATTCAACTTACATGATGTTGGCTTTATGTACAGCAGTGACTTTGGAGCGTCCATGCTTTGTGGCATAGTCAAAGGCAAACTTGGCAATTCTTCTGGATTTAGTTCTAGTGATTATCTTTAAGCACTCCACAACACCTGTCACACTCTGAGTAGAAAAAGAAAGCAGACTGTTTTTATAGTGATGATTACAAATAAAAACACAAGAATCTGGTGCTTTATTTTTTTATCTTAGAAATCGTAAATCTACACCATTTCATGCACATACATGAATTTATTCTATTCACAATGAGTAGAGCCTTAACCTTTTCACCTTCTCCTGCCCAAATTATTCAGCACTTTCTTCTCATGTTCTTTAATATTTCTGGAAATGAACCCTATTTTTGAAGCCAACAAACAAAATTGTTATCACAAATTCACAAAATCGTCTCATTTATAGTCTGCATTTTCGGCCAAATTCCAAATTTGTTTGCAGTAAAAACTGAAAATTGACTCAAATTTTGTCTGTTAGTTCCAAAATTGGGGTTCATTTCATAGAAATATTAGCAAATACAAGAAAAAGTGACGAAAAATGTTATTAACCCTTTAGAAATGGTTAAAGCATGTCTGGGACTGCTAGTCATTATTGATAATATAGGACTAAACACCACATCAGTGAAGTTAGTTATGTTCATGCAAAGCTAATTAACAATACTATGCGACTTACCTCATGTTCTAATGAACTGTACTCCCCCTCTGTTTGTTCTCGAATCACTACAAAGTCTAAATTATTATGTTTTGTATTCAAACCAGGAATGCTACGACATTTAACAACATTAGCGAATAAATCCAATCCTTTCCTGTAAAAGTACATAACAAGTATGAAATCTCAAAATAACTTCTCATTTGATCAATAAAAAGTTATACCAAACAAAGGAATTAATAATGACTATCGGTAATAATCAATCCACATACCTTATTTTCATATTGAGAGTCTGCAATTCTCCTTTGTCATGGAATGGACTTTCTATATGTCCTTTCAGACCAACATTATTTCTTTTGAAGGAATCAAATATCTCACTGATTGGTGCACTGTGGCTGTGAACCTCACTGAAATAAAAAATAATTCAGATATCAGGTCAGTTCAATAGAACTACGTTCAGTTTACACACAACATCTTGAATCACACTCATTCATGCGTTGAGAAAAATAAAGGAAAGATCACTATGCAATGTATCGTGGTGGGTGTGTATCTCAGCAACTAATGTACTACAATATATACTACATGTATAAAAATCTTTATTTTAGCTGGAATTAATTTTTGCTGGATAGACTTTAAGGGTGAAATTTAGGATGAAATTTATTTTCACTGATGTTGAAAAGTTGAATGCAAAATATAGGAAAAAAGGCATAATCCCTTGATTTTATTTTCACAGTATCACCTCTACAATAAATCCACTTTTTAGTTTGCATACACTTTTATATGCACTTGTAATAGAGCAATTTTAATTAATCTAATGTCGTTAGAGAAACATAATATTGTGAACAGTATTTAACAATCCAGTCTACATCTGTGATACTACTCAGGCAATTGTGGCACCAAATAAATAAGCAATGAGAAAATGTTAAAAAGTATTTGCTGTGGACTAGTGTACAACACCGATTAGTTTGCATTTGAACTACCGGTACATGTGTTTGCAAACATGCTTCATATCACCAGATACATTACAATTTGATACATCTGTATTTTGTCAGTTTTACAAAGATTACAAAATATGAAAAAATAGAAATGCAGCACACGGATTTTCAAAAATGGTGTGGTACGGTAACTATATACTTACCTAACAAATACTTGTTCAAATTCGACAGGTACACCTGAATGTTTGAAAACTTCTCGTACACATGACATTAATTCAGGACCGACACCATCACCAGGTATCATCGTCACCTTCCTGTTACTTGCAGATTTAGATATAGGCTCACTCTAGATTGCATAATTAATTAGATTAAAAATACAACATGATAAAATTGTCTGAAAATATACAGAGATACATAGGGAATCCAAGATCTGTATTGTTTATAAGAAACTGTGGCAAACTCTTTGGGTATTATTTTGGAATGCAGTTTGAAGATCAAACTAAGAGATTTGTAATCTCGCTATATGTTCTGCAACAAATCAAAATTCCTGAACCAAATGTGTGTACTAGGTAATAATAAATCAGGGGTTTAACGTTGTCAAACTACTAGAAATCAAACAACATAGCAATGTACATGCTCATAGACTAGATTCCTCAGATACAAAATCACGTTGCAATATGAAAACAAGCAGCCTCTCGGCTGAGATAGCTCCGCTGTTAGCAATGCACATTTCAATTAAAGAACAGAAGATATCATTAGAAAATGAACAATAAGCATAGTATCAATGCAATGGGACTTGCTGTTTTCAACAAGAATTCAAAAATATCATTTTTCACCATAAATGATTGTGGTTTTTAACAAGAAGAAAATATCACTTTTTACCAAAAATGACAAAAATATTCACCCAAATTAGAGAATTGACGATATCATTACAAAATGAACAAATTTGAGAGAGGTCTACATGTAGTACCTATATATGTAATATCAAAGCAATTGGACTTGTGGTTTTTAACAAGAAGTCAAAAATATCACTTTTTACAAAAAATGACAAAAATATTCACCAAAATTAGAGAATTGAAGATATTATCATGAAATGAACAAATCTGAGAGAAGTCTACCCAAGGTACATATACACCAAGTATCAAAGCATTCAGGCTTGTAGTTTTCAAGTAGAAGTCGAAAAAGTAAAACAATGACACGGACGACGACGGACAATCACTCATATGATAAGCTCCGCTCGACAAAGTCGACAGCTGAGCTAAAAAACTATATTTATACCTATACAAAATGATTTTAATACACAAAAATACACACAAAAATACGAGTTCTTATACGAACTACCAACTGTGGATTGGGAGGAGTGGGCATGTACTTACAGCGGCAAGTTGAGACAAAGTTGTAGATGCCGAAAAATGTCTTGCAATGTTAGCCCAGCCATTCTCAGGAACCTAGACAAAGCAAAAAAAAAAAAAAGTGATAAAAAATGCATATATTCATTGCACATATGATTGGCTACTTCATTAGCATATATAGAGTGTCCAAACGAGTGGAATATACATGACTGAGAGACCTGTGTGTTGATGTGGTTCAATTTTTTCTATTCATTTTTAGACTCATTGTTGTATTAAAACAGGCTCTCATCAAACTAAAGAAATGATTAATCCAGACTTTTGAATTCAGTTGCATAGCTAATAAACTGCCCACCATAACTAGGCTGTTGGGACAGTTTATGGTGTAACAGGGAGCACTTCTGATTACAGTGGCACAGTTTTATGTTCATATATGTGCCTGTAATTTCTATTGTAAGGGTCTATAGTTTTAAGCTGTTTTTAAAACTTTGTAATATTCTGTTGTAAAGGGGAAGTCAAGGCAAACAACATAATGATCCTAGAAGAAAGAGCTCCACAAATGTAAAAGAAAGCAATTTACAGTTTTTTTTATAACTTTTCATTCTCTAGATAATCAGTATAATGTACACCATCTTAATTCTCCAGCAAAGTAGTGTGGGTAAAGTGTGACATCATATCTTCTGTTGTGAAAAATTGAGATAATGCTTTCATCTATAACGTGAAAAAAACTGATGCGAATTAGTTCAAATTTTCGGTGTGCATATTACTCATGATGTATATAATTATAATAATGGAAATTAGCATGTTACAAACAAAAAAAGTAAAGATTTTGTGGAAAATGTGAAATTAATAAAAATGATACTTTTTCCCCCTTTTTTGTAGTCAACAGGTTATATAACTTCTGTATAACCTAATCGCATCGATATATTGTATAAAATATTTGAAAAATTGAGCATTTGGTAGAAAAACACAAAAAAGTATATTTTCAGTTCTGTTACCATGACAACTATATTATATGCATGTTCGGCATCGGTACATGTTCTAAACTTTCAACCAATTTGAAGTTAGATGAAATCATTTTCTCAATTTCTCACAACAGTGGATATGATGTCATATTTTGTCCGTAATACTTTGCTAAATAATCAAAATGGTAGACTACATAAACTGATGAAATGTTGAATATCTATAGAATGAAAAATGATATAAAAAACTGTAAATTGCAAATGTTTTTGGAATCTGAATAACGTTTTGTAGAGGCTGTGTAGTTTTTGTGTTATGTACATGTAAGAGGTAGCAATGACAAACAGAAGTGTCTGTCAAACAGGAAATTACACAGCACTCACACATGTGGTACCCGGTAATTGTCTAAAAGTTTCTGAATTGTTTTGCTATTGGTGTTGAATGCCGACTTCACACTTGTGATATTTTTTTGCAATTTGATCTGCGTGATAAGTGGGCTGTCAATATTTTGCAACCAAGTTTTTATGACAATCACGCTAATTCGAATAACACTCTGAATTTTTGCTGTGTTTTGCTCTCAATTATTTTTGTTATCCAATCAAATGCCACTATTCTGCTGCTGTTCTCGTCGTGATCCGACGTCTTTACCAACTTCCCTTACACTGAGTTTAAAACCCATTTTTTCACTTGAAAAAAAATATGCTTAGAAACATAGAAATTAATAATATCAGAGGTACATTACTTGGGGTTTGCAACTCGCATAGTACTGTATGGTGACATCATGTCAAGATCCCATTGAAGTCTCATCTCGTAGATAGCGAGACTGAGGCTACGACCTTCTGACATGATATATATCAATGTTCAAGGTTTGTAATGAAAAAATAAAACTTTTCTTGCCACTATCGTAGTGAAAAATGTAATACATCGAAAATGTACAGAAAATATAGTTCTCGTAATCCGTCATATCGTGGGCAGCTATTTTAATCCACCTGGACATCCCAGTATCCTAGTTACCTCGGGCATGCGCATTCGCATTTTTCTGAGTTGGAACGCTTATGCGAGAGCGAGATTGTAACGGGATCTTGGTATCATGTCACCGTAGTTGCAAACCCCAAGTAATGTACCTCTGATAATATTGATTTTTGGCGAGAAAATAGCAGGCACTTTAAACATGACATGTAACTATTGTATGTAGTATGATATGTGACTATTGTATGGCTAGGATCACCTCAGTCTTAATTTTTATTCATTCCCAATATCCAGAAACATAGTGTGACATTACATTATCATTTTTCACGACTTATTTTCCGAACGAATCCAGGTACATGAACGTTTGCGCGCGCTCCAAGAACAATATTTATTGTGGTCAGACTTTACATCGAAAAACATACCTTTCTTTTTGAACGTAACATATAACTGAATATAAATACTAGTAGTGTACAAGTGCAACGCTGTTACTAAGAAAATATACCTACTTTGACTACAATCCGACACGCTGCTTGAAATGCAGACGCCATTTTTGGTGACTGTTCAAGATGTTAAACACAAACTTCCGGGTCATACGCCCTCAACCGCTATGGCGATTTTGCCGCGAGGGCGCTGTCTTTAATTACACTTCATTCCTTCAACAACAATAATAGATAATAGATGAACCAGAGATGTTTCAGTTTTATTTACGAACGTGTGCAGAAAAAATATGCATTGCAATCATATCTGATTGCCCCGCCCATCTCATCAATTACTGTCACCATTGAAGACAGTATTTCCCCTCAATAGAAAAGATATTTCCTTCTAGAACTGTGTTTAGCAATAACCGCACCGTGGGGATTATAATAACAGGAACTTCCCAAAACGTAATATTACATGTAAGCATCGAAAACGTTAAAACACCAACCCCAAGTTTAGAACGGTCGATCCCTGAATACACAGGTCGACGAAAGGTCATAGTTCATGACAAGTACTTGCAGACCTTAAGTTAAAAACTACGCGCATATAATGTCGTTCAGACGACTAAGTCAAGTTATAATCCTGAATCTGAAGGTGAGTTTATTTAACTACATAATTTACAGCAGCGATGTAAAAGTGTTGTGTTTATATGCAACGACCTAGTTGCAGTTCTGTAGCTTGCTTGGTTTCGCTGTCCACAGAACTGCAGCTACAAAGACCCAAGCAATGGCAATTACAATTCTCCCTTGTCTGCAATGTGCTGTACCAATTACATCTACGGTAGGCTTACAAAATTCTATAAATTTACCTGAAACATACTGTCAGAAATGGAAACTCAATATAAATATTTCTAAATCGGAAATTGTCATATTTATATAGTGTCTAACAAATCATTAGACAAATTCTATAGAAACTAGAAAAACTAAAACCTACCAGGCTAGGAATAGGGCTCAGAGAGATTCTAAAGCAAGAGCTATAAAGGCATGTTTGAAAATGAAACAAGTGCTATTTTCAGAAACACTGATTCCAAATTAAACATACATAAATATTTGATACAATGATGAAACCATGCTACATTAAGTGAAATTTGGTCGAGCGAATACATCAACAAATTACGACCCAATGTTTTTACACCAAATAGTGGAAAATGTTCAAATCTTATGAAAGTCAATATAGCAAAGTAAGTATAGTAGTAATGCAGGCCTGAGCCGGTCACTGGAAGGGTATAGTGCTTGTTGCATCAAACCCATGTTCAAGTCCTACCTTAGGTTGAACACCAAAAAGGGTTGACTCAATCCTTATCCTGGGTGACTGTGTCAATGACTCAATTGGTAGGTCAATTCCACTGGCTGAGATTCAATTCACTAACATATGTAACTTTGGGGGAACCTTGATTAAGGACTATACAGGGGCTTGTGTTCGACCATGCAGACCTGAAATAGCACATTAAATTGCCATTTGATAGAGAGATGGCATGTCATGTTGTCCCAAACATGAATTAGGATTCTGTGGCCAAAATGCACTACATGTTAGCCCCCCTCTTGCAATTGGCACATAAAAAAACTTGGGAGAGACAACAGTGACATTAAATGTCACAAAAACAATTTTAAAAAAGCCTACATCGCCCTTTAAATCTGTGCATATTGTATTATAATCGTTTAACCCCTGTCTGGTCAAGTCAAAGTACATGGAGCTGGCAGGATAACGCTTAATGTTTTTTCTTGGTAATTTTTTTTTTGTTCCTGCATATTCTTAAGAGTGTACAGCATGGTGTTCTATGATTTGTTCTTTGTCTGAACAAATTTGATTGCCTTTGTCTTTGAAATCATGTTTGTTTGTTTTTTCTAGAAAAAATGTTTTCTGTCACCAAATATAAGTTCCAGTTACTCTGGAAACCGACAGAATTTGTGTAGTTATCCAATCAGTAGATATCCAGTACCTGATAAAAAAGATTTGCCAGATGATATTGTACAACAGATGAATGAGGTTGAAGAAAAGGTAAGAGGTCGATGAAGATGGGATACAATGACGTCCATATTAGTATTGGGTATGTGGGTTGAAATGGGATACAATGAGATCAATATGAGTATTGGGTATGTGGGTTGGAATGGGATACATTGAAGTCAATATAAGTATTGGGTATGTGGTTTGGAATGGATCACATTGAGGTTAATAGAAGTATTGAGTATGTGGGTTGGAATGGGATACAGTGAGGTCAATATGAGTATTGGGTACCCGTATGTGGGTTGAAATTGGATACATTGAGGTTACTGGTAATAGAAGTATTGGGTATGTAGGTTGGAATGGGATACAGTGGAGGTCAATATGAGTATTGGGTATCTGGGTTGGAATGGGGCACAGTGAGGTCAATATGAGTACAGGCTATTGGGTATCTGGGTTGGAATGGGGCACAGTGAGGTCAATATGAGTACAGGCTATTGGGTATCTGGGTTGGAATGGGATACAGTGAGGTCAATATGAGTACAGGCTATTGGGTATCTGGGTTGCAATGGGGCACAGTGAGGTCAATGTGAGTACAGGCTATTGGTATCTGGGTTGGAATGGGATACAGTGAGGTCAATATGAGTACAGGCTATTGGGTATCTGGGTTGGAATGGGATACAGTGAGGTCAATATGAGTACAGGCTATTGGGTATATGGGTTGGAATGGGATACAGTGAGGTCAATATGAGTATTGGGTACCCGTATGTGGGTTGAAATCGGATACATTGAGGTTACTGGTAATAGAAGTATTGGGTATGTAGGTTGGAATGGGATACAGTGGAGGTCAATATGAGTATTGGGTATCTGGGTTGGAATGGGGCACAGTGAGGTCAATATGAGTACAGGCTATTGGGTATCTGGGTTGGAATGGGGCACAGTGAGGTCAATATGAGTACAGGCTATTGGGTATCTGGGTTGGAATGGGATACAGTGAGGTCAATATGAGTACAGGCTATTGGGTATCTGGGTTGCAATGGGGCACAGTGAGGTCAATATGAGTACAGGCTATTGGGTATCTGGGTTGGAATGGGATACAGTGAGGTCAATATGAGTACAGGCTATTGGGTATCTGGGTTGGAATGGGATACAGTGAGGTCAATATGAGTACAGGCTATTGGGTATATGGGTTGGAATGGGATACAGTGAGGTCAATATGAGTACAGGCTATTGGGTATCTGGGTTGGAATGGGATACAGTGAGGTCAATATGAGTACAGGCTATTGGGTATCTGGGTTGGAATGGGATACAGTGAGGTCAATATGAGTATTTGATATGTGGCATGGAATACAATGATGTCATTGAGATTGGGTATATGGTTTGGCTGGGATACAATGAGGTCAGTAAGAATATGTGGTTGGAATGGGATACAATGAGGGTATGGAAAATATGTGTGAAGGTTTGTAGTTGTGGTAGTACTGTATTACAATTCTAATTTGTATAACTGCTCCATATAAATCCCATACAGCATGTATAGTTTACACAAACAAATTGAATGTTCACTGAGTGGTGGTACCTAGGTCATTTAAAGATCTAATAGTCGTAGTGGGCACATTCACAACTCAGTCAGTTATTCAGAATGGTATAATTCTAATCAATTTTCTTTTCCAGTCTGGATTTTTACCGAACGTCTTTCGTGCCTTGTCACATCGTCCCGCAGAGTACCGTGCCTTCTTCGCGTACTATGATGTACTTATGTACAAGGAGCATGGTAACCTAAGCAAAGCTGACAAGGAGATGATTGTTGTTGCTACAAGCGCTCACAACAATTGTGTTTACTGTGTTATTGCTCATGGTGCCCTGATGCGAGTGTTCTCGAAAAAGAAAATAACAGCTGACCAGGTAGGGAATGAACCATTTAAATAAGTGGGGTATTCTTTGAATAAAATCATATGCAACTGTTACAAACTTGAAGAACGTTTCTGATTTAATTTTCTCTGGAAATGATTTGTATTGAAATTATTGCAGGGCAGACATTCTGTAGACGCCAAAGTTGCCTATTAGTTGGCAGGTCGGTAGGGCGCCACCACAGTTCATTTAATTCTAAATGCAGGTAACACAGGGCGAACAAACATGTCAGGTTTTAGGAAAGGTCAGAGGAAAATAGACGGCAAGTTGGCGATTGGTAATCTTTAGGCCCATGGACTTGTATGATTATTTACGGAAACTTACAGAACAGTGGCAGGGTTTGTGAAGTTGTCAAGTTGAAGTCTGCAATTAATCGATGTATTAAAGACTGAAGTTTCTTGGTACTGCTTGTGTTGCTATATATTTACGTACACTCTGTTGTGTTTGGAATCGCGTGAATATTATCGAACACATTGACGGTTTGCTGTAACGTAGCTTCCACCCACCTTTCGTCAGATAACATACAGTGTCAGGTTCTATGTAGATGCAGTAGTGCAATCGCCAACCGGAATTATTGTGTCAACACATCCATATTGGATTTTTTTCTATTTCTGGTGAGAAAATTTGTGAATTATTATGATGCAATTCTGGAAAATGCTCTTCATTTTGATGAAAATGTTTTATATTCACTGAAAACAGTTTTATTTATTGATGCCCTACTACAGGTAGCCATCAACTGGAAATGTGCCGATTTGGACGCAAGACAGAAAGCCATCTTGGAGTTTGCCATGCGAGTGTGCAAGAGTGAGGCAATCCATGAAGAACATTTCGTAGATTTAGAGAAGCATGGTCTTGACAGAGAAGATGCTTGGGACATCGGTGCCATTGTTGGTTTTTTTGCATTATCCAATAGAATGGCCCACCTTGTCAGTATGCGACCTAACGACGAATTCTATACTTTTGGGAGAATACCAAAGGACAAGAAAGACAAATAATATTAATTTTTTAAGCCAAATTAAAATCTAACTTTCAAGAAAATGAATTTTGGGAACGAGGTTCAATGTCAGCAACTGGAAGCATGAATTATGCTTTGATTTTTCGGAATATAGAATGATTTTGTGTATGTTTTGGAGCCTAATTTTGGATAATTTGTTGTAAAAATAATTTTTTTCTATACCTATAAACTTGTTTTATATGCATCATCTCGTTTGAAGACTTTAGCAAGTCATAATATTTGCACGATATTCTAGTCCGAATTTTCTTGCCAATAGCTGAAAACTAACAAGCATTCATAAATTCATATACGATTGAGAACTGCACACAAGATTTTCTGTTTGATTGAAAATGCACCACATCACAGAATAAATATTTGTTATGAAGCTTGTTGTGCACATGCGACGTGGATGGTCCATTGTTTGTTTCGTTTGCGTCAACTATAGTTGATTGACCTTATGCATAGTAATTTCTACTGCACATGACGATAAATAATAATTTACATATAATCACAAGATTTACAGCGTACATACAGATATTAATATTTTGTCCCCATAATGTAAACAATATGAAAATGTGGGACAATATTGTGAACAATAGTTTAACTTTATTTCAGACATATAAATACATAAAGGAATGAAATTCTGTCTTTACACTATCATTGATAATAACAATCCTTGCCGATATTTTAGTTTTGTCAGACCACTCAATGCTGTGAACTTTATTTTTAAGCACAAGTATATATTAGGACATGTGTGGAAGTAAAGTGATTAGTATATATCCGAGAAAATAAACAAATTTTTTTCCTTGACAAATGTTTTTCAAATGACATCTCTTCTTTAGCAATTTCAGAGAACATCAAAAACATTTCCGAAAGTCAAAAATTTAGAAAAAAATTCTCATTGGAATAACTAACACTCATCTTAGGGACTGCTCAGTTTTATGATCAGGGGTGGGCCAGCAAAATTTAAAGCCAGGTAATATGTTATATTCTTAACAGTTCTTGTACTTGGGTCATTGATTTCATGAATTTAGCAAAAAAGAAAGCTACGAGTGAAGGGAAAATGACCGAAAAGAATGGTAAATTTTAAGTGAGATATGTACACGCCAGTATGCAATACCAGAAATTTATAAATGCAGTTTGTGAAATATGTGAAATATGATTCCATTTGAAGGTATGCATATTTTAAGATGATTCCAAACAACTCGCGGTATAAATTTCTATAAATAATAATGCAGATGTAAGAATTTGTGAAATAAGTCATTTGTGACAAGTGTTGTGCCAATGTTCTTGCTTGGAAGCCATAGATGATTAAAGTACGCACACAGCAAATATAATCACTTCATTAAACATCTTCCAAATAAAACTTTCGAAAACACAAAATATTATTAACAACCAAGTGGGGGGTGCCCCCACAGCGATTACATTTGCTTTCTGCATGTCTGAATTATCCAATGTTTCTTCTTCGAAAAGCGTTTATTAAACGTTTCTATATTGGGGCAATAATCTCTATTCAAACTTTCCTAAGTGGTCTGTGATTCCATTGGTCAGAAGTTTGACTGATGCATGCTGGGAGGAGAATTTTCAACTCGTATCGCCGTACATGCATATTGAAGTTACATGCCATAATAAATACACATGTCCTCAACATAATTAAAGTTATGAATGATGAAATATTGACTTCTCGTTTTTTAATTCATTCTTCCAAACCTACATGTATTTTTCTTTGGTACCGGTAATGAGCAAAATAAGTACACTCAAGCAGATATTTTTAAAACGTGTTTTCAACAACACATCATTTATGTAAATCAAAACACATTTAAATAATACTGGTCTATGAAAATAAATATGCAAAACTAGAAAAAATAACTACATGTGTTAAATATGCCCTGCAGGTAATGGAAAAGAACAAAGGTTAACTTTTGTTAGCTAAGTCTCGTTTAGATTCTTGTTTGTTCATATACACTTGTACAGATCGCCACAGTGCCGTGATATTGCCAGCACCGAAGCCAGTAGCACCATGTCGTTGTATAAGCTCTAGGAAGAAAGTGTCCTCTTCAAATATCGGCTGCGTGAACACCTGCATCAGATACCTGTATTGCGGAAAGTAAAAATTAATTTAGAATTATTAACGACAGATCCTAAACAAGCTGAGAATTCTGAAATGCCACTATTATTGTGTACTGACCTATGACCCTCCGCTACATCTGTATTACTGGTGTTTCCTGCATCGGCTTCAGAGTCAAGCAATATACAGTATTTCTGCATCAAGTCAACATTCTCGCCAACATACTGAATTTCATGAAGTTTTCCAATCTGAAAATCAAAGTTTATAAAAATCGTTCATTGCTAAGTGGTACTTGAATGATCAATGAGTTGAACAATTTTCCTCGGCAAATTAACTCACAGAAGAAATCAGTTCCAACAGATCGTACTTCGATATCGATAATTCACATCTGCATTGCGTTACCAGAAATTCTGAATTCTGATTGGGTAATAACAGATTTCACCTATTAGGTCAAAGGACGTTGCAGGTCAAATCATGGTCAAAACATCATGGTGGAAAGTGCTTTTTATCAAAAGTTTGCATAACACATTCAACAATGAAGATAATGATGAAGATTTTGACTTCAACTGTGTTCCAACAGACTCTAATATTTTTAATCTCGTAAATTCAAATGGTATGTAATTAATATTGTGATAAATTGTGAATATATTTTGTGACCATTTCTGTTTATTCATTGTAAAAGTCAAGAATAACGCAACTAATTTCGTAATTATATTTTCCCTCAAAGACATAATATCCCCTAAATCTGTCGTATGGTGAATTAAAATTGTCATTTGCACTCTATTCCGAGGGGGGGTGCTCGAGTAAGCGCCCACCCCTTTAAAATCATGATTTTCTGAGTTGAGGACCCTGGGCACTAACGTGGTTGAGTACGGTAAATAATACTGTATTTGCTCAATTAGTAATGCATACACTTAAATATCAGGTGTGTGTTTACTAAACATGTAATATGGATACAATAAATGTAATCTGGGGTTTATACATGCATGTGCTTTAAATAGAGCAAATACAGTATAATAAATCAACATTGTACTTTTTGAGGTTAAAAAAATAAAATTTAATTAAAATTAAAATATATTGTCAAACGGGTAATTACCTCGGTATAGTATGCGTCTGGTGGAACTATAAGCGGTAAACCGGCCTCAGTTATAGCGGCTGTTGATGCTACAATATCAGAAGTATGAAGACCGATGTGCTGGATACCTGCACCGCCATGATTTCTGAGGAACGTTTCAACTTGATTTGGTCCTATTGGTAGAAATGTACACAATTTAAAATGTAGACACATATTCAACATTTCTTATCAAATGAGTGATTGTAAATGTCATAGTCTATGCTCAGTATTTATACTTTCATATTTGAAATTATAGCGAGAGTCGCCAATCATGAAGTGAACTTTATATCTAATGTGCGTGTATTAGAAAATAGTGTACTTTGAGTCGAAATGGGTCAGCCATTTTCACTGCTGTTTCACAGAATTAAGAAACAATGGCAACTGATCAGTCATGGGAGATGCACAGTATGGGAATATGAATGAACCATGTTCTTTGGTTGCGTCAGTTGAGATGTACATGGCAAACCACTCGGCAACTTTGCTAACAATATCGCTGTTTTAGTGTCTGAAACAATATGGTGATGACAGTAATTAATATGCAAATTGCCTATAAATAATAATGCAAACTGAATTAGAATAAAATAGTAAGGACTTGAATCAATTGTTCCTATTTCAGGTTTCATAAGGAACTATCAGAATGCTAAAATATATGAAGTGTTAGTGAAGGTGTTACTCAGTAAATGCAGGGACAGTGATTTAATTTTGCTTTCAAGTAACACGAAATAATGACAATTTTGGTGATCCATAGATACTGGAAAGCCACTGACTGACCACATATATAGCAGTATAGTTTTTATATTTTTTGCTAAAAAGCAATAAATAAGCAGTATTTTATGCAAATTAATTAAGTGGTCATTTTGTGGACAACACGTGAATACTGAGTAGATACTGTAAAAGGATTAATTATTCACTGGGTTTTAATTTTGCTTATTTCGCTGACTGGAAAATGCGTTAAATTAAAACCCAGTGAATATGTAAAATTTAACATAGAACACATTATCTAAATGATAAAACCGTGAATTTAAAACCCACTGAATTATGCCTGAAATGGTAAATCAGTGAAATTTAAACCCAGTGAAAATTAGTAATTTTACAGTAAACGAAAACGTTATAACACTATCATACTAATCAATAAGAGTTGATATTACCTTGTCCTGGCAAAGGTTCCGCAATGACAAATTTAATTTGAGGGGTGCTTGAGGATTCCACCGAGCCCAGATGAGTTTCGGCACATTTCCAATATTGCATGGCTTTTAATCTCATTGCCATGTCTTCCCCTTTAACTACGTATCCTTCTGTCACATCTTCACTCCTATGTAGTGTAGAAAATAAATATGACAGTCCAATGTGCTGTTAAATACAAGTCATTGAAAATGACGCATTCTATGTTAAATTTTTGAAAGTTCTCTTTGTGCTCGTCATATTAAAGCGAAGGGGTTGTCGTGAGCATGTCCTTGAATCTTGAGTGCCAAGTGGCAAATACAACAGATTGTTTATTTACATCAAATTCGAACATGTGTTGCATGACGACCCCTCCGGTTTAAAACGTAGCAAAGAAAAACATAGATCACAAGTGAAAGTAAAACAAATTGAGATGCATGTCTATGTTATTGCACTTGCTGAAATTGTTTAAAGTATGTTTGAGAAAATGCAAGTCTGAGGATCAAAATGAGGCACAAAAATTACATTACCATACATCTCATGAATATGAATGCTTGTTGCCATGTGTCATGTGTTACATGGGGCTTACAATGTAAACATATGTGTAATGATCGAATTTGAGATTCTGGGAATACAGCAATTGCAACTCTTTGTAATTGTATTGTTAGTTCTGGACTAAAGTGGCTAATAGACCCTTTGTACAAGTCAAGCGCCCTCTTGTGTTGAATAATATGGTGAAGGCAGTGTCCTCAAATTTGCAGTTTTAATACTAGTAAGTATCAGTTCAAATTTGTTTGTCATGTCTCTAATTTAAATTCACATGGCTAGGGGTGTCAAACAATAGTGATCTATCTGTGAATTACACTTGCCTATCTACATCATAAAATTAAAAGACCCCCCCCCCCCCCCTTAGCAGGGGGGATAGTTCGTCAGTTTATTAGTGTAAAACGTTTCCATAACCATAGTATGTGACAAATTTGAATGAAAACTGACAAAGCATGTCCAAGTTACCCGATATCCCCTTTTGAAAGATTAGCATTTTGACATTGAACTATAAAAACAGAAGTTCAAAATCATTTTTGTGGCAGAATATACTAAATCTCACAGTTGAATGGAAAATCACATACATGCATTTGAAACCATGTTACTGTACTAGTAATATGATCACACGACAAACATTAAAGTCTAGAAATACTAATACAAACAAGTGAGTATTCGTTTCTGCCAGTTTTGCTAGTGCTTATTTGCAGAGTGTATTATATGTGATTTGATTATTTTTTTAATTAAATTGCAATAATCATACTCATTTATGTTCATACAACAGTTTTCAGGCATCTTTTGTGTTCTGTGATACTATTGGTTAGAATTGTGTTTGAACAATGTGAGATCTTTTTAACATACAGTGTATAAATATACACAAATATTCAAATTGCATACTCTCATCTTATAAATCTACCAAATCCCCAGCAGTATGGCTAGCATATTCAATTCATGGCAGAAACTATTTGCACCAAAGTAGTACAATGTTTGCATGTACTGAAAAAACACGCTCAACACTGGCACGGATCCTGCTATAGCAAGATGAGGTGGATGCGTAAAACACAATACACTGAGAATGTGTATGCGCACACCAGCAATCACATAAGCTTGGTTCACCTTGCATAATAATATAACAATATTGTGCAAGATTCAAAGTGGAATTGAAATTTTCACGGATAAATCAGGGTTCTGGCAGCTATTTAGTTTAAGTTTGGTTTATCTGTTCGATTCTAAACAGCGCACCTTATAATTCTGATTAGTGTGCATACATGTACCGGGTATACAGGTACATGTATTAAAAAATTAAGATTCTAAAATCTAATATTAAACATGAACTCCTTTATGATAAAATACAATTTCATAAAACGAGGATTTATATTTCATGTATCATGATAATTTACCTGTTAACCAGAAATCTTTTCAGCCCAAAACAATGTTCATAAAACATCAAAATATCTTCAGTTGCTCCCATTGGACACGCGTAAGTCACGTGATCAAAATGAGAAAGAGAATCCCTTGACGATGACACGTTATTAGTTTCCTTGTCGTGAATATACTTAAAACCTGGTAAGAACGACCCCGTGTATTCGGATGTGTCGAGTAGTGTGTGGACGACATCCCCGACACATGACTTCACAACGGCACGCCGAACCCGGCCCAGGTCATCCTCGTCAAAGTGTGGGGTTTCAAGGACTTTGGCACCGTTGTCCCTAGCATGGCTAAAAGTCCTGTCAACATCGCTGACTTGGAAAGTAACATCATAGACAGAATTGACATGTGGACAACATTCTTCACGATGTGAGTTGCTACGTGACATAATCTCCTGATCGGGATCACGTTCGCAAAGTTCGCCGGTAGCAGGCAACGAACACGGTCTTTCAATTATAACAAATATGGCAGATCCACTTCTGACCGCCCACTGATTGGAAGAAACAGTTCGTCTTTCGGCAAAAAGTCTGAAACCCAGACACTTAGTAAATTTTTTGAGCATTTGGGGGCCATTTCGGACGGATATTCGCACATGATGAACCGTGGCCGCCATGATGAAAAGCGCCGACAGCGACATAGATTTGACCTTACGTTGTCTGAAAAATGTCGTCGTTGGCGGCGGGTTCTCGAAATCATTACGGTTGACAGAGTCGGCGTGGGTTCACAGTGAACAACGGGTGTAGTTTATGGGACTGATGCATAAATATTCACAACCTACGTCATTAACATCATTATTTGATACATTCTTAATTATTTTTTTCAATTTAGTAATAATGTAATTTAACTAAATAAATAAAAAAACGTAAATTCGTAGACATGGGCAAGATGTAAAATGTAATCTGCTATTTTTTCGTCCGTAATTTGTACAAAGATCTTTTTATTGTAAGCGTATTTTCCATTTTCCACATTAAATGTTGGTACGCAATTTCCAATTTTGATTCTTCAACACAAATTATCAAATATATATTGAAAATGTAAAATGTAATTAGGAATTTGTTTCATCTGTAAAGTGTAAAAACCTATTGTTTTTACTGTAAATGTATTCGGGACTTTCATTTTATTTCCTGTAAAAACGTAAAATATATATGAGCTAACATATCCCAATGCATCTCTGCCATAGGCTAATATTGGATTGACTAAGTATTTAAAAAGTTGTATCTTGTTTCTGCCTCCAGCACAAATAATGCCTTCTTGCCCTTTCCGTTTAAGAATTCGTTATGAGTAGAACATAGTCAAATCTATATTTAAATAACGATACATACATACATACATACATAAACAAAAGACATACTAAAACGGTTTAACACAATTGATAATTATGGAATCACATTACCATACTTTCTTTTAATGAAAATGCCAAGCTGTATTAATGAGGACGTGTTGCCCGTAATGTACTAAAATTTTGACTCCTTATCCAACAAATGGAAATTAACAGTTTTATTTCTAATTGAGTCAAACAATTTGCTCCCAATTGTAATATGTTGTGGGCATTTCACAACATAATGGAATTCATCCTCAATTGAATCTGGGTTGCATCTTGTACAGATTCTGTGTTCAACTTTAACTTTTTACCTTAAGTGCCTGCCTTTCTCAATCATTAACGGATGGTCACTTATTCTTAGTTTGCATATTTGTTTTCTTATTTCACCATCCTTAATATTATTTATATACTCCAAAAATTACCCACTTCTTTTTTACCAGTAATTTCTTGCATTGACTTGGCCAATGAGGATTTATTATCCATCGTAATCATCAATGCATGATCATATGAAGATATGAATATTCATGAGTTAACCTCATAAGCCCCGCCCATTGTTTACTGCATACAGTGACGTCACGTGAGCCGGTTGTGAACCGATCATCGCAGACGGACCAAATGTGGCATGAGTTATGGGTTAGCGAATGCTGCTGGTCTAGGGTGGGTCACTCTATCTATAAATGTAACGATTATCAGTCGCTAACACTATGGCACAGAGACCAAACGTAACTTCCCAATCTGTTCGGCCAGACTTCGCCGAGCTGAATGACCTTGTTTGTGAAAAGGTGGGTTTATTATTAAAATTATATAATATATGAATATTTGAATCAATATAAACGGTAATGTAACGTAATATAACGTAACATGGGTACACAGCAGTAAAGTAGCGATTTTTTGGCAGTGTTTAGTAGTTTTAGCTCCATCGCTGACGACCACATAAGTTATGTTGTCGGTTGTGTTTTGTTGTAGTTTTGAACGTATACTATATCAACAAACATATTAAATTAGTTTGAACTCAGACTAATAATACTAGTATTACTAGTCTGAGCTTTGAATCAGCCGATCACCTCGTTGTCATTTCCAGGGGTTATGGTCAGGTCAGGGATAGACCATTTGAATCGCGGGGGGGGAGTGTCGGAAAAAAGACACACAACTAAATTCCTTCAAATCGTATACGAAACAGTATACTTTGAAAAGGTCAGGGGGGTGAAAAATGTCATCAATTTTGAAATTTGAAAATCAGCGAGAAACCAACAAAAATAAAAATTGAAAATATAATGATGCATCACAAACAAGTTACTATTGCCAATAAGGACTAACCGAACAAATTATATATCCCAATCGTGATATACATGTATCCTGATTCAGATATATTTTGCCGCACTAGCGGTCACCCATCCTAGAAAGTTCCAGTTCAAATTGTACAAAACCAAAAGAATAATCACTCATAACAACATACTCACTAGACAAATCTGCAAAACAAGATCAAATAAAAGTCTGAAACTAAAATAAAAAAAAAATATACAGTTTACATCAATTACCATAATTGCTCTCTATTAGTAGCATATATTCTTATGTAAAAGACAGACCTATGTGTTCGGTCAAAATACAATGCAAGTCGTATTTAAACGATACAGTATAGTTTTTGGTTTATGTATGACTCTATTGGAGATGCACTTCTAATATTGGAGCAAATAAGGTATTCCTGTATATTGAGTGGAGTCTAATTTATTGTGTTTTTTATTTTCAGTCTGGCGGCAAAGTCTTATTTTCTACAGATGACTGGTTTGCTGAGTCCGAAAACTTGTTGAAGGTAATTTTAATCTAATAGTATTGTGATGACCCACTTAAGTACTGGAACTAGTTTTGCCAGATATTTTAAAAGATTTTGTAAAAACGACATTTCACTGAAACAAGCCTTAAATAATGAACCCCAGTTGACAAATAATAAAGTAAAAACTATTCTCATTTACATAAATATTTGAATATAAGTTATAGCAGCAAAGTTTAACCTAATTCCAAACTCAAATCAATTATCAAACTTGCTTAATTGATTATCCATTATTTTGTAGCATGAATTAATAAATACACATGTGTGTGTTCATACTTTGACTTTTCACCAATGCTGGGATTATGCTTGCTAATTTACATGACTGCAAAGCTTTGCTCATTACATCACTCCATGTTCAAAGCAGGTGCCATGTGACATACATCAAAAAGTAAAACGCTTTGCTGCTTTATCTGAAATTTGAATGCACTAGCTGCACTTCAAATGTTTCAATATTAATCGCTAATGACAAATAACACGGCGCAAAAATTAACAAAATGCTCAGATCAGTGCAATGTCCACATTTTAATACTAACATGACCTTATTTGTGGTGTGTAAAGTTCACACATGTGACCCTATAACCTTTAGGGGTTGCTTTTTTCAGTCTAACATATCTGCCAATCTCTTAGCTCTAATATTTGCAGAAAGTAATCCAAACCTAAGTGAACTGCTTGTTGATTGTAGTTCTGTAAAAAACTATTATCTTGTTGGATTTATATTTATTGTGCAGTTACTTTGGTGGACATTATTTTTATAATTATATTATTATAATTTTAGCAAACATTTCAAACACTTGAAAAGAAAAAAGATTTTGCTTTTCAAGGGAAATTGAATACCATAATAACTTGGTTTTAATTACTCTTTTGTATTAAGGTAATACCCCAACAAAGTAATGCTGGGGACTAAATATAAATCTACAACAATTGACACTTTCAACATGCACAGTTTGGCTTTTCCATCACGTTTGTGGCACACTCGCACGCGGTAGCCTACCGGTAGTAGGGTTTGATCTTAAAACAATCGCATCCCTGACTGCTAGTCCACGATAGTTATAAATATATTGAAATTTATTGCAGACTGAACCGGCTGTATTTAAAGCTGAATTGTTCACACCATTTGGTAAATGGATGGACGGATGGGAAACGAGGCGTAAACGTATACCAGGACATGATTGGTGTATTATAAAATTAGGAATTCCTGGTCTAATAAAGGGTTTTGATTTTGATACTTCATTCTTCACTGGAAACTATGCACCTAGGGTATCTGTGCAAGCAGCCAGTCTTGATGAATGTATGTAGCTATTGTTATTTTTTTAACATGTTTCGTAAACAAGTAATAACAAGTTTGTTCCATGTCAAAAGATAATTTGTGTATTTTTAATTTTTTTTCCGCTATCTACCTGGATAGATTTTTGTACATCAATTTTTAAGTTTGTAGACCACAGGGGTTTTTCTAAACCGGGGAACAGGGACGCAGCGCCCTTATACTCTTGCCTGGCGCCCTTTTACCAAATTGCCGATTGAACTGTGTTTTTAGATACATGAAATACGAATTGATGTCTGTTCTAGGATTTTTACTTCAAACTGTTCAGTTTGTTCAGAAAGGAAAATTTATTTTTTTAAATCCATATTATTATTTAAATAAATTATGCCTGAGTAATTTTACATATTCTAGCTCAGAGACATCAGTAAGACAATTGTTCAGAAAATGTTGATGTCTTGACACATATTATGTTGGGATTTGGCATATCATAGCGCCAGGGTTTTAGTCAGAGATTATAAAATGTCCCTGTCTAAAAATAATATGAAAATGAAAGATAGCATTCACCAATCTGTAGCCACAGAATTATATATATATATATATAGGTAATTTTCAGTCACAAATTGACAGGTTTGTCAAATAAACTGTTGTACCCATCTAATGTACTTGTACCATGTCTGAGTAAATTGACAGGTAGACAGGTGACTGGCTAACAGCCTGCATGGCATACTCTTTCTCTCTCTGTTTCTAACCTACAGCTGTTAAATTTCCTGCGAGATCTGCTGCGATGGGAACTGCTGCCACAAATGACCAACTTGAAGCAATGAAAGCATTAAAAACCGAGGTAAAGTAACTAACTCATTTGATGCTGATGAATGTAATATATAAACAATAGTATGTTTAATTTATAACTGTAGGGGGCACCCTTTAATTGAATGCTGGTAATGTTCCAGAACAAAAACACTGAAAACAGAATGCATGTTCTGATGGAAAGCTACTGAAGCTAAATAGCAATTTTGTACAAAACTTCTTTAGTTTTACTATATATTCTCAAATCTTTAAATATTATTAATGTAACAAATATTATTCTCTGTTTAGTTCATAACATCAGTTCTTTGTCTACAAAATTGTAGTTCATGATTTTTATTATCAAAATATTGTTATCATATTATTATTCATTATTATTATTTGTCGTAAGGAGTGGCAAGAGGTTCTAAATGAAGTGGAACTAAAACCTGGATATGTAGACACCTGTCACAACTTTTTTGCTTGTAATAGTCGTAATACAAGGTGGACACATATAAGAGTCAATATTTACCCAGGTAATTAAGTATGGGACAAACCTACATGTAGTATCAATTGCCACGTTCATGTTATGGGATCTTGGTATGTGCAATATATACAATATATAGCTGCACTCCCTCCTTTATCATTTCATACCAGTATGAATCAGTATGCACTGAGGGTGTAATTTTGGTTTGTGCCGAGCGTTCAGGAAGCAAATCTTGGCACATGCCAAGCATGTGCCGACTCAGCCCCAACCGTTCACACATACATTTTGACATGTGCCGACTTTGTCCTGAGTCTCGGCACATGCTGACATCTCTAACGTGAACCCCACTAATATGTATGTAGGTAATTATTAGATATGCAAGAAACTTAGTGTATATTTTTATATGCAGGTACCCGGTAATTAAGTATGGGAGAAACCTAGTGTCAATATGTATGTAGGTAATTAATATATATGACAGAAACCTATTGTCACTATGAATGCAGGTAATTATTAGATCTTAGAGAAACCTGCATCGTGTCAATATGTATGCAAGTAATTATGTAGAAGATAAACCTAGTGTCTGTGTTTTTAAGATCATTATGGGTAAATGTAACTTCATCCATCTTTCCAACATTATTTCTTATTTATGAATTAAAATCTCTAATAAATACATCATTATTTGCTTGTTTTCAGATGGAGGAATTGCTCGTTTACACGTCTTTGGGCAAGCTGTACCTGATTGGTCTAAAGTCTCAAAGAACACTGTAAGTACTATTCATTTATTAAAAAATAAACCTTGTACCTCAAAATGTTGGGGGTGGGGTTTTGCTGTACTTTTCGTAATCAAGAATATGTACTTGCAGGTGTCAATGTTGCCTTGTAAATTTACAAAATGTTCGTACAATCAGAAGTTAACGAAGCAGGGTAAAATATTTTCATTGTCAACTTGGTAGCCATACATAAATACATACAAACAAATCTATTAAACCTGTGAAAAACGTTGTCAAGCAGAACGCATGTGCAGGTGCATGTTCAGTAGCATAGCTACTACAATAATCAAAACTGGTATACTCATTGTTTGCATACAGCATGTGTCTAAAAGGTGTGGATATTATAAATGTTTGGTGAATATAATATTTCAAAATGGCTATTCAAATTGACCAATCAAATCCATTAGTGTTGTGACATCATAGCGAGTGAGTTTACTGTCATCAAATGGGCAGTGGCAGAGGTAGCATATTGGAAGAGGGACTGTAAGGCACTTTTATGTGAAAGGTCAATCCTAAGTATTGCCAGAATCGCTTCAGGGTTAAAAACTTCAATGACGCATCTACAGTGAAACATTTATAGGAGGAATTTGTTGTCAGTATTCGTGATATCATACACACAATAGCCAATAGCAATTCAATCATTGAATATTAAAACGTAATTGAAACATAAACAAAAGCTTGGTATAGTCAACACAAGAGGGCACTATATATGTACAATCATGAAAACAACAGTTGTTGAGTGTGTAGCTCAATTTATGACTAATTATGCTGAGGGCGCCGTTCACATACATCTGCAATACTTTTGGTGGTCGGTTTAATGTCAAATGTATTACAATTAAATGTCAACTCAGCTAAAAGTTCAATGAGAATTACCAACAGTTACATTAATCAATGTCTTAATTATTTTCACAGTTGTACATGGACTAATATATATTCATGACTAATAGTGTTACCATGGAGACAAAATTCACTTTGCTTGAGTAGCATGTAAACAGTTTTCTCGCTAACACATCTATTTGTAAGATTGTGACAGTGTGTACTCAACTCAAATGATTCTCAATTTGTTATCTCTGATTGAGTCTTGCATTGTTCAAGATCTTGTGTTCCATGGCCATTAACTGGTCTCCATGGTTTTTCCAATAAAAGTTCATAGATTCACTCGGCATTTGAATGATTCACATGTTTATGTGACACCCATAAATATAATTCACTCTGAAATTCAAGGTCTCGTTCATGATATACAACCTTCTGAAGTCATCACTGGACAACAATTTCGAAAACTCAAAACCATTCGCAAATGGCCCTGTTTTGTTTCTATGCAATTCCTCTCTTTACATCTTTAAACCTATGACATCCATGTCAATCCTTTGAAAAATCCTTGAGTCTACCTATGAAAATTGTTGGAAAACTTAGTTGGATCACACTAAATAATCTTATCAGAAAAAATAAAAAACAGAAGCCTAACAAAATATTAGCAAATTATTAAATATGAAACAATAAAAAAGAGAAAAGTATTTGTCAAAACTTGCTGCAGAATTTCTGGATAAAAGTTCAGCATAAAAAAATACATGCAAAGAAAGTTTGATAACAAGTATTTCTGTAAAGTACTTTATTTTTACTTGGAATTCATTTTTTTTCCACATTTTACATTCAACTCATCGAAAATCAGTGAAAATAAACTTCATACAAAATGGTCGAAATGTCGTTTTGGTGAAAATTAATTCTTGTGTAAAGTATTTTACAGAATAAAACTTATTAAAAAATTCATATATGGGAGTAGACAGTGTTGAGATCTTGAGCCAATCACATTTTGATAGTTGAATGAAAGCTGAGGGCTGGTATTTACAAATATTTATAAATGCATTTACAAACTAAAATTCAGGGTTCTGCTGCGTACTATATACACAGCGTATTAAATTGATTACTTGGCAGGGTACTGTAGAATACTTTATTTTAGCTGGAATTAATTTTTCACTGAAAAGACTTTTTAGGTGTTTTGTATGGGATTTAATTTCACTGATTTTTGAAAAGTTGAATATAAAATATAGAAAAAAAGGTGTATTGACTGGATTTTATACTATTCACTGGATTTTGTTGTATTCAGCGAAAATAGCGAAAATTAATTCCAAGCGAATATAAAGTATTCTACAGTACATTCATACATTATTCATACTTAATAAGATTGTATTCAGTTTCGACGTCAAACAAACAAATACCACTTCCAATTCAATTAATCTTGTACTTGATATATCAGTACGCTAACTTAATAGTATCTACAACTTCTTTTTCATTATTAAATTTTCGTTTTCCAGTTGATTGATTTGGTTGCTATGGTGAACGGTGGTGTTAGCCTTGGTTACAGTGACGTCCATTTCGGTCATGCCAGAAACTTAATAAGAGAAGGCAGGTCCAGCAGTATGGCTGATGGATGGGAGACTGCTAGAAGGGTAAAATCAACATTTTGTCATCAAATCTGCCATTGTCGTTGCTGATATATTTATAATGAAAAAAAATAAAAACGTCAACACAAGATTACAGGTACCAGGTTGTTACAGGATGTTGAATAACCAGGATGTGTGACCTTTATGGGTCATGGGTCATATTTTCGTCAATGTATGTTTAAAAATACATTTTTTATACTTTATACTACATTCTGTAACTGTACCATTTATGTCAAAAAGTGATGTGACATTATGCAACATCTATTTTTTCAGATAAACTATTAAAAATTATTTCAATTTGCATAAGTATAAACCATAACGCTAATACACATGTAACATAGCACTCAGTGCAGTATTTTTTTCAATATCTGTACAGCTTGATAGACCATCCATATTGGAAGCTGATGACAAAGGTGTACTGATTGTACCTGGTAAGGAATGGTGTGTATTCAGACTTGGACATCCGGGAATTATAAAAAATGTGAGTACCGCCCTCTATAGTTCAAATACAGAATTCTGTTTTAAATAATGAATGTCTGTTAATACTTCCATTTTTTGTATTATTCTTTCTTATACACTTTTGGATCAAACTTATATTATCTCCTGTAATTATTTCATTTTTCAGATAGAGATTGACACCAATCATTTTAAAGGGAATTATCCAGATTCTTGCTACATTGAGGGTATGTGAAATTACTGTACTGTAAGAATTTGGTCCCCATTGGGAAGTATTTATTTATTATGCATGGTTGTTATGTTTTACCCAGCATGCACTGGTCATATTACCCAGCATGCACTGGTCATATTACCCAGCATGCACTGGTCATATCACCTAGCATACGCTGGTTACCAGCATGCTCTTGTGAAGCTTAAAGGCCCAATTCACTTGCCATGGGCAAGTGTGAATTTGAGGTGTGGCTATACTAATGAGTGTTGTTAATCACTTGCATAGCCTATGACGCATCCTGTTTCAGCGGTCCAACATCACGTGAATTTGATTGACAGTAGTTAATTATTCAAGATTAGTAGCGCGTCCCTTTCCCCGGTTCGAGTTTTTTTACTTTTATCCACCAAAATCTCAGCTCGTACACTATTGTCATAAATACTACACACAGTCACTGCTGTGATATTCATAGTCACATACATCCACTTTGGCATGACATAATCGACCTGTAAGTTCAAGAAAACATGCTTTTACCGAAGCTTGGCTGGAGTTGTTTATTACAGTGACAACCAAGGAAATAATCTCTATTGTTTAGAACCGTATTTATAGTATAACTGGGCCTTTAAGAAATAAAATTAACTTATTGCAATATAGCAATACTAACAAATTAATTATTAGTTAAAATTTAATAATTAATATAACTGGAAAGTGTTTTATTTTGCGATCAATGAGTTGTGGACTATGTTCGTGATTTATTTATGTTGCACTATCGAATGCCACCATTTGCAATCTAGTACCTTTTACATTCCTGAATCTCACGGTTCTTTATTGATATAACCAGCCTAATTCAATGATTTGAGCAAACCGCAACGTCTAATCAATTCTGTGGATACAAGCAATACTTTCTTTATTCACGTTTCACTATAAAACAAATCAATACATTGTCAGTTTCAGTAAATCGTGAAATCGAATACGATTCTGATTTACCCGCTTATGGATTTCCATGTATTTCAAATAATTAAAAAAATATTTTGGGAACGTAGTGTTTGTTCTTTGTGTTAATTCACACTTATTAAGAAATCTCAGTATTTGTGAACTACCTTGTCATGTGCATGCAGGAGTGCACAGATCTTTTAGTCTTACCTTGTTACTGACGCAGGTTAAAATTAAAATTCAATGAAGCATACAAAAGTATTGCACCAGACAATGTTGACTGTCTTTGATTGGTTGATAATGGAAATTATAATACAATATTAGCTGCTGTATTGAAAGCATGAAATGAGAGTGCATTGGGTGTAAGTCTGGCATTGTTGCGTTTGAAAGCCTCAATTAATTTAAAAAATAAAGTTAATAATAAGGTATAGTCCCGGATATAATATGATTATTCTAATGCATGCAGGCACAAATTATTGCCATCGAATCTTATTTAATTGCAGATTGAATATTCTTTGACTATGTGAAATAGAATTCCTCTCTTTCTCTTCCTGTCTGTCTCTCTCTCTCTCTCTCTCTCACTCGCTATTTCTCTCTGTAAATCAATACAAGATTACAGTTGTGGGATTTTGATTCAGGTTTGTACACAAGAGTGGCTAGCTTTAGCTCTTTTAAGTGTGGCGACGGATTCGGACACTTGACATTTTGTTTCTAAGTAGGTTTAAACTGTGTACATGTTAGACACCTGCTTTTATTGGCATTCTGAATCCCTCAACATTCACTTACTGGTTAGTGGATGGGCAACTTTTGTTGAGCTTAAGACAGATTTAAACTTAAAACAAAATTGTCTTTGGTACAATTCCCTGGGGTTGATATCTACCTCTTTAAACCTTTTAACAGCAAAATTAATTTGATTTGGCTTACACTATATAATCTTGTATAGTTTTTTTCCAATTTTAAAAAAAGTCTTAAAAAAATCTAGTTATGTGCATTTAGCTAAAATTACAGTTTTCTGTTGAGCATAAATTAAAAAAAATTGAATTGAATTAAATACTTGTATCTACCACTGCTTTCAGTCACCGGGTACACTGTTTTAAAATATTTGTTTCCTGCAAACATTGTTTGCACAAGCATTTTTTTGTAATTTTCACTTCAATCCTACTGTAAAATTATTTACTGGGTTTTGATTTTGCTTATTTCGCTGACTGGAAAATGGCTAAATTAAAACTAAGTGAATATGTAAAATTTAGCATAGAATACTGTGAATTTAAAACCCACTGAATATGCCTAAAATGGTAAATCTGCGAAATTTAAACCCAGTGAAAATTTTACTGTCATTTGAACCAAACAGTCAAACCTGTATTAGTGACAAACTCTATATAATGACCACCTGCCTATAGTGACCACTTTTAGGCAGTCCCAGGGCATACGCTATGAGCAGCCTGTGTATAAAGACCACCTGCCTATAGTGACCACTTTTAGGCAGTCCCAGGGCATACTCTATGAGCAGCCTGTGTATAATGACCACCTGCCTATAGTGACCACTTTTAGGCAGTCCCAGGGCATACTCTATGAGCAGCCTGTGTATAATGACCACCTGCCTATAGTGACCACATTTAGGCAGTCCCAGAGCATACTCTATGAGCAGCCTGCGTATAATGACCACCTGCCTATAGTGACCACATTTAGGCAGTCCCAGGGCATACTCTATGAGCAGCCTCTATATAATGACCACCTGCCTATAGTGACCACATTTAGGCAGTCCCAGGGCATACTCTATGAGCAGCCTGTGTATAATGACCACCTGCCTATAGTGACCACATTTAGGCAGTCCCAGGGCATACTCTATGAGCAGCCTGTGTATAATGACCACCTGCCTATAGTGACCACTTTTAGGCAGTCCCAGGGCATACTCTATGAGCAGCCTGTGTATAATGACCACCTGCTTATAGTGACCACTTTTAGGCAGTCCCAAGGCATACTCTATGAACAGCCTGTGTATAAAAACCTCCTGCCTATAGTGACCACTTTTAGGCAGTCCCAGGGCATACTCTATGAGCAGCCTGTGTATAATGACCACCTGCCTATAGTGACCACTTTTAGGCAGTCCCAAGGCATACTCTATGAGCAGCCTGTGTATAAAGACCACCTGCCTATAGCGACCACTTTTAGGCAGTCCCAAGGCATACTCTATGAGCAGCCTTGTATAAAGACCACCTGCCTATAGTGACCACTTTTAGGCAGTCCCAGGGCATACGCTATGAGCAGCCTGTGTATAAAGACCACCTGCCTATAGTGACCACTTTTAGGCAGTCCCAGGGCATACGCTATGAGCAGCCTGTGTATAATGACCACCTGCCTATAGTGACCACTTTTAGGCAGTCCCAGGGCATACTCTATGAGCAGCCTGTGTATAATGACCACCTGCCTATAGTGACCACATTTAGGCAGTCCCAGAGCATACTCTATGAGCAGCCTGTGTATAATGACCACCTGCCTATAGTGACCACATTTAGGCAGTCCCAGGGCATACTCTATGAGCAGCCTCTATATAATGACCACCTGCCTATAGTGACCACATTTAGGCAGTCCCAGGGCATACTCTATGAGCAGCCTGTGTATAATGACCACCTGCCTATAGTGACCACATTTAGGCAGTCCCAGGGCATACTCTATGAGCAGCCTGTGTATAATGACCACCTGCCTATAGTGACCACTTTTAGGCAGTCCCAGGGCATACTCTATGAGCAGCCTGTGTATAATGACCACCTGCCTATAGTGACCACTTTTAGGCAGTCCCAAGGCATACTCTATGAACAGCCTGTGTATAAAAACCTCCTGCCTATAGTGACCACTTTTAGGCAGTCCCAGGGCATACTCTATGAGCAGCCTGTGTATAATGACCACCTGCCTATAGTGACCACTTTTAGGCAGTCCCAAGGCATACTCTATGAGCAGCCTGTGTATAAAGACCACCTGCCTATAGCGACCACTTTTAGGCAGTCCCAAGGCATACTCTATGAGCAGCCTTGTATAAAGACCACCTGCCTATAGTGACCACTTTTAGGCAGTCCCAGGGCATACGCTATGAGCAGCCTGTGTATAAAGACCACCTGCCTATAGTGACCACTTTTAGGCAGTCCCAGGGCATACGCTATGAGCAGCCTGTGTATAAAGACCTCCTGTTTTATGTGACAAATCTTTCAGCAGTATGCAATATCAATTTCTATGGTACAAAACTAACATCAAATTCTGACTTGTTGCGAAAAAAAAAGCGGTATTGCGGTACAAGTGAAGTATATTATAAGCATTAGGTACCGTAACACTTTTGTTCCCTTCGTATTCTGCTTTGATGAGAGTTTCAAATATTTGGTCTAAGTATGTCATTTAAATTATTATTCAGCCAAACTGATGCATTGCACTCATTAAATTGTTTTAAATTGGAATTGTTTTATAAACAGAATGCTAATTAATCAGGGTGAATCTACAAAATTATTGCTTGAAGGAAATGGATATGTAGCATACACAAAAAAGGATGCTGCATTAAAAGCTATCACATTAACTGTAGTAGAATGAGATGAATTGTAATTGATTTTTTTGGTTTATTTCGCCATTGGTAAATGCCCATAAAACACTGATCGCATCATGAATATTTCTTTTACAAAGTGCTAGGAAAATATCGAAACAGTTTCTTGAACAAAAGCATTTTTTGAAAAACAACATTCTATTGAAGATTGTATAATTGAAAACAAAATTTCAGTTTTGATGACGAACAAAAGCCAAATTATTCAATATATGTTCTGAGTTTCTAAGTTAAAAAAAATTCTGAATATTACAAAAATATTGATTTAGTGTAATGAACATTGATATTTTTTTTTTATTTTGTGAAGACATAACTCAATAACATCGTGTATTGAATTTCATATTCATATCATAATTCATCTATTAAACAGCCTTGTTGTAGGCCTCTATACAAATTGGAAGTCCATGCAATATTATATTCAACTACACGTATTATTATCTGATCGGTTACCTGCGATCTGTTATGCTCATTAGCTAGTGAAATGAATAGCTGAATACAGATGGCCTCAGTTAATAAACATGCTTAATCATTAAAAAAATCACAATCGCACTTTTTTATACATATATATATATATATATATATATATAAGTACAAGGACTTGTTATCCTAATGACAGCTGTGGGCACACATGTAATCTAGTGAAATTAAAGGCAAACATACACAAGTTTCTCACGCTTATATTATCCATGATTGCTAACATTACTGTAGAATACTTTATTTTCGCTGGAATTAATTTTCGCTGAAAAGGCTTTTTGGGCATTTTGCTTGGAATTTATTTTCATTGATTTTTCATGAGTTTAATGTGAAATATAGGGAAAAAAGTATATTCGCTGGATTTTATTTTCACGGAATCATCTCTTCAGCGAAAATAGCGAAAATAAATTCCAAGCAAAAATAAAGTATTCTACAGTAGTTGTTTTCACTGACGAGAGCCTTCTGTTAATAATTTTGAAATTCCTGCAACTTTTTATGTGAAGAGTTGACGAAAAAATGTGCTAGAATGTATTTATCATTCTTAATTGACTTAAATTCCTGCACGAAAGCTTTTGGCGGTGAATTAGACATGCAAATTTCCTGTGGTGCAGTCAGCTATTTATTTTTTCAAATGGTTATTTTTACAAGGAAAAATGGTTTACTTTTCAGATTATAGGAATTAAATGTGACTCTCTATAGATAGAGAAACAGATTTAGGTGTAATTGCGCAAACCGTTTTCAGTGAAAAACGGAAACATTTAAATTTGAAAATTTAAATTATATATAATTATATGTAATTGTTGTCAATTTCTGAAAATGAGTTCTGCTTAATATGTATAAGTGTTTTCTTGACTGCATTAATTTTTACCAAATAAATGATGTTTTTTTAATACTTGCATATTCTCTTGTAAATTATAAATTTTTAGTATTTGCTAGTGTTTTTTGCAGAAACTAATAAATTTGTGAAAGTGTAATTTTTTTTATTCCTGTGTGTGGGAACCACATTGGGAGTCTTTGTGGTTACTCTGTCTGTGTGTACATTGTGTGCATGTATCTGTGTCTATTCTACTGATTTCTCAATCACATTTCAATCAACCAATCACATTTCAATAAAACTTGGTACTGATGTTGTGGGATAATGCGATTCTGGTTTTTGGTGTGAATCTGTGCATATTAATTATCTTTATATTTGCATGATAATTTTAAACTTAAAACATACAAAATACTGGGAGTACATTCCAATAAAAAGTTGTAGATAAGTGTCAGGGATATTCCTTAGACCTCATAGTTTGGGGTTGAAATCCATGTATATTAATTACCTTAATTAATTTTGCTTAATAATTAGCAAATTTTTAGCTATTGATAGCCACTGTACAAATGTCAGTGAAACTGGTACACAGGTGATCCCAGATAAGTTATTGGAGATTTTAGGCTGATGGATCTAGGATCTTGAGAAGAATCCTGTGCTTTTGCAGAATATCTTTGCACAATAATTCTTTGCTTCTGTATTTAAATAAATAATTACTGTCACTTGATGAATGTATTTAGTAGTTTTAAAATATGGTTGAATTATTGTACTTCAAAATGAATAAGGATGTACAATTAATTTGGGGAAAAAAAAGTAATTCTATAAAAAAATAGAGAATGTCCGTTGCGTTAGTCTTATTTATTATTATTTATACTGTAAAATACTTTATTTTCACTTGGAATTAATTTTCGCTATTTTTGCTGAAGGAATAATTCAGTGAAAATAAAATCCCGTGAATATACCTTTTTTCCTATATTTCACATTCAACTTGTCAGAAATCAGTGAAAATAAATTCCATACAAAAAATCATTTCATTGAAAATTGATTCCGGCTAAAATAAAGTATTTTTACAGTATATAAACTACTCTATGATAAAAATAATGAGAGTAGTAATTCAAATATGGAAAAAGACTTCTTTTCATACCCAATTCAAGCCATGCCTTCTTTGACCGTTGACCTTCACACTTTTAAATATAAATCCTTTTATTGATGAGAATCATTCATCATATATTATTCAGACTCTGTATTTTTATCATCAAATACTTGTCTTTCAGTTTGGAAAGTTGATAAACAGTGATACAGCTATAAATTTATAAGATTTAGCGTCTCCTGACATTTTGCCTCAAAATAACTCACACCTGTTACTTGTAACCATGGGGACCTTCAGTGACACTATGGTGACAAAATGGCTGACATCATTGCGGTTTGTGTTGCTAGGACACAGTGTAAAGCTACACTACCATAGATTGCCGTTCAGACCTACATAACAGTTCTCTCAATTAACTGATAGACAACAGACAATTTTTAAAATTGTTCACTATAGCTTCCTTCCGGACAGGAAATGGTTTTCTTGAATGAATTCAATTTTTTCTGATTTTTTTTTTCATTGTTATCCACAAGTGATGAGATTTGACAAAGTGAACAATATACAATTTCAGTGTAAAGTCAATTCCTCTGTTTGTAGCAACTACAAACTGCCTATTAATTTTGTCCAAGAATAATTCATTGTAAGTTTCGCAAAATTTCACTGGCATTATTTGGACAAGTAGTTAGATTGAATTTTGTGAAATTTAATCATCATTTATAATAAATCTGATATTAAATAAGATTTAAAATAAAACCTTCAACACCACTCAATCTGTGTATATATAGTGGCTGTAAACTAGTAATTGTATATTACTTTAAAATGAGTATGTGGATGCTTCGTTAATTTTAAAATAATAAAATGGATATGTAATTGGAGCTTATTTTGATGTGACATTTGTCAGCACCTCGAGTGATGCGTATTAAATGAACAAACATGCTCTGTTGTATTCTCATTGTTAATAGGCTTTAGCGTGGTGCCGCTGTAGCGGTTATGATATTGCCTCGAATTGCGGGTGGTTGTTGGTATGAACCCTAACAGCTGTATGCGATACTACTGGTATGTTTAGGAGAGTGGCATAAAATAATAAAAACTGGTTGGTTGTTGTTCTTGCTCTCAAATCAGCATCATTAGAATACCTATCTTCCCAACACTGTTAGATTACCGGTAGATTTTGTGGCAACTTTTTGCACATTAAGAATGTGAGACAAGCTGCCAGTTATGTAAGTGAACATTTAGTGTAAATAATAATTAAAATTAAAAGCTTTAAATAATTGGTATTATTGTACATCTGTCACCGTAATGCCACCATAAGTTACAGCGTGCGGTAATTTTGACGTATTTTGGGGGTATTTTTATCCTACCATATTAGGAAATGCGAATTCCAAATATGGAACGATTACACGCGTAAGTGTCCTCGGATAATAAAAAAACAAACATGACTGCCCCCGGGATTTGACCGGACCCACACAAAGATGTTTGTTAAATCTGTTCTAAACGTTTTGGATTTCGGCATTCTCATGATGTATCCTTGGAAGGAAAAGATGTATAATAATAAGGTTATTCCGATGATACCTCAAAATATGCACTCAGACAGTACACCGTCACATCGAACTCCGCTGCGCGTTAGTCGATATTCTCACTGTACTGTCTTCGTTCATATTGTGCAATATCCTCGTAATAACCTCGTACACAACATTCTTCACGCACATTAATCAGCATAGTTTTTTAACAATTGAGGGTTTATACTTCGTTCAGAGACAGCGCATATAAATCAACTAAATATACATATTTTTTTATTCTTTCAATTGCATGGCCAAAAATACAAAAAATAAATAGTATAATCAAGTTCACCTTTCCTATCTAGTCTCCACTTTTAAAACTTAAAACATGAACAGCTTATGTATACAGACCATCTGTCATCATGTGACCACCCTTTCAGCGATATTTATTTGCAGATTCATCTTTGTTTAAAGATCAAAGAATAATTAATTAGAATTCCATTTATAAAACAATTTAGTTCTTTAGCTGAAATGTTTTGAAAACAAATAATATATCAGTTGTATATGTTGGCAATCCAGAGAAAAATAATTCAACCTCCATATGAAGACCACATGTCTATGACCATTTTAATGTCCCTGGGTGGATGCTATATACAGGTTTGAAGGTGCGCACAATGAACGCCTAAATGTGTTATGTAGATAATGGAGGTTGAGATATTATCTGGGTTCATATTTTGCCCTACTCTCACAAATAACCTCATTATTGAATAGTGAGTTCAGGTGACCTTCAATATTTTCATTTTACAAACTAATCAGGTAGCCGAAAAATTCCTTGCTCAAATTTATTTCTCCTTTTCATGTCTGCCGTTTTTCCAATTTTCCATTTTTCTAAAAAAGGAAATGACCAAAACACAGACAAATGCGATGTTATTTTCAGAACTATGCTATGCTAATTCATGTTAATTTATGGTAATTACACAAGTTGTCTGTGATTTTATCTGTTGTCAGGCATTTCTAGTTGCGGTCAGAAACTTGTTAAGAAATGACAAAACACAGACAAATGTAATGTTTTTTTCAGAACTATGCTATGCTAATTTATGTTAATTTATGGTAATTACACAAGTTGTCTGTGATTTTATCTGTTGTCAGGCATTTCTAGTTGCGGTCAGAAACTTGTTAAGAATCTGCATCATATATCATGTTTTTCTTTGTGATATATCTTTTCAACGTAAATTTCTGTTACTATTTGAATGTCAAAGTTGCATTTTGTCACATTTTACAAATTTTACTTGCATAGTAATTTTGATCAAAATCTGTAGCATATGTGATATTATGTTCATTTGGTCAGAAATTAACATTGAAATTATAGAAGATTGGCAGAAAAAATGATGGCATTTTAAAAAATATATTGGTTTTATTTTTCTATACTATTTAAATACTATTTCAAGCTGATCTTCACAACTGCAAATGATTGGCACCACTTGGTCATGTGATAAATGTTCGCATACTGTCAGATCTAGATGTGAAAATCGTGCTGTGTAATGCCAACCCAATCAGTCCATCAATTTTATAATTTCTCTTTCGGGCTACTCAGCAAGTGGCATTTCATTTGTATAGTGTATAGAGGGAATTTGTACACATGTTCAATCTATTTCATTAAACCATTGACAATTTTATTATTATCACAAATTAAACAATAAATTAATCAGAGGAAACTAAACAGGGGAATTTTATTGCATTCGTCTCATCTCGAGCTTGAGTAGATTGTCTCCATTTCTTGTCGTCAAACAAACTGGAAACGGAAAGTAATGAAATGCAGAGTTACAATACCCTGCAGGTCTCTGCATTATAACAATGTTTTTTTTTTTTTTTTTTACTTATTGAGTCAACACGTATACAAAAGTGTGCTATGTACTGTTTTATATTGGCCCTATGTAACATGTACAATGCATAAGAAAAAACATTATTTGTTCACGAAATTATAACACATACCAAGTCTGTCAAAATGGCCTATGCTAAAATTGATTGTTGGATTTCTATGAGAATAATTAGTACCATGTTTTTTTTCCCACGCTGTTCAAGAATATTAGATACATGTAATAGAAAAGCTGAAAATAAAAAAAGTATCTCGCATTCACGAATTGTGAATTTCAAGCAACATTTTTTTTGCCATGGTTAATGGGTCTTGTAATATTGCTTTATTTTGTATAGTGACATATGGTGTGAATTTTCATAGTAAAAAAAAAGATACTTATAGTTGTCATAAATTATTAGAAAATGTTAACGATCATTGTCTATTATTTATGAGGTACTCCTTTACAATGGATTCTCATAAACAAATTTCAGTTTATATAAAAAAAAATATTTCATAAGAGATACTAATGACCAACAAATAATTACATAAGAAAAAGTAGACATTAATTGAAATTATTGCAGCATATGGTGTCTTGGTATCTGTATTCTCATGATACATTTTCCATTTGACAACCCAATTTAATAGTGTTGAATAAAACGATGCTTTATACTATTAATCAATCAGTTGAAATATGAATGTTTTTTAAGCTAAAATAAGATTATTTTCTGATTTTTTATCATAAAATGCATTGCTTCAGAAAGTTTTCAGAGTGGTACTGTATGTGTTAACGCTATTCTAAGCACTGTTGCTTTATTTACAATCTGAGTAGATGTATGCCAGCATGATTTTCTCGTTCAAAATTTTCACATTTTTTAAAATTTTCAAAAAATGTCATTATCATTTTGAGCCATATAGACTGTATCAGATATTGCTTTTAGTTTTTGATCAAAAGGTTGTCAATTTTTATCAACATTTCATTTTAGAGAGGAACAGACAGTACAAAAGTTGACAATGGCGCTAGCAGGATTAAATTGATATTTATTTGAAGTTAAATTGATTGATTGATCGATCGATCAATTGAATGATATATCTAAATTGTTATCAATCATTTTGAACAGGGTGTGTGATGAGTGAACAAGATGAAGAAAAAGCGAAAGCTGTTCGTGTTGGTAAGGCTGTTGGTGACTTCAGTCAATTCCAGTGGAAAATGGTATTGCCTCCATCTAAGGTAATTTTAACTTAGATAATACTCTATTCCCACTCTTTTGAATAGTCAACGACTTCCCGCAGTGTCATACAGTTGAATCTATGCCCAATAGTGTGCAACCCACAGTCGTCCTAATATCCAATCTACCCAGACAATACAGCACTTATAGAGAATTTGCCAATAATTATTTTATTAATACCATTGTTCATATTTGGTCATTGACATAACGTCCTTGCTAAACATTGTTAAACTACAATGTATATAAAACTACATGTACCTTATGACGTATTGTTGGCCCCATAATATTAAGATGATAAATCCGCTATCGCATAAAATAATATCAACAAATCACATAACATTTTTGATTAAACATACAAAAAAAACACCATAAATTGAAAAATGATAACAATATTGGTTATCAACCTGCCCAGTGTGTAATACGCTAAGTACGGTGTAGATTGATGATTCAAAGGCGAGTCTAGGACTCTATAGCGTGTTCACCTGCAGCTAAGCTGCATATTACATTGAATCAACTCCTCATCCAGTAAGACTCTGTAGGGTATACATTTTTGTACTTTCAATATTTTCAAAGTGTCATCATATAATTATGACATTGCATGTAAGAGTGGTATGCATACAAGCTTGGATCATGCATACACTCTCCTACACCTTCTCTGTGTTCAGACATGTCAAGGATACAATGAGTTGCCTTGAAAAACAGCCTAATTGCCAGTTTCTTGACGCGAAGTGCTTTATTTTTTGAATCAATTCTTTTGTATTAACTACTTTCCGCTTTTTGCCTTAATTGTCTTGTCATCGTATATTGAGCATCTTAATGCATCAGCACAATTTAAGGTCGTGACATTATTTGACGCCAATTAATGGAACAGACTCTATAATCTGTTAATATGTGGGAAAGATGGCAAAGAATGTCTAGACATGGTCAGTATAGTATATTACAATGTAACCTAACCTTTTCACCACCAGATTTATGGCCTAAATTTCTCTGCACTTTTTGACTCCCACAATGGGAGTCTTTGCAGTTGGCCTGTATGTGTAAGTGTCTTTTCCACTGATATCTCAAGAACCATATGTTGATTAGTCCCCGTTCGGACGAAGTCCGAAAACGGGGACTTATAATTCGGTCTCCGTCCGTCCGTCCGTCCGTGCGTCTGTGCGTCCGTGCGTCCGTGCGACCGTCTGGAGTCATATCTCAGAATCCCTTGGACCGATTTCGTTCATTCTTTGCATGTGCCTAGTACTTTATGTGGGACATATGCACATGCAGTGGTTTAGCGATTCGATTCAAAATGGCCGACTGGCAGCCATCTTGTTTTTTGAAAATGTTGTATTTTGGACATGCTTAGTCAGTTGTCATTCAAACTTGGTACATAGATTATACATGTTAGGATACATGTCCATGACGATTTATTTCACAATTGGATCAAAGATGGCCGACTGGCAGCCATCTTGTTTTTTGAAAATGTTGTATTTTGGACATGCTTTGTCAGTTTTCATTCAAATTTAGTACATAGATCATACATGTTAGGATACATGTCTCCGACCGTCCATGAGTTCCTGAGTCTGTCCGTTCATGTGTTCGTCCGTCCATCAGTCTGTCCAGAGTCGTATTTCAGAATCATGTGGACAGATTCCGTTCATTCTTTGCATGTGCCTAGTACCTTATGTGGGACATATGCACATGCAGTGGTTTAGCGATTCGATTCAAAATGGCCGACTGGCAGCCATCTTGTTTTTTGAAAATGTTGTATTTTGGACATACTTTGTCAGTTGTCATTCAAACTTGGTACATAGATTATACATGTTAGGATACATGTCCATGACGATTTATTTCGCAATTGGATCAAAGATGGTCGACTGGCAGGCATCTTGTTTTTGTTTTTTCTATGCGGTATCTTGAACATGCTCTGTCAGTTTTCATTCACATTTGGCACATACATGTTCTTTATATATGTTAGGATGCATGTCCATGACAATTTGTTTCAAAATCTGGTCAAGGCTGGCCGATTGACAGCCATCTGACTTTTTGGCCTTACTACTATATTTCCACAATTTATGTACCATTTTCATTTGTATTTGGCACATACATCGTACATAACAGTGTGTTTCATAATCAGATCAAAGATGGCCGAATAACGGCTGTTTTTATTTTTTGCCATATTACTACTACACGGAACACGTGTTTCGATGTAAATAAACAATCTGTTGTATACGCCACTTGGAACTCAAGTTTCAAGGACACGCTTGCGACAACGCCTCCGCTTTAATATGACGAGCACAAAGAGAACTTTCAAAAATTTTAACGGGGACTGTGTCATTTTCAATGACTTGTTTTTGATGAAACTTGATGTATAGATGCTCTGGGCTAATGTGGAGATTTGATTAGGTTTTGGTTAAAATCCATGCTTATTAATTACCTAATTTGCATGATAATTAGCTGATTTTCAGCTGTTCCATGATTGTACCACTCATTGGATTTTGATGAAACTTTGTACATAGATGCTCTGGGAGAATGCACAGACCTAATTAATTACCTAATTTGTATAATGATTTGTCAATTACTTTTCTACTGATATCTCAAGTACTAATCATCACATTACAATGAAACTTGGTACATAGATGTCATAAGACAATGCAGAGATCTGATAAGTTATGGATTAATATCCATGCATATTAATTACATAATTTGCATAATTAGTAAATGTTTTGGTTTTTCCGCTGATATTTCAAGTACTAATCATTTCAATGAAACTTGGTACATAGATGCTCTATGACTTTTCACAGACCTGATTAGTTTTGGTTAAAAATTTGTACATAATAAATACCTTATTTGCAAAGCTTTTTTCACAGATAGCTCAAGTACTAATCATCACATTACAATGAAACTTGCTACATAGATGTCATAGGACAATGCACAGACCTGATAAGTATTGGATTAATATTCATGCATATTAATTACTTAATTTGTATAATTAGTCAATTTTCAGCTTTTCTGCTGATGTTTCAAGTAATAATCTTAACATTTCAACTTGTTACATAGATGCTCCATGACTATTTACAGACCTGATTAGTTTTGGGTTAAAAATCTATGCATATTAATAGCCTAATTTGCATATTGATTAGCACATTTTACACATTTTCATGTGTTTCTCACGTACCATTCAACAGACTTAGATGAAACATGGTACACAGATGCCCTAGGATAATGCGCAAACCTGATTAGTTTGGGGTTGAAATCAATGTGATATAAGTACTGTTTCTGACAAGATATATGACAAAAATATAAGTCATCATATATGGTCATTATTTCATTAAATATTTATAATTGTTAAATCATAGCTACTTGGAACCCTTCAGATCATTGCTTGCAGCTATATTGTTAAATTCTGTATTTGCTTGAATAGAAGCATGTGTGCTAACTTCATGCCTCCAATACCTTCAGCACACAGGAGTTCTTTCTAAGCTTTCTTTGATTTTTATATAACCCTAATTTTGTAGCAAACAGACAAAATTTGAGTCAATATTTCAGTTGTTACAATTTGGCCTTTTTTGTCCCAAAGATCTGAGGGAAGTGCAGAATATAAACAGGACTAATTTGTAATGAAAAGTGGAAACTGGTGGTGAAAAGGTTTTAACATGAAGCCTGTTTTCCAAATTATTGCACATTGCAGTCATTTTCTCCAAGATTTACAATAACTTTAAACAAATCTAGCCAGACATATTACTAGTACTGCTTACAGATTTAAACAAGAAATTAATTTGAATAAACAATTTGGTGAAACTAAGCATTTTTCTATATGAAGCTCCTTGTGAAAGGTTACTGTAGTTGAAGAGTTATTACAAAATTAGAGCCAGGGTAATGTAACTTTAATATCTTAAATATAAATAAGAGAGATGAAGTAATTAAATTGAATAAAGTAAATGATTATTTCTATCATATAAAAAACTGTGTACAATATATAATCTTTCTTCTCGTATGTACCTCAAATGGACCGTAGTCAGACTTTTTCATTTTGTGACAATACATTATATTCTTCACTTTTAGTGAATATTATTGATTAAAAAAAATCTAATTTTTTCTTGAAAATGACAATCCCAATTGCTTTGACATTTTATATGTAGACATCTTGGGTTGACAGATTTATTCATTCTGTGACGATAAGTTTATTTTTGAATTTTAGTGAATATTTTTGGTAAAAATGCTATTGTCAACTGTACATCAAAACTATATCAGCTGACAGGCTGCTTGTTTTGTATTTATCTATTATTTTGTTGTTGATAGTTATGATCCAGATGGACAAAATTTCCCATGAGCTACAAGTCTATAATAACTAATATCCTTTGTTTTGTTCTTGACAGCTGTCTGCTCATAAGTGTCATCGCTACAAAGAAGATGTTGTGAAGTGTGATGATATTGTGACTCATGTACGTCTCACTATGCAACCTGATGGAGGTATCAGTCGAATGAGACTATATGGCAACATTTCAAATAGGTTAGCATCAAATTATAAATCAAAGTTATGAATATGTATGATATAAATATTAGTGTAGTATATTTGTCTTTGTATTCCCAATTCAATACAACACAATGCATAAGTTTATTGTCATGCAATTATAGTATATTGTCATGCTGGTTAATATTATTGTTAGAAGTTGAGCACTTGAAGACTTGCTACATCATGTAAACATATTGTTCTACAATGTAAGAATTATTGTCATGCAAATGAAGCATCTTGTCATGAATGCATATTTTCATGCTGTGTTAACATTGTTATACACCCATTAAGAAGCCTATTGTCAAGCATTTGAAGACTATTGTCACATCATGTAAGCACATTGTCCTACCACATAATCATTGTCATGCAAATGAAGCATCTTGTCATGAATGCATATTTTCATGTTGTGTTAACATTGTTATACACCTATTAAGAAGCCTATTGTCAAGCATTTGAAGACTATTGTCACATTATGTAAGCACATTGTCCTACCACATAATCATTATTGTCATGCAAATGAAGCATATTGTCATATAATGAATGCATATTTTCATTGTTATACACTGTCGGATAGCCAATTGTCAAGAATTTAAAACCTATTGTCATTTTATGTAAGCTATATTGTTTTACCATAAAAGCATATTGTCATGCTTATTATGTAATTGCAATTGAGAGTCAAATGTTGAAGGCTTTACTTTTTCTCTTCTTGTATACATTATTTCTTCTTCTAAACCATTAGTCTGATTACTTACATTTGTTTGTGTGCTGATTGGATTTATAGTAAAAAATCGTAATAATGTTTTTCGATCCTCTCTGTGAAAGTTTATTAATGCCTCTCTAATTTCAATCTGATTAAAATAAGATCTTGATTGGCATAATTTTTTTATTTTAATTTTAATATACTTAGTTATTATTATTAATTTTCATTATTAATTTCAATTATAATTATTTATTTGAATATTTTAGAATACATTTTTACAAACCAAACAATTGCAGCAAAGTAATTGTAATGTCAAAAATAATTAAAATGAATAATATTTTAGTAATTATATAAAAACAATATTAAAAAAAATATTAAACCAACCAAGATCTTATTTTGATCAGATTGCTCAAATTCGTTCCTTTGACATGTGTCTAATTGATTGTGTTTTCTTTCTCATTACAAAGTGTGCAGTAATGCAATGGATAGAGTAGATGCTAATCATCAATGGTATATTATAAATATAACAACCCAACTGTTGATCATTGGACAAAAATCAAATAGTACGTGAACACAATATAACTACAATGCATTACAAAACATAGTCAAATCAGTGAAACAAAATGATACATGGGCCTAAGGGTATACAACCAAAAGGTGATATCAGGTGTTTCGAATAGAGTAAACGCATTCTGCCCAACATGTGGTATCTTCCATATAAATTTCATTCCTAGTATGGTTTCTTTGCAATGAGATACGAACGATGAATATTGAAAGCTTTGTGAATTCATGGTGGGATTGAGAAGCAGTATTTTATGACTTGTACATGCTTTCTACAGATGAATTACAATGTTGTATACCAATAAATTAACCATATTTACTAATCTCACCGACTTTCTATTTTTACTCCATCCAACCATAAACAAATCTTGCATGATTTTGAGAGAAAAAAAAAACACTAAATGGGAAAAGTGCATAGAAACGTTGAGTCATTGTGGGAACATCTTCATTACATGTCTTTTCGAAGCTGTATATTAGGGTAGTCAGTGTGGTGATATAGAACACGACTACCTGTATAGTAGTAGGGAGGCAATTATTGTTATCGTTAGTTCGAATCCTGTATTGTAATTTATTTGTTTCTTTGCCTGTAATGGCTGTCACTACAAGTGGGAATAAATTTTCCCCCAGGAAATGTTTAACTGAGTTGATTTATACTGAACCATGAATGGAACATGGGTTATATATGTTGTGAAATATACGACATATGTTGGCCGAGATTCGGCTTGCGCATTTCGAACTAGTTAGTGTTCATATCATGGGTTGTTTTGTGCTTACTTTTCGGGCAGTCAAAGCACAAGCTGTGATTGCAAGTATGAATCCTGTCTGTCATGTGTGTTAATATTTCAATGCCAATATTCCAACTCAACTCGCAAGCTTCTAGAAATGCCGCGTAAGGTGAGGGCATGAATATTACTTGTATTAAATCATTGATCAACTCATCAGTTCAAAATACTTTCCTAAACCCCGTGAAGATCAACACATGTTCTTCAAGTATTTTCAACTGTAGATTATCAAACGAAATAACTCGTAAGCCCATGAACAACATGAAACTACAATCAAATGCATTATAAAATCTAGTCATATCAGCGAAAGATTGATACATGGAGCCTGGGGTATACAACCGGAAGGTTTTTTTCAGGTTTTTCGATAAGAGTATAAGCACAACCTGCTCCACATAGGGCGCCCGTCATCATTCAGATTCATAATCATTAGAAAATAGTAGTAGGTAATCATAGTCCTTGGTGGTTATGTGATCATTCAATATAACCAGTCGCTGCAGACAAAGTATTCTTTTTTTAATGATACGTATGAATATCCTTGAGAAAGAAACTTCGTCCAAAACGTCTGGTTATTTAGGTTTACATTTTTATTTCCGATGTAATGTGTATTCTTAGAGTATATTTTCATAATGAATGGCAATTACAATGGAATAGAACAGAACATATGAATGTTGAAAGCAATGCGAGTTCATGGTGACATTTATTATGTGATGATATCTTCCAGTATATTCACTCGTCTGCCTTATAGAAGATTAAACATTACATTTCCAGTCCAACTGTCTTTTCCTCGTTTCTATTTTCATCTTTCGATCCTGTAATACTTTACTCACTTTCTGTAAAGCATCTTTGTATAATCCTATGTGTCTCTGGATTTCTGTGTAGCATATTCCATCATCTGTCTCAACACTACTCAGATAGTTTACTTTCCAAAGTGATTTTGACTGAAGTGTTCCGGAGGACAATCTTAACTGAGTTCGTTCGTACTCTGCACACTGAACCATGAGCAGCGCAGTGGGGAGCGTGTCTGCCTGTAGTGCAGATGTGCTTGCCATGATCTCTCGTTCGAATTCCCTGTTGTGTTTTGTAATTTATATCATTAAATTAATTATTCTTGTGTGGTTGTCACTGCTGGTGTACACATTTGTCGCCGAAGGCAACCTTAACAAGGTAGGTTTCTTCTAAACCATGAATACTTTTTATGTGTGTAGTTAGTATACTAGAATTGTTGGTAACTTCTGAAATTGGACTTGTGAATTATCACCGTGTTCATTACTTGCCATTCCGAGCTGCCATACAGGACAGTCGGACAAGGCACTTTCCGTGATTGTAAGTTTACAATCTCATTTACATTTAATTGCTATCAACAATATCCATCAGTTTTAAAATTTAACTTTCATCTTCAGTTGTGATGGGAAGTTATCTTTATACCTGACCTTCATATTTCATTATATCACTTAATATAAATATCATACATTCATCGGGGAATATTATCATTGCTTGTGTTAAATTAATGATCAACCTACCAAGGTTAAAAGTATGCAATTCACGAGATCTCGCATTGAATAGAAAATCACATATTGAGAACATTGACATATATGCATCCGGAAAAAAAATGCCAACTGGGATTTCAATACGTTAATCGCAAATGTACATCCATACCATCCGGATGTTGGAGTATTATCATTTTCATGTAAGTTGGATATACACGTCATGCATACATAGAACAAAATAGATGGAAAATAGAATTTTTCCAAAAAGGTGGGATTGTATCCGGAGACCCCACCCCACAGAAAACACATTATATGGATACACAACACTGTTTTGATTGGATTATTATAAACTGCATAATGTTGATGTTCGTACATAGGTATATATCTAATATAATAAGTGAACTTGTGAAGAACGCACTTTTAGATAATGCAATTACATAGTGGCGCATACATGGCGCATATGCCAGTGTCATATAATGAATTGCATGTGTAAAACTACCGGAAGGCTTCACATATTATTCTTAAAAATGAACCAGACAAAGTTGGCCATTGTCACCAACCGTGTTTAATATAATTCTAATTTGCTTGTCAAATGTGATCACGGAAACCGCTGTTAAATGCACAGTTGCAGGAAATGAAGGCTACTTTTTTATTATTCGCTGATTGCATTTTATGAAAAAAAATATGGATAGCCTTCAATAATAACAAAATCTTCAACAAAAAAAACGTCTTACCGAATATGAATTAATCAACATTCATAATCGTAAATGGTAATTAAAAATTCAAGTAAAAAAAGATAGTGAGCAACGTTTTACATTTGAATTAATACACCCGAGCTCTGTTTGTGGACGTAGCAGTCACACTAGATGTTACATTAAGACATGCATTATGAACATAATAATAACATAATTACTCATCACGAACGGGAGACTCTTCTTTCAACATTTCCGTCTGTATTTTTACAGCAATTATTTGAATTTTTTAGAATTAATTGCGGACCAAACTCATTGCATTCTAACACCATTGTATCAACGACATACAGAAACATTCTAACTTCATTATCATTACTACTAGTACCGTCCACTGCCAAATCATTAGTAAAATACGAAATAAAGTCATCGACAAATCATCGTTCTGCTCAACACCCTTTCCAGTGGGACACCATTCAGTATAAACATCATTTACCTTATTAGAGGCACTAGTATAACAGTTTTATTCGTTGATGCTGCTATACATTTTCCCATTAATAGGCGGTGTATATAATACAGCATTGGGATCAACATTATTGAAAGGCTTTTCTTAAATCAATAAAACTTGACAGTCCAAATGTTTTTTTCTGTTAGGCACATTATATACCAGGGAATACGTATTATCTTTGGTAACTTCATCCAGTATGGTTTTTTTTTCTAGAAAACCAGAAAACTATTATTAAGTAAGCTATATAACCTCGTTATAGTCGATTGAATATTAATTATGTAACGCATATCACTGATTCCGTCCTTAACAAAACATATTTTTAAAAAGTCGAGAATACAATAGACTGAGGGATTTTATCAACTCCAGCTGATTTTCCCACAGTTACCTTGCCAACCACTTTTTCAATTTCCTGCATATAAATATTTATATTTATATTTAAATTACAATTACAAACAGTCAGTTATATTATTTTATAGCATGGCAGTTTTTTGTTGTCAAAAAAGTATCACAAATATCATCACAACATTACATCAAAAGTAACACCTTTATCAGGCATATCAAACAGGAAAGCCTCATACTCCCTATTGGCAGTTACACTAAAATCATCATCATCATATTATTACTTGTCTGAAGTCATATCATGTCATATTCATGTGATTTCAAAATGAGTTGGGAATTACAGTACAAACCATTTTCTCAGCAAGATCCCTATACATACCTCGCCTTGTAAAGTTATTAGTTATTATGCAAAACTGTTGCCTCTGTCATTACGTATGTCCATGACGACAAGGCCGGACTTTTAAAATTATCTATTGTAATAACCACATAATATCAATGAGAGGGAGAGTATATTGTCTAACATTTTAATACAAATATCAGATTATGCATAAACAATAAACACAAATAATTGTTTGTTCGTGCCCTATGAATTTGTATATGCATTGCATATATCGAAAGATCATCCTGCAATTGAGTGAAACACAAAAACAAATGTTGAACAATTCTATAATTTACATTTTACAAAAGTTGGTGATATATGCTTTAATTGAAATATCGATAATATAACTCTGAATCGAATTATACTGGATTGAGCGCACACACCAATGGGCCTAAAACTGTAAAACATAACACACTTCATGGAGGCAGTATTGTCCTCATATAACGTAAGTAATTTGCAGAATTGCATGTATAGTTCAAAATGTTTCTGAACTTTATTTGAAAACAGTGTCGTTACTGTCGCTGATACCTATCTTAATTCTCGCTCAAAATCCGTAGAGGTCCAATAACTTAACAGTTTAGACTAACACACAATACGATACGACACGATACGATACATCACGTGATTTTCCGTTCAACTGCGAGATCTCGCGAGATACATGAAAGACGCGCGTCGAACGTCTGCCGCAAAAATCGAACGATTTGATTTTGAACTCGAATTACTTTATTTCGTAGCTCACATCGACCGGCCGATCTTCGACAGAGGAATATTGTTTTCGAATACCCTCACTTAATCGAAATTGTCTATCATCAAATGTGTACAGCACATTATTAAGCATGGAAATGCCCCTCAAAATATTTTCGCGTTTGTCGAATCCCACGCGATGTTTGACGCCACTACGACGCTATGACCTTTGTTTGTCCTGTTTTTACGTTCGATTTCACGTATAACGCGTGATTCTCGCAGTGAGCGGAAAATGGTCTATAATGACACTCGTTTCGAAACGAGATCACGTCGTGATTTATGTCTCACTATATCCACCATGCACCAGATGTGAATCATAATTACTATGTAATCTCCAATAACAATTCAGGCAATTTACATTTCGGCCTTCTAAGATCATTTGCATAACTGATGTACCTCATTTGAAGTTTAAACAGGATCCACATTATTGAAAAAAAATACTTTCACACAATCGTAAAAACGTAAAGCGGACTAAACAACAGGTTGTTGCTGTGAATTGTACCGCTTCAATGACAACATATCTAACATTGTAAATCTGAAGAAGTTAACGTAATGGGATTCTTTCACATCTTTGTCACGGACAACTCCACACAACTTAACCAATTCAAAACCTATATGAAAAAGTTCTTCATCATATACGAGCTTCACTCTTCAGCGGTTACAACTATTTAAGAGAATATGTGATGTGATTACCAGAAATGGATTAAAAAAAAATTTTCAACATAGAATCTAATCAGTATTCAGCTGACATTTCAACACACAGAATGTTCAAGGCAGTTCGATCCGATCTATTGACCAGTGAACGCCGTCACTTTATGTATCTTTCATTTTTAAATAAAAGAATTGATTCTATCAATACATTTCACAATGAACCAGTCGATGGCCATTCTGTCGTACAATTATACAAGAACGAACTCCTCTAAAGAGTTCATGCACTACATAACATTAATAATGTCACAGTGGAATATTGTCTTCAAACACCATTTTATTGTGACTTCCCTATTTGTTCAATATTCAATTAATCCCCTGTGTGATTTTACTGGTGATCTAAATGTAAATCCACATGATAGTCTTTGAAAGATTACATCACGTGGACCAAGTCCAGGAAACCTCAATACATCAACTGGTATCACATATTTAAAACCATTATAGACATAGTTGAGGAGTATTCAAGACAGTGGACTTACAGAGAATAGATAGACTCTTTGCAAGAGAGGGTGGAATAAATAAGAAATATACTATACTGTTGCATCCATAAACTTGAGACGCATGTTAACAGACGGCCAAATCTATATTTGAAGATCCCTGTACACTTAAAGTGCCTTTCTATTCTCCATGAACAATATGTTCCTGTAGACAAAGCTTTCAACAATGTAGTTTTTTGAACTTGGAATTACGAGAAATAATAATACTGCTACTTACCAACAAACAACATTTGGAAAGAATGAAATTCTTGCTAACCACAAATCGTTCATGTCGTATATTAGTTATCCAAATAAGCTAGATTTATTGCTGGATTATCAAAATTAGGTTATCTATATGTTTAAAATGATCGTTACAAATACATATTGGTTGGATACGATTTTACTTCATTGGAGTACTGGAAATTCATATTTGAAACATATTTGTCGAGTTTGTAGAGCAAAGTATCGGCACTTCAATAGGAACAAATTGTGCTTTCTTGCTGGCTGATTTATTTCTACAGAAATTAATTGAAAACAAAACACATTCAGTTATATTACTGATGTACTTTCCATCAACAATTTCGTGATTATAGTATTTATTAAAATGATATGTTCAGCTGAATTTGAGGTTTGACCACAAATCTACTTCCTCTGCATTATACTTGAATCTGTGCCTTGAATTTGACTCTAATATCAACCTTTCGAACAGAATATATGACAATGGCAAGATTGTTGATTTTAATATCACTAATCAATTTTCCACACCTTTTCAGCAATATCTCCCTATGGGGTATACATTTCACAGCTCATTCGCTATGCCCGGAGCTGTAGTACATATGCAGACTTTTTGATAATACATTGTCTTCTTTCTCAGTATTCAAAGATATGATGTGTACACTATACCATCCATGTATATGAGGTTATTACGAGAATACCGAAAAGTATGCACGAAGTACAGCGGGAGTATCGACCGACGCGCAGCGGAGGTCAATGTGACTGTGTACTGTTTGAGTGCATCCTTTTCGGTATCCTCGTAATAACCTTATTATTATACATCTTTTCCTCCAAAGAATACATCATGGGAATGCCGAAATACCAAAAGTTTAGAACAGATTGAGCGAACTTTATTGTATGGGAGTCCGGTCAAACTCTGGGGGTGGCCGTGTTTGCTATTAATACTGAAGTTTTTGTGTAGTTTTTTTTTGGAGATAATGAGCATGTGGTTAAATATGATAACACTGTTACACTGATAATTTCGGAAGGCGCAAATGTATGGTGTATGCTTCAGATTCCAAACAGAAGCTACTCAATTATGACTCTGAATTATATATGGCGGGTTTCACGCGTGAAGAAGAAGGCGCTCACTTTGTACGAAACACCTGACATCACTTCTCATTGATACCATATGGTAATCAACCACTTAGCCATGTACCGTAATAGTCTTGTCTTGCGCAATGTGATCAAAATCCGTTGTAGGTATAGGTTCAATTTTTTTTCAATTTTCATATTTGTTATTGTAAATTTGGTTTATTCATGACTAATTTATCGGTTTGAGATACGTTGAAATACGATATAACAAAAATTTCTGACGGCAAAAAAAAAGTAAAAAAAAAAATAACAATAAAAAAATATCCTTGGATTTTAAAGCCCATACCTACATCGGATATTAATCCAATTGTGTCTGACGTAGGCCACACGGAACTATGCAGAATCTCTTGTATGACGTAGGCCACACGTTTCTAACCGGAACTATTGATTATGACTAAGTGATTGATATATGCTATATGAATATCTCTCCTTGAAGTCTGTATATGTTTTTTTGTCACGGATTTGACTATATATTCTAGTATATGTGTTGCGTATTGCAATATTCGTGCCAGTCTATCGTTATATACCTGTTCTCTGAAACAATTTTACAATTTGTATAATTACTATTTGATGAGTTGGGTGTCGGATTACACAGGTTTTAATGATGTACATTACTTGTTGATGGCACTCTCGAGGGAAAATCGGTGAGTGTTCTTATTATCCCTCTTTAACAAAATCAGACCACTTAGCAGCCTCAATTTATTAACTGGTCGTTCGTTTTATTGCTATATATGAAGTTTAAGTGAGCGATAAATATGTGTCCTTGCATAGAAACCTGCATCGTAAATTAATAAATCCGAGCCCATTATGTATCCACTGCACATTCGACTGACACATATTCATAATTTTTACATTCATATTTCAGAAGCTTATTAGCTCTATTTTTTCAACAGTTTTTTTTTTCTGTCAGATGTTGATTCTGTTTCTTTATCATTTCCATTACATGTTTCTCAATTTGTTTACATTATGTCACGTGATCCGATATATGACATTGTGCACTTTAAAGCTTGGCCTATTTTGATTTCGCTAATTGTTTATTTAATGTTGTGTATTTCTTTCACGATATTCGTTAATATTCTTATTCTAATAAAAATTCGATAGAAGAGTAGAACCTGTCTAGTCATATTGATTTGACCATGAGGACCGACAATACTTGCTGAAAGCTGAGAAATCAATGATATTTTGCATGAGTCACGTGGTAGAGGTCGCGGTGAGGTGACGCATGAAATTAAGGGAAGCTGCATGTTGAACTATCTTTGACTTGTTGGCAATCATACCAAATTATTGCCTCTATATACATTATACGCTACTCATATTAAAGTGTCGATGATGATGTATATTTTTACAGGCAATAAACGACTTAAAGATTAGAATTTCCAATCACGGCGCGATGTTTAATATTTGTTACTTAACAATTGTTTTTTAAAACTAGTTGTAAGCCACCATTTCAATACTGATTGAATCCCTGTAAAATTAAACCCTGTCGATATAAGTTAACAACTATTTTCGCAATCTTCAATATATATTAGTAAATTAATATATATATATATATATATATATATATATATATATATATATATATATATATATATATATATATATATATATATATATATATATATATATATATATATATATATATATATATATATATATATATATATATATATATATATATATATATATATATATATTACATATATAGGTAGGTCCGTCGTTGTTATAACTAAACACATGTTTTGGTTGTAGATTTTAACCCTGTATGTCCATTAGAGTAAAGTTCCTGGCCAACGTTTGTAACATTTCTTATTAGATATTTTCTTTCATGATTGTGCCCTACCCTACAGTGCCCATGGACCTTATTGCTATAATATGCACAGTACACATGCGAGATTAGACAAATATCTTGATTCAGTGGTGGCTTAAACACGCACAGACAACGCATTATAAATGCCAATATAAACATTAGTATTATCCGCAATTTAATGTCTCTGCCAATGAGAAATGTAGAAATAATCTTTCCCCAAACAAAAAAAAAATCTTCAATCGACGCATGTATTCCATCTCAGTTCCAAGTAAATGTGTGAAGCAATCCGCTCGACTCCACTAGGCATGCCAAGCTTCCCGTTATATGTGATCAATTTACTGAGATGGTGATCGCTTGGATTGGATGTCAGTGCAATCAGTGCGCCACTTGCTAGTGACATTTCATAAACTCACGCTGTACTTTAAAACAGTTCATCAAGGCCATGTGTACATATTCAGCTTGAGGTGGTTAATGAATCCGATCTCAAGTACAATCAATTAATTGCAACTTTGCAAAGAACAGAGATACAATAGTAAGTAGATAGATTCATGAAAAGTCAAACTTCTAAGTGGTACACTGCTCAAATTGACGTAATTATCAGGGATATAGACTTCACAAATTTTGCCATTGAATGTTTTTTTTTGTAATGTTTTTCAAACGATAACCAAACTATTTAGCGACTGAATAATTTAAACGCCATAACTCTAACTGTCAATTCTCTCCTTTAATAGAATGACCGTAGGAAGGTATCAAAAATCTGTTCTAATGTTAAGTATACCATATTTTAAATATTATTGAATCGAGTAAACGAAGAGAAAGCAATCGATTGCGCAGTTGTGAATACTATAATAGTGATTAATCTTCTATAGTGAGTATGACAAAAATAGCCAAGAGAACATTGGATTCGCTGTAAAATTATTTTAAATTGAAATTAATAAATACTCCATGCGGGGTCAATTTGAAACCTTTGTGATTGTAATCACATAAACCATCATTAATATATATACCATGTTTATTTTTAAACTAACGATCGGTTATTTTCAAAATTCGTCTGTATATAGAATTACTGATGAAGCGTTAACCCCGTCAAATAACTCCGTCATATTGTAGTGCCACAACACCAGGGTACATTAATAGAATTTATGTTTATACGTCAATTTCTATCTATATATTCATGCATTTAGATTTCTTTTAATTTCTTTTAAAAGCAATTATGCAATATGCACGTCACATGAGATCCGCTGATAGATGGCGAAAACACCTACTAACTAGCAATTATATATACGAACTCTGTGCTATTTGATCGGTCGACATTGCCTGCCAGCGAATGTAGACGTCTGCTTTTTTCACTCATTGGACTAAAATTATTGAATTTCACCGCGTCATATATATATATGATTATTGAATGACTACTGGTATATTGATATCAAAAAATAAATCAAAAACATTTCTCTTGAATAGGTGATTTTCCGTTAAACTGCAAGATCTCACGAGTTGCGTGAAAGAAGCGCGCCAAACGTTTGCCGCAAAAATCGAACGATTTTATTTGGATCTTGAATTTCTTTATTTCGTAGCTCACATCGACAGAGGAATATTGCGTTTGAATACCCTTACTTCATCGAAATTGACCACCATCAAATGTGTACAGCAAAATACTTTCGGTTTGTCGAAAAAAAAAACCCACGACGCTATGACCTTTGTTTGTCCTGTTTTTACGTTCGATGTCACACATAATTTCGGGATCTCGCAGTGAACGGAAAATGGTCTATTACAGATTACTGATGGTAATGGGATCGTATTCGCCGAAGAAAGAGATCGGAATCTCTATCCGTGTTTTGTTTGTTCGAGATGCTCAAACCTACAGGCTTCTGAATTTGCCGAATTATCCATTTTTGTTTTATCGTAATTGTCTTAGTAAAGCGCCGACAAATTGGTATGATTGCAGTTGACAGTGTATCTTTATTTAATTACACAATTGTAAGATGTTAAATTGATTTTAAGGCGATGTTTTAATACGTATTACACTCCTTCCAAATAGATACAGACTATACACACTAGTCTATCCCCTCGCTGATTGACATTTCCATATTACCCCCTAAGGCGTAGCTGCATTGCATCACAGTGATCGTTGAGTATGCATGGCTGAACGATGGAAACACCATTAAACACAGTCACATGGTCACGCATTGTAAATACACACGCATTGCCGTATGTGATAAAGAAGCCTAGATCTTTACGCTATCCTGATATGATAAATATTGAGCGATCAGAGAACTCCTTAAGATTATGTTCGTGACAATCAGTAAGTTTGTGAATGTAATCATGGTAAATAGGCTCATAACCATCATATATATATATATCTATATTAATCCATACATATGCGATTGCGTTTAATCAAATAATGGTGGTTGGTAGAGTAAGTATATAACATCTAATAAACGGCATGTTAAATACGTGGTGAATTAAAGTAAACGAAGGGAAAAGCAATCGATTGCACAGTAGTGAATACTATAATCGGACTCAATCTTTCATAGTCAGTATGACAAAAATAAAACGAGTATACAATTATTTCTCAGTACTTATCCAATGGTAGTTGGTGTCTGCTGTCGAGTATCCGCGATTCAAGGTATTACATCATTATAATACGTATCTTATAATTCAACTATTATTCACTCACACAAAACTAGTTTACATTGCAATAATTTATCTCCATGAATTCACGTTTTGGATGTATCTTTCTCGACAGAACCTTCTGTTCCTAACAATAGAAAACTGTTCGCCGTAGTTTTACGACCCCACTCTGCTAGGTAGTTTATGTCACCACACGTTGTAGTGACCCCCAAATCCTCCGGGCAATTATGCTGAATAGAGCGACTCCTTGGAGAGATGACTGTCCTTCAACATATTGCTTAGAGTGAGCTGACCCCACATCATTGCCTCGCATCAGTTTTTTTAACTCTACATTTGTACAGATGTGTCCCAGGTTTTAAATATTCATTGATCTAATAACTGTTTCCATACAAAATAAATTATGTCGAATACTACTCCAGGTATGGAGATACTCGTTATGGCAATCGAACCCGATCATCAACCCAGCAGCTGTCGGTGCTGTCAATAAAGAGGGTGTTGTGTGAATAGCGGTGCGCAGGTGATAACCATTCCTCGAAGTACGCGACGATTGTATACATTGATATAGTTCACACACCTACCTCATCATTAACTATGCAAAGTGAAACATACCACCTCTTTCAAACTATTGTCACGTTGTTGTCAAGCACTGTCACACTATTTGTTAATTGGTCAATTAATAAGTGCATTGTAAGAACCCGAACCTAACCTCGACCATGTTATGGAATTTGGAGCCGCCACTATTGCATTGCTTTTAGAATCGAGGGATATACCCAAGAGAGAACATAAGACGGTTGGCGTGAACTCGATTTGAATATACAGCATGGATAGTTGAATCTAAAAGCGAATATGAATATAACGACATCTAATTGACCGATGCAAATTGCGATGTTTCAGCGCCCTATGGCCTTTCGTTTCACAGCGACACAAAATTTGTTTGAAAATATATACGCATATAATATGAAGTGGTTTTATCGGCAATTATCGATAGATTGTTTTTAATTATTATTTTATATTGATATAATATGATTTGCACTGGGTGCACTAGATATATTTCTGTTTAAGGCTCGAAATTATCGTTATGATATTTGTGATAGTTATTTTTCTTCTGTATAAATATATACAAATCTAACGGCTAATTATAATATAAATAACATTATAATAGGACCAGACGATGCTTACACATAATAATAACAAATTACATACGTTTTATGTGTAATTTCCCCACTATAGAAAACTGAATGAGTTGATTTTTTTGACCCTGAGATCATGTTCTACTATAATTATAACCGCCGAGTTTTAAAACATCACAAACAAATTTTGTTTATTGTGATCTATGTATCCATTTAGTACTAGATTATTAAATTATTATGTTCAGCCACCAAGATATTCGCAAACAACCATACCCAAAAGATCATAGTAGCTGCTGGCATGGAAAGTAAAGCAAGTAAATAACACCAAATAAACGGCATGGTAAATTACCAAGTCAAATCAAAGTAAAGTAAACACGTAGGTAGTATTTACCATGCCGTTTATTCGGTGTTGTTCACATACTTAAAAGCTGATAGCTTGCGTGTCGTTCGTTTAAAAGATTGTAACATTCAAGTTTGTCTGTGCCTGTTTGGCTATCATTGTAGATTAAAAACAACTTGGGTTATATTACCTGTTTTGTGTGCTGTAAACACTAAAGTTTGGATCTACTGGACACGTAGTAGCCAATATCGGTGAGGTCGTTAGATGTCACGCACATCCCTCTCCCTTAAGGGTAAATTGCACTCTCGAGGACATGCGTCTTAAATTGCCAACAATACTCCATGTCTTCCATTTCCCGGAGTCCATTAAGCAAAATATGACGGCCTTTTTGTGAGAATTGACTGCACACAGAGCCCGTAGGTTATACTTGAGTCTCGTATATTCCTATATTGCGCTCAGAAAATAAAAGTTTAATGGCAACACCCGTCTAACTATTTACGTCTGAGTGTAATTTATGGAGGTAGAATCTACCCTTAGGCAGAACGTCTTAACTGGTCGCGTATATAGAGTGAGACACGACGAGATTGGAATATATTTTCTCGTATACAATAACGATATATATCTTTATTTTTTATTTTTTTTATTTCCCAGAAAAGAAAGTGCATTAACCTGTCAGGGAAACAAGATGAGGTTCGTAAAATATAGTAAGGATAGATAGTTTGGAATACATATTTTGATTCATATAATTGCAAAAACACTCACTACGTAGCCATATTGCGTTGTCGGGCGTTTTGCCACACGAGTGTCTGACAAGAAAATAATGTGTTATGTCTGTGTGTGATGATATAACCGAATGAAACTCATTGCTATATACAATATACTTTGCTATATACGTGGTACACGGACACGTGTCAATCCTTTCGACATACTCCCTTCTGAAGTCCCATAAACATGATTTGAATCATTGAAATGAAACGACATTTGACAACCCTTGTTTAAATTGTTTTAATGCGTCGTATTGACGACTAGAACTATATAAATGACGTGAAAATTGAAAATAGCTAACATAATAAAGCTAGTACCGATAATATGATATAGCTGTACTGGTTGAAAACGGCCTTTTTCGTAATTTCCAAAATAATGGGACGTCTCGGGTGCTAGTTCTCACCAAATACACTGTAATAGACAGTCAAACAACATATTTGGACATTCGTATGCAACTCATGAAGGACCATTGTCCGAAACATTATTTTGAATAGTTATAAAATAATACGATTACCAACTCGCAAGTAAAACGCCACAGTCGTCGCGCCGCGTCGCGTTCGGTAGGGATCCCACGCGATGTATACAACGCGTGTAAAATTCGAACACGCGCTGCGCGACGATTGTGCCGCTTCAACAATACAAAAATGACGTTATTTTTCAAGTACTACTAGTCTTCTTCAATGGACGGTATTTATGCATATGGCACTATTTTATATTCATACTAAATTCAATAAGTTGTTGTAATAATTAATAGTATAGAAATTCACATGTTATGTGACAGGAAGTGACGTAAGAAACCACAATTCCTTGCAAACGAAATGTCTGTCTGTTACTCGTTGTACCATGCGTTTATACATTTTTCTCAAACCCAATTCAATATAATCAATAAATTTATCAATAAGTCAATTTAAGCCCAGTAATTATTATTACTAAAGAACCCTGGCACGTCTGCTGTATGCAAAACCTTGTTCCAGTTCTTTCTTTTTTCTGATAATTCACTATCATCTGGTTCCACGTCGAAGCTTTCATCCACTGTTTCCGGAATCTCAATATGTTCAGACCAGTCCTGCAGTTCTTTCTCTTCTGGTACTTCACTATCTCCTATTTTTAAATCATCTCGCTTCACTTTGTTTTCAAATACCGTTAGATCATACTTAGCTGTGTACACCTTGCACGGTGCACGCTTCTTTTCCGGAAGTTTGACTGGTTTTATCGGTTTTGATGGAGTATCAGAAGAAGCCTCCCAGTAGCTGTTTCCCTTCATCCAACCAGGGATGTCTGATTGTTTAACTATTTTGTTATAAACCGGTCTGCCATCCTTGTCTACCTCACTCGTCTCTATTTGCTGTTTCCAGACATCAAGTTCGGGTTCCTTTGGTAGTTCCTTACCATTTATCGTCAGCACCTCATCTTTACGCGTTGCTTTCGTTTTATGGACTCCTGGTTTGAACGGCGGCTCTTCGTCCGAACTTTTCGACCGCTGCCTTCTTTTCGATTCCTCTTCAATCTGACTTAGGTTCTTTTTCTGTGCTTCAGGTTCCTTCTTTTTTGGAAGAGGTCTGTTAAGGGGTTTTGGTGGTGGCAACCGCGATCCACCTGTCGCGACCCATGACGGCTTGTACTCTTTCTTCCCGTAGACGCGGTCCCATGCTTTGTTGAATGTATTTGCTGTCACATTAGAGCCTGAACTGACGACTTTAGACTGAGCCTTCTCGTAAGAGGTTTTATTCACGTCGTTTTCCGCCATTATTCCCCGATAGTGTGCCGCTTGGAATAACACGATTCCAACGACTCCGGTCTCCTATCTCACTGACGATGAAAATTATTGTTGCCTTTTACAATGACAGAAGGTGAAAAAAAGGCTCCCTAGCTACCTGGGGAGCGTCCAATTAGGCGTGACGACCCGACATTGTGACTGTTACAAGGCAATCCATTTCAATATAGAATCTTTTAAAGTCGAAATATTGTGCTAGCAGCTCGGCGGAAGTTTACTATGGCTATTACATGGAACAGTAACGCAAGGAATAGTTCAGTTACCACGCTGTCTGTATCCTCCAACGTTAAGCTACGTTATAATATCAGGCAGTCAGTGTTGAGTCCGGTTATCCATGATTCCTGTAAAACCCGACTTGACTAGTTTGAACGTGGAATATTCCAATGCAGTAAGCTTAGTAATCAATCTGCCATAAACCTGTAACGAGAACTACGTCAGTTTAGTAAATGATTTACTGGCATGCTCGGAGACGTCCGTGATTCTGCATATAGCCAGCTTAAGGGGCAATCTTACAGAAGCTCAAGAAGGGGGTAATTTTTCCTGTTTAGGAAAAGGGCGGGGATATTTCAGTTCATTCAATTTACTCTCCGAAATTAAATTTCGCGTTACAAAACATTTTGCGTGAAAACGAATTTCAAAATAAAGCAGTCGATATGTGAAATCGTGCGATGTATATAGAGACAAAAAGTCATTTTAAAGTAGCAATACATCACTCTGACATGTTCCAGCCTGGCGCAGACCACCATCGCCTAAACATACAATATACCTTAATAGCTGCGTAATACTCCCTGGACATCTACCAAATTTGATAATACTTGTTTTTTATTCAGAATATATAAGTTTCGTTCCGGGGATCATCAAAACATTGCGATCGTTGAGGTTGTGTGGTAATTTGAGACAACCCTTACGCTAATCAGGTATACTGGATATTGAATCAATGTTTTTCCCCCTCCAGCGTGGATTGTAATACCCCCACGGTCATCATACCAACGTCAAAGCACACATAACATTTATTCAATTAATTTGAATTCAAACTTTACGAGTAATGCCCGTTAATTATAGCAATTACACTTTGAATGTCTTGGCACATAAAACACATCATGGTGTTTGCAGTGATGTTTATCGGATAAAATAAAAAGCAAAAAAATATTTCGCTCGCATCATTTCAAAAATGTGGCTAACCCAAAATAAATTCGCGTTTCTATGATAAACCGTGAAATGTAAATCTGCGTCGAAATCACTACTTATTTTAACGATTCTTGATTTAACGCTATTTCATCCCCGATGAACAGCAAATTCCCGCGACGAAATATTTTAATTTACTCCGATATGCAAGAATGCGGTGTTGCTTTTAATTATGCTGTCGTCACTGTTGTAAAACAGTACGGATTGTATACAGATTCAACACGTTCAGTAACGTGCGACTGAACGAAAAGAAAATACGGAGCAAGTGCGATGGTTCGGTTGGATGAGTTCCCAGCATGGTTTTACACGATCCATTTTCTACTAGATGAATGAATCACACAAAAAAATCCACGCTTACATTAAACGGTATCCAAAAATATCAAGAAAAATGTACGAATCTGCTGTCTATTAATATGACTCATACGTTACCGTACTGAGGATTAGTCTCCGACAACAACCGCATTGACAGGCGACAAGTATGCCGAGAATATTGACCATGCGGGCAGAGACAAGAGCGCTCCTTGTAGCCGACTGCCAAATTGTGATGAACGAGTTTCCTCGTGACGTCGCTTATCAAATGAAGTATACGTATTCACATTACTGGCCTAGATACCAGACCTGTTACTTAACAACCTAGCCCCGGAGCCTGAATAGAAACATCTTGCAGTACTTCTAGTTATACTGGCAGTCAAACAATGGGGTGGACGATTTATCATTATTATGTCAACACCAAGCGAATGAAGGCAATTATCGTGTAGCCAAGTAAACCGTTTAAGTCGTTTTTTTCTTTTTAAATCGTAAAATGCTTTATTTAGCTCACGTGGAGTGGCAATAATTCTCATTGGTCGATGGAGGGTAACAAGTTACTCACTAATATTAAGTTTATTACATTTCAATAAATCTGACAATGAAAGCGAATATTTTACTGGATAGCAAATATGAATATAATTGTCCAGTGTGTAATTAAAAGTGTGACATTGATCATTGCACCGTAGGTCAGTCATCGTGTAAGCCACTGTAGTTGCAAATGGCGGCTGATGGAATAGAAGAAGGTCTATTCGTTCGCTGAAAACTCGACCGAGCTCATTTAACCAATCTACTTTCAATACTGTCACTAAGCTGGTATCCACTCGGAGATAAAGCACTATTTAACTATTCAAAACGGTGGCCTTTCTTTCAGAGGTAATGAATGACATCACCCACTTCGTCCCAGAATCAACCTCGACATGTTCGCGGGTTACCATGGCGATTTAATTACTATTTTCTGACTTACGTCAGTTGTAATTAGCCCGACTGAGCTTGATTAATGGGGGTAACAATGCACTGCAGTGGTGCATTTATAACTCAATTTCTTTTCCCCCCAATCTCACGGGAATCCAGACATCTTGAAAGCTGAACCACGGTGTTAGCGTAATGGTAAGATTATGTTACCTGCTACCTCCTAGATATCGTTTCTACGCGCTTCTGAGTGTATGATAAGCACGGTACATTGAATTGGATTGGGTTATACAAGTAAATTCATACTACGAATACTTAAATTCGTAATGCGCGCACTAGAAAGACTTTTTGACAAATAAACGCGACGTATCGCTAGCTTGTAGCATTTTTGATGAAATCTGCTTACGTGTAAAGGCCGTGAGCCGACTATTTTCGGCTTACCGTGACAGCGTTCAGAGCGCAGAGCAAATACTCAATGCGAACAAATTCGAAACATATCATAACACAGCTGAGTTTTAGAGAAAAAACAACAACAATAACTACTAACTATTTCTGTAACAGTGATCCTTTTAGCTGACGAGTTACATGTTTTAACGACATCGTTAGTGGATACAAGCAGTTGTAAACGAATTTGCCCACTCAGGTCGTTAGCAAATATGGCTCAATTGTGGCAGATATTCTTCCCTGTGTGTGAATAACAGTCCAGTGCCAGTAAAGATATCGGCTCTAAACAGCCCAATTATAAAGCCATACATTAGTAAACGTGTTACATTGTTATTGACGTTTATTTAATATAATAACGAAAGTCATAACAATGTTTTTTCACGCATGAGAATGCAATGTCAATGCCGTATACATGCCGCCACGGCGGTGCCATGACAACCATTTCAACAATTTAGGAAACACGTTCTGTTAAAATAGCTGTTGTATTTATTGGATTACAAAGTAAAATAAACGCGCGTGCGTCTAAAAATATAACTCCACTATTGACCTCGAGTCAATTCACAGCTCCAATCAAGATAGATTACTGCATGGGAATGCGGTGATATATTGGAGACATCTGTGCAATTAAGTTTTGTCATAGACGAGTGGCAAGAACGTCATGAATCTCGTTCTCGTCGCACCCAGCTGAGAATATACACGTGTATACACATAGGCGTTCTTCAATTATAAACAATGTCGATACAGGTGTAGCCCACCTTAACGTCGATGTTTCCCCCCTTTAGATCTGCGCGTACCCAGCCAAATATATTGCAAAATTGATTGACTTTAATTAGTCACGGAATATTCTGTTATCGGTAATTAAATATCAATCTAACAATATCATTACCATATGCTATAGAAATTATTCTAATACAGTAACGACAGTCCCAATGGGATTTCCTGGCCACTTTACCAGATATGCACTTGTACTTTAAAGCGGGGGGGGGGGGGGTCGTTACCTGCGCACGCTAACGCAAAGGCTCACGGGAGACGCTTGTTTGTAAACAACCGTGAACGACACGCCATGGCCGTCATGCGCAGGTGACGACTCCCCCGCTTTAACGCCACATATCATCGCGAAATGTCTTTACAAATATGACAAATGATAATGTAATATCCAATTTTTAAATATTATAAAGTTCACCATAACAAAATGAAATTGTCGAATTTCATAATATTGACAATACAGTGCCGAGCGCGATTATGTCGTTTTAATCAAATTTGCACGGTTTTGATGACAAGCCCGTAAATAATGCTAATAATTGAAGTATATGCTAACATAAGGTGAACGGTCATAGTACTTAGTATATCAATATTGATGACGCATGGAAGCCCGTACAAACAAATGTCAGAAAACAAGCTTGGCCATACATATCAAGATTGTACATTTATCTCCGAAGTAAAACATACTATATGTAAAATTATTATCATAACAGCCGTTACAACACACATAACGCTACATTATATTTATTTGAATGATGTTTCTAACGTATTTCTGAAATATATAATACAACCCATTAAAACATACCTTAGAGGCCAGTAAACATAGACTCGGCAGAATCAAGATATGTTATTCAATCAGATTCGATTGAAAGAAAATCCAAAGAGTGAGTTAATAGAAAAGAAATGAAGCCGGGAACTATGGTCAGAATTTGTATCTCTCATAAAAAACCATCTCCTTTTGCATCTGATTGTTTGCCCGGTATTATTGATTGCCGCTAACAAATCTCCGCCTATCAAGTGCTTTGAGACGTTTTAATTAAAATCACAACCACACACAGTTTACGGATAATGTAAAATACTCTCTGATGTATGTTATTAATATTAATGACAGGTTTTTTACTCGACCGTGAAGTGAAGACGAGGGGGATCTGAGAATAAAAAACCGTATGTCAATATCCGTAGATGGGTTTAACAATCGCTGAGTGGTATATCATATGACCGGGGAACGTGTTATGCGGTGATACACGATGTTAACCGATAATGTACGACGCTTTGATTTAGAATCGTATTATTGACACACACTGTCACGTGATTAATCTAGCAGGATATATACATTATGTAGTTTGTATCGTGTTTGTTTACACTAAGATCACACTGTCCCAACAAGTTGAACTCCATCAAGGGAGGCATAGGAAAAGGTGTTTTCAGTTAATTTACAAAACTCGCTTACCGCATGAAAAGTGATTAATCGTCTTTAAATATATAAATAAATATATTTATAATAATTAAGATTTGTTGGTACAAACATGAAATGATTTAGCTGTTAATAGGTTTACTCTCGATGTTATTTATTTTTCCTAGCAGTGAAGTGGATGGATATGTTAGAAATGCAAACGTTCTTGATATTTCAGATGAATAATGTAGGCTTTCCACAGCAGGCTTAGCTGGCTAACTTTTATACAGCGAAAGAAAGAGAACACAGAGCTCACATGTTTCGCGTCTTCCGGGCATGTGGTACCTGGTTAGCGCGTCTCCTGGCAACAATATCATATCGCCATCATTATTTCAGAAGTTAAAGCTCCCGACGTTGCGCTCCGTTTTCTGGGCAATTTGACGCCAGAGGCGGTACGTTTATTCAATGATTTATTGTACATAACGGACAGCTTTCAATGAATGCCGAAAGATTTTCTTCATATTTCCCTATCCTATTCAGCTACTAAGAATACGAAGCGAGGAACGCTTTTAAACGAAGCTTAACAGGATGTGACGTAGAGAGGCACAGCTTGTAGTATTTCAAGATATCGGCGACTCTGTGCATCAATAAGACAATGGGGATAGTTTTATGAGCTGTTTGGGCTGTTTGAAGTCGACTTGAGCAATAATGTAATTCATTTTCGAGTTGTATTTCCTAAAGATAAACAGTAATTTCATTTTGTTCCCCGATTTGTAGCAGTATTTAGACACAATTGATACAGTAAGACCCGTAATTAAGTAACTTGTGTTCGTTATTACACCACTCCGTCGCGGAGTTCTGCCCGGAGAGGCTGGTTGTAAGAAATAACACTTTTGATGGTTATGACCGAAGTTGTTTTATCTAATGGGAGTCTACCAATAGTGAAAAAGGTTTAATTTAGATAAATTTTATTTGAAAAGTGAGTTACAACAAGTTTTGAAGAGTTCTCTAAGTTGATCATGGTGAAAATCACGTGCACCAATACACATTATGGAATTATTAATACACGTTTAATAATTAACTAAAAATTAACCGTCAGAAAAAAAAACAAATATATTTTTATTGAAAGCAATACGCCACGGTCTCGTAAGCTCGGTTTCAATTACAAAACCCTACTTGCGTGACTGAGAGATTACGTAATTTGAAAAACGAGAAACTGAATCTAGGCGACAATTTGGTAACGGTTTCACAACGGTGGGTGAAACGTAGCATGATTAGAATGTTAGAACAATTGTCTGTGCAGTACGTACTCCATTAAAGCGCGGTAGTCGTCGCGCTGCGCATGTGCCACATTTGTGTTGATAAACATTGATTTTCCCACAATCCAATGCGCTCTTCAAATGGAAATCACAAGTATGAGGTTTGACCTTGGCGCGACATGCACTGATTACCACCGGTGACTCCTTCCATGCCTTCCAATAACATGAAAATTACTTAATTAAAGCTTGAAAACGTCTCAGTTCTTACTCGTTGATCTGCGCAACAGTCAAAGTCGCCATCTTTGTTTATATGAGACCCATATATCTCGCACATGCGCAGCGCGACGACTACCGCTATTGTTGCTAATAGCTACACTCAGAGTCAACGCATGCATTTGAGTCATCGTGATGAAAATGATAAACACAAAGTCACACATAAATAACCATTTACTCAATTGATATGCAGAGCCATTCTAAGCTGAACTTTGGAGACACAATGAAACGAGACACGGCAGCCGCAGTAAATCGCGTTAGTAAGATTACAAGCACACCTGAGTCGAACGTTATTTGTGTGAGTTATGCGAATTTCTTTTCCGATTGATGTATCAATGTCCCGATCAGGAGATCAAAATAAACGTCTATTCTTCGAATGGATCAAAAGATCTCTGCTATTAGAACGTGATATGCAAATGATCTATCCGTTGCAGTATTCTTTCTACTTGTTACCCGTTATCTATTACAGAGCGTATCGTCAGAATTTCCATGAGTCGCCGAGCGATTATCGATTGCTTTCATTTATTTATATTCTCCGAGACGTGATAACCTGCATAACCTGGCCATCGCGTGCGTGAGAGTGTCAAAACAGATATACACACCTTGCGGAGAACACCTCATCGGTAACCATCACACATGAACAACACGCGACAAGTCGTAATCGGCGTTTGCTGTCCGAATATACTTCTAGTATGCTTAGTAACCTATACGCTATTAAGTCCAAATAGTGCGCGTCTTTCGGACGCCAAGTTACCTTTTACTTCCAGCAACGCCCGTAAAAACAAAAAAACAAAAAACGAGTAATCGTATATCATATCAATATATGTAACGCCCTCTACTCACCTCACGGTAAACACAAGGGGATAGCTCGCAGGAACACAGCGAAACATTAAAGATATACCAGTTGTAACTGACTCGGTTAGTAAAGCATTAACCAACTCCCTCGCTGACGTTATATTAAATCAAATAGAATGCCATTTGCTCTCAGGGTTTCAATTTTGATTACGTCGGCAGAGCTGCGTGCAGAGCCATAGGCGGAATACATTGGAGTTGTTGCTACTGACCCGCCAACCATGAGGCACGCAACGTTTAAAGGGTGATTGCTAACGGCGATGTATCCAACGTAATTCCATTTATTACTTTCGAGAAATTTCCCGATAAGATAAAAGTAGAACACACAGTTTTGATAATGTAAATCGGGGTTATTTTTCGGGTAGGTAATTTATTACTAGTCTGTTCACTTAGAATAGGATTTATGCGCCTCGGGTCGACACTATTTTCGGCGTCCCCGTGTCGTAAAATTCTCCTTTAAAGGAGCGATTAGAGATCATCATCCATCTTTGTTAAACCGTTAAATGTAAATCACGTTTCTGTTCGTAAATCTTACGAACACATGTGATTGAAGTGTGTAGTTTAATACAATATGGGCCCTTCCATCAAACCAAGTTTCAAACAAATATTTCACCTGTTAATTCGACAGTCCGAGATGGCTCATAATTCAAGTTCCGATATAACAACAGCGAATGGGAATGGACATCGTTGCACAATCACATATGCAACTATTATATTGATACGATTAAGAAACAAACACAAATTTATGTGTATATATTTTCACTATTTCAAGCAGTTACGTTAAAAACAATTCGATCAGAATTTCGTTGTGGCAGACGTAAAATTTCACATGAATCGAAACTTCTTTTTTTGGTCACGTAGACATTAATTATTCACCACCAATATAATCACATATGCTACGATAATCCAAACGTTGATTGCGCGCACTATTTACTAAAAAATGACCTACATGGCAATGATGTGTAACAGCAGAATTAAACATGTTCAATTTGAACTCTTATAGCGTAATTACTGCCATGACAACGGCGAAAACATCAGTGATACGGCGCCTGGGACTCGTGTCGAGTTTTGATGCATCGGCTCAGAATCTGTCCATGTCACATTAACGATCTACTGATATCTAATGGGTTATCTTAGGGATATTTCAATGCGCTCATTTAAGATACTTTATTGAAAGAAGTTTGCACGTGTCCCTTTTAAATTCATCTGTCAATGAATTCGAGGATATTACAAGAGACTTCACGCCAAAGTGACAGTTTAAATTATCTTCCATAACAACCATGGCAACGGAAACCAAGTCTGTATACACAGTCATAGTAATGTATAGGAGAAAAAAATGGTATCGCTAGTATATTAAGTATGTATAATTGCCATGTTTATTCCCGCTGTGAGTATTTTACTCGCTGTACTTAATGCGATTTGTATTACGGAATATGTGCGACCTATTGCTCTCTTTGAAGTATAATCACAACAGCCCTCAATGTATCACGATGAGTATGTGGATATATGGCCATAACGATTATAGCAATTGTGTACAACTATTTTCCAAATATGTGAACGCACAGTAAATATACTAACATTGAATAAATAAATGAATGAATGAATGAGGATTATATGCATGTACACTCTAATATCATCTTTGGTATCATACTAGATATATATCTTCATCTACTGATACCAAACTACGTATATGTATCTACACTCTGATATCACTCTAGCAATATGCCACTACCTCTGATATCACACGAGAATTATTACTTCACCTTTCGACATCACACGACGAATACGCATCCATTCCAAACTTTTGTATCACCCGAGAAACATGACTCCACCGTGACAATTGAACTCAAGAAATACGTCTCCACTTTCTGATAGCACACGAGAGATGTGTATCTACTTTCTGATATCACATTAGGAATATGTAATCAATCTCTGATATCACACAAGGAACATATCTCCACCCTATGATATCATATAAGGATTATGACTGCACACTCTAGTACCACACAAGAAATATATCTTCCTCCTTTAATATCATACGATAAATGTGTCTCCACACAATGAACATGTCTCCACCCTCTATTATCACAAGATAATATCGTCGGATATCACACAAGGTATATGTTTATATCCTCCAATATCACACAAAGATTAGGAAGTCATACTCGAATATAATACGAGGAGATACCTGGCTCCCCTGACGAAAGATATGTCTCCACACTCCGATATCATATGAGGAATACGTCTCCACCCCGCTTATATCATGCACGGTCTCAATCCTCTGATATTTATTACAACCACACACTATGATATCTCACGAGGAACTTGTCTCTACACTTTGATACCATACGAGAAATATTACTCCTCTGTCTGATATCACACAAGGAATATGTTGCCAAATATTACTTTTCTCTCTAATACTACATGAAGAACATATGCACACAAGGAATATGTTTCACTCTCCGATATCATACGAAGCATATGACTCAACTCTCCGATATCATACGAAGCATATGTCCCCATCCTCTGAAATCATACGACGCATATGACTCAACTCTCCGATATCATACGGGGCTTATGGCTCCACTCTCCAATATCATACGAAGCATATGGCTCCACTCTCCGATATCAAACCTGGCACATGAATCCACTCTCCGATATCAGACCAAGCATATGACTCAACTCTCTGATATCATACGGGACTTATGGCTCCACTCTCCTATATCATACGTGGCACATGAATCCACTCTCCGATATCATACGAAGCATATGACTCAACTCTCCGATATCATACGAAGCATATGTCCCCATCCTCTGAAATCATACGACGCATATGACTCAACTCTCCGATATCATACGGGGCTTATGGCTCCACTCTCCAATATCATACGAAGCATATGGCTCCACTCTCCGATATCATACCTGGCACATGAATCCACTCTCCGATATCAGACCAAGCATATGACTCAACTCTCTGATATCATACGGGACTTATGGCTCCACTCTCCTATATTATACGTGGCACATGAATCCACTCTCCGATATCATACGAAGCATATGACTCAACTCTCCGATATCATACGGGGCTTATGGCTCCACTCTCCGATATCATGCGATTCGGAAGCATATGACTCAACTCTCCGAAGTCATACGAAGCATATGTTCCCATCCTCTGAAATCCTACAAGGAATATGTCTCCACCCTCTGCAATCATACGAGAATTATGACTTCACTCAGTGTCGGATCCAGCAAAATGTATTGGGGGGGGGGGGTCCAAGCTACGCTTAAGATATACGGAGCGTAAATCGCAGAGAAGCTATGCGTAATCCAGATGATACGAATCGTCATGCGTTTGGGGGGGGGCATGCCCCCTGGCCCCCCTCCGGATCCGCCACTGACTTCACTCTCTGATATCTCACGTAGAATATGTTTCCACCCTCTGATATCATACAAGGTATATGATTCCACTTTCGGATACCACATGAGGAATTTTGTCTTCATCCTCATACCACACGAGGAATGTGTATAAATCTTCTAATATCATACGAGGAATATTTGTCTTTTTTCCTGTGATATCACACGAAGAATAATTCTCCACCCTCTGATATTACACAAGGTATACAATATCGCTTTTTGTACACACCCTCTGGCAAACAGCGAAGGAATATTGTCCTAACGAGACAAGGATTATACACAGTCTTTTGCAGTGAAATATTCGCCATCATTCATGAAAAATATATAAAATTATATAAAACAAGGGTCACGTACCGCACCCTGTGATACAAGACAAGGAAATATACCTCGTCATCGCTTGCAACAAGGCGACTTTATTCCAATGGAACGCACGAGAAGAAAACAAATCAATAGCTTCATAGATCGATGGTAAATCCGCAATCTCAGTCGTGTTGTTCATTACAACGCGACTGACTTCGCCGTGGCAGTCTCCCCGATTCCTGGCTCAATGTTTTTCCAACCGAATCCGACATATTGTTTACTTTTTACTGTCTGAACTACCGGTATAACAGCGACGGCGAATTACCAAATCGTTCCCACGACCTGCAACCAGCTGCCCACCCTTGTCGGTTGCCGGGAAATCGTCTTTAATAATCGATCAATTTATGAAATATCATACAATAGCGCAATCGCATGAAATCACATATGTTCTTGCCATTTTCTATTTCACGTGAATGAATCTCTTTACAAAATTTTCGATTTCCCTTCATTTGATTTGTTGGCCTCTCATATGGAGAAATCGTAATGTAAAACCATTATGTTTACTCGTGCACTAAATATAGTCACGTCAAAAGCAGAAAGAACAGTGAACTCATACATTTTCAACGATTGAATAAAACATGCTCACCACCAATTTCAATTCTTTAATTTAAAACCATAGCTATGACGATCTTAGCATCAACTATTGGTCGTTTTTTTCTAATTTCATGATCGGAATATAGACGACCTGAATTAAAGCATGAACCGGTCAATCGGTAATAGATGTACTCAAGATGTAGAGGAAAAACAAAGTGTGTTTCCCAGCAACCAATCGTTTGGTGACATTCGATCCTTCTACAAACGCAGGATTAGTTGGATTTCATTTCTCTGTGTACGATTTCAGTTTCTAATAGTAAATTATATAGAGCATGTGGATTTCAAAGCACCCATGAACCGCAATGTGCCTGGAATTGACAATGTTCTGAAAATGTTGTTTTTACGCACTATTAATAATAACATGTACAGTTTCGAGAACGGCAGTCGAATTTGAATGAAACTATAAACACGTCAGTTGGCGGCACCTTCAGTTGTGTCTAGACGAAGCACGTGCGTTTGTGACACGGCAGTGACGTCGATTTATGTAAATATCACCCCATAATGACCGATGACAATTGCTACAGCTTAAAATGTGTCATCATGTATGTTTCTGCAAAAAAAAAATATAATTACGAATACGCCGCACCGGACCTGTTTTAGTGGCGTACTTAGGGTAACAATTGGACATTGGACACAATTTCTGGTGACTTCGAATGATTATATAACACAAATAAACTCACATGAGCGTTTTGTGTGAAATTCTCATCACGACGCGCGAATTTTTATGGGTGTGAGAATGGGTGTCACAAAATGACAAACGTATCCTGTCGCGATTTGATTACCTGTAATCTCGTTTCTTTGACAACTAATATAAATTGTATGCGCCCTATAATTTCATCATCAGCGTAATATATACCATACGGTTCAAATTGTCGATGCGACGTGTGACTGAAATGGGAAAAGTTAATTGACTGTATTTTACTTCTTCTCCAAAAAAAACGTGCACGTTCAACATATAAAGCGTGTCCCCATGTTGTGCTTTGGAAAAAACACACACACAAAAGCACCGTTTTAGCGTACATTGTGGTAAACATATATGCACCTGAGATAGCGCTGCTGCTTAGTTACGGCACGGATATCTGTTTAATTCATAAAAGCGGTAATATAATAGTAATCTCCGCTTGGATGTACGTACAATTAACCCCCTGTGTGCAGAGCAAATGACGGAATTCATATCCCCCCGCTCTGTTGGCTGGGTTATTATATATATATAATTCCAAAAATTGGCAAGAACGTGTGATTCGATTTTTCTCATGAGTATGTCGCGTGGTTTGTGCATTTGGTAGGGGCTTTCAACGAGATAATGAAGCAAACAGGTGGTATGGTTACTCGTTCGTCAGGGGCGCGGTTGGAAGCGAATCGGAAGACAATGTAATTATTTTGAAGAGAAAAAAACACCTGCAAGCATTGATAGAGAGTGTGATTATGCTGTTCTTGGAAAAGTTGTGGCAATAAAGTTGCAACCCCGGTAGAGTAATAGCCCTGTTCAAATCTACAACATGCTCACCAATGCCGTATGCTTCGTTACGTATTTAATGTCTAATGTCGCCACTGTAGCACAATAATAACCGAAGACGATCTCTATAACAACCAAAAACCAATAGCAAAAAAAAACCGCAGTTTGTCTTCTCCTGGCGCCTATGTTAAAATAGATCGATCGCCTAAAAAAGGGCAGATTAATGACCCACAAGCCGAAGCAATTTCCGCAAGCTACAGTGATGTATTCGAAACAGGGGCATGTGTACGAATGAATGTTATAGTCACCGGGCAGCTGGACAGCCTTGAGTTATTAGTGAACTCGCATACCTCATGCAGATGATCACGTGACTCATTAATCTATTTTTTCACCGAAACATTTGAATAAAATAGTATATCAGTTCAAAATATTTTTGTTATTGTTTTACCCTCTTGTCGTTTCTTTACAATATTCTAATTTCCATTATTATAATTATATACATGAGTAATATTCACAATGACAATTTGAACTAATTTGAACTAATTTGAACTAATTCGCAAGTTATGGATGAAATATTTTTTTGCAACGGATGTTGTGATATTATATTTGACCCTCAACTCCTTGCTAGAACATCAAGATGGTTGACAACGTATACTAAATACAAACTTGAACTTAAAGAACTAAAAGTGATATAGTAAAGCTATAGTACACTTCCTCCTGCGTCTGTGGGGGTCTTTCGTCTGAGAGTATCCTGTTGTTAGCATGGAATTAGGTATTTGGTCGTAGACGTAGTCCCCAGTATCGTGTCGAATTGTATTACACATAACCTCAGTACAGTAACGTAACGTCAGTTTTGCAACAAACTGTATTACACGTAACGTCAGTTTTGCAACAAACTGTATTACACGTAGCGTCAGTTTTGCAACAAACTGTATTACGTAACCTCAGTAGAGTAGCAAAGTGTATTATACCTAACGTCAGTATTGTGATGAACTGTATTACACGTAACATCAGTATTGTAACGAACTGTATTACACGTAACGCCAGTATTGTAATGAACTGTATTACACCTATCCTCAGTATATTGGCAATATTGGTATATTGGTATAGTTCATTACACTATATCTCAGCATGTGACAAACCGTATTATACGTAACCTTAGTATCGTGTCAAATTGTAATGTGACGAATTGTAATACAAGTAAGGTCATTAACGTGACGAATTGTAATAGACACGATCTTAGTGTCGCGGTGAATTGCATTAGACGAAAACTCTTTATCGTTACGAATTATATTTCGGCGCAATCTCAACATCACCGTAAATTGTATTAAAATCAACTTCAGCATCCTGTCGACTTGTCGTGTTCGATTTACCGCTGTGTGCTGGATTACAACTAACCTGGCTGTGAGGTTAGTATTATTACACGTAATCTTAGTATCTAGACGAATTATATCATACGTAATCTCCGTATTGTCACGAGATAGATTATACATAATCCCAGTGTTGCGGTGAATTGTGTTAGAGGTAACTTCATTGTCGTTGTGAATTAGACATTTTGTTTCGCAATCCTAATATAATTAGTTGTATCAAAATCAAGTTCAGTATTGTGGAAGCTTGGTGTTGGATTTATCGTTTTGCAATGGATTACAACTAATGTGGTTTTCATTCACGAGTAACAACAATAATATGATCAATGTTTTATATGTCACATGATTGACGTGACGAGCTGTGTTACACGTAATTAATTGCGTATCAATTGTATAAATCGTTATGATGGATTGCATTACAAGTAACCTGAATGTCGTAATGTAATGTTTACTAAAATGAATTGTGTGATACGTTACCTGAGTATCGTATGTAATAGTTTAACATTACTTTGTTTTTTTTATGTAGCTCCGGCTTACAGTCTCATTGAAATAGTTCAATTTTATAACTATTTTCTTGGACATTGGTGAGAGGTTTCCAGCGCAACAAACAATTGCAAACTAATTGAGAAAACTATTTTCAGAAAAGACACGTCCGAATTGTTTGATAATTTGAGTTATCAATATTTTTGCATGGTTCTGACATTTGTGGCTTTCCCGGGTCAGAATAATTGATAGTTTAAACTGTATTTTCAAATATTTTCAAACGACGCTGTAAAGACATTGATGAATATAAATGGTCAGTGCACAATGAATAACCGTCCCTGATTTGTAAAAATGCATTAACAATATGGTTGTACATAAGTATGCCCGGACTTTGGGCAGTTAATTGGGATGCCGCTTTGCATACGAGTATATGACGTTGTCAGTCGGTCTCACACATCTGCGTGATAAACACGGACACTGAGCAAAATTAAAGCGGGAGGGTCGTCACCTGCGCACGCGCGGGAATTGAGACGCAAGCGACGATAGCAACATATTCTAATTACGCAAAGGCTCATGGGTGGACGCTTGTTTGCAAACAATGACACGCTATGGCCACCTTACGCATGCGTAGGTGACGACTCCCCCGCTTTAAATATTTCTTGAATTTTGTTACATATGACGACTCTGAAAAGCTGTATAATTTAACGAAATATAACATTAGAGCAACAGCAAAATACGTATCTATACCTTGTTAACTACGACCAAAACTTTATTAGCATAAATAGGTATTATATTAGTATTAAGTGTAAAGTCTTTTTATATCCTTTGTACATGATTGTAGCTCGGCGGTCTGTGTGAACATTTTGCAAATTACGAATATCTGTTCATAACTTTCATATTGAAACAGACAGGTGACATTATACATAGGTCACACACAGAAATACTGCGACCATTGCCTGAACTGCATTGCAACCGAGTTTAACCCTTGATGATGTCCTTGAATCGGAAATACGGAAAATCAAATGTGTTCTCGTAATGGCAACAGACAACAAACCGTTACAGAAAATCATGACGCTGTACTGTTAGTTTTTTTTCAGAATCGTGCAAGTGTTTAAATATTTCAAATATTTTAGAGTTGCTTTAGAATTACCTGATTGTATGTCCAATGTACTGAATACAGTCTTTACATGTTACTTGATTACTATGATGGATTGTATTACACGTAACGTGTATAACTAAACACGATTATCGCCGTGAATTGTATTACACGTAACACGTAGATTTAACACGATAATTATCTTTAATTGTATTACACGTAAATTTGAAAATTGTCTCAATTGTTTGACGGTATTATGAGTTGATTGCATCCATTAATTTTCCGTAAATTACGGAGTTCTAATAAATGAATCACAGGAACGTTGTCATTACGTTACACACATATACAAAAGGATGGAATGCAATAAAATAAGAGATAAAATAACAGAATCATTTTAAAAAAAAAAAGAGCAATAAAGATTCACAATATAGCCAATCGACTATGACGTAAAAACTCAGTTATACACACCGGAACGAGCATCGTAACTGCAACATTTCCTCATTACCATGGTAACATGAAATCTTATCACTCCAGTGTTAAATGTCAACCGTGACTGTCGACCTTGTCACGTCAACGAGGGAAGGCGTTATCTATGTAGCAGACTCAGATGTGTACATATCGACTGTCCCCGCAGCATATAGTTAGTCGGGTTTACCCACAGGAGTAATACAAACACAACACGTACTTTGAACTTTATTCAAAGAAAGAGAAAGACTCTGACGCATGAAATGGGGGGTTTTAGCAGTACAAAATGCATGTGCTTTTCTAAACTGTTTTTTTTTACTTCGCGCTTCTAATTACGTATACAACAAACGTATTTGTCATTCACAGCACGGTGTCATACCAGGATAGCAATTTTCCGACATACATAGATAATTGTGATCCGTAAGTAATTGTATCATAGTCTGACGCCATACGTACTGAATATGAGTGACAACATGTTGAAAAAAATATGCTTGCATCTAATTGCCAACTTATTAAATAAAAATTTGAAGGGTTATCTAAAGTTATCGTTTAATATCCGTGACCTGTGTAATGTACATTACGTCACCTTTTACTGTATTTACATACTGCTACGTCATTTTATTTTGTCCACATAATACATTGTACTACTTTAATATGCCAGTATTCCACATAATTGAATTTACTACATGTACAAACACTGTGGTAGCATATACAATGCATAACACACTACAATGCAAAATTCACTGTTAAACAATTTGCTAAATACCCATTACAAAAACTACGTCCGACAGGTCGTTATCACCGATGTGTCCTATTAGACTATAATGTAATACTGTTTTCTTAATGACTCAATTAGATGGTATCCAAATGTTGCAGTGGTCCCTGCTTAGCGAATTGGTGACTAACTGAAACGTGGCACTTGTATGACGACTCGGATTGGATACTATATTTACAATTCAAATACTAGTGTCTGTGTACACAGGAAAATGTACCCGGGGCACTTTTACATTTTGTGGGTTTTACAGCATTGCTCCCAAAATATAGCGACGCGTACTTTTGTTCAGTGGTTAAGAATTCAGTTGCTATATAGGGCCGGAAATTAACAATTTACATACGATAAAAGTAGCACTGGAGACAGCTCACATTATTAATCGGTTTTAAATCCTTGTCATTCAGTCAATAAACACGTGAGTGAACAGCTGATTTGCAATGTACATGTATGCATCTTCTGAGAGCTATTTTAATATCTCTGTTTGAACACATGATTGTTGAATTTTCCGAATAATACATATTTGCACAGTTTTGTCTCTTATTCCACATATAAAAATACATGCCGCGGCAGTTTTTTTTTCCCAATATTAATTTCTGAAAAACACACACAGAAATTAAATCTCCGTCACGTCAATGTGTCCATCGTTCCGATTGCCATGGTTACATAGGTCAGGTGAACATTAAACGCCGTGACGGGAGTTTCTTGCGGGGAGATTATATTTGAAGGTCACAGTAAAGTCTCGTGGCTCGCTCGTTCTCAACGAGATTTCGGAGGCCATTAGTCTACACACTTCGATGAGATCTGATTTGTGATGCGTCAAAACAGCACTTGAGACACGATTCTTTATTTCAATACCGCGTCAATGAGTATCTCAGTAATGGAAGATGAATGAACGACTAGAAACTAGAAAGGCATACTCCAATAATTGTATCGTTCGAACAATCATTCTCTTTATTTCGGAAAATGTATACATTGCTATACTTACAAGCAATTTATAGGGAATGTCCTCACGGTTTCTGTGAAGAAAATTCGCCATATGTCAGTACTCTCACTTGCAATATGCATATAAAGTCAGAAGAGCGAACAGTGACATTCGATGCCCGGAACTGTCGCCTGACGCTAAAATATTTGAAAAAAAAGTATGTCCATACTGAAAATGTTGGATTCTGTCTCTCTGTCGTACATGTATACTTGCAAGTTCTCGCTCTTCGTAAAGCGCCACCTCTGGCGATTTCCAAAAATACAAAAGTTGGGCTTGATCATTTGTTCATGTGCGATTGTATGTTACAAATTATACATATAAAGTGACAAACTGATATGTGTTAGTAACTAGACGGTTACAATTCGATATCTTGGAAAATCTCTGCTGCATGTTAAATATCTGGGAACTAGATATAAAATATACCAAATAATAGTGTTGAACAAGTCTTGGTGGCGCTATTAACGAGCAACATGATCAATAGTTTAGGTTTCACACCGGAAGTAGATTCACCATAGACTACAGGTAATAACAATTAGCTTGCTACAGACAATGAAAGAATCGACAAAATAGAAGAATGAAAGTATTTAAGAGTGACTTCTCACCTGTAACTTTTATGCCTTAAATAAATGCTTTGTTGTTCGAAGTACGCTCTTAAAAGGGGCAGTGGTGATAACTTCTGATATTCTGGATTTTTTAAAATTAATTTTACTTTACATAACATCTTGATAAAACACATAGTATGATTCTACGTATAATGAAAACGTAACTAAATATTCGTTAGATGAATTAATGAAACATGACTTGCGCTTCGAATTGCCTTAGTGTACCTAAATGCAAATACAATGCAACCCAATTACCATTAATTACCCCACCCATCTAAGACTCCCTGGATTAAACGACAGGCGAAAATACTAACATACTAGTCACGCACATACTTAACGCAGGGGGCGTTGTTCCAAAGTTCAATTTCTTGAAAGGTGTTCACGCTGCAAAATTTTCAGACGCCCTGAGGCAGTTAAGTTTGTTTGCAATAATTTTTACCGTCAAGTCTTTCAGGTTGTTGCGATGGCTAACGTCTTTGTCAGATCTTATATCGTTTTAGTCGTGTGTGTCACTGTTCATGCATGTCTACGATTCGATCGGATACAATCAACGACAGTTTTAAGACCGTCGGTGGACGTTGAGGAGTCTCACCAGTACAACAACAACAACAACAACAACAACAACAACAACAACAACAACAACATTAAGAAGAGTACGATTGTTTACAGTAGTGTTGATGTCAGTACTGATGTTTCACTAACTACAGTCAGCGATAAATTCTTATCTGTAGCGATCGACGCCTTCATGATTCGTAAACATTGGGTCTATCACGCACTTAACTTCAGGTGAGATACTTTCCATTTACATTTTCTCTCTCAGGTAAAGGCCACGTGTGAATATATAACCATGATTAGTTCATTGTACATGTATACTTTGTGGTTCTGAAGGTTGTTTTTTGTTTGGGGTAGGGCATGAATGAAGCGGACTTGAGGTATGTGCACATCAGCTGAGTTTTACAGTACAGCTGTTATGTATGGGAAGTGTCATGATAACTGTCACTTTGGTATTGAAGATAAGTTTTAATTGGTTTTTATATATATACTAATTTATTGGTAGGACTATGACGGATTTTTGATATAATGTTATATAACTGCAGGGCGTTTACTCCTGCTGTTGTTGATTTCGGAAGAAATTAGTGCATTTCCCTAGATATTATTTAAACGTTTTTTTTTTAAAATATAAATCGCAATATTTGTTTTTATTTATTACTGTAATACTTTATTAACCTTTCATTTTATGACACTGCGAGTGTCTGGTCATGCAAGATAACGATTTATGAATGGTTAATAAATTACTTACTTTATTAACTAGACTTGCCTGTGTAGATGTTTTTCCCGATATGAGAGGTCATGCATTGGACCTTAGCACAGCGTGAAAAGCATGTGACTCTGAGTACAGCCCAATTAAAGTATCTAGACGGGAAAACATCTTTATTCAGTCTACCAAGGACTTCTATTATAATTGTGTAGTCATTCATCTTGATGTCACGACGCAGTTGTCTGCATTGATACTCACAAAGGCACATGTCAAAATGGGCGGGGTTATGCCCATTCGAAAATAGTGCTGTATCTACTTGTATACAAGTTCGTATGCTGAGTCACGGAAGTTTCCTGACATGAATACTCACCCAATGCGTCGCGTGAGGGCGCGCAATAAATCTGGTCTAAATCTGTCCACTGATATGAATGGCAGTGAATGGTGACAGAGGTTGTCACTTTATCAGAAGTTGTCAAACTATCGCAAAGTACCCAACGCAAGATGGTAAAAAAGATAAAGATACATGTATAATTAATCACTAGAATTTTTGTTTATCTTAGTTCACCACGACTGCTGACATTAGCACGAGGACTTCAACCATGTCATCTGCGGGTTAGTGGCACTGCTGCCGACTTCTTATATTTCAACGAAAGCGTACCACCACCAAGCGGTGCAAAGTATGAAGACGGAGGGCCATTCACGATGACAGGTAGATACCATTATCAAATTAGAATGCAACGACTGATTTAGTCATGATTTAAGCCATTTTTTTCAAGAAGCGAAAAGAACATTCAACTAAGCAGATTCCAGGCGGCGTAAATAGCAATGCAGCGAATACATGAATTTGTCACGGTCTCCTGATATCTCCAAATACTCGAGGAACATTTTTTCCCGATCCGCTCGAAATAATATCAAATTTTAAAGGTTGTTCGTCTACTTGACGCAGGTTGTTCATGGTTTGTAATAAAAGTTAATATGCATTGCGGCTAATTAGGTGTGTGAGCTCAACACCGAAATGGAAGAAACGTTATATGTTAATCTCACGCGACCCGAGTCGCTACATTACAGAGGCAATACAGTTGTTTGGCAGTGAACACAGCAATACGAGTTTGTTAAAATAACAAAACTGTAGCATTTGCGCCTCGAATATCCCGTACGTGCGGTTTGTTTCTTTTAACGAAAACGTCTCGCAATATTTGCTGATAAAACAGCGTTTTATTTTACGATAAACAACACACTATTTATTCAGCATGATATAACATTCAACAAAACTATTCCAAAATCTTTTGGAATACAGTTGGTATTACTAACTTTCTTTGTGTGCTTCAACTCATCAATAAAATAAAACAAAAACAAATTGGATTTTCCACCACGTTTGGATTCACGTCAGTATTAATCACCTTGTGAACGTTTTTATCAATCAATGTGTTTAACTTTATTTTAAGTGGATGACTGGGATGTCATCAATGAATTTGCCAATAAAGTCGGCTGGAGTATGATATTTGGTTTGAATGTATTAATACGTAAAGGCGATGAATGGGATCCAACCAACGCTATTAAGCTATTCAACTATACATTAGAGAAAGGATATAAAGTCAACTGGGAACTAGGAAACGGTAAGTTGTCACTAATGTTGTGTATTATTGGTAATACTAGGAAATGCTGGATTATATTGGTGTTCCGTCAAACGAAATTTAACCCAATACTCATTAGTTATGCTTCAATATATTTTTTTTTTAAATAACAGAACCAAATCTTTTCCCGGATAAAGCAAACACCAGTATTGAACCATCGCAACTTGCAAAGGATTTTATTACCTTGCGTAAATATCTAAATAGTAGAAAGGAATTCAAGTCGAATCTTCTCTTTGGTCCCGACGTCACCAAACCATCGGCATCATCAATTTCGCTAGAATATCTAAAGGGGTGAGTGTTTTATTTCTACATCAATAAAATGGTCATATAGACGGCAACTAAGTTTGTGGGCCATGGTCAGTTATTCGACAACAACACATACAAGTTACCGAGCTTCCACTCAATTAATGATTTTCACACAAATTAAAAGATGACGAAAGCTGGGATATAGACGACCTGAACACATCCTCAACGAGATAATAATTTAATCTTGGATTTCGCTGATCCCATAAAAAGGACTTTCATAGGAAATAAAGTAAAGCCAATGAATCTTGTTATGAGCAACCAGAAGCTGATTTGTGACGATTAACTATTATACGATATTAATAATAAAATGTATATGACATGAGTATTTATTGATTCTGTAGATTTCTGAAGTCAATAGGCGATGCAACCAATTCCACGACGTTCCACCAGTATTATCTGTGTTCAAAACCTCCAACTCCAGAAAGTTTCACCGACGTAGGCAACCTCAATGTCTTCGTGAAACAAGTTGAGCAAGTTCGAGATGCTGTCACGCAATACCTACCTGAGAGAAGAACTATATGGCTAGGAGAAACTGGTTCAACATGTTCAGTTGGTTCCTCCGATTTATCGAAAACTTACGTTGCAGGGTTCATGTGAGTAGTTATCTAAACCACGGTTACTAAAAAAGACGGTTAGGAAACAAACCATGTTCTTTTCATTTTCATCTTTTTTAGTAACCGTGTCTAAACTAATAATAGTATTAGTAATTTGATACACCGGCCAAGTGATTGACAGCGCGGGTAGCCAATTAGACTGGCAAAGTCTGGACTTCTTTTTTGTTTTACAAAAAGAAATAATTAATTGTTGTGTTAGTCTTTTAGTGTGAGCGCGAAAACTAAGCTGGCCGCTAAAGAAATCCCGACTGGACGCATCTGCAGGCGACCCCCTGCGTTGGAGTGAAAACCGGAGCGAAATCACTCCGGCTAATTAAAAGATGTTGACTAGCATTGACAACGAATCAAAGTGCAGCTGAATACGTCATCTCTTATCTATGTTAATGTACGTGACCTTTAACTTATGAGGTCCCGGTGATTTTGAAAGACTACTTATATACATTGGACATTTAAATCGACTTGTTTTCAGTAAACATGGAGGAAAGTATCACCGTTGCGCTTAAAAAAAGAATCCATCTCTGCGATCGAATCGAATCAATCTTTAAAACGTCACGTTTACTTTCACACACCCACTCGTGAATAAACAATGACATCATGAATAATTAATACTAGTATCAGTCAAATGCCCGCAGATGTGTCCAGTCGGGATTTCTTTCGCAGTCACGCTAGTTTTTGCGATCACGTTAAAAAGACTAAATTGACAATTAATTATATTTTATTGTAAAACAAAAAAGAAGTTCCGATTTTGCCAATCAGCGACAGCGTCACTGCTGATGATGTTACTGATCATAATTCACCGCTGCAAACTTTAAAGCAAATGATCCGAAAGTCACGGTTTCACTGTTGTTATTGGAAAGGTAGAGTTATTTTAAGTAGTGAAGTCGTAAATTAGGCTTAATCCACACTGCTGAGTGGTCAACAGATAATGAACATTAGAGATTAATTTGTTGAATTATTGACTTTATGGCCACTCCATGCTTAAATTAAAGCAACCAGTGCATTAGAAGGTAGGCACCATAGGGCATCGTGGAGTTGTTTTGGACTGCGCCCTCACAGCACTCCTAGCCATTACTTCTACATATACCTGTAAGTAAGTACATGATTACATCATAATAAAACTAAACAACACCAACGTACATTTCATACTGCAAAATACAACCATCTTGTACTTATTACACGAACCACACTCTTCGTCCTGAATGTATCCAACGGGATCGATTATTGAACATTTCTGAGATTGTGTTCAACCCACGGTTGCATGTGTTCATAATGTGTTAATAAATACTGCTTTGTCACGAATAAATTAAATTGAATTTGATAAATAGTCACAGCAAAGAAATTATTAATCTAATGACTAATGGTCAAACGAATATTATATACTCACCACTGTAGCGGCAACCATAATTATGTCACATTATGTATTACTTTAGAAAGTTGCAGCAATTACAACGTTATTGTTTATTCCCACCGAAAAACACATTTTACAGTTAAAGGGCGGTGGTCGTCACGCTGCGCATGTGCGATATTTGTGTTGATAAACATTGATTTTCCCATAATCCAATGCGTTCTTTTAATAGAAATCACAAGTATGAGGTTTGACTCCTTTTATAACTTTCAATCACCTAAAAATACCTCATTAAAGCTTGGTTACGTCTCAGTTTGTACTCGTTGATCTGCGAAACAGTAAAAGTCGCCATCTTTGTTTATATAAGACCCACATATCTCGCGCATGCGTGGCGTGACGACTGCCGCTCTTTAAATATACAATATAGGTCACTAGTGTTTCTACCTTTCTACTAATTAAATCACGATATAAGTTGTACGTAAACCAAAATAATCTGCCTTATTAATATATTATAATGATAACAAATAACACATTGTTTTTTCTAATTAATCATGTCAAACTATGTCTCATACACAGGTGGCTCGATAAACTCGGCGTGGCAGCAAAGTATGGTCTGCAGGTGGTTATAAGACAAAACTTCTTTGGAGGACACTTGGGATTGATAGATGATGATGTCATTCCTTTACCGGCAAGTTCCTACTTTACGCTTAATCATTGCATCAATGAAATTAAAGCTGATAGCGCCATCGTGCGGCAGTGTACATTTTATTGGCGGCGCAAATTATTTGCATACAACATGCAGAATATATAGTGTAATAAAAACATATTTATCAGAGTATGCATAAAGATGAGATATCGATATAGTTGATTGAATATATCTGTCATTGTACTTTCATTGTTACATTTTTAAGGCTACTTGATTGCAGCCATTTTATAAAAATCAATGAAATTAAAGCTGATAGCGCCATCGTGCGGCCGTGTACATTTTATTGGCGGCGCAAATTATTTGCATACAACATGCAGAATATATAGTGTAATAAAAACATATTTATCAGAGTATGCATAAAGATGAGATATCGATATAGTTGATTGAATATATCTGTCATTGTACTTTCATTGTTTTATTTTTAAGGCTACTTGATTGCAGCCATTTTATAAAAAAAACATTTTCTCACCTACAAATACTACATCACATAATGTATCTGATGACAGACAAGAAGAAGATGAGTTATAGTCATTATATCTATTTAATTAATATCAATATATATTTAATTAACATTACTAAATGTTTCATGTCTGCACTGCCGTGAATCGCTTGGGCACAATTACTTTATCTTGGGTATAATTATAATAATTGCTATGTTTATGTTTCACTACAGGATTACTGGTTGTCTGTTTTGTACAAACGTCTAGTGGGACAACGAGTTCTATCGGTTAAACTTACGAGTAAACAGTCTAAACAGAATGACGACAATACACTCCGGGCATATGCACACTGCACTAACACAAATGGGTTAGTATCGATTGATATACTGTATTTTTTTTACATAACAGATCATAAAACAATTGAATTAATTGTCCTCATGTATATTTCATGTATAACAACGATAAACATAACGAATTGAGGAGAACGCGATTTATTTTGCACACAACAGTCCAAACCAATTCACCGTCAATAATTGTACGATCTAATAATCGCATGCATATAATCCCTGCATAATTAGGTGTGCCGTAATCAGTGGTTGTTTTACGCATTTTATTCACATTCTGCATTGTAGAACAACATACCCACCAGGATCTGTCACCGTGTATATTCTATCAGTAAACAACAATCAGTCTACAATAGTGTCTCTTAGTGCTGGATCACTCCGCCTTGGTGTAGATCAATATTTATTGACATACCCACCTGCAGAGGGCGTTACATCCAGGTAAACAAATTGTTGTTTATATGTTAATTACACACATTACATATAAACCGGTAAGCTGGCGATCCGCCGGAGGCTGCAAACAATAATTTGGTTGGCCGTTACTATGGCGATGGTGGGACGGGGTTTTTGTTCAATCTTTCCACCTAACTAGAGTGCTGGTGTGAGCAGTCTATCAAGTTTGAGCAAGATCGAATGTGTTTGTCAGATTGAACATTTGATGGATTTCAGTGAACTCCAAGACTCAGTAAAGTTGACTATGTCATTCGGAAAGTTTCTAAGGTTTACTTATTCTGTTATCGCCTCACCATTATTCCTTTCGAGAATTCCAAATATAAACCTGTGTTCACTGTCGACGAAATGTGATACAACTGAGGTCAAATACCTGCATGGTTCAACCAAGTCTACATCATCCTGTTCTGTACATATGCACCTATTCTATCACGTAGTATATTCTACTTATTACCACAGTGATGTAGTGGCTTGAAATAATGGTATTTCATAGTATGTGTAACTGAGGAAAACATCTGATTAACGTCTGAAATATCATCTGCACATTTTACTTTAGTCTGGAATATATTCCCATTTCATTGATTTCAATTATATAATTCGCTACATATTTTGTCTAACATATTCATAGTCTATACACATGTTATATTATAGTCTTTAAATATCCGAGAATACTACGACCCGGTAGATTCACCCTACTTAGCTGTTTCCCTGCCTGTTTAACCAGAATTGCTTTGTCAGTTTGTTTTAAATTTGAATCACCTAATATGAATGTGTTGCACGCTACCGTGGCACAAATATGCCCACATTATACCAATATACCATACGCCCACATGACACAATATGGAATACACTTATATGAAAATTATGCCATACGCCCACATGATACAAGCTCATACACTCGTATGGTACTAGTAACAAAATGCGATCACTAACTACTACTTATTATTTTGACAAGTTGATACTATATGTGATACAATATTTTTATTTGTCATTACAGTCATGTGGAATTGAATGGAAAGAAACTGAAAATGGTGGATGATCACACCTTGCCCGATTTCCCACCTCAAACGATCGCAGCTGGATCTCCTATCAACATGCCACCTCTGTCATTTGGATTTTACGTTATACCTGGAGCCATGGCTGATGCATGCATGTAGTTCTCTTTTTATGCAGTCGAATTTCGAGTAAACAGACATTTTACACGTGTCGTATACATCGCATGAAACCCATATCGAACACGATGTGTTTTATACAAGCTGAGATATTTATTGTATCCCGATTTCAAGAGTTACTTTTTGTATGTTTTTGCATCATTATCATGACAAGGGTTACATACCATAGATCCTGCGCACTTTGTAGTTCCGGTTCTTATGTTACGCATCGCACCACTGGACAGTATTTTGCGAGTCCCTTTGTGCCGATCTACTGATATTATCAAATCAGAAAACGTTTTACAAAACCATTTTATGCATGCGCATGAATACATGAGTGTGGGAATGGATTTGTTCTTACACTAATATTCTAACACTCACATCGGCCAATATTGTGGGTGAGCGATTTTATTATCTTCTTTCGCTTGCTTTTTTTTCAATTTTTTAGGCAACTGTTCGAGTTTTGCAAATTATTATAAAGTGTTCTTCTGTATAAATGAAGTTTAGACAACTTTAACGACAGTTTTTATACCCAATAAAAAGGATGCAACATGAGTACATTTTATGTATAAAACAGCAACATGTTCGAATCATCGTATCAAATATTGATTAGTATAAATGGTAAATGTTGTAGAGGCTAATGTCATACGTTTCTTCAAAGTAAAATTTTATGCCCTGACTGGACAATTCAGGAAATGTTCATGCTTTTGACTCCCAACACTATACTTATATAGAATGTTATAACAGTTTGCTACTATATTTGCTACTAATATATATTCGATTTTCTGTAAAAAAGAAAAAATAATTACCTACAGATTGTGCCTGAAGCTAGGACCGGTAAAATACCGTTACGATGAAATAGCAGTGTTTTTCCATGGCTCATAAAAAGTGGAACAGTAAGTACAGCGACCGATTCACCAGTTGATTGTGAACTGGCTGTTCCAGGGAACCTCTCTAATAAAATGTAATAAAAACGTTATCACGACTGGGATAGAGTGGATGATTACCTGTTGCAATTCAACAGTCTCAGTAGCCTCTCCAGAGACTCTGATAGAGGGTGACTGTTTTTTAAGTTTGTTTACTGCAGATTTCGTCATAGGCTTTGAAAAACATTTTACATGACAACATTTCTCAAGCACATCTCAATATGCGATTGTGGGTATGTTGGAGTACATCTATGCAGTTTTATCAATAATATTTGGTATTATGGTAGCTTCCTTGAATGATCTACATGTAGACTTGGGGGCAGGGTAAACCATGCCCCGTTCAGCCAATCTGATTCTGTCAGTGTTGTATCACAGCATTGCTCACCAGCTGTAATTTATGCAGTACTGAATTCAGAGGTGGGAACTTCTGCACATATAATATCATTGATATGGCATACCACATGAAAGCTTAGTTACATAAGGTCCATGACACATAGACTGACTGATTTTGATAATTGGTAAACGAAAATATGATTGGCGTTGGCCATAGGTTTAACACGTGGTATTCTAGTGACTGATTTATCTACCACTCCATGCCAAGGAAAAAAACAAGTCTGGTAATGAAAATTGTTGCGCCAAGATAGTGATATGATCTGTTCGGTGCCAAATTATTCAAAATTGTTTATCTGGTTCTCCATCGCATTTGAGGTATGTCACCACTGTCACAATGCACTATATGTTATGGACACAGACTTGCCAATCGATGTGACCTTCTGTCTTGGGGAGGCTCGCCAAAAACCTGCACTCGCAGTGTCGCGATAAGTTTCTCTTTCTAAGCCATCGGTTCAGTCTTCATTCAAAGTGTATCACCCTTTCTCATGTATCTTTGCCCAATAGCGCTTAGGAACTCTTCTGCTAGTGTTGTACAAGGGCTTTCTCTCCATCAGAAAAACTAGTCTGATATCTTGCTCTTTAACAGCCAATGGCTATAAGTTAATGAACAACATTGAAATTTACCTATTTTGAATGAAATCTCTTGTTTTCTAAATATTTGCTGCTTTGTATATGTCATGAACTTAATGTGCCTCGTGTGTTAAATACTTGCTAACTATGCAAATTAATTGGGATGATTACAACAACGATTTATGATCCACGAAATGTTCATAGACGTTATGAATCTTCTCCGTGTCGTGTGAAATCAAAATGAAATCAGTTGTCAGTGCAAAATTATCTACTTCAATTGTGGGCAATGGTACACGAGTTGAATTATCAAACTTTAACCACAATGGTTACAGACCATGCTGGGCAAAATCAATCCCGAGAAGGTACATGCAGCACATAACATTGCGAGCTAGTTAATGTAAACTGTACTATGTTGAACATCAAAATGATGATCAGCAAAAACTTTTGCGAGAGAGGTTTATTTTTTCCTAACAACATATGACTATGATTTGTTCAGTTTTACAATTATATCAGAAATACACTGCAACCCCGTTACAGCAAACACTTTGGGACATTACTTTGTTATTATGACATGCAATGTGTTCATTATCTTCTAATTTGCCAAGTCTGTAGAAATCGACACGGTTCTTTAAACCGTGCTGAATTGCAAAACCGTTCGAAATCGTTAACTATTTGAGCATGCAGATGAAAATCGTTTTCACAGATACCCACAGGTGAAATTCAGTCATGACTTCGAACGATGTTTGAGCATTTCGTCATCAAAAGGACACCATTTATTGCGAAAATTAACACCTTTCTAGCCAAATTAATTGCGAATGGTTTTCAAGCATTATGCACGTTTGCCACGACACGCATTTGATCTTCTTGGTAAGAGTGCGCATCGAGACAAATAAAACAAACGATTTCAGAGATATTGGTTGTTACCAGGTATGCGCATTTCTTTGCCAAAACCAGCATTAACTAACTTGACTGATTGGACAGTGGTACTGTGAACAGGCGTATTTCTAAACATATACTCGATATTTTACCAAGTTAGTGGGAATCCATAACAGCGCAAAACGTTTACTCCTCATCCACGAAACATGCATCGCACAAAATATGAAATGATATATACACTGCAACAATACTTTTTCAATAATTGTACCTTGAATTATCTGGAGAAAAACGAAAAATAACATTAAAAACAACATATTTTAACTTTTATTTCACAATTATACATATTTGAAACAATGTTGCTATTATGCCTACTGTATTAGCGCGTATCATACTATTGATGATTGGGGGGGTTGAACATTTTTACCCACTCTTTATTTTAACACGTAACATGGTGTTGACAAATATGATTAAACAGTACACGGTATACATTTGTAAATACCGTCTACAGATTTTATTAAAATATTTAAAGGGGATTTGCGAAAAATATTCAACACTGTCCGTGTGCATAGTGCACGCGCATTTCTTCACGTGACATAGCAAACTGCGACCGCCTACATATACAAAACGAGCTCATGATGATGTTATATTGCCATTTCTGGACTGACCATTTTGAAATCTAATAGACATTTTGATTGATAAAAATATACATTTATAACACATTTACAGTGTATCCAATTTTCTGCCCTTTTCTGTATCAGGATATATAAGGTGTCTGTCCATTAAACAAGGTATCACTAAGATTCAAGGCCGTGTTTTTCGGAACAAAATTTGCCTTAGTGCGAAACACGTGTCTATCTAAGATGCAACAAACTCTTAATATAATATTTTAGACCATTGAACTAAAGCGTTTGCTTATTAGTGAGTTCTTCAGTCTGTACTAAAATGAAACACAGAACTACATGCATGCATCAGCCATGGCTCCAGGTATAACGTAAAATCCAAATGACAGAGGTGGCATGTTGATAGGAGATCCAGCTGCGATCGTTTGAGGTGGGAAATCTGGCAAGGTGTGATCATCCATCATTTTCAGTTTCTTTCCATTCAATTCCACATGACTGTAATGACAATGAATAATGAGTAAACATTGCATCATGTATAGAAAACATGTATTGTTCGATACAGAAGAATGTTGTTGAGTTCAGATGGCTTAAGTTTACTTTTGAGAACTTAATACACTGTTAATACACACAGAAAGTAGCATATATGGGACGTATGAGATGTAGTTTTGTGGGTAATGTTAATGGTACATATCGTAATACACCAGAAATACGCCACAGTGTGTGGCAAATTAAATGACATGTCAACCACTTTACGACATCTGGAGGTTATTTTCCGTGATAGAATATGCCCGATATATTTCCATAATCACCCAATACACCAGCAAGCCCCTGTACTTGAGGGGGGGGGGGTTTAACCGATATGTGCTTTTGTCCTAGCATTGACGTAGTTTAGTTTCGAATTTAAATGGTAAGGGACCCGTGCAGTATTGTTTTTACATTATTAGTTAGTCAGGTTATGTCTCGGTGTGTAAGTGGTTTGCCAGGCTACTTATGCAATGACGCGATGCAGGTTTGGCCTCTGGTATGCTATATGCTATATCAATGTATTCATCAAGTACAGGCAAATAATCAGGGCAAATGACTCAACTATTTGTTTACCTAGATGTAACGCCCTCTGCAGGTGGGTATGTCAATAAATATTGATCTACACCAAGGCGGAGTGATCCAGCACTAAGAGACACTATTGTAGACTGATTATTGTTTACTGATAGCATATACACGGTGACAGATCCTGATGGGTATGTTGTTCTACAATGCAAAATGTGAATACAATGTTAACCAATGACTCGTACAGTTTAGTATGTGAATCATATTTGCCGCCAATGTTGTAGGTGGTGTCGACCACAGTCAGCTGGCATCGGTGTCGCTGGGTGTATATAATAGAGGGAAGTTGTGCAACCAAATTTGCCGAGTTCGCAGTTTATCAATAATCCGCCCAAAACAGGAACATTTCTACTAATTATTGTGCTTTTTCGACGTTTTTCGAAAAACTTGCGATTAGGCTGCGAAAGTAGAACATTCGGAGGGGGTGAAACGGAAGAGCCAAATTTAACGCATAAAAATAGAATGCGTATTTTGACCTCTATGTGGCCAACCAATGGCTGGACACAATACGTTCGCGGTCGTTGCCAAAGAGCCCCGCGTCCTACGCCTGGCGATGCTCTTCCGTTTCACCCCCTCCGAATGTTCTACTTTCGCAGCCTAATCGCAGGTTTTTCGAAAAACGTCGAAAAAGCAGGGGCGTCGATCATGGGGGGACAGGGGGGACACGTCCCCCACTTTCTGAAGGGTGGGGGACACAATATCAACTGTCCCCTCCACTTTCCTGACTTACCCAAATATCAATAATAGGCTTATATCAAAGCCTGCGTTTGTGTAAGGCCTTTGGTTCTGTGTACATGTACTGTATTCTTAATGATCAAGATTGAAAATCCCCAAGTATGCACCAAATGACTTCATTTTGGTTGCATTTTTCAAAAATTTCTACCTTCTGAGGGGGACACATCCCTCCTCGGGGTTACACACCTATATTCCGACACCCCTATGTTCCGACATCCCTATATTCCGACAACCCTATATTCCGACAACCCTATGTTGAGATGCTAATCAGTTCTGGCACCTGACACGTTTTTGACATTTCACTGCGTTTTTATCTCTTTACTATAAGAAAAAATATCATTATTCTACGCTCACCTTTTGTGACACAATATTACATTTCTTTACATTAAAAAATAACTATGCCGGATTATAATACTTGCCACTCTTCTGGCCATGGGCTTTCATGGAGGTGTTTTTGTGATCATCGTCGGCAATATTCTCAGACGCGATGTATCCTATCAAGCTTCAGACGCAAAATATTTTTTTTTTTTAATTATTGCCAAACGTTCAGATCAACAATAAACTATGTACCTGACAGTCTTCATGTGGGCCCCTGACAACTTGTACTCGAGGAGACCTAAATTACATTGTTTAGTACTTTTATGTTCGACGATCATCCAATAAATTCTGAGCCGGCCAGAATGTGCCATATTTTCAATGGAAATATGTACGCTAGTGGTCGGAAGCCAAAATTGGATAAAAACCCCTCCCCATGGTAGAACAAAGCAACATGTTTTTTCTCTGTTCAGCGCGATCAGTCTAGTTACAGAATAAGACAAGGCTGTCAAATTTACATGCCATAAAATAGACAGAAACATGGGAATTAATTTGGTCAATTTTGGCTGTAGAATCTGAGCCGTTTTGCCCCCGAAAATCAGGGTAAATATGTTAGCTTTAAAAAATTATACACAGCGTCAAATGAAAAGCGAATTTTTCGGGATCAACCTTATACAAAAACATTATTACGTAATAGCCTGTCACATATTAAATAGGAATACCTCAGACAAACACCATCATGTTATATATCAAATTAAAGCTATATTGATGTAGCGTACAAGTATTACGTTGGATATTACATCGGATAATTCATTACTTATTGCCATTATGAATTCATTAACTTTATGTATACGTTATTCAAAATCATCAAATGGCAATTTCTGGGCAAATCCTGTCTATGATAAAATGAATTAATCATGACATATTCATGTATTTGAAAATAAGTCTTTTTATGTTTTCTCAATATTTTATTTATTTATTTATTTATTTATTTATTTATTTATTTATTTATTTATTTATTTATTTATTTATTTATTTATTTATTTATTTATTTATTTATTTATTTATTTATTTATTTATTTATTTATTTATTTATTTATTTATTTAAGAGAACGCTATTACACTGCCAAGAAATTACATATACCTAGATAAAAATGGAATCCAAATAGATGGCGAGACGTTGCCTGACCTAAGATTTACATAAGTAAATTAAACATATGTACCAAAGAAGTTTGGGTAATTTACACAAACGTAAAATACAAAATCGACGACTGCACAATGGAGCGAATAGGCAGTTTCAAATACATCTGCAGTACACGAAGGATATTGACAAAGAAATAATGTAAAGTATAAATACGGGATATACATGTTTTGGCAGATATAAGGATAAGTATTTAAATTGTGTATTATACCAACTGTAATTTATGAGTGTAACATATGGGAATATTTTCAGAATAAAGAGGAATATCAGAACAATGCAATGGAACAACGAAGAATAGAATAGAATAGTGCTTTCTTACTTCCTTGAGGAAATCTGTCTAATATGGACCTTAATCTTGAACGATGAATTATGCATCAAATTTGCAGGTACATTGTCGTATAAACTTGTGCAATATCCTCGCATTATAGGAAGCCGGCCTATTGTACATTTGAATTATCGGATAAATATCTGATAATTTTAGATTGATATTAGACAGGGTCTACAGCTGGGTGGTGGTTTAATTCTCTGAGACCTATCAATGTCTTAGATTGATAGGAAAACGTATAACGTGTGGAGGTAAACAAGGAATGTTGGCCGAAAACACACAATATAGAAATGGAAAGAGATAGTGTGAAACCTTTGTATTTTTTTGGCAATTTCAAAAACTTATGCAAACACTACGGAATGCTAAATGCAGTGCCTATTCATCTCTCGCATAATAAATAAATAAATAAATATCGATTTTAATTAATATGTAGATAAACTTGGAAAGGTGCTACCGAATGTAAACGGCAACCTTGCAATTCCGCGACTGATGAATGTCGAAGTACAACTTTCATAAAAATGGTAAAATAATTCTCCGATAATTATCGATCTAAAACTTCGATAGTTAGGCAATCGGAGGATTTAAGGTTGGAACCACATCCAACAGACACGAATATTGTCAAATAATTGTCGAAGTATTAGAATGATACAATGGGCAACATTGTTTGATAATTCTCTGATAATTATCCGATAACATTATGCAAGATCCCGCCTTCACGGACTTTCGAGCATCATGGCCGGACTACACTACACTACAGTTGGATTTCCAGTATTAACCCACAGGACATCCTGGTTATATCAAGGTAGTAAAAGGTCACGCACGGCTAGTCAGATTAAGTTTGACACAAGTATACTGTGTGTCGGAACATAGTGGTGTCGGAACATAGTGGTGTCGGAACATAGAGATGTCGGAACATAGGGCAGTCCCCCCTTCTCAGACACCCCCCTGTTCGCGCAAGCGCGGACATTGGCCGCTTACGCGGACACAAAAATGTCCCCCTCACTTTTCAGAATGGATCGACGCCCCTGCGAAAAAGCACAATAATTAGTAGAAATGTTCCTGTCTTGGGCGGATTATTGACAGAGAATAATGTCTTTATTACAAAAATGCTGAAAAACCGTGAGTTTTTGCCTTAGTTATTTTTTTATCGGCGAAAAACTGCGAACTCGGCAAATTTGGTCGCACAACTTCCCTCTATCATATACACCCAGCGACACCGATGCCAGCTGACTGTGGTGTCGACGATCGAGATTATTTACGCCACCAACGGTGGAAACGTGTACTCATTTACATATTGTTATACATAATTTATATATTAGCAAAATGAATTCTGGATATTCTGAAATCTCCGTGTTGGCAGATACAACAAAGTTGATATCTCAATCAATACTAACCCATTTATGTTAGTGCAGTGTGCATATGCCCGGAGTGTATTGCCGTCATTCTGTTTAGACAGTTTAATCGACAGAACTCGTTGCCCCACCAGACGTTTGTACAAAACAGACAACCAGTAATCCTGTATTTAGTGAAACATAAACATAGCAATTATTATAATCATACACATAGTATTTTTATTTCAATCGAATCAATACATTCTGTTTAATAACATACGCCGAGAATAGGCCGGGAACGTCCCACATATCCACAACTACCATTATATCACAATTTTTCAAGTAAAATCCATATACTAGTTTTTCAAAACACGTTGCATTGATTGCGTAGTATTATTTTTGTCTGAAAATCGATCAATAGAAAGTTTATCTGTCTCTTCGATCGAATCACACAGACAATTTCATAATAACTGACCTCTTCAAATCGTTTAAATAAAACGCGTTTTCAAAAAGACGATGTATGAAATTCGTTTGAAACCTATGTATACTTGATTTTGTTCCCGAATTTGACATTAAAATAGAATATCGCAATTCCGAGTCGTTATTTCTCTACTGCCTTTGGTTTAATTGAAACACGAAATATCGATCGATGACAGACACCGTTAGTGGGTAACGATAGATTTATTACGTTACATAACCGGAATGTGGCCTTCCACGCTTTTCGGGTGGTATAGTTTGATAGCAACATTTAATTTCTCACAGTGCTGGGTTAGGGTTCATGTGCCAGCCACCAGTAGCTGCAGTGTCGAGTGTTTATATGACATAGAAACCTACCGGCCGAGGAATAATGTCTTCGTCTATCAATCCCTGTCCGCCGCCAATGAAGGTTTGTCTTATAACTACAGGAAGACCATATTTAGCTGCGATACCGAGTTTATCCATCCACCTGTGATTGATTTTACATGAATAAATGTCGAACGTCACAAAACTGTGTGTGACTATGCAGTCTTATTATTCTAGAATATCGTACTGACAACGAATACCTGTCACGTTGTCAATTGTGTTGAGGTGGCTACTCACATGAACCCTGCTACGTATGTTTTAGATAAATCAGAAGCGCCCTTTGAACACGATGTACCAGTTTCCCCTAGCCATATATTTCTTCTCTCTGGTAGGTATTGTCTGACAGCATCTCGCATTTCCTCAACCTGTTTCACGAAGACATTGAGGTTGCCTACGTCGGTGAAACTTTCCGGAGTCGGTGGTTTCGAACACAGATAATACTGGTGGAAAGTCGTGGAGTTGGTTGCATCGCCTATTCTTTTCAGAAATCTACAGAAGTGTAAACTAATAAAGTTACACACCCTCCATTATTATTATTTCTACTAATCACCTTTCATTTGCTCAATAGGAGACAAGGAAAATAAACCTTGGAAATAATGACTGTAAAGATTACATTGTGAGCTAAATAACCACGTGAACAAATGTTGTCACTCAAATAGTGTTTTACTTTGTCCTGTCACCGTGCCCATTGCTTCAAAACCATGGTTACATATATCATATATATGACATGACACGACATCTCTGACATAGAAACCAATAGTGAGAAAATGGTCCCCATTCACTAAAATACAACCATCATTGTCTTTAACAAGATAGGTCGGCTGTTGACAATGCACAATTCAATTAAAGAACCGAAGATATCACAACATGAACAAATGTATAATATCAAAGCAATCACACTGGTGGTCGAAAATCTCTCCCCTCTGTGTAGTTTGCGATAGTGTCTCGCTGGTATTCTTTGCAAGAAATATTATGGTAGTCTAAACGTTACAGCACTTTTATAATGCACTCGTCAAGATTTGTTTGTGTCATGATATAACAAACTGCTGTGGAAAGTGTCGCGATCGCGTACAGACAAAAAAAAACTTCGCGAGGGCGATTCTTGTGGCCAGAGACCCCTGACCCTTTTCACGATTGGCCACGATAAAATGATAGACATCTGCGCGACTATTCACTTGCATATGAAAGTAACCGGATCTGGTAAGAAATCACACCAGTGAATTGCAGCACCGAACAGTCGGTCGTGCCCAACGGCACTCCATACTTTCTGTCCCGGCGTTCGCAATTTATTCACGCCTATTACGTTTTTACACAATATTTATTAATAATAACAGATTAATATTAGGTACGACCAACTGTCGACAGTCTAATATTGACCGGGAGTGCAAAATTAATTAAGCAATAACCCCCGCCGAAGGCGGGTATACCACGAGATATTGCATAATTCACGACATATATGCACGAGCCGCAGGCGAGTGCATATATAGAGTGAATTGTGCAATATCAAGTGGTATACCCAACTTCGGCGGGGGTTATTGCTATTATATTATACCAGTATATTGACAATTCGATAAAACTTGTAAAAAAAGAGTTTACTTTCATCTACTAAAAGATCATGATTATCGCCCTTGAACATGAATATTTATAAGAATAGTATGTAGTTGTACGCTGAATGCATACAAAAATTACATGCGCAACACAGTTCAAATTGAATACAAACTAATTTTTATTCCACATGAAAAAAACCATATCCACGTTGAATAGAGCAGCGTAAACACACAAATTAGCATAACAAAGGATGACCTTTCTGACCTTTTACTGACGCACAACGTGATTTGAAATACAGGGTCGTGTACAGTTTGGATCATTTAAACAACGGATTTTCCACGTTTTCATTCCGGTTTTTGTACAATTTGGACTGTAATTTGCCCATTGAAAATACAGTTGTGAAATAAACCGGTTTTGTGACTCATCATACTACTTGTAACTGTGGATATTTGACGTTCGGCGGGACGCGGTGTATCATGTACGGTGACCAGCACAGCGACCTCAGTTCCAACATCTGACCTGGATACCTTTGGTATAACCAAAGTTTTGTGACAGTATGACTGACAAGTTTTGTCATTGTTCTGGGGTAAGTTTGATGGTGTAAGATCGGATTTTCGCATCGTTTTTGTGACACGTACATGATATGCCTTGTCTCAACTCCGGCCGAAAGTCTTTGCACGCTGTCGCTCTAATACAGTGGTTGGTGTACACTCGGCACAAATCTGTAGCTTTCAAAATTACCTTCATCATCTCCTGTAATTTATTTACCCATAGTGAAGAATTACAATACCATATATTGTCGTCGAATCCTGCGTTGTCCCGTGTTTTTTGAAACAGATGGCAATTACCCGGGTGCACTGCAATTTTGTCAGCTGCCGCTACCGGACACCGGTTGTTATTGGTGGCATACATTTTTGCCTGTGACTCATAGTTTTTTGCATTTTTATGTCATTAAATCCCTCAATTATATCTTGTACTTAAAGATCATGTTTTCTTTGTTGGAAGTTCACAATCCATCTCAAAGTAACAACCCTGAGAACATAGCGTTCTGGCGTTTGTGTAGGCACCTCACGGTGTTAAGGGACGGTGGTTTAGGTTTGTGTGGCGAACGACAATCACCCAACGACCGACGCTCACAACTTGGATCCCACCATTAACAAAAAGCAATATTATAGTTATATAACTTTTCAGATGTTTTTAATTCAGTATTTTTTTCAATATTCTTCTAAAATTCAACCACTATATTTCCCTAAAAATCAAATAATACCGGTTTTATGTATTTCCGTATTAAACCTGTAGTCAATTCATGTTCCAGGGCCACTTGGTTTAGCCGTGCATTATCAGCCAATATACCATGGATTGCATGTGCAAATTTTGTGTTTGGACCAATCAAATCAATGGATTAACACCATCAATATACTGGTATAATATAATTCAGGATATATAATTACAAGAATGCCGCGAATATCAACACATGATACCCGATATCGCACAATAATAAAAAATCGTGTGTCTTGTCGACGAACTCATAAAACACTCACCCTCTCAGATATTCTAACGATCCTGATAGTTCAGATGATGCCGAAGGTTTAGTGACGTCAGGACCAAAAAGAAGATCTGATCGCAATTCCTTTCTACTATTTAAATAATTACGCAGGGCAATAAAATCCTTTGCAAGTTGAGCTGGTTCAACGGTTATATTTGCCTTGTGTGGGAAAAGATTCGGTTCTGAAATAGAAATATATATTTGAACATATTCACTACAACCACGGAGAAAGTTATGTTTTCGGTAGCGTCAGTTTGCATTGTGGTTCAATTTTTACCAGAAATGTGTCTTCGTGTATAGAAGAAGCCATTAAATTTTGGCATTGATCCGGATCATCGTTAAGATTCATGATTTTTTAAAAGATAATATATCATTGCGAGATAAGGCCCAGGAATGTTTTGTATGTCTGACTGTTAACAGCATTAAAAAACACGTTATAGACAAATAACGCTGAATTTCTTTGGCAATAGAATACAGGATATGATCTCAATAAGTTCTATAAGATATCAACGTTTGATCCGGGTCCTCGATAATATGACCCAGAACAGAACAAAATGATCAGTGTTAGGTAACAAATATGCAACTAACATTAAAGTGTAGCTTAAACTCCGCCGAGTCAGTACTATGTTTGATGCGGAAGAAAACCGCCTTTAGTAAAATATATTTTTTTTTTAAAATAACTATAGTATAGTAACTATTTGTAGTATAACTATTTGTAGTTGATTAATAAGTTCATTGTTACAGAACCTACATAACTCGCTGCTTTCTGAAACAGCATTTGCGTTATCAAACTTCTAGTATTAAGCAGTTCGTGCAAAGCCCATTATATTGTATCGCAGGTATTTTTTTATTTTCTGGTACATTACACGTTTGTGTATGTGACCAAGAATTCTTTACAGTCTCGAAAAATAATTAATATGTGATATGCGAGGAATATTGTGACTCACCCACGACTAAAGATCCAGCTGATGTCTACCAATTGTTATAAATTGTATATAGGGGCTAACCTTAAACTTACCGTTTCCTAGTTCCCAGTTATATTGAAGCATAACTAATTAGTATTGGGTTAAATTTCGTTTGACGGAACACCAATATAATCCAGCATTTCCTAGTATTACCAATAATACACAACATTAGTGACAACTTACCGTTTCCTAGTTCCCAGTTGACTTTATATCCTTTCTCTAATGTATAGTTGAATAGCTTAATAGCGTTGGTTGGATCCCATTCATCGCCTTTACGTATTAATACATTCAAACCAAATATCATACTCCAGCCGACTTTATTGGCAAATTCATTGATGACATCCCAGTCGTCCACTTGAAATAAAGTGAAACAAACAACAAAATATTTGAATGAACTTTTAACATTTATTGTTAGTTTACAAGCAATCGCTACGTTGTCAAAGCTCCACTTCCACATATGTACTCTCGCTATGCGTTCGAAATATAACTTGTTGCTTAAGGTAGAAGCCTATTCATAAATTTAAAAAAACAGAATTTATTCATTTTGCAATAAATTGTACTCCAAGGCAATATATGGATATTGACCTAAAAAAGTTGGGGTCACCAGCCCTTTTTTCGAGAAATTGATGGTTGTATTTTAGTGCAAAGTCGCCAATTTGACACTATTATAACACTTTTACCACAGGTTCTTATGGCAAGGATATTATGCAATATCTCAAAATCCAACCTGGTGAAAAAAATCATACATTGTTAATGATGGAGTACTTTTCTGAATTTTTTAATAAATCTGGGTTTTAAAAAGTGTCAACAATTTCAATTCTTCTTTAACATTGTGTTCTATATCTTTCTAAAAATAGCAATTTTTAAAAAATGTTAGGACACGTTTCTTAAAAAGCATAACTGTAACACACAAAATAATGCTATTTCATACATTTAGTTATTATAATTACCAGTCATAGTAAATGGTCCTCCGTCTTCATACTTTGCATCGCTTGGTGGTGGTACGCTTTCGTTGAAATATAAGAAGTCGGCTGCAGTGCCACTAACCCGCAGATGACATGGTTTAAGTCCTCGTGCTAATGTCAGCAGTCGTGGTGAACTAAGATAAAGAAGTTATTCATCATTACTGTACAGAAATCTAGAAAATAATTCTATAATATATATTTATTTGCCGAATTATAAGTGCGTGTGTTTTTTAGGAACTGACGAATATTCACATCATTCATAATTATTCAATTTAGTAGACAGAAAGTTAAAAGTAATCGATAAACGATCGATAAGGTAGCATTTTAAGAAAGATTTGAATTCCCCCCTACAATTTGAATATAATTGATGTAACTTTCATTGTTCATAGCCATTGTATGACCATATTGTAACATTCATCAGAATACCAACATCACTGTGCAATCGTCATCTGTGCATAAGGAAGATGACCATAGCGTGTCTACCATATCTTCTACCCATGTGCCTTTGCGTTTTTAGCGTGCGTTGTTATCGTCGCTCCGGAATCACACAACGCAACACTACGCGGTACCACGACTATGGCGCATTAAAATGTTCCTGAGCTGCGTGCGTTATTTTATTTATCATCCTTTCAATATATTCAATATATTTCCATTATTCATCCGCGATCTACACTGTACCAAAACGCAACCTGTTTCAGGAACAAACACTGTTACATAATGTCATCTGATGCATAGTCTTGCAATGGCGCATAATAATGGTACCTATCATCAATCGCCGTACATTAGCCGAGTTGATCGAATTTTGCGCTATATCAAAATGTCACCAGCAGATTCGAGTGCGCCATCGCGTTGTACCAAATAACCGCATGTCACTGCAATTGTCATCTAAGTACTGCGCACTCGATATGCATTTGCGATCAAGGAGTTGTAGTTGTTTGTCTGTTCGATCCAATGGCAAGTACACAGTGTGGGAGTGGGTCGAGAATAGTGGCGTTACTCAAACGTAACATGCCTGTCGACAAGTTAATTTCACACAGTACTTATTTACTCATGATTGTCAAAGTAAAATATGTTACAGTAATAATGTTTTCGGTTCGACCAGTTTTGTTTAACTTGTATCTGTCCCACTGTGTCTTAGTTCATGGGTCAAACTGTACGTATTTACACAACCCATTCGACGTAACCAGCTACAACACACCATTATGACGCACGCCTTTGTAGGTGTCAACGCGGTTGCAGGTTAACAAAAAGTTGAATAGGCACCCAATTATAATGGAAGAACAAAATATCTTGCAGTTACTGTCTAAATACTTTAAGTGGACTATGCTCAGAATCACATGATTGTCACGTTGTGGTAAGGTCCCATGCATCTTGACCTACACAGGCCTATCTGGTTAATAAAGTAAATTTATTCATACATCGTTATCTCACGCGATCGGACTTTACAATATATTCAAACTATATATAAACACACATTGCGATCTATATTCAACATACGTTAAATAAATATGATGTGATCTCATCAACCATGAATAAACAATAACAAGTGTAAAAAAAGCTGACACCCCAATGATATTGTTACTAATGTACACAACACGCAAACTGGTACAATTATCAATTCATGTACTAATGTACCCCGTGCTAAATAGCCACTGGTCTAGTCCGTTCATTACAATATTATCTATATTACTCAACCAACACCTTACTGGCATTATGACAATTTTGCAAAACTACAGCGTGGATTGTCGTACGCGAATATTATACTATATGACGCATTATCCCAATGAAATGAAACAATTCCCTGCGATCGATCCTGAATATCATGAATGACCATAACTAATGGGTTCACCTGATAAGGGAGGTGGGGGTTGGAGTCAATAGCATTTAAATCTTACCTGAAGTTAAGTTCGTGATAGACCCAATGATTACGAATCATGAAGGCGTCGATCGCCACAGATAAGAATTTATCGCTGACTGTAGTTAGTGAAACATCAGTACTGACATCAACTTTGTTGTAAACAACCGTCGACCTCGTCTTTGTATTAGTATTGGTTTTGTTCTCGAAAAGGTTTGGTGATAGCTCCACTGACGGTCGTATCACGTCCGTTGCCTGTATTCGATCAAAACGTAGACATGCATGAATTGTGACAATTGTGACGGCCGAAATGACATAAGATCTAACAACGTTGTTAGCCATTGTAGCAACCTCAAGGGAAAGTAGTTGCAAACAAACTTATCTGTACCAGGGTGTTTAAAGCGTTCGGAGAGTGACCTTTCACAAATGCCCCCTGTGGAGCAACGCCCCCATGTTTGTGTGTAACGTGCATTTCAAAAGGTCTCGAGCGTCAAGAAATGCGGCGGTAAATGGATATCACACTGTTTAGCCATTATTGGCATTATACAGCTTGTGGGTATACCCAGACTTGGGTCAGAGTCTTGTAAATTGCAGGATTATATAACTCTTGTAAGAACCATACAAAAATGTTCGGTTCAGTGTGCGGTTGTATCTAATTCTCGTTGTTTTGCAAAGCTATTGAAACGCTGTTGTTATAATGGACCATTTTACAGGTGCCCTATATTACCTTATTCTCCGGATGGAAACCCAAAGTTTTTCTAAACAAAAAGTTGGAATAAACACTAAAACACACGTGCCAACTTAGACAGAATTGAGGAATACCACACTGGTCTTTCAGAAAACTAAGATACATTAGTCACTGAATCCCATTTCCGCAATCTGAAGAAACGTGTTACGTTACTCTTACCGTATCTTCTTAAATACTTTCTGAGAAATTGCGCCCAACAAGTCAATCAAAATTGCGTATTGAGTACTGGTATGTTTTTCATTTTTTAACTTGCATTGTTAATATGCAAATATTAAATCGACTACACTTAATCGATATGCAATTGTAAATCGGCCAACTTTAGGAATGAATGTATCACTGTAATTGCACTATATCTAGTATCACTGTAATGGTACTATCTCTAGTATTAACGTAATGGTACTATATCTAGTATTAACGTAATGGTACTATATCTAGTATCACTGTAATGGTACTATATCTAGTATCACTGTAATAGTACTATATCTAGTATCACTGTAATGGTACTATATCTAGTATCACTGTAATTGTACTATATCTAGTATCACTGTAATTGTACTATATCTAGTATCACTGTAATGGTACTATATCTAGTATCACTGTAATAGTACTATATCTAGTATCACTAATGGTACTATATCTAGTATCACTGTAATAGTACTACATCTAGTATCACTGTAATAGTACTATATTTAGTATCACTGTAATGGTACTATAATTAGTATCACTGTAATTGTACTATATTTAGTATCACTATAATGGTACTATATCTAGTATCACTGTAATGGTACTATATTTAGTATCACTATAATGGTACTATATCTAGTATCACTGTAATGGTACCACTGTAATGGTACTATATCTACTATCACTGTAATGGTACTATCTCTAGTATTAACGTAAAGGTACTATATCTAGTATTAACGTAATGGTACTATATCTAGTATTAACGTAATGGTACTATATCTAGTATCACTGTAATGGTACTATATCTAGTATCACTGTAATGGTACTATATCTAGTATTAACGTAATGGTACTATATCTAGTATTAACGTAATGGTACTATATCTAGTATCACTGTAATGGCACTATATCTAGTATCACTGTAATAGTACTATATCTAGTATCACTGTAATGGTACTATATCTAGTATCACTGTAATTGTACTATATCTAGTATCACTGTAATTGTACTATATCTAGTATCACTGTAATGGTACTATATCTAGTATCACTGTAATAGTACTATATCTAGTATCACTAATGGTACTATATCTAGTATCACTGTAATAGTACTATATCTAGTATCACTGTAATAGTACTATATCTAGTATCACTGTAATGGTACTATAATTAGTATCACTGTAATTGTACTATATTTAGTATCACTATAATGGTACTATATCTAGTATCACTGTAATCGTACCACTGTAATCGTACTATATCTACTATCACTGTAATGGTACTATATCTAGTATCACTGTAATGGTACTATATCTAGTATTAACGTAATGGTACTATATCTAGTATAACTGTAATTGTACTATGTCTAGTACCACTGTAATGGTACTATATCTAGTATTACTGTAATAGTACTATATTTAGTATCACTGTAATGGTACTATATCTAGTATTAACGTAATGGTACTATATCTAGTATAACTGTAATTGTACTATGTCTAGTACCACTGTAATGGTACTATATCTAGTATTACTGTAATGGTACTATATCTAGTATCTGAATTTACTTTATAGACCCTGGGGATTTGGTATAGTTTATGCAAGTATTACTTGTATTTTCATATACTCTTAACCAGTGATTCAGTTTATGAAAATCACTGTTATGTTTTATAAAAAAGCTAATGTCATCAGCGTAATGCTGAAAGATGGATTCGCTTATCACCGGAGTTTTGTATCTTAATACCTTGACTTTGACTTGTTCTTATTTTATGTAGGAGTGGTTCTATGAAAATGGTGTACAGCTGACCAGACAGAGTGCATCCTTGACGAATACCTCGAAAAAAACTAACAGGACTTGTGAGTGTGTCATTCACCCGTACCAGACTTTGTGTGGTAGAATAAATTAAACGAATGTATTTAATAAATTACCACCAAAGCCGAATGAATGCAGTGATTTGAATAACTAATCACGGTGAACCCAATCAAAAGCTTTTTGTTGATCCAGGGCGACGACTGCAAGTGGTGTGTTGGTGAGATTTGAGTATGAAATTACATCACACACAAGATTAATATTGTCAAATATTTGTTTACGGGTATGCAGTAAGATTGGTCTATATGTATTATTGAGTGAAATAGTTTTAGTCAGGATTTTATAGTCCGAGCACAAGAGACTGACTGGCCGCCAAATTTTTAGAAGATTATTGTTACCCTTCTTGGGTGCAGTGTTATAATCGCCCTGCGGCACGATAACGAAAGAAGTCCATTGTCAATTGAGGCTGAAAATACCTGGAAAAGATCCTGACCCAAAATGGTCCAGAAGTGTATATAGAAATTGCATGGAAGCCCGTCAACACCAGGCGACTTACCGTTTGCTAAAAGTTTGACGCCTTTTGACAGTTCGTCAAAAGTTAACAGGGTGTGACAACTTTCTTGTGAGTTGGCAGATAGTTCAAATATGGTGTTTTGTGCATCAAGAGAGATAGGATCCGGTTAAAAAAAAGGTAAAATAAAAATCTTTAACAATGTTCCTTATAATAACAGGCGACTCTGTGATTGACCCATCTGGTCTTTCAAGTTGTGTCATGATTCTTTTGCTGCCTTTACATTTTTCAACATTGAAAAAGAATGACGTAGGCGCATCGTTCTCATTAGGCACTTTATGCCTGGCCTTAATTGCAGCACACTTAGATTAATAAATCTAGGTTTTAATAAATTCATCAGTTTTTTCTAAAGCGATGGATTATTGTGAATATCATTTTCCAATTCAGTTATTTCCCGGCAAAGTTTATTTTTGATATTTCTATAGTTGTTGCACAGTTTGGCGGTATATTATTTTGTTAGTTCTTTTATGTTAGTTTTGCCCATGTCCCACCATGTTTGAATATGAGTGAATCGTGGTTTCTGCTTCCGCCAATGGAGCCAGTACTCGGATAACATTTCACAATATTCAACATCGTATAACAGAGTTGTGTTGAATATCCAGACGGGATTTCTCGATCACATATTTTTGTGAATGACAAGTTTATAATAACGGGAGCGTGGTCTGAGATGTCAAGGTGTTGTTTTATGGAAGCATGCTTTATCCTCATAATCATATACTTGGAAATATAAAAAGTGTCGAGTCGTGATTTCGACTGATTGCGTGACCATGAAAACTGCTAAGCCGTTGGATTACAGTGACGCCATGAGTCAGTGAGTTTGAACCGTTTTATATTGAGAAGCAAGGCAGATGATGGTTGGCGAGGTTCGTGATTGTTAAACCTGTCCATATTGGGGTTTAGCGTACAGTTGAAATCTCCCCCACCATATGCATGATGATAGGATCAGACTCAACAAATGTTTTAGTGAGACAAAGAAAGCAACACGCTCCACACCCACAGTGGGAGCATACACATTGACCAAGTGAAACCGAGAACCATCAATTTCGACGTGCAAGTGAAGTAGGAAACAGGAAACATTAGCCATGATCAGACAAAGACAGAATAAAACAAATCAATTCATGATGATATGCAAGATCAGAACAATATTCATAACAGTGTATTAGTGCTTTGTTTTTCCTATACCTTGCTTGCAAGATAGACCACGATGTACGTTCAGTATGTCATTGTCCGATTTTTCATGTTCGCTTATAGAAATCTTTGTTTTTAATTGTTTTTTTATAGTGAGACTTAAGTCTAGAGAGCATGCGCATAACACGTGCTTTATCTTTGATTGGCATCTCGACATTTTTATAACATTAATGATAGACCTGATAAGGAAAGCAAGGTCTGAGCAAAAACCAAGTGCGAATTCAACAATTCTTTTTTTTTGTAATATGACTTTTTAATGAAAACAAACACCGACGCTTGGTCTAACAGTTTGTCTTTAGCTGAATCACTAGTACTCATTTGAGATATATCAGAAATGTCTGATGAGATGGACTCATCCCCCGTCATCAGAGGGGCTACCATGTTCGTCACATTTGCTGTCAAAGACATCAATAAATTGTGAGACTGGACCAGAGGTTGAGGCCACCACAGAAGCAAAGGAAGGAGAACCTGAAGTTGCAAAAGAAACCACTTCAGCAGACTGAGTGACGGAAAAGGGTCGGATTAGTACCGACTCCTCAATGGTATTCATGCCACCCATGCTCATTGCCAAATCATCAGTTACTACGTCGGTCGTATCCATACTATTTTTAGTTGATTTTGAGAATCAGGAAAGTCATTCTCATTATCGTTTGCATGTACAACAGACTTGTGTTTTTTTATTGTGTTATTTTATTAGTTTCATTATTTTTCAACATCATTATAAATATTATTGTTGATTTATTTTGAGTGTCATTGGCAAATGTGTCCATATCAATCGGATTTTGCCAGGGTTCACCCATAATATTTTTAACAGCTTCGATGACCTCAGTGTCAGGGTCTATATTGTTTTCAGTAATATCGTTTTCAATGGAATTATTTGCATTAGGTTTATCATTTGTTTTTTGTGTATGTTTGTCTATGGTTCGATTCTGTTGATCGTTTACATCATTGTTATTTGTTTTATGTATGGTTGTGTTTGTTTTACTAGTTAAACTGATATTGTTTTGCACAAAAGTATTTACATTAACATTTTGTTGACGGCTTTCGTCAACTGTATTTGTAGTATTATTCGCAGACGCATCGTTTCAACGACATTTTTTCTCGATGTGCCATTTTGAAGACATTTGTTAATATCGACTGATAATATCGTCCGATGTCACATAAATTCTGTATAATCGATTTTCATATTTTAAGATGATGACGTCGTCAATTTTGTCTTGATGACTTTACATGTTTTAACTCCAGATTTTTACAACCAAGTGGAATATACCGTAATGAGCTAACAACGCGACCATATTTTTTCAATTTGCTTTCCAGGGTCGTTTTGTTAATAAAGGGAGGAACCCCGGACAAACCCATCTTCGTCTCCAATTGACAGACCATTAGTGCAAACACTGTCCACGTCAACGAGTGAACTAAGAAAAATCAATACACTGCCATTAACTCGAGAAGCGGCTAAAACCTTTGCCGGACCAACAATATTTGCAACAACAGTTGCATACGATTCAATACTAATGCCAGGCACTGACTCGCACCTGATGCCGTGGTTGCGTGTTAACCCAGTAAAAGGATTGCCACGTTGAGAATGCATCGTGGCGGCGGCCATCTTGCCAACTCGGCAAGTCCGCCAGAGCAAAAACTGAAAATGGAATGAAACCAGGCGCATTTACGCCTAAAACCACAAATACAAAAGACAAGGAACCAAATAAACGCAAAACTTAGCTTTGTTGCTGCTGAAAAATCACATAATTTCTGGAACTTATTTGCAGCACTTCCTAACTGGAGGAAACATACGTACATACATACATGCATAACATATTCAATTATTCAGTGTTATATTTCTCTCCCACTTATACGACCCCTGTCGTAATAATGTTTTATTAATTCTCTCCATTATTGCCTTTTTGTTGTGAAGGAAAAACACGGCTCTGAATTGTTATGAAAAGATGAAAATAAGCCAGTAAAGCAAAATGGCCACCTCCAAAAAATTGCAATTCGCATTCATTTACACAAAATCTCATTGTATATAATCAAATTTATACTATTGTTATTATTATTTATTTTCTGTTAATTACATACCAATTGGTTTGACCGATTCAGCAAAACCACGAGAAAAGCAACGAACCATCTCTGCTTATATACTTAATATTGTCCTAATTGCTGCTTATCATTTGTGATAATATCAATGTCTTCTACGCAAACCAGTTGTTTCACACAGCTCACATCTGCAGCCATTTATTCATCGAAGTATATTCACTATTTTATATTGAAGCGGATTGATCTATTTATAGCAACTGGTAAAATGCATCACAACAAGGGGAGGTCAGAAAAAATCGCATAAAACGGGGAAACATCGTAGACAAACACACATTCAAATGATCTACCCGGAATTATTTTTAAATAAACCATTGTAACAACAAAGAGAGACGTTGTGATCTGCAGGGTATGTGTGAAATAAATTCAAAATTTAATACATGAGAGGCCAAAACACAAAAACTCGAGATAAACATATTTGTTTTCATCCTTTTGAACATGTTTTTACATGCGGTAATTTCCTGCAATACTTTAATTATATGATAAATTGAGCGATTATTATTATTATATACTGCCCAATCATGACTATTTTTAGATTTGGAAATAATAAAACGACTATATTATTGTTTATTGGCGATTTTCTCCGCTAGGGTTGCTCTTAAAATAATTTGTCTGTGTGTGTGATTTTCAGTGTTTTCACATATAAACTATTGTGTGATGTTTGATAACTTTCGCGCCAAAGGTAACACCTCCAATCAGTCTTGTAATAACAGTGTCCAAATGATCATGCTTTTTATTTTGTATATGTTGCCACCGACGAAAGACCATCGGCGCCGTCATTGTTACACTGTATCAATGGAACTTGGAATGAACTGTAAAGGCTGGTTCAAGTGCCGGAAATACAAATATCACTGTAATGGTACTATATCTAGTACACTGTAATGGTATTATGTCTAGCGTCACTGTAATGGTACTATATGTATTCAAACAAGAATACAAACTTATATTCCAACTATGCAAAACCCTGCGCACTTACCTACTCGGGGTATATATTTTAAACAATTGGACGAATCACAACTATGGTAACACGGACCAAAATAAATAACCAACGGCGACACTTGGCCAAAATGCGTACTATTTGATATGGTAACTTCAGAGCTCACTATAAATCGTGTGCGAACGCAAGTGAAATCACTATCTCTCGAACCGATGTGCGGATAGCATGACCAGTCATCAACTCAAATAAAAAACAAACTAACGCTAGTTCTCACCCGAATGAGACTTCAGAATCTATTATCGATTATAGACTTGCATTGTGACCTCCAACACCTACTACGTGTTACGTCAAAAACACTCCAGAATCATAACAAACCACCACCATCTCGAATACAATTTATGCATTTTCTATATATAATTAATGTGCTTGATTTAAAAGAGGCCAATTATGATTAATTTTCATGTAATAACCATTTTTAAGGTGAATAAAGTTGATCAATAGACCCATCTTATCTGACATAATTGTACGGTCATAGCTAAGACTGGCATAATGGTCTAAGAAAGTTGTATTATTAGCTTTATCATGCAAGAAAACATATAGTTATACATCAAAATTGTCAAAATCGGACCATTATGACCATTACAGATCTTATGAATTTGACCCTTCACGAAAAGTTTATTGACCTTTCCATATTTTCGGTAATTGTGGCGTAACCCAAGGTCAAAATATGTCAAACTACATTTTTTTAACTCTACTCGTCAAGACATGTAAATTGATATTCATCTCATTAGACTATTTTTGTATTTTGACCCAAAAATTGGGATTTTTGGCCCAAAAATGGCAACAAAATGATGTTTAATTTTGGCATCACCCTGACATGAAACCTTACCATATAAGAACTTTATTTAGTATAGATGCCTGCTTGTAACAGAAAATGTCGAAACAAAATTTAAAGCAGTTTTCTACCTTCTGCTGGCTGTCTGTTAATAATTCACTGCACCAACGAGCATACATTATAAATTTGGCTAATTAACATTAACATGTCAAATATGGCATTTTGTGTGATTCTTCAATTAGCGTGGTCTTTGTCGCATATCACACCCTTGCATACCCTAACCCTAAGAATATTTGATTGATACCCATATACCCATTTCGAAAATGCTTTGTTTTATAAATTAGCGAAAACTAGAGATTGTGGGGTAAGTTATTAAAAGTATTGCACTCACTATATCGCAATATAACAGCTTGTGTCAAAACGTCACATGGTTAAACTGATGTTTTCAACTGTAGTTCCAGACATCAACAAGGCTTGGTTATCTCTCCACTGTTATTATGTTTTTTTCATTAATGATATTGGGCAAAGTCTTTCTACTTGGACATATTCAGGTGTATATGTTGGTATTTTACAATTGTATTACTTATTGTATGCCGACGACCTATGCCTATTCAGTAGCAGTGTAATCGAACTGCAAATATTATTAGATTGTCTTTCAGCTTATTATCAACAATGGAAATTGTCAGTGAACATATCAAAAACTAAAATCATTGTATTCAGAAGGGGTGAGCGGTTGAAAAACTACGAGAGCTGGGTTTTCGGAAGAGAACGAATTGAAGTGGTACCATTTTATAACTATTTAGGAATCGCGTTTTCATCCTTCAGAGTTTATTTTCAAGCTCAGCAAACAATCGCAAATCAGGCCAGTAAATGTATTTTTCATCTGAAAAAACGTTTACAACATTACAAATACTTACCAATAAATTTGCTATTTACAGTGTTTGATTCAAAGGTACTACCGCTTTTATTATATGGTAGCGGAATTTGGGGTTTTTACGATGCCAAGCATATAGAAAATATTCATAATAAATTGTGGAGATATGGTCTGAATGTAGGCGACAACACATCCACTTTTGCATTAAGAGGGGAATTGGGGTGTTATACCCTAAAAGTACAAATGTTTTTACGTATTATTGAATATTGGTTGCATATACTAAAGATGAATGAACGTAGACATGTTTTCAAGTGTTATCAATTTCAGTATTGTAAATCTCAAAGTAATCAATAATGTTGGGCATTATCAGTTAAAAAATAATATTTTCATATGGTATGGGGGAAGCTTGGCTATCACAGGGAGTGGGAAATGAATTGTCATTTTTAAATATATTTAAGCAACGTTGCAGAGATATAGACTCACAAAAGTGGTCAGCTGTAGTAAATGAAAGCCCAAAATTTGTAACATATAGATGTTTTAAAACCATTTTTGGCTGCGAGAGTTATTTATGTAATTTTGATAGATCACATTTGTTAAATGTGCTTTGTAAGTTTAGAATATCAGCACATGCTTTACACATTGAGACAGGCAGGAGACAAAACGTTTCTAGAAATGAACGTTACTGTATTTTTTGTCGTGATATCGTTGAAGACGAGTTTCATTTCCTGTTATGCTGTCCACTTTATTCTGACATAAGGAAACATACTTACCAGCTTATTATTATACTTACCCAGATCCAATTAAATTTAATAACTTAATAAAAACAAATAACAAACATTTACAGAGAAATATAGCATGTTATTTATTACAGGCATATAAAATACGAGATAGTATTTAAAAAAATGTGTTTTTCTTTTCTTTTGTAACCTTTACTAGCACTTCTTGTACTTATTATTTTTGTAACATTCTTTGTACATAAGGCCGGAGGCCAAAGTACTGAATAAATTATTATTATTATTATTATTATTATATCCAAGTTTAAGAAAAGGTTTCAGTGACGGACAGCCATTGTCATAACCGAAAATCCAACAAAAAATCTGCACACAGGGCATTCTTAAGATCGGAAAATCTGAATATAGAACTTTCTTATCATGGTACATGGCTGCTTTCCAGATTTCGTTTGCCCAATAAAAACGGTTTGAAATCATGCTGGTGTTTATTGTCTTTTACAATACCGTTATTTTAAAGATAAGTCCCTTTAAAACTTGTTGTCGCTTGTTCTAGTGAAAATACAATTGGTTATTTATATTATGACGTCATTTATTTTTAAGAAATGGGTTTTAGTGCGTAATTCATAATATGAATTGCAATAATAAAACGATTGACTGACCAATGCATTTGTGTCACTATCATGGATATACAAAATCATTAAAACCCGGAATGGAGCAGTTTGTACCCGGTAATGCGAACAGGAAAGTGTACACAAACCGGTCTTGAATAATATGAATAATAATTAACACAATGTTTTTATATTCAACGACAATTATCACATCAAACAACATCAGCAACAATAATTCGTCTGAAACTTATTCCATTATGCCCGAACGTGTGTAGATTTTTGTACAGATTCTGGTAAATCTGTTATTATACTTTGTGATTTCTCTGTGTTTAGTCTTCGGTTCTCAGACTTAAAAAATAGTAAAATCCATATAGCTTGCAATGAGGCTAGACCAGAATACACCATCATAGCAACTGCAAGGGGGTAAAAAAGACAATAGCACGTAAGCACAAAAGGACATAGTTTGTTTAGAGTAAATCGGTCTCATTTAATCAGCTATAGGCATTATCAACAATTCTCCATGACTTTTACTATTGGACATTTCTATTCTATTCTTCTATTCTATTTTATTGGTATATTAATTTGGTTTCTACTATCATCTAAGGTAGTGTGTTGCTGGGAAACAGAAACAAAAAACAAACATTTACAGAATGCACGAAGCAGAACCGCCTTTACTGGTAGTATATTTACAATAATATTTTAGTATTGGAAATTTGAAATATGTTGCATATGTATATATATATGTGAATATGGGTAAAAAGTTTGAAATGGCATGTATTATTTATGATTCAACATACTGGGAAACGGAAACAAATAAACGTTTACAGAATGCATGAGTGAGAACCGTCAGTACTGTTATTATATTTATAATACAAATTCAATATATGATGCATATGTATATGTGAATAGATATGAGTAACAAATGAAATGTGATGTGGTAAGTTTCTAAGACACTGAAGCCGTATTACTTAGATTATAATTTAGAAAAATATGTGTTTAAAATGAATATACAATGAACATAGTATATATACCCACTTGTGGATGGCAATACTTGTCAAAAAAATTCTGAGGCCTCATTATATTTTGTGATGCACCTTTTTAGTACTTTGTTATAATTAAATCATTGCAACTATAATCATGTAACTAGAGTAACTAGTAACTATGTTACTATACCTGTCATATCTTTAGGCTGTGTGATATTTGACTTTCTCATAATACTACCAATATATGAAGGGGTGCGATTTGATAATGTGCATTTCTGGTGTATTTCCTCGTATGGTGTCATGGGTTGACTCAAGGCTTCGAACATAAATGTTGAGGCTATACTCATGGCGTATCTATGTGAATAAAATATATTATTTTTATTATTACACAAGTTAATAATTGTAAATAATGTAATCCGAGTTCTTCAGAAAAATCTAACTTTGAAATATAATGAGAACATTTCACTCACGAAATGATCCAAACTATTCCCAGTGACGTAGCCTCTGCTACAGGATAGGTATTTTCCACCAACAATTCAACACTAACAGGATACGCGGCACTTAAAAGTATACCATTGAGTATAGAAAAGATTATAATTAAAACTTCTTGGTGCGGAATGCAAGAAACCTGGGGAGCAAAAAAAAACGACAAAAAACAAAATTATATATATTGAAAAATAAAATATTTTGCTGACTGAATATGATTAGTTGATAGCAGCTTTTTCAACATACCCATTCCTATTATAGTCTCGTACGTGTTATACTAAATACAATGCAAATAAGCAATACAAAACACTATATTCGGCATTCAAATAAGTATTTTAGATTCGTCAAAAGTGCCTCACCGCCATCGATAGTGATGAAAAAACTACACCCAGAGATAAAGTAACTTTTGCAGTTTCTTCAAAGAGTTTTGTTCTGTCCACAAATATTGAAGCTGCCAGAGAACCGATAATGCCAATTCCAATATTTAAAGCTGAAACCAAACCTATAAATGTCTGTAAAATAAGAAAATCATGTTTAAAGAATTACCATGGATTATTTCCTGTTTCATGCATCAACATATTTTCACACCTCACTTGTTTTGTTTTACATTGCTCTAAAATTACTCTATATGTATTTTTGTGGGTCAAACTCGAGCATGATTTCTTGACAGTTCTATCATTGCGCCTATATTACCATCAAATTCAGTTTATCGTCTAACACGTGGGAAAGCGCGCGTGAAACGATGGCAATGTTTTTTCTCGCTGTTCAGAGAAATTTGTAACAACGGTGTGATACAACGGATTTGAATAAGCATTATATAAGTTTTTTTTAAATTACTCACAGGCGTATATCCATGAGTACACATCATTTCTTCAGATAACGCTCCAAAACTAATGCCTAAACCACCTCCTAATCCGTAAGCTACGACAAAAATCCAATATTGCTTGATCTTTAAAATCTAAAAAAAAGAAAAAAAAACAATGTTGCAGTTACATTTTCTTTTGTTCATAAAACGTAATCTTGAGTTGAGCATAATTTATGTAAAACAGTGTAAATGTGTCAATAAAGTGATGTGAGGTTATTAAAATAAGCTGTTCTTTGAGTTGTTTCCGAATTCATAGCTGCGCCCTCAAATAAAACATGTGCAACAATAAAGTCAGACACGCATGTGCGGTTAGTAAAAACACATGAGTCATTGCGCTATCTATTCTTATATATGATACGTTTAATGAAATTGAATCAGTTTTTGTTGTAATACTTACCTGTTTTAAACCAGTCCAGAATGGTTGTGTATTTCCAGATGCACTAGCTGAAGGTGGGGATGGTGGTACACTGCTATGCAAACCAAATGTTGTTAGGACTACACCAAGTAAAGCGGGAATACCATATATTATCAACTACAGAAAAATGAGTATATAGCCAAGCTGTTGTCTTTCTAGAATCATATATACAAACCAATAACTATTGACGTTGTGACAAAGAAGCCTTTAAGATATTGCAATATGTAATGTTGTTTTGTTGTTACGGCGTAAGTAAGTGTAGATTCTCCATTACTTGCATCATCAGAGATAGAAATTTATGAGGACAAAACTGTTTTTCAGATCTAGAGCCAGCTTGAGCAGCAACAACCCTGATTCAATCCAACGATTTTCAGAACGAGGACCGGTGCAGATGCCTGGACACTGTACTGGTGCAGATGCATTCATATGCTAATTGTAATTGGGACAAATAAATCTGGCATATTTTAGCTACATAACTAAGGTATGTTTTGTAAGCCGCTGAATTGAATAAAATGGCAAAGGAAGAGGATCGACAACTGTGGCATTGGATTTCCATTTCTATCAGATTTCCAAAACGGGCATCAGAAAAGTCATATCAATGTCCATTTTGTTGCATGTGAATATCATAATTCAGCTTTGTGATTGTATAAGATACATAACTAGTCCCAATTTTTTTATCAGTTAGGTCAATAAATTATTATAAGGATTACGTAGCAATATAATTATATATACGTATAGTGCTGGGTAAAGCTTGATATACTGTAAACAGATGAAATAACAGTCATATTATATTTTGATTTCACGATCGACGAGGCGTATTTGTACTCATCGCGACACTGGATGCAACATCCAATTGTTTACGATTTTCACGGGGACAATGGAAGTCTATTAAATAACATTTCTTACCATAAACTGCACTCCTTTGTATTCTATTAACATGGGCGATAATATGTTCACTAATATAGAAGCAAAACCAGTAGTTGTAATCATGGTAGATAATGTTCTTTCCTTTTCACTGAACCATTGCTCCGAAACTTTAGCCGGACAGTTCGTGAAAATAGGAAATGCTGATCCTGCTATAAATTGGCCAGTTAATACTAATGGAAAAGTCAATGATGATGGAACGACTTGTAATGTGCTCATTAAACGTAGGGTATTCCCAATTACATTTACCCATGCACCAATTAGTAACTGTGAAGTTAAAACAATAAAAACAGATTAATAGTAATTAAAGCCGCAATAGGCGTGTCTTATTGCACGCTACATGGACAATTCAGTCTCTAATAGGTAAATATGATATGTTGTATGTCGCCAATAAATATATGTTTAACATATATTTTAAAGTCTCTATAAAGCAATGGTAAATTGAAGAAATTGCGTTCCTTCGTTATTTCATTCATTTATTTATTTATCTACAATGAACTATCGGCCACCTATCGGCCACACAAATATAATTCACATGGTTTTTATAAATTACATAATAAATATATATAATACTTAATAGTTAAATAGTGGTATAAAGTTAATGATAAAAATAATGCTAAAACTAATATTAGTGCTTTGCGAATGGATAACTAATGAATATCAAATTACTTTATCCTAGCATTTGCAGAAACTCGAAAACAAATTGCACTTCACTGCACTGCACTGCACCGAGCTGCACTGCACTGCACTACACTACAATACACTACACTACACTACACTACACTACACTACAAATCTACTTATTAATTTGGTCATACCGACAGTCTTAATCCAATGGAGTCCAGAAGCCACATAGATACAAACCCCATTGGAATTGAAACAAATACATATGACATGTACAATAAATTCACGTTTTCTTCAGAAGTATTGTAATATTCGGCGACAACACTTGCTGCAGGACTGAATGATTGCATTGTCTGTAAACAAAGACAAATGATTATAACGGTATGCATGTGAATTATAATTGGTGCAAACATCACATTAGTACTATTAATAAATACATACATGCATAACATATTTAAATATTCAGTGTTATATTTCTCCCCCATTATATGACTTCTAACTCTTGTTTCATTTGTCTCTATCAGTCAGTCGAGTATTGCATATTCGTTGTGAAGGAGAAACACGGCTCTCCAACAACAACAACGCACCTACCATGAATTGCTATGAATGGATGAAAATAAGTCATTCTCGTTATAAAAATAAACCACTCATGTAAAGCAAAATGGCCGCGTTTTAAAAAAAATTTGCAATCCACATTCATTTACATAAAAATCTCATCACATTCCATATAGTCAAAATTAAACTATTGCTATTATTATTTATTCCCTGTTAATTACATACCAATTGGTTTGACAGATTCAGCAAAACCACGAGAAAAGCAACGAACCATCTATGCTTATATACTTGATATTGTTCCACTTTCTGCTCATGATTTGTGATAATATCACTGTCTTCTACACCAACCAGTCGTCCCACACAGCTCTCATCTTCAGCCATTATTCATCGAAGTATATTCGCTATATTATATTGAAGCGGATTGATCTATTTATAGCAACTGGTAAAATGTATCACAACAAGAGGAGGTCAGACGAATCCCACAACACGGGGGATACATTATTGTTTTTTATTGGCGATCCTCCCTGCTAGAATTGCTCTAAGAATCATTTTGGGCGATCCGCTCTGCTAGGATTTCCTTGAAAAACACTCGTGTGTGTTTTGTGTTAGTAATCCGCTTCGCTAGGATTGCCCCCTTAATCAATTTGTGTGTATGTGTGTGTGTTTGATTATCAGTGTGTTATATTTTCTGTGATTGGCAGGTCAGAGTTAGCAGGTAACTGATTCTTAAATCGCTTTGCATTGTACTCAGCTTGCGTGTGGACACAAAGCTACTATTTGTTTTTTTGATATCTTTTTTTATTGCCAAGAAATTTGATCTCAAAATTAGGTAACTTTTTACGAATATTTTGTGAAAATTTTGGCTGGGTCGATTTCGTTCATATTTGGTAGGCAGGTCATACCTTCAGTCTAAATGGGTGGTAAAATCTGAAAGAATTCCAAGCATATTATTGTCATGACAACAGCTAAAACAATGATTTTTAAATACTTCCGCGCCAAATTCATCACCTCCAACCAGTGTTGTAATGGCAGTGTTCAAATGATCATGCTTTCTATTTTGGCTATGTTGCCACCAACGAGGGGGCACCAGCACTGACATTGTTACACTGTATCAACGCAACTTTGTAATTTGAATAAACTGTAAATGTTGCGTTCAATCAAAGAGTCTAGAAAATACAATCGAAAAATGCTCCGAAATACAAAGTTTGACATCTTCTCGAAATCGAGGCTGAAGGTTCAACTGGCGTGAATATACTAACGATAACAGCAAAATACGCATTAGTAACAACTTCGGCGTTTTGTGAACTTTGCATACGGGCCCCAGTTTTAGTACTAAACCAACGTTAGCTTCATGTTCATGTCCTACTATGGCATCTGTAAATTAGTAAATTCACTCCTGATGACTGTTATGGTACTATATCTAGTATCACTGTAATAGTACTATATCTAGTATCACTGTAATGGTACTATGTCATGTATCACTGTAATGGTACTATATCTAGTATCACTGTAATGGTACTATATCTAGTATCACTGTAATGGTACTATGTCTAGTATCACTGTAATAGTACTGTGTCTAGTATCACTGTAATCATTATGGTATTATGTCTAGTATCACTGTAATGGTACTATATCTAGTATCACTGTAATGGTACTATATCTAGTATCACTGTAATGGTACTGTGTCCAGTATAACTGTAATCCTTATGGTATTATGTCTAGTATCCCTGTAATGGTACTATATAGGGCGGCTACAGGATCATAATCAGGAGGGCTTATGATATTCGTCGGGGGGAAATACTGTCTAGGTATTGGAAGTCATATTTGTAATGATGTTGCCTAAGCATTAGAGACAATATTTGCCATGATGTTGCCTAGGTATTTGCATCTTAATGTTCTTTTGGTCGGCGTCACAGATTTATTCCCAGTCCTTTTTCCTGATCATAATTTGGGACGTAGCTACACGTAAAACTATTATCTCCTTTTGTAATTATCAGATTGTATGGAAGTTAGAATCTAGCTAAACGTGATAACATCGGGATCAAATAAGTATGAAACAGTAATTTGATAAGGATATGATACTTAATGCAACAAGAAGTTCTAATTGCTCTTGCGAAATAGTTTTTATTGCATTTATTAGACCTCGGAAAAATCAAATCTCTATATGTATATGTTTTTTTTTCAATATCTTTGACCCTTTCAATATGTTTGTGGCTATACCTTGCTTTGAATGTTGACTGTACCAGTGTGCTTGTGGGTTTAAGTTGGGTTTTGTCATTCAAATCAGGAATGTTGAATTTCTGTCCGTGTGTATTTATATACGTAGACGCTATTTTCTTTGCTTTAATCAAATTCACTTATAAATGTAGGTATACAGGTTTGCATGTTTTAGTGGATATGGAGCCGATCTTATTGCCCCAGGGCATAGCATATTTGCCACAGATCACAACACTCATTTTCAACTTAGATAGAGGAGTCAAGTCTTACACATACCCACCCTACACCCTACTCCGCTCACAATCTTATATAAATTAAATGACTGTTTATAAAGCAACTTTTGATGTTTCGTGTTTCTAAACGATAACAATTTAAATTTGAGCTTCATACTCACTAACATGAGTGAATTTACTGATCTTGGTAATGTAAATATTAAGAATTATATGAGAATGTCAATGTCAATGTACATGCTTAGAGATTTTGAACATAATATAAGTGTGGCTGATTGACTGAAAAAGCCATTAGGCTGATAGCTGGTCTGCTCAACCCAAACAAAGAAACCACATGTTTTCGGCTGTTGCCATGGTAGGACATGAACATGAAGCTAACGTCGTTTTATAACTAAAACTGGAACCCGTATACGATGTTCACAAAACGCATTCAGTCTTCCAAAGTCACTTCAATTTATTACTGACACTATTATAGGTATTATATTCAGGCAAGTTGACCCTTCAACTTAGATTTCGAGAAGATATCAAACTTGGTATTTCGGAGCATTTTGCGATTCTATTTTCTAGATTCTTTGATTGAACGCAACATTATCAGCGCCGGTGGTCCTTCGTCAGTGGCAACATAGCCAAAATATAAAGCATGATCATTTGAACAATGCTATTCCAGGTGTTAAATTTGGCGCGGAAGTATTTAAAATTCTTTGTTTTAGCTGTTGCCATGGCTACAATAGGCCTGGAATTCTTTCAGATTTTACCACCAAACTAGAGTGAAGGTATGACCTGCCTACCAAATATGAACGAAATCGGCCCCGCACAAATATTACAGAAAAGTTAAAATCCCATTCGTCGTGAAAAGTTACCCCAACTTTGAAATAAAATTTCTCGGTAATAAAAAAATATCGAATCAAAAAAAAAAAAATAGTAACTTTGTACTCACACTCAAGTTGAGGTGAATGAGAATGTCCGAGATTTTTAATCCTAGATTTGCAGGAGGAGATACATTTGGCGCGAAGCTATTTATTTTTTTGCCTGTTACTATGGCAACGGTGGGCCAGATTTTATCTACTAACTATGACCTGCCAAGTTTGAGCAAAATTAGCCAAGCTAAAAAATTAAATTTGATATAAAACGTGAAGACAATGGAAATCACACACGCAAATGTTTTTTAGGGGCAATCCTTGGGAGCGGATCGCCAACACAAAACACACACAAGTAATTTTAAGGAAATCCTAGTCAGAGCGGGTCGCCAAAAATGATTTTTAGAGCAATAGTAGCGGGGAGGATCACTAATAAAAACAATAATTTATTCCTTATATTATTTTGAAATATAAAAATAGAGTCATCATTCATCTTGGGCAGTATATAATAATAGTACTGCGTTTGTTTTAGTTATTCATGCTCAATGTCCCAGAAAACAGGAAATAACCACATGTGAAAACACGTTGGTGTTCAAAGAATGAAAACAAATCGTTTGTCTCGAGTTTTTTCATTTTATGTATTAAATTGTACACGTGACCTTCAAATCGGAACGTCAATCTTTATTGTTATAATGGTTTATTTTCGTATTTTCAAAATAATTCCGGGTAGGTAATCTGAATCCGGGCTTGGCTACCATGTTTAGTTTCCCCCCGTGTTATGCGATTTAGTTTGACCTCCCCTTGTTGTGTTACATTTTATCAGTTGCTATAAATAGATCAATCCGCTTCAATATGATATAGCGAATATACATCGGTGAATAAATGGCGGAAGATGAGAGCTGTGTGGGACAACTGGTTGGCGTAGAAGACAGTGATATTATCACAAATGATAAGAATCAATTAGGACAATATCAAGTATATAAGCAGAGATGGTTCGTTGCTTTTCTCGTGGTTTTGCTGAATCTGTCAAACCAATTGGTATGTAATTAACGGGAAATAAATAATAATAACAATAGTTTAAATTTGACTATATACAATGTGATGAGATTTCGCGTAAATGAATGTTAATTGCAATTTTTTGGACGTGGCCATTTTGCTTTAATGGCTTATTTTATTCATGGTAGGCTTGTAATGTGTTATTAGAAAGCCGTGTTTCTCCTTCACAATAAATATGCAATATTGGACTGACTGATAGAGATAATTAATAAAACATTATTACAACAGGGGTCATATAAGTAGAAGAGAAATATAACACCGAATAATTAAATATGTCATGTATTCATGTATTTATTAATAGTTCTAATGTGATGTTTGTATCAATTATAATTCACATACATACAGTTGTAACAATTTGTCTTTGTTTATAGACAATTCAATCTTTCAGTCCTGCAGCAAGTGTTGTCGCCGAATATTACAATACTTCTGATGAAAACGTGAATCTATTGTACATGTCATATGTATTTGTTTCAATTCCAATGGGGTTTGTATCTATGTGGCTTCTGGACTCCATTGGATTAAGACTTTCGGTATGACCTAATTAATATAAGTTGATTTTTAGTGTATTGTATTGTAGTGTATTGTAGTGTATTGCCGCAGTGAAGTGCAGTGTAGTGTAGTGTAGTGCAGTGTAGTGTAGTGTGAGTGTTTATATTGTGTAAACATATGGTAAACATATGTTACTCATACATTTAAATGGAATGGACAAAAGTGACATTACCTGGACTTCAAAACGTTATTTTCTAATTGATACTATAAATTCACATTCAAAATGTATTGACCTAGGAACAATTCATCAGTTTTTATTAAATTATTTATAAAACCATGTGAATTATGTTTAATAAATGAATAAATAAATAAATGGATAAATGGATAAATAAATAAATAATAAATAAATAAATAAATAAATAAATAAATAAATAAATAAATAAATAAATAAATAAATAAATAAATAAATATATAAATAAATAAATAAATAACGCCATTTCTCTAATTTACCATTGTTTTATAGAAACTTTGTAATATGTGTAAAACATATATTTAATGGCGAAATACAATATATCATATTTATCTATTAGAGATGACTCAATTGCCCATGTAGCGTGCAATAAGACACGCCTATTGCGGCTTTAATTACTATTAATCTGTTTTTATTGTTTTAACTTCACAGTTACTAATTGGTTCCTGGGCAAATGTAATTGGAAATACCCTGCGTTTAATCAGCACATTACATTTCGTTCCATCATCATTGACTTTTCCATTAGTATTAACTGGCCAATTTATAGCAGGATCAGCATTTCCTATTTTCACGAACTGTCCCACTAAAGTTTCGGAGCAATGGTTTAGTGAAAAAGAAAGAACATTATCTACTATGATTACAACTACTGGTTTTGCTTCTATATTAGTGAACATATTATCGCCCATGTTAATAGAATACAAAGGAGTGCAGTTTATGGTAAGAAATGTAATTTAATAGACTTCCATTGTCCCCGTGAAAATCATAAACCATTGAATATTGCATCCAGTGTCGCGTCGATCTTAATCAAAATCTAATATGACTGTCATTCCATCTTTTTACATTATCTCAAGCTTTATATCGCAGTTATACGTACATGTATTTTGATATGAAATCCTTATAATAATTTATTAACCTAACTGGTAAAAAATGGGACTAATTGTGTGTCTTATATAATCAGAAAACTGGTTTATAATATTCACATGCAGCAAATTTGACCTTGACATGACCTTTCTAATGCCCGTTTTGCAAATCTAATAGCTCAGTCGTCGAACCTCTTCCTTTGCCATTTTATTCAATTCAGCGGCTTACAAAACATACCTTAGTTATGTAGCTAAAATATGCCAGATTTGTTTGCACCAATTGCAATTAGCATATGAACACATATGAAGTGTGGCCGGCTGAAATAGCATAATGAAAAATAAACAAGTGTGGATTTACAAAAACAGCCAACATTGATCACATGACCAACAGTGGTATAACTACTTTTAGCATCATTTAGTACAGTGCCCAGGCATCCTCTTTCTGAAAATCGTTGGTTTGAATCAAGGTTGTTGCTGCTCAATACAATTTTATAATTTTAAAAAGTGCGCGAAATGTTTGTAAATAAGAAAGAATACTCTCCAAGCAGATGGTGAACGCAAACTGTTGACTATTGGACGAACGGCGAGCCCCAAAAAATAGTATCTGTTTTTACTCATGTCGCAATCATTGCAGTTGATGCGAGTAGTGGAGAATCTACACTAGTACGCCGTAACAACAAAACAGCATTACATATTGCAATATCTTAAAGGCTTCTAAGTCACTACGTCAATAGTTATTGGTTTGTATATATGATTCTAGAAAGACAACAGCTTGGCTATATACTCATTTTTCTGTAGTTGATAATATATGGTATTCCTGCCTTACTTGGTGCAGTCCTAACAACATTTGGTTTGCATAGCAGTGTACCACCATCACCACCTTCAGCTAGTGCATCTGGAAATACACAACCATTCTGGACTGGTTTAAAACAGGTAAGTATTACAACAAAAACTGATTCAATTTCATTAAACGTATCATATATAAGAATAGATGGCGCAATGACTCATGTGTTTTTACTAACTGCGCATGCGTGTCTGATTTCATTGTTGCACATGTTCTATTTGAGGGCGCAGCTCTGAATTCGGAAACAAATAAAAGAACAGCTTATTTTAATAACTTCACATCACTTCATTGACACATTTACACTGTTTTACATAAATTATGCTCAACTCGTGAATACGTTTTTTCAATGATTACAAATACGGCGGGAAAGCACGGGTTGAATGTTATATGTATTGTGAAAATTCAAGGTTAGTCATTTGCTTTTGTCTCGCCATTATGCTAAAAATAGTAAGTATGAACAAGTGAATTTGTAACTGTATCCTTTTTTTTCACTTTTTATTTAGATTTTAAAGATCAAGCAATATTGGATTTTTGTCGTAGCTTACGGATTAGGAGGTGGTTTAGACATTAGTTTTGGAGCGTTATCTGAAGAAATGATGTGTACTCATGGATATACGCCTGTGAGTAATCTAAAACAAATGAGCGAAAAAAACTAAAAAATAACAACAATATGTCAGCCGATATAGCTCCTCTGGTAGTAGTATTAATATATAAGTTGAGAGGACAAACTAAAATAATGACCACAAATAATAGATATTCATGACATTCTACCTTTTGTACTTCAAAATGTTGAATGACTAACCAATGACAACTGAGCCACACAATGAATATTCCAAGAATCGACGTTTCATATTTTTTCTTTATATTTTTGAATACTTGTCAGTCGTATATAAACAGAATGGTTTGTTAATTATTAAGATATCATGAAGCAAAATACACTATTGATAAATATATACTACTAGCTACTATTTGCGAATAATAAAACAGATTCGTGTATTTTCTATTTCATTGCTAAATAAATTCGAATCAGCTCATTGAATGTAAAAAAGAGCATAATCGCGATTCGACGAATATACAACTAGACAACTATGATCGTTACCGGAGTTTTTTAATTTTTTATAAATTTAAGATTCAAAATTGTTTACAGTATTGTATACATAAAAATCAATATCGATTTGATTGATATGCTCTCTGAATATTCATGACCCGGTAGTTAAAAGCCCAAACAGCTTTGTGCGACAAATCCGTTGTATCACATCGATGTTTCAAATTGGCCTGAACAGCGAGAAAAAAAAGTGTCATCGTTTCACATGCGCTTTCCTTCGTGTTAGACCATACACTGAATTTGCTGGTAACATAGACGCAATGATAGAATTGTCTCGAAAACATGCTCGAGTTTGACTCACAAAAAACATACATCAATGTTTTTTCAGAGTAATGTAAACTTCAGTGAGGTGTGAAAATATGTTGATGCATGAAACAGGAAATAATCCATGGTAATTTTTGAAACATTATTTCCTTATTTTCCAGACATTTATAGGTTTGGTTTCAGCTTTTAATATTGGGATTGGCATTATCGGTTCTCTGGCAGCTTCACTATTTGTGGACAGAACAAAACTCTTTGAAGAGACTGCAAAAGTTACTTTATCTCTGGGTGTAGTTTTTTCATCACTATCAATGACGGTGAGGCACTTTATTTTGATGAATCTAAAATACTTATTTGAATGTCGAATATATTTTTGTATATTGCTTATTTGGATTGCAGTTAGTACAAATACAAACACGAGACTATAATAAGAATGGGTATGTTGAAAGAGCTGTAATCAACTAATCATAGTCAGTCAGCAATATGTGATTTTTTTTCGTTTTTTTGCTCCTCAGGTTTCTTGCATTCCGCACCAAGAAGTTTTAATTATAATATTTTCTATACTCAATGGTATACTTTTCAGTGCCGCGTATCCTGTTAGTGTTGAATTGTTGGTGGAAAATACCTATCCTGTAGCAGAGGCTACGTCACTGGGGATCTTAGGGATCATTTCGTGAGTGAAATGTTCTCATTATATTTTAAAGGTAGTTTTTCTGAAGAACTCGGATTACATTATTTACAATTATTAACCTGTTTTGCAAATAATATATCTTATTCACATAGATACACCATGAGTATACCCTCAACATTTATGTTCGAAGTCTTGAGTCAACCCATGACACCATACGAGGAAATACACCAAAAATGCACATTATCTCATCGCCCCCCTTCATATACTGGTAGTATTATGAGGAAGTCAAATATCACAAAACCGAAAGATATGACAGGTATAGTAACATGGTTACTAGTTACTCTAGTTACATGGTTATAATTGCAGTGATTTAGTTATAACAAAGTACTAACAAAGTGCATCACAAAATATAATGAGGCCTCAGAATGTATTTGACAAGTATTGTCAATCATAAGTGGGTATATAGTATGTTCATGTATATACATTTCAAATACAGTTTTTCTAAATTTTAATCTAAATAATACGGATTCAGTGTCTAAAACCTACCACATGACATTTCAAACTTTTTACTCAAATCTATATATATATATATGCAACATATTTAGCATTTCTAATATTTAAATAATATTGTAAACTTAATACCAGTACAGACAGTTCTGCTTCATGCATTCTGTAGATGCTTGTTGTTTTTTTGTTTCTGTTTCGCGGTATGCATAATTGTAACACTTTTAATCATTTTAGTACTCTACTTTGATATTCTTGATATTTGGGCATAGAAATAATAGAAATGTCCAATAGTAAAAGGGATGGAGAATTGTTGATAATGCATATAGCTGATTAACTGAGACTAATTTATCCCAAACAAACTATGTCCTTTTGTGCTTACGTGCTATTATATATCACGTTTGTCTTTTTTACCCACTTGCAGTTGCTATGATGGTGTATTCTGGTCTAGCCTCATTGCAAGCTTTATGGATTATACTATTTTTCAAGTCTGATAACCGAAGACTAAACACAGAGAAATCACACAGTCTTATAACAGATTTACCAGAATCTGTACAAGAATCTACACACGTTCGGGCATAATGGAATAAGTTTCAGACGAATTATTGTTGCTGATGTTGTTTGATGTGATAATTGTCGTTGAATATAAAAACATTGTGTTAATTATTATTCATATTATTCAAGACCGGTTTGTGTACACTTTCCTGTTCGCATTACGGGTACAAACTGCTCCATTCCGGGTTTTAATGATTTTGTATATCCATGATAGTGACACAAATGCATTGGTCAGTCAATCGTTTTATTATCGCAATTCATATTATGAATTACGCACTAAAACTCATTTCTTAAAAATAAATGACGTCATAATATAAATAACCAATTGTATTTTCACTAGAACGACATCAAATTTAGTATATCCAAGTCTTTCACATACAAAATTCACAAAAGCACAGACATATTTGTGATGCATTGTTTTCAGAAGACGCTACCATAATTATAATAATTTATAATATTTAATGTTGAGTGATGAGTGAGGGAAATGTTAAATTTCTTCAAAAGATCTTTTTCATTAGTAAATGCCACCTTCATTCAACCGATTCTGATTTCTGAGATAAAAAGGTATGCTGAACAATTTATTATTGTTGGCAATATTTCAATTTGTATTGGGAGCAAACTGTGCCACTAAAGCTAGTCGTTGTAGTGTTATGCTTCTAAAATAAATTTGTAAAATGAAGCAGATTTGGATTTAAAAATATGGGTTGTAAAATGTGAAAATGAAATAGTGTCCAAAAAGTAATTTGCACATGGTAACAGTCACGTCTTATTGAACCCACGATGTTAGTTGGGTGAACCTTTTAATGTAAGAGCTTTTGAGATGGTATATAATTTAATTATATTTTTTAGTGATTTGTTCATTTAAAATTTTTAAATGCAGAATTTTCCAAGTGTACTGTAACAATGACTCAAGTGACTGCCAAATATGCCATGTTCTCCTCCCTTCCCCTTACTGTACGTTTTTATGAATTAATGACATCTGGAATTAAGTGTTTTAAATTAATTAATATGTAATATCGCACAGATTATATAATTTTATAGCAATTATGATATTGAAATAACTACATGATGAGTTTTAACAATCAATGGTGTATTGTCTGTTGTACAGTTTGTATGTATCTATTTTGTTTATCCTGCTTATAATAAATATCTAATGATACATGGAAATTATGCAAATAGACTAAACATTACAAAATATTATCATTATCCCAGCACGTAAAAACACTATACAGAAACATTGATGCGAAATTACATTTGTAATCACTAAACTTCAAATTACTAAACTTCAAATCACTAACAACAATTATTAAATAACACAATAAGTTATACAGAAATGTGTAAAAAATAGACAGAATCAAATTTTTATTTTTGCTTTTCAAACTTCAACAATGCTATGTTAAAATCATTCTCTATCTGTCCCCCTAACTTTGTGACACAGATTTTAGCTAATGTATTTGTTGACTCGATATAAACATAAGGTAATTCGCCTGTTTGAGCAATTAGGACAGATAAAGTTGCCAATGTGATACTCGAGAACCCTCGTCGTCGGTACAAGGGTACACAGTACCCAAAATCTATTTCTCCCATTGGACTGTGAACTGACCAAGCTACTGGGTCGCCTCGCAAATTGTATATAGCTACTGACATATATTTTTCAATTATCTTAGTAAAATTAAGAGAGATTGGGTCAGATGGAAAGGAATCCAGCAGCAATGATCCGTGTATCGGTTTTAATGAACCTTTCCAAAAACCACTAGGAAGGGCTACATTTGCAATTTTCTCTAAACGATCCGTGTCCATCATGGAAACCAAACAATACTCTTCAATTTTAGTCAGGTAGAATCCTTTATTATTACAGATTTCTTTAACAACACCAATACATTTTTCTGGTACAGATTCAAACATAATTTGGTCATTTTTCCAGTTCAGCAGCCCTGGCGTAGTTAAAACAGTCTTCAGTCCAGAGTTACATGTTGAGTACGGTAGACACATTGATATGGGAGTCGTATAATAATTATTCGATACTCCTACAACTGTTGTACACATATCAATTTCAGCGGCGTCAGTATAGACGTCGATACACGGCCATGAATTTCCTGTTCGGAGGCTGTTTTTAATCAACCAATACACTTGGCGAGAACCTGGCATCAACTCTCTTAAACGATGCAGGAGACTTGGTAGCGTACTCATGGTTCTTTTCACCGACATTTCTGCAAAAATCAAATTCAATTCCATTATATTATAACCCAAAAAGGCCACTTTCACCAATCGAAACAACCATTGAATTGTTGAGTAAACTACTTTGTTATATTTGTGCCTTCATTGGTTTTGTATAATAAGGTTTTCATGGCAGTGTGAAACAATTATAATTTGGTTGGTTGAATATTTAGAGCAGATATTAATAAATAATTCCATATGTGCACATGCAATTCTCATTAGTAAATTGTGTATTTGATCAAGCCATATTCTACAATGCATTTGAAATTAAGTAAGAACAATTTGAACTAATTGACTTAAAATATGATTTATTACACACGTCCTGCACTACATTTTCTGTTATTTTATTTGGGGACAGAAAACAATTATGTATGTCATGAATTCAGCAAATGTTCATGGAAGAATTATTGAAAGCAAGAAACCTATCGCTTTTTTATATTTTGATTAAAAAATGAAACAATAATTGGTTGATGCTTTCATCGACATTTGAAGTCTTTTTTATTTGTGTGATTCAAGATGGCGATTCTTTGCATAGCCAGATGATATTTTTGAACACATACGAATGTTGATTTATTACAAGCATACCACGGAGTCAATATTTGTTGCGTAATATACACGTTATTAGTTATTTTCTGATGTTCATTTACTTGTAAATATTCCCATGTGGGTATTGGTATTTTACAAGCTCAGTTACTGTGCCGTGATGTCATGTGTGTTAGTTGTCTGCATAATGCATAATGACTAAAAATATTGTGACCAACAGTAACCAAAATAATACACAAACATTCTCACTTATTGTGTATGAAAGGTTATTAAAATTCATCTCATCGCCAATTTAGAATGAAATTAAGGCTAGCATGCTTAAAATATCACGCGCCTACCACTGCATAATTTGGATCGAATGGATTAAAGCGGCAAATATTCTGCGTATGTAGCCTACTAGGTTTCTAAATAAACGCAGTTTTTGCATATTCGAGATTTGACAAAATTTAATGTTCGTTCTAGTTGTTACCTAATATATGCACATATTCCTTGTTTGGCAAATGAGAAGACCGTAGTATACAATACGTAATATATATGTAGAAACGACATTGTATATGATTATGTGTATGATATTATTGGGTTTCCTATTTTTTCAGGTTTTTTTACCAGTGTTTTCCATTCATGAACTATATTTCTGCCAATCAGCAAACTACCTCCTGAACTAATGACTGATATAGTCGCCGCTTTTACTATAGTGAAATAAATACCATAATTTACTTACAGCTGAGAAAGATATGATTGATAATAGTTGATCGTTGATATACAGTGTAGTTGCAAAATTGTATGTGCATACGTAGGCTTATTTATAACGCAGTTTTAAATGCTACCTGCATTATTTAAACAGCTACAATGATAACATCACATGACAATGGTATCACGTGACTATGGTCCATGTTAATTACAATTTGCGATATAAACAAGCCATTATCTATAGTCCCCGTCCAGTTTTTAGTTTCCGTGTCAAATACAAAAAAAATGACAGATGTATATTATATTTAAATGTTGCAGGAGTATTCGCATGTTAATGTGTTACAAACTGCGCACAGTATGAACAAAAATATGATCTCCAGTCCACATTTTGGATTAAATTACAATGCATCCAAACCATCATCCATCAATATTTAACCCATGTTTGAGTACAATCTACAATGCCTGAGAAATGATTGACATGTTTAAATGCTATTTGGGACCAACACTTCCAGCGGTCAAATTGAAAAAAACAAATATATGTGTATACTATTGCTAAACCTTACTTTGGAATTGAGGAGGCATCCATTGTCCAAAGATAAAATGTATAAAATGTCTTTAGCAAATAGAAACAGTGCATCAATATAATTGCCTTTGATACCCCTGTTAGTTCATGTCCTTTTATAGTTTTTCGTGCCTCTTTTTTTACAGCTCAAGCATATGTTCAATGGAACATGAATATGGAACTAGCTCGTCTACCAACTATTTATAATTCAGATTACAGAGAATACAATAAACTCATACGAAGAGTATGCAATGTTTGGCAATTATATGCTGGATGATTCACTTTTGTTGGAATGGTTCTTTATGAAATGAAATCGGGCAATAACAATTACAATGATGTAGTGACTGGGCACGTCAAATGTATATGTGGTTGATACCAATAATGGCTCATTGTTTTGATTTGCAAGTGTTTCCATGTTTACGAGGTTTTCCGGCTCAGGCTAACAATATGTCACACAGCAATATAATCACAAAAATGAAATAAATTAAACTCTTTCACTTTATTTATCATGACAAGTACAATTTCTTTATTCAATGAGTAATTAGTTAATATTGAGTCATTTTAATAATATGCAATTCTGAATTATGAGATGTAGTTGTTGCTATGGTTATGTATACCACTTCTGGTAGAGTTGATACCATTTCTGGTGAGTTGTTGTACAATTATTCGTCTGTAATATAATGAATAGGATTGTAATTGTCACTAATTTCTGGTATTTAAATGATTCTCTCGCAGTAGGTTTGTTGTACTATAGTAAAGAAATACTCAAACTGTAACGTTATATATGATAGCAATGGACGTTTTATTGCTAGTGTTTAAATGTCTGGCATTAATTACCTAATTGTTTGGCCGTGTGTGGCCCGCCAAGAGTTGGTGTGTGTTACCAAATGCAGACAAGTGTCCCGGAAACAAACTGGTTAGGAGAAATACAACAAAAGTTATCCTAAGTTATTCAGAAAGCCCAAAATGAGAAACAAATATGTTTTATTCTTGGCCTAACGTAACAATTCAAAGTGATGCATGGAAATTAATATAGCAAGAATATAAATTCTAAACCCTACAACAAACTGTATGATATTTGATGCATTCAATGCAATGGCCAGACACAAAAATATGGCCACCATAAAAATGTGATGTATGTGATTCTGAGTACCTTGGTCGTACCAACACCACAAAGCACGCTGTATTGTACATGAAATTATTCACGGTTCAAAACTTCAAACATTGGTTACACCAGCTAATGGCGTACATGCTTGCCAGACGTCAGTCGGTGGTCTTTGTTTACGAACAAGACCGAACCCAAACCTATTTATAAAACATTACGGCCACAAACATGTCACGAAAAGTAATTATTTCGTAAATTGCTAGCCTACGTGCGCGATTGTGAAAAATCCAGGATTAACATATTACTCTATGAGTACAAGCTCCGAATAGGTTTGATAAATATTAAGTTATTCAAATACGAAATCAATGTTAAATTTGATCACAAAACTTTACAAACATGTAGCAAAATTGGCTTATCAACTGACCGTAAATCGTTGAAATTTTCAGACTTTCGTAAACCCAATCGCGTTGCAGGAAGAAGTCAATCAATTCAGACATCAATATGGTGCACATGTGCTCTTAATAACCACGAACTTGTCGTGTTGGTCTTTGACCCGGCATGTACCATTGCAACATATTTCTTCACATACGTGTTTACACAGAAACAGATGACGGCCCATGTACGAGGTAAAAGACAATTAACATACGATTAACATTTTGAATTAGCATTCGTATTTCCATTTTATATTCTATCATTCGTATATACGAGTGACGATGTGGACTTATTTGGGAGGATATTGAATGGATGTCATTTATATTGAAAAAAAAATGATGTGCAATGTGATATTGAATATCACTTTTTTGTCTGTTGTTGAGATGTTGACCAAATTTTGTGAGTAACTTTGGAGAATTCCAACTTGAAAAGTTCTTTCAAGATGCCATGTCGATCAGAGATAATGAAAATGAGAAACAAATGAACGTGCATTTTTCCATTAACCTAATTGAACCACAATCTGTAAATGCATATCTCTAAAAATCATAGAAAATTTGTTCGAATCACGTAAAAAATTATTTGCACCTGTAACCCAATATGCATAATCATCACACCAACTTTGATCAAAATCATCCTGGTCATGTCTGGGACACAGCTGCTACCACGTAACAATGGTGATTTAGCACTTTCACACCAAAATTCACCGTTGGCTGGTCGAATTGAATTGAATACAAATATTGCCGCTGATGTATCTTACTGTCTAAGTACTGAGATTACTTTGATCAATAGCAACCTTGTCATGTCTGAGAAACAGCTGTTGACACCTTTGAAAAGTGGCACATTTTGCGTTTCAGTAAAGTTTGAGTGAGATCGGTCATAAATGTCTTAAATATGACTCCGAACCCCAAATTAATAAAACAAAAAATAATACAATTAATACAATTAATCAAAAATGTTAGTTATTCATAATTAGCGGACAAATAGTATCAGCTAATATCACAACATCCTATATAATCATTTAATATTCATGACGATAATTGTATTTACCTCCGTCATGTAGCGTCGACGTTACTAATTTTTCACGATTATTATATTTAAACATAACAATTTCACTATCACAGATAATGCCGCTTTGATTTCATTTGTAAACCCTTTTTCATCTCCAATTTTTTGAAAAGTCACGTTTTAAATGGTACCTATGTTTCATTTTCAGGGATCACCCTGGGGAGGCTATGAATAATAATATAACCATAAACGCAAAACTGTAAAGCAGCATGATGTCTTTCGCAAATTTAGTGATCCAACTTTTCGTTTGAAATACCAATCAAATCAGCAAATGAACATATCGCATTTTTTTTACTCCAGGAGGTATATTCATAGCAATGCCACTTATCTTACCGAAATTGGACTAGCATCATTCATATTTAGGACAGGTCTGAAACAAGTCTGATTTCCGTATTTGGGACATGCTTGTTTCAAACACTTTATATACGCGCACACGTTTTGGTCATGAATGCGTTTGCTACAAAAACACATATGTTTTGGGCATGTTTAGAGCTACACTAAAACTTTTTATGTAAACATTTCAAACATGATTGGTCATAATGAAGAAAGAAACTCTGACATCAGTATGAACATTCAGAAAAATTTCAGCGAAACGAAATGAACAAAAAAAATTATTAATCCAAAGCACAATGGGTCATATTAATCACATTTTGAAGTTCCCAATGATAACAACGTTTGCGTTGGTGATTTGTATAGGAATTGTCGTATATTTATATTCATATTCATTAGCTTCATTACATAATGAAGAATGGAAACTATGACAAGAAGTTACCCACGTTGAGGTGAAAACAAACAAACTAAAGACTTTTTTGTTTTGGTACAATATTAGTAGCATGGGTTAAATAGTGTTATGTTTATTATGTGTCAGATAAACCCATCAATAATTAAAGTAAAAAAAAATTCACTGTTTTCTGACCGAACGTGCACATGTATACTGTGTTTTTAACAATCGAACAGCAAAAATGTTATATATAAGCACATGTCCCTATTCTCGTGTATAAATTCAATACATGAATCCGTTAATGTTGCATTCCAGAACGAAAACAAAGTATACTGTGGATATTACAGAACAACTACAGACAACCAATTCTTTTATGAACATCACACGGATTGAAAAGCAAACGAAAAACACCAAAATAGGTCGGTGATATCATGAAACAAACTAAAGAACAAAATAACACAATGACAGAACAAAAAATACACTACAAAACATGTATGTATCATCAGTGTCTTACTTTACTTATTTGTTTATTATAAATATATGATTCGTCGACAGAAGACGTGCGCCATTGTTGGCAATATTGTTAGCGAGAGTTAATCAAACACCAGCAAGATTTCAAACCGTTTTATTGGGCAAACGAAATCTGGAAAATAGTTAAAATAAAAAGCATGATCATTTGAATACTGTTTTACAAGACTGATTGGAGGTAATACAGATGGCGCGAAAGTATTCAAAAATCTGTTTTTGGCTGTTGTCATGTCAACGGTGGCCCAGAATGTTTTTGCAGATGATAATTCCCAACTAGATTGAAGGTGTGACCTGCCTGCCAAGTTTGAGAGAAACCGGCCAAGTCAAAATAAATCACACAAGCATTAATACGTGAAGACACTGAAATTCACTCACTAACAAATTATTTTAAGAGCAACCCCATTTCCAAATAGAAAAAAAAGTCCTGAGTTACCTGTGGCAGTTTATAATAATACTACTAGCTCAATTTACCATATAAATAAAGTATTACAATAAATAACCACATGTTAAAACGTTGGTGTTCAAATGAATATGTGTTTTTGTGTGTTGGCCTCTCATGCATTAAATTGTGGATTTTTTCACACGTAATCTGCAGATCACAGCGTCCATCTTTTGTTGTTATAATGGTTTTATTTTCAAAATAATTCTAGGTAGGTCATTTGAATGTGTGTTTGTCTACCATGTTTAGTTTTCCCTCGTGTTATGCGATTTAGTCTGACCTCCATTTGTTGTGATACATTTTACCAGTTGCTATAAATAGTTCAATCCGCTTCAATATAATATAGTGAATATACTTCGATGAGTAAATGGCGGAAGACGAGAGCTGTGTGGGACAACTGGTTGGCGTAGAAGACAGTGATATTATCACCACAAATCATGAGCAGCAATCGGGACAATATCAAGTATATAAGCAAATATGGTTCGTTGCTTTTCTCGTGGTATTGCTAAATCTGTCAAACCAATTGGTATGTAATTAACGGGAAATGAATGATAATAACAATATTTCATTTTTGATTATATACAATGTAAATGAATGTTAATTGCAATTTTACTGGCTTATTTTATTCATGGTAGGCTTGTAATGTGTTATTAGAGTGCCGTGTTTCTCCTTCACAACAAAAATGCAATATTGGACTGACTGATAGAGATAATTAAAACATTATTGCAACAGGAGTCATATAAATGAGAAATATAACACTGAATAATTAAATATGTCATGTATGTATGTATGTATGTTCTCTACTCCAGACGTACGTACACCGAGCTCCTGGAAAATCGCTGAAAACACCGTTTTTACAAAGTCAGTGAGTTTTTATTTCTATACATAGTTATTTGTAAATATCTTGTTGTTACTTTGGTTATCGTTTTGAGCGTTTTAGGCATAAGTCTGCCTCTTACTTTGCGTTTTATATTTTTTGGTGCTGGTGCTGGTGTCGTGGTCTGCCACGTCAACAAGCAAGATGGCTGCCCGCAGGGTAAAACCGCTTTTGAGTTTGACTCGAAATCATGGTGTCAAATGCGAGTCGGTGAGCGGGGTTCCAATTGAAACCTACGTTGACTCAATTTCCAAAATAGTAGGGGCAGAAAAAATTCTTGCTGCCTCGAGAGCTAATGGTAATGTTATTGTTTTTTTGGATTCTGTTCAAACAGTGGAACAGGTGTGTGCGTCTGGGATTACAGACATTGGTGACACTTTTGTTTATGTAGAACCGCTGATGAAACCAGCGACTAAGGTTGTACTTTCTGGAGTACCGCCATTTATTCCAAATACTTTACTTGAAGAGCAGTTGAAAAAATATGGTAAAATTGTAAGCTCTATACGATTGATACCACTGGGTCTGAAGAAACCTGAGCATCGTCACATTTTGTCTTTTCGAAGACAGGTTTACGTTATCACTGATCAAAGCAAGCTTGAAGGTATGTTTCTTGTTGTTCATAATGAACGGACCTATAGAATTTACCTTTCTACTGATGAGCCGATATGCCATAAATGCCTTCGTAAAGGACATATTCAGCGGAATTGTCCAAACAATATTGACCGCACCACGTTGCAAGAAAATTCACCATCTGTAAATCAAAATACAATCTCTGTAACGCAAAACCGTTCTGAAACAGGAACGCATTTAATTAATGAGTCTGAAACAAATAATGGTAATAAAAACGATATGGAAACACAGATCACGGAAAACGGAGTACAACATAAAATCGGTACAATAAATGAAATGACCACTACTGAAAATGGTAATAAAAATTCCGATGACGTACAAAATGAAATCGGAGATTCTAATGAAATAATAACTACTATAAACAGTAAACAAAAATCCGTTGAAGCAGCTGAGCAGGCAAAAACAAACAAAGAAACCGAAAACAATGGAAACGTGAATGTCACAGACACCTTCTCAACGGAAGACAATGGTGCTGCTATGGAAACGCAATCAGGTCAATGCACTAGTGTTGAGTGCTCAACTCCTTTATCAGAAACTCAATCCATGTCTACATGTATTACTGGTGAGGAGGTGGTACGACCCCGCCCCTCATCCTCCTCTTTTCCTTTTTCTTTCGCGGAGGCTGTCTCACTTGACGTTTTTAATAAGGGTCATGCCTCTACAACTGAAACACAGGACGATACAGACGAAGTCGGATCAGTCTCCTCTGAAATGTCTGATCTGTCACAGTTGTTTGAGGGTGACGAAGACAGATTATTAGAGGACGATAAAATCACGTCCTTTCTAAAAGATTCATATAACTCAAAACGACTGGTGGAGGATGCTACAAAGTTCTGTTCTGATCTGCGCCTCCTAGTGCGCTCACTCAATCATTTCCGTAAAAACAAAGATATCCCTTCGAGGGAGAAAATACGTGTACAGCGACTGACGGCCAGGCTGTGGAAATATATTAAGGATGGTAAAAAAAAATTGTGAAAATAATGAAATTGACTCACCTGAAAGTGGAAGGACTAACGTAATAAATACGAAACGTGGTCTTTCCACTGCACGAGGAAAGAAACAACGAGTTAAACACAATTAAACGATATATCATTGTCTCACTAATAAAATACATTGTAAATATATAATGGGTAGTATCTATGTGTGCATTATCTTACTATCTCTAATGGCTAATATCAAAGCAACTACCTGGAATATAAGAGGTTGTCGTGATGCGTACAAACGCTATCAAGTCTTTAACTTTCTTAAATTAAACCATCCAAGCAATGTCTACTTTCTGCAGGAGACGCATACATTACCTTCCGATGAAGGTAGATGGCAAGTTGTATGGCGAGGGCCAATGTTTTTTTCCCATGACAATTCACACTCTTCTGGTGTCGTAATCTTGATTAATCCAAGGTCAAAGGTCGAAGTCTTCTCTGTGAATAATTTATTGGCTGGTCATTTATTGCATGTTCATGCGGAGCTTGATGGTAATTCTGTTCACCTAATAAATATGTACGCACCAACTAGTGGGACTGAAAGGTTGGAATGTTTCAGGTTGCTCAAAACTTTATTAAATGGTTTGAACACGGACACTGTCATCATGGCAGGTGATTTTAACTGTACTGTGGATCCCACTATGGACAGGTGTAATAATCCAGAGCCACACCGACCTTCTTCAGAATTTCTGTGCAATGTTATAAAAGCATTTAAACTGACTGATGCATGGAGGCACGCCAATACAGGTTCAAAACAATATACATGGAGCCGTAATGACACGCACTCCAGATTAGATATGTTTTTCGTGTCGAAATCAGTGGCGTCTAGAATAAGCCAAGCAACAATTCAGTCACATTACCAGTTTTCTGATCACTGTCCTGTAACTCTCACACTATCACTCAAAAACATATCAAACCGAAACCCAGTGTGGTCCTTCAATGTTAGTCTTCTGGACGATGAAGAATATTGTGATATACTCCAACAATACTGGTTGTCATGGCGTAAGCAAAAGTCTCGATTCCAGTCAATTCAGTTATGGTGGGATACAGGCAAACGTAACATTCAGCTACTTACAAAACAATACACTTCAAAACTTAGTTGTAATCACCGTACAGTTAAACATAACTTACTCAATGAAATTGCAGATCTGGAAAAAAACGCAAATAATAACCCTGTACTTGAATGGGCGTTAAATGAAAAGAAAGAATTGTTGGAAAATATGGTCCGGTATGAAACAAAAGGCGCGGCGATCAGAGCGCGCCACCAAGTGTTAAACGAAAATGACACCCCGTCGTCCTTTTTCTTTGACCTTGAAAAACATAAAGGCGGCAAAAAGGTCATTTCCCAACTCCATAGTCAAGATGGCACTGTTACTGATGACCCCCCAAAAATGTGCAAAATTGCTAAACAATTCTATACAGATCTCTTTTCACCAGACCCTGTTTCCACCCACTGTCAGAACGTTATGTTAGAGGGGCTTCCGCAACTTTCCACTGAAAACAAAGACAAATGTGACTCACTACTAACCTATGATGAACTTACTAAAGGTGTAAAACTCCTGGCAAATGGTAAAACCCCTGGCATCGATGGCCTGCCAGGGGAGTTTTACAAACATTTCTGGCAAGTGTTAGGGCCTGACTTGTTTGAAGTTCTTAGTACCTCACTTGAAGAAGGCGTTCTACCAACATCTTGTCGCAGAGCACAGATCACACTACTACCCAAAACTGGTAACAATAATTTGTTAAGCAACTGGAGGCCAGTCAGCCTTCTTTGTGCTGACTACAAGATACTTACAAAATCGTTATCTATCAGGCTCCGCTCTGTTCTCAGTGACATAATCCACGTGGACCAGTCCTATTGTGTTCCGGGAAGGCAAATACACGATAATATTAATTTGATACGCGATATCATTGATTATACAAAATTCAATAACAGTCCGCTGGCGTTGGTTTCATTGGACCAGCGGAAGGCTTTCGACCGGGTCCACCACGACTATCTTTTCAGGACCCTAGACGCTTTTGGCTTCGGTGAAACTTTTATTAATTACACCCGCCTCATATACTCAGGCACACAGAGCCTAATTAGAATAAACGCATCACTTACCAATCCAGTCGGCTTCTTACGTGGTATACGACAGGGCTGTAGCCTCAGTGGGCAATTATATACCATTGTGATTGAAACTCTTTTGCATAAAATAAGAACACAGAGTGGGATACAAGGTATTAAAATATGTGAAAGGCAAGTTAACCTTTCTGCTTATGCAGATGATGTCAGCTTGTTTCTGACGGACAACCACGACTTTGACAAACTAGAATACTGGTTAAATATATACGAAAACGCAAGTAATGCATGTATTAATTTTACAAAATCACAAGGTCTGTGGCTTGGGAAATGGAGGTTCTGTGACGATAAGCCACTCAACATAAAATGGAACAGCGATGGCTTAAAGATCCTTGGTATATACTTTGGCAATACATCCGACTTTGAAAACAACAACTGGATAGGAATAACTGAAAAGGTGGAAGCCAAGCTTGAAAGGTACAATAAATACGCGCCATACATGTCTTATAGGGGGCGCACTTTAGTTGTTAATAATATAATCATGCCAAAGCTGTTATACAAATTCGTATCATTGTGTCCGCCCAAATCATTGATACAAAAGCTACAGAACCTTTTTTTAAACTTTTTGTGGCAAGGTCGCCACTGGACAAAGAAAGAAACACTTTACTTACCTGTGAATGAAGGCGGGAAAGGACTGATAGACTTGTTAACACGTGTTTCCACTTTCCGGCTTCAATACATACAACGGTACCTGTATTCAAACTCTGATCATCCATCTTTTATTTTTACTGATTACTTCCTGCAAAAAATTCAAAATTTAAATTACAGTAAACAAATATTTGTAACAACATACCCACAAATCAACCGTAACACGCCTGTCTTTTACCGAGAACTTCTCAACCTATGGTTCTCACTTCCATGTAAGAGAAAGACAGGTCCGTCTAGTTATTGTGATATTCTTCAGGAACCTTTGTTTTTCAACCCACTTTTACAGCATTATCTGCGAAAACAACCATTACACTTGCGCCACTTTATAGAGGCCGGCATAACTAAAGTTGGCCAATTGCTCAAGAATGGTGTATGGCTAGACACTGATATCCTTCACAATAAAATATCTATATACTCAAAGCGGGTGCTAAATTTAGCACTCGATGTAATAATGAAAGCCATTCCCACACAGTGGAAAAAAATAATTAAAAACAGTCAAGACCCGAGTACACCTGCTAGTACTGGTGACCCCAGGTATTCGTTCGACATTGTACATGAAGATGAAGAAAACGATGTCCTCCTGAATTATCCTCTGTACAAAATCGAAAAAGGAACACTTTACAAATTTTTAGTTTTTTTACAATATATCAAGCATCCAAATATACAGGTAACCACTGAGTGGCATGATGTCTTGTCCCTCCCGTCTGATACGAAATCCAACTTTGGAAACAGCTATTTGTCACCCACACGAAAGAAGGATGGGGATTTGCAGTGGCGGATAACGCGTGGCTGCTATCCTACTGGTGTGTTTTTGCTACGGTCAGGTATAAGGGACTCAAACAAGTGTCCATTCTGTGGCGAGGTCGATGACCTCTCCCATATATTTCTAGAATGCGACAGATTAGCTCCTCTACACGGTACCCTTAAGAATATCATAAACATATTACAAGACCACCAAAACGGTATCCCTCTTACGTGGTATTTATTTGGCCCGCCCACACCAAGACGAATAACCAACGAGCACAGATTGTTATGCTACCTATTTACAACGGCCAAGGTGGCCATACACGTTACGCGCTATAACAAGCTTAAAGATCTTGACCAAACTGATGCATTACTGTACTTTAAAACTAGGATTAGAAATCGGTTGAAAAATGAGTTTAACTACTATCTGCTCAGCAATTCCATTCAATTATTCACCGATCTATACTGCATCAACAATGCCATCGCCATAGTAACTGACAAACAGCTGGAAATAGCAGACGGAATCACCTGAAGATGGAATCCGTATACAGTGCTACAACTTACCGAGATGACCACATGCCAACCATATTACAATGGAAAAGACTACCTCAAATCGATAAAGAAGACCGTTATTATTTTCATATGAACTTTAGTTAACTCAGTTATTAAACGCTATTGTTACTACTTTGTTAATTATTCATTTATACAACTCGTTATTTTGTTTACTCGTATCATGTTATTCCGTTGTGTTAACTTCAACTTTTACTGTATAATCGTTACCTACCTTACCTTTTAATTCGTAATCATTCGTTTATCTTCTTTATCGATTTTAGCTAACTTTCCACTCGCGAGTTTAGCGAGTTTTAATTTGTAAATACGTTTTTTATTTTTTATTGAGGAATAAAAATCAGAAATGTATGTATGTATGTATGTATGTATGTTTCCTCCAGTAGGACGTGCTGCAAACAAGCTCCACAAATTTTGTGACTTTTCATGCGACACAAATCTAAGTTTTACGTTTATTTGGTTTCTTGTCTTTTATTAATAGTTTCTCGTTCTGATTTTTCCTTTTATTGTGGTTTTAGGCGTAAATCCGCCTGGTTTCATTCCATTTTCAGTTTTTGCTCTGGCGGACTTGCCGAGTTGGCAAGATGGCCGCCGCCACGATTCATTCTCAACGTGGCAATCCTTTTACTGGGTTAACACGCAACCACGGCGTCAGGTGCGAGTCAGTGCCTGGCATTAGTATTGAATCGTATGCAACTGCTGTTGCAAATATTGTTGGTCCGGCAAAGGTTTTAGCCGCTTCTCGAGTTAATGGCAGTGTATTGATTTTTCTCAGTTCACTCGATGACGTGGACAGTGTTTGCACTAATGGTCTGTCAATTGGAGACTTGTTTATTTACTCAGAACCGCTGGTTAAACCAGCGACGAAGCTTGTGTTGTCCGGGGTTCCTCCCTTTATTAACAACACGACCCTGGAAAATAAATTAAAAATAATATGGGCGCGTTGTTAGCTCATTACGGTATATTCCACTTGGTTGCAAAAATACGGACTTAAAACATGTAAAGTCATTCCGTAGGCAAGTCTATGTCATTACGGACCAGGACAAAATTGACGATCTCATCATCTTAAAACATGAAAATCGACTATACAGAATTTATGTGACATCGGACGATATTATCTGTAACAAATGTCTTAAAAAAGGACACATTCAGAAAAATTGTCGTTCAAACGACGTGTCTGCGAATAATACTACAAATACAGTTGACGAAAGCCGTCAACAAAATTCTAATGTAAATACTACTGTGAAAAACACTACCAGCTTAACTAGTGAAACAAACACAACCATACATAAAACAAATAACAATGATGTAAACGATCAACAGAATCGAACCATAAACAAACATACACAAAAAAACAAATGATAAGCCTAATGCAAATAATTCCATTGAAAACGATATTACTGAAAACAATATAGACCCCGACACTGAGGTCATCGAAGCTGTTAAAAATATTATGGATGAACCCTGGCAAAATCCGATTGACGTGGACACATTTGCTAATGACACTCAAAATAAATCAATAATTAAAGATATCAATAATGATGTTGAAAATAATTAAACTAATAACGTGAACATTGTGAATAAAAAACACAAGTCTGTTGTACATGCAAACGATAACGAGAATGACTTTCCTGATTCTCAAAATCAACTAAAAATAGTATGGATACGACCGACGTAGTAACTGATGATTCTTCAATCGGTATGGATGGCATAAATACCATTGAGGAGTCGGTACTAAACCGGCCTTGTCCGTCACTCAGTCTGCTGTAGAGGTTTCTTTTGCAACTTCAGGTTCCCCTTCCTTTGCCTCTGTGGTGGCCTCAACCTCTGGTCCAGTCTCACAATTTATTGATGTCTTTGACAGCAAGTTTGACGAACATGGTAGCCCCCCCCCCCCTGATGATGGGGATGATGCAGAGTCCATCTCATCAGACATTTCTGATATATCTCAAATGAGTACTAGTGATTCAGCTAAAGACAAACTGTTAGATCAAGCGTCGGTGTTGGCTTTCATTAAAAAGTCATATAACAACAAAAGAATTGTTGAATTCGCACTTGGTTTTTGCTCCGACCTTGCTTTACTTATCAGGTCTATCATTAATGTTAAAAAAAATGTCGAAATGCCAATCAAAGATAAAGCACGTGTTATGCGCATGCTTTCTAGACTGAAGTCTCACTATAAAAAAACAATTAAAAACAAAGAGATTGCTATAAGCGCACATGACAAATGGGACAATGACATACTGAACGTACGCCGTGGTCTACCTTGCAAGCAAGGTGGTGGAAAACCAAAGCACTAACACAATGTTTTGAATATTGTTCTGACCTTGCATATCATTATGAATTGGTTTGTCTTATTCTGTCTTTGTCTGCTCATAGCTAATGTTTCCTGTGTTACATGGAATATCCGAGGCTGCCGGGATTCACTTAGGAGATACCAAATGTTTCATATTCTAAAATCCAGTTATAAAAGTGATTTCTATTTTCTACAGGAAACGCACACAATTGCTTCTGATGAGCACACTTGGAAAGTTGTATGGCGAGCGCCTGCGTTCTTCTCTCATGAAAGCACACATGCTTCTGGTGTTACAATTTTGTTTCATCCAAATAAAAATATAAATGTTCTCAACATTACCAACACCGTCCCTGGTCGCTTGCTTCATTTGCACGTCGAAATTGATGGTTCTCGGTTTCACTTGGTCAGCGTATATGCTCCCACTGTGGGTGTGGAGCGTGTTGCTTTCTTTGCCTCACTAAAACATTTGTTAAACGGGCTTGAGTCCGACCCTATTATCATGGGGGGAGATTTCAACTGTACGCTAAACCCCAATATGGACAGGTTTAACAAACACGAACCTCACCAACCATCATCTGCCTTGCTTCTCAATATCACTACACGGTTTAAACTCACTGACTCATGGCGTCACTTTAATCCAACAGCTAAGCAGTTTTCATGGTCAAGCAATCAGTCGAAATCACGACTCGATACTTTTTATATTTCAAAGTCTATGATCACTAGGATAAAGCATGTGTATATAAAACAACACTTTGACTTCTCAGACCACGCCCCCGTTATTATAAACTTGTCATTCACAAAAATATTTAATCGAAATCCCGTCTGGATATTTAACACAAGTCTGTTACACGATGATGAATATTGTGAAATTTTATCCGAGTACTGGCTCCAATGGCGGAAGCAGAAACCACGTTTCACTCATATTCAAACATGGTGGGACATGGGAAAAACTAATATAAAAGAACTAACAAAACAATACACCGCCAAGCTGTGCAACAACTATAGAAATATCAAAAATGAACTTTGTCGGGAAATAACTGAATTGGAGAATGATATCAACAATAATCCATCTCTTCAGGAAAAACTCACTACAAAACAGGCACTATTAAATGAATTTATTAAAACTGAATCTAAGGGTGCTGCAATTAGGGCCAGACATAAAGTGCTTAATGAGAACGATGCGCCTACATCTTTCTTTTTCAATGTTGAAAAACGTAAAGGCAGCAAAAAAATCATGACACAACTTGAAAGACCAGACGGGTCAATCACGGAGTCGCCTGTTGTTATGAGGAGCATTGTTAAAGATTTTTATTCTAACTTATTTAAACCGGATCCCATCTCTCTTGATGCACAAAACACCATACTTGAAGATCTCCCCCAACTATCTGCCAACTCAAAAGAAAGTTGTGATGCCCCGTTAACTTTTGACGAACTGTCAAAAGGCGTCAAACTTTTAGCAACCGGCAAGTCGCCTGGTATTGACGGGCTTCCGTGCGACTTCTATAAACACTTTTGGACCATTTTGGGTCAGGATCTTTTTGAGGTATTTTCAGCCTCAATCGACGATGGAAGTACCGTTATCGTGCCGCAGGGCGATTATAACACTACTTCCTAAGAAGGGCAATAATAATCTTCTAAAAAATTGGCGGCCAGTCAGTCTTTTGTGTTCGGATTATAAAATCCTGACTAAAACTATTTCACTCAGACTAAAACATGCACTTCCCGAAATAATACATATAGACCAATCTTACCTCGTACCCGGTAGACAAATTTTTGACAATATTAATCTTGTGCGTGATGTAATTTCATACTCAAATCTCACCAACACACCACTTGCAGTCGTCGCCTTGGATCAACAAAAGGCCTTTGATCGGGTTCACCATGATTATTTATTCAAATCTCTGCAGTCATTCGGCTTTGGTGGTAATTTTATTAAATACATTCGTCTAATTTACTCAGCTACACAAAGTCTGGTACGGGTGAATGACGCCCTCACAAGTCATGTTAGTTTTCTCCAAGGTATTCGTCAAGGATGCTCTTTAGGATGCTCATAGAACCACTCCTACATAAAATAAGAACAAGTCAAATTCAAGGTATTAAGATACAAAATTCCGGTGACAAGCGAATGACATTAGCTTTTTTATAACAAACAACAGTGATTTTCATAAACTGAGTCACTGGTTAAGAGTATATGAAAATGCAAGCAATGCTTGCATTAACTATACCAAATCCCAGGGTCTATGGGTTGGTAGCTGGAAATCACGCACTGATACACCACTCAACAGTAGCTGGAATAATGAAGGTTTAAAGGTTCTCGGCGTGTATATTGGAAATAATTCTGCGTTCTTTGATAAAAACTGGATAAAAGTGGTCAATAATACCAGAGCCAAACTTGAGTGGTGGGAAAAAATTGCACCCTTGATGTCTTATAGAGGGCACACTCTAGTTGTCAACCAGATCGTTGCGTCTAAATTGATTCATAAATTTGTTTCCTTATGTCCGCCTAACAAGATCATTGATGAGCTTCAAGAGCTGTTTCTAAACTTTTTTTGGAATGGTCGACACTGGATTCGTAAAGAAATTGTTTATCTCCCAGTCAGGGAGGGTGGCCAAGGATTGATTGACCTCCATACTCGCATATCTTGTTACCGCCTAAATTACATTCAACGATATTTGTATCTGGTCTTAACCACCCCTGCTTCACTCTCACACATTATTACATGCAACAGATACAACAACTTAATTATGACAAACAAATATTTGTAATCATCCCTCCAGAAACTACCACTAATACCCCAATGTTTTATCGCGACTTGTTGCGCATATGGCATTCAGTACCAATAGTCCGAAAATGTAGGCCAGACACTTTTGAAAAGATCTGCTAAGAACCCATCTTTCAAAACCCGCTAATTGTGCATCACCTACAAAAAACACCGTTAAAACTGGTGCATTTCAAAGAAGCCGGAATTACTAAGGATGGAGACTTGATAGATGACAGTGGCTGGTTAGAGCCCGAATACATTCACGGCCTTGTACCCATTTATTCAAGGCGAATTTTAGATATCGCTCTTGATGTGGTAAAAAGGGCAATTCCGTTAGAATGGAAATATAGTCTGAATGGCGGACCTAAGCCGGACGACCCGAAATTGCTCAATACATATCATTGTGAGATTATAAATAGAGCCGATGACCAGGGAGTGCTTTTAAATTATCCTCTATATAAACTTGAAAAGGGTTCGCTCTATAAATGTCTAGTATCCCTAGAAAATACAACAACTAATGAAGATCCACTTCATGGTATAGTTTGGACAGATATTATGTCCCTTCCACCAGATATAAAACCAAATTTGATAGATACGTATGCAACACCAATCCTTAAAAAGGACGGAGACCTACAGTGGCGATTATTATACGGCGCCTATCCAACAGGTGGCTTTCTACGAAAATCCTACATTCGAAATTCAGATAAATGTCCATACTGCAATGATAAAGATGATTTGTTGCACATTTTTCTGGAGTGCCCTAGGCTGTTACCTTTGTTTAAAGCACTAAATGATGTAATATCAGTATTTCTTGAAATAGATCATATTCCTATTCACTGGTACTGCCTTGGCCCAACCAGAGAAAAACGTACTTCATCTATACATCAACTACTATGCTACCTGCTAAATACCGCTAAAGTAGCCACCCACATCACACGGTATAACAAGTTAAAAGAAATAGAGCCAACCGATGTACTAGAGTGCTTCAAAACAAGAGTAAGAACAAGAATAGTGCCCGAATTCAAGTTTCACCTACTGCATAATTCCATTGAAACGTTCAAGATAGAGTTTTGCGAAAACAGCGCCATCGCCGACGTAGTAGGGGACCGTCTTCTGTTCACTGATGCAATAACGTAACGACTACCTGTAAAATTTTAACATATGGAAAACATTAAAGATCAATATTTCCTTTTATATCGCACTACGTATGCTTTTTAAACTTTATCTGAAATAATGAACTGATCAAACTTTTTAACTGTAACGCTTCGCAAGTTTTTCTGAGCATCGATATATATCGTTTTAACATATTTAAATAATAACGAAATACTTGCACATTGATGTATACAACATATATTTTTAAGCAGTAACAAATGTAAACTCTGAAATGTACAAAATTCTTTAATACTTGAGTAATATAAATCAGAAATGTATGTATGTATTAATAGTTATAATGTGATGTATGTACCAATTATAATTCACATACATACAGTTATAACAATTTGTCTTTGTTAAAAACAACAAGTGTGTTAGCTTCATTTAGTACAGTATCCATGCATCCGCACCGGTCTTCTTTCTGAAAATCGTTGGATTGAATGAAGATTGTTGCTGCTCAATACAATTCTCTAATTATGAAAAGTGAGCGAAACGTTGTATTTTACACTTGAATCATGTGAGAAAAACCTAGCACTGAAAACAATGACATTTTGACAGTTGATGCAAGTAATGGCGAATCTACAACAAAACAGTATTATATATTGCAATATCTTAAAGGCTTCTAAGTCACTACGTCAATAGTTATTGGTTTGTATATATGATTCTCATTTTCCTTTAGTTGATAATTCCCGCTTTACTTGGTGCAGTCCTAACAACATTTGGTTTGCATAGCAGTGTACCACCATCCCCACCTTCAGCTAGTGCATCTGGAGATACACAACCATTCTGGACTGGTTTAACACAGGTAAGTATTACAACAAAAACTGATTAAATTTCATTAAACATATCATATATATGAATAGATAGCGCAATGACTCATGTGTTTTTACTAACCGCACATGAGTGTCTGACTTTATTGTTGCACATGTTTTATTTGATGGGACAGCTACGAATTCAGGAAAAAATCCAAAGAAACGCTTATTTTAATAATCTCACATAACTTCATTGACACATTTAATCTGTTGTAGATAAAGTGTTTTCAATGATTACAAATACGGCGGGAAAGCACGGGTTGAATGTTATATGTATTATAGAAATTCAGGGGTAGTCATTTGTTTGTATTTTGGCATTATGCTAAAAATAGTAAGTATGAACAGAAGAATTTGTAACTGTAACATTTTCGATTTTTATTTAAATTTAAATTTAGATTTTAAAAATCAAGCAATATTGGATTTTTGTCGTAGCTTACGGTTTGGGAGGTGCTTTAGGCATTAGCTTTGGGGTGTTATATGAAGAAATGGTGTTTACCCATGAATATACGCCTGTATTTATATATATATATATAAACAACGCGATACATATACTTAAATTATAAAGGACGAGTTATTCAATGTTGCTGCATTTATTCACAAACCAAGAATCAACGTTCCATATTTGTTATATTAATATTTTTGAGAATTATTTATAAACACTTCGTATATAATCAGAAAGGTGTGTAAATTATAATTTGTATTAATATATCATGCAGCAAAATGCACTATTCATAAATAAAGACTACTACTTATTAAATAAGCTCGTCATTTGTGAATAATGAAACAGATTCGTGTATTTTCATTGCTAAATAAATTCGAATAAGCTCACTGAATGTAAAAAAGAGCATAATTGCGATTTGACGAATATACCACAAGAAAACTATGAACGTTACCGGAGTTTTTTTATAAATGAATATGACATGCTGGAATTGTACAGGGTCTTTGTATAGAAAAAATCTCAATATCGATATAGTTGATATGCTCTCTGCATATTCATGACCCGGTAGTTGAAAGCCAAAACAGCGCCGTGTTAAAAAATCCGTTGTATCACACCGTTGTTACATATTGCTCTGAACAGCAAGAAAAAAAAGTGACATCCTTGTACATGCGCTTTCCTACATGTTAGACGATACACTGAATTTGCTGGTAACATAGGCACAATGATAGGGCAGTCACGACTTCATGCTCGAGTTTGACCCACAAAAAATACAATGTAATTTTAGAGTAATGTAAAACAAAACAAAATTTCAGTGAGGTGTGAACATATTTTGATGCATGAAACAGGAAACAATCCATGGTAATTTTTTAAACATTATTTCCTTTTTACAGACATTTACAGGTTGGGTTTCAGCTTTTAATATTGGGATTGGCATTATTGGTTCTCTGGCAGCTTGAATATTTGTGGATAGAACAAAACTCTTTGAAGAGACTGCAAAAGTTACTTTATCTCTTGGTGTAGTTTTTTCATCACTATCGATGACGGTGAGACACTTTTGACGAATCTAAAATACTTATTTGAATGCCGAATATTTATTTGATTGTTTTTTATATTGCATATTTGTATTGTTGTTAACACGTACATATACAATCCCGAGACTATAATAGGAATAAGTATGTTGAAAGAGCTGTAATCAACTAATCATATTCAGTCAGCAATATATTTTATTTTAATATATATAATTTTGTTTTTTGTCGGCTTTTTTTGCTCGCCAGGTTTCTTGCATTCCGCACCAAGAAGTTCTTATTATAATATTTTCTATACTCAATGGTTTTAAGTGCCGCGTATCCTGTTAGTGTTGAATTGTTGGTGGAAAATACTTATCCTTAAGCAGAGACTACCTCACTGGGAATCTTAGAGATCATTTCGTGAGTGAAATATTCTCATTATATTTCAAATGTAGTTTTTCTGAAGAACCCGTATTACATTATTTACAATTATTAACTTGTGTTGCAAATAATATATCTTATTCACATAGATACACCATGAGTATACCCTCAACATTTATGTTCGAAGCCTTGAGTCAACCCATGACACCATACGAGGAAATACACCAGAAATGCACATTATCTCATCGCCTCCCTTCATATACTGGTAGTATATTATGAGGAAGTCAAATATCACACAACCTAAAGATATGACAAGTATAGTAACATAGTTACTAGTTACTCTAGTTACATGGTTATAGTTGCAGTGATTTACTTATAACAAAGTAATAACAAAGTGCAGCACAAAATATAATGAGGCCTCAGAATGTATTTGACTAGTATTGCCACCCACAAGTGGGTATATACTATGTTCATTGTATATTTATTTTAGATACATTTTTTGTTCTGAATTTTAATCCAATTAATACGGTTTCAGTGTCTGAAACCTACCACATCACATTTCATTTGTTATTCATATCTATTTATATATACATAAGCAACATATTTAGCCATTTCTAATATTGAAATTTTACTGTAAATATAATAACAGTACTGACGGTTCTCACTTATGCATTCTGTAAACGTTTTTTTGTTTCTGTTTCCCAGTATGCATAATTAAAACACCTGTAATCATTTTAGTACTTGTATAGATTCATCATATAGTTTGATATTCTAATCATATAGTGCAAAACATGCTATGATGGTGTATTCTGGTCTAGCCTCATTGCAAGCTATATGGATTATACTATTTTTCAAGTCTGAGAACCGAAGACTAAACACAGAGAAATCGCACAGTCTTATAACAGATTTACCAGAATCTGTACAAGAATCTACACACGTTCGGGCATAATGGAATAAGTTTCGAATGAATTATTGTTGCTGATGTTGTTTGATGTGATAATTGTCGTTGAATATAAAAACATTATGTTAATTATTATTCATGCTACGTGTGTACTAGTCTATTGTATTTACATCTGGAAACCATCTTTCGTTTAATTCGTGTTCGAAATTACTGGGCCTAAATAATATTTAAGTCACATTGTATTGACTTTATCATTTCAAGGTTTATAGACGTATCTCTGGTATCTCTCGTATGATCTGCCTCGTTCTTGGTAATGATAGTGCGATACAATCTCAGTAATTTGCCCAACATTTATTTATTCACAGCATTGATAAAAAGAGGCAGAGCTCATGCTACGTTACGAGAATAGAGAAGTCAGCTCAACAAGCTGAACAATTGTCTCGGATCAATACCCAATATCAAGCATTTGCCTGACCAAATGTTGAAAAGATTATCAAGACCTGTTTGTGTACACTTTCCTGTTCCATTACGGGTACAAGCTGCTCCATTCCGTGTTTTAATGATTTTGTATATCCATGATAGTGACACAAATGCATTGGTCAGTCAATCGTTTTATTATTGCAATTCATATTATGATTTACGCACTAAAACCCATTTCTTAAAAATAAATGACGTCATAATATAAATAACCAATTGTATTTTCACTAGAACGACAGCTATTTTAATATAGCCAAGTCTTTCACATACAAAATTAATAAACACAGAAATATTTGTGATGCCTTGTTTTCAGAAGACGGCACCATAATTATAATAATTTATAATATTTAATGTTGAGTGATGAGTGAGGGAAATGTTTAATTTCTTCAAAAGATATTTTTCATTAGTAAATGCCACCCTCATTCAACCGATTCTGAAAACTAGCCATTAAATATGATGTCGGAGATAGAAAGGTATGCTGAACAAATGTATTTCTTATTGCTGCCAATATTTCAAATTTGTATTGGGAGCAAACTGTGCCACCAAGCTGGTCGTTGTAGTGTTATGCTTCTTAAATAAATTTGTAAAATGAAGCAGAGTAAGTTTTAAAGATATTGGGTGTAAAATGTGAAGATGAAATAGTGTCCAACAAAGTAATTAGCAGATGGCAACAGTCACGTCTTATTGACACTCACGATCTTAGTTGGGTGGACCTTTTAATGTAATAGCGAGGACTTTTGAGATGGTATATTTAAATCATATTTTGTGGTGATTTGTTCATTTTCAATGTGTAGAAGCAGAATTTTCCAAGTGTATTGTAACAATGACTCGAGTGACTGTCAAATATGCCATGTTCTCCTTTCTTCCTCCTATTTGATGCAAGTATACATATTTATGAATTAATGAAATCTGAAATTGAGTGTTTTAAATTAATATGTAATATTACACAAATTATATAGCAAATTAATAATTATATAGCAATTAAGATATTAAAATTAAACTACATAATGATTTTTGACAATCAATGGTGTATTGTCTGTTGTACAGTTTGTATGTATCTATTTTGTATATCCTGCTTACAATAAATATCTAATGATACATGGAAATTGAGCAACGAGACTAAACATAACAAAATAAACACTGTGATACATATTCCCCTCTATATTAAACAACAACAACAACAACAACAACAACAACAAGAACTACTGTTACAACAAGTTGATTTGAAAACGATCATATCATTATCTTAGTAGGTAAAACACTATATAGACCCATTGATGCGAAATTACATTTGTAATCACTAAATCTCAAATTACTAAACTTCAAATCACTAACAAAAATTATTAAATAACACAATATGTTATACAGAAATGTGTAAAAAATAAATCAAATGTATTATTTTTGCTTTTCAAACTTCAACCATGCTATGTTAAAATCATTCTTTATCTGTCCCCCTAACTTTGTGGCACAGTTTTTAGCTAATGTATTTGTTGACTCGATATAAACATAAGGTAATTCCCCTGTTTGAGCAATTAGGACAGATAAAGTTGCCAATGTGATACTCGAGAACCCTCGTCGTCGGTACAAGGGTACACAGTACCCAAAATCTATTTCTCCCATTGGACTGTGAACTGACCAAGCTACTGGGTCGCCTCGCAAATTGTAGATAGCTACTGACATATATTTTTCAATTATCTTAGTAAAATTAAGAGAGATTGGGTCAAATGGAACGGAATCCAGCAGCAATGATCCGTGTATCGGTTTTAATGAACCTTTCCAAAAACCACTAGGAAGGGCTACATTTGCAATTTTCTCTAAACGATCCGTGTCCATCAAGGATACTAAACAATACTCTTCAATTGTAGTCAGGTAGAATCCTTTATTATTACAGATTTCTTTAACAACACCAATACATTTTTCTGGTACAGATTCAAACATAATTTGCTCATTTTTCCAGTTCAGCAGCCCTGGCGTAGTTAAAACAGTCTTCAGTCCAGAGTTACATGTTGAGTACGGTAGACACATTGATATAGGAGTCATATAATAATTATTCGATACTCCTACAACTGTTGTACACATATCAATTTCAGCGGTGTCAGTATAGACGTCGATACACGGCCATGAATTTCCTGTTCGGAGGCTGTTTTTAATCAACCAATACACTTGGCGAGAACCTGGCATCAACTCTCGTAAACGATGTAGGAGACTTGGTAGCGAACTCATGGTTCTTTTCACCGACATTTCTGCAAAAATCAAATTCAATTCCATTATATTATAACCCAAAAAGGCCACTTTCACAAATCGAAACAACCATTGAATTGTTGTGTAAACTATTTTTTTATATTTGTGCCTTCATTTATTTTGTATAAAAAGGTTTTCATGGCAGTGTGAAACAATTATAATTTGGTTGGTTGAATATTTAGAGCAGATATTAATAAATAATTCCATATGTGCACATGCAATTCTCATTAGTAAATTGTGTATTTGATCAAGCCATATTCTACAATGCATTTGAAATTAAGTAAGAACAAATTTGAACTAATTGACTTAAAATATGATTTATTACACACGTCCTGCACTACATTTTCTGTTATTTTATTTGGGGACAGAAAACAATTATGTATGTCATGAATTTAGAAAATGTTCATGGAAGAATTATTGAAAGTAAGAAACCTATCGCTTTTTATATTTTGATTACAAAATGAAACAATGATTGGTTGATGCTTTCATGGACATTTGAAGTCTTTTTTATTTGGGTGATTCAAGATGGCGATTCTTTGCATAGCCAGATTATATTATTATAACACAAACGAATGTTGATTTAATACATGCATACCATGGAGTCAATATTTGTTGGCGTAATATACACGTTATTGGTTATTTTCTGGTGTTCATTTACTTGTAAATGTCCCCATACGATTGATTAAATGTGGGTATTGGTATTTTACAAGCTCAGTTAAGGTGCCGTGATGTAATGTGTGTTAGTTGTCTGCATAATATCATTTACTGACTATAAATATTGTGACCAACAGTGACCAAATAATACACCAACATTCTCACTTATTGTGTATGAAAGGTTATTAAAATTCATCTCATCGCCAATTTAGAATGAAATTAAGGCTCGCATGCTTAAAATATCACGCGCCTACCACTGCATAATTTGGATCGAATGGATTAAAGCGACAAATATTCTGCATATGTAGCCTACTAGGTTTCTAAATAAACGCAGTTTTTGCATATTCGAGATTTGGCAAAATATAATGTTGGTTCTAATTGTCACCTAATATATGCACATATTTATTGTTTGGCAAATGAGAAGACGGTAGTATATAATACGTAATATATATGTAGAAAGGATATTGTATATGATTATGTGTATGGTATTATTGGGTTTCCTATTTTCCCAGGTTTTCTTTACCAGTGTTTTCCATTCATGAACTACATTTCTGCCAATCAGGAAACTACCTCCTGAACTAACGACTGATATAGTCGCCGCTTTTACTATAGTGAAAAAAATACATAATTTACTTACAGCTGAGAAAGATATGAATGATGATAGTTGATCGTTGATATAGTTGCAAAATTGTATGTGCATACGTAGGCTTATTTATAACGCAGTTTTAAATGCTACCTGCATTATTTAAACAGCTACAATGATAACATCACATGACAATGGTATCACATGACCACGGTCGATGTTAAATACAATTTGCAGTATAAACAGGTAATTACAACATTTTCTGCACAGTTTTAAATCCTACCAGCGTATTTGTAAACAGCTACAATAGCGACACCACATGACAATAGTATCACGTGACTATGGTCCATGTTAATCACAATTTACGATATAAACAAGCCATTATCAATAGTCCCCGTCCAGTTTTTAGTTTCCGTGTCAAATACAAAAAAAATGACAGATGTATATTATATTTAAATGTTGCAGGAGTATTCGCATGTTACTGTGTTAATAACTGAGCACAGTATGAACAAAAATATGAACACCAGTCCACATTTTGAATTAAATTACAATGCATCAAAACCATCATCCATCCATATTTAACCCATGTTTGAGTAAAATCTACAATACCTGAGAAATGATTGACATGTTCAAATGCTGTTTGCGACTAACACTTCCAGAGGTCAAATTGAAAAACAAATATATGTGTATATTATTGCAAAACCTTACTTTGGAATTGAGGGGGCATCTATTTTCCAATGATAACATTTATAAAATGGCTTTAGGAAATAGAAACAGTGCATCAATATAATTGCCTTTGATATCCCTGTTAGTTCATGTCCTATTATGTACTCAATCGTTTCAACCTCAGCAATATAACTTTCATTTTACCACTTTCTAATATTAAGTGTAACAGTCCTAATTTTCTCGTTACCTTCTTAAGCGATACACATCCGGTACACCACTCTGCTACGTATAATCAGTAAACGTTTGCTGTTTTCTTAGTTTTTGTTCCCCAAACAGCAAACTATTTTGATATTTTTTTGTAATTGTAGCGCTTTAGTAAACTGTATGCCTGATTTAGCTATACTAAATAGTTTTTGATAGCTCAGGAAACTTCCTCGTTTCGCGTTTAATAGTATAACACGGTAATCATTTTAGTACCTGAATATATTGCCAAACCATTGTCTTAATTTAATATTCTGATCATATCTTACAAAACATACTTTTGAAATACACACAACACACATTGCTTTCGATTGTATTAGAAACTAGTTTAATATACAAATAAAAACAGAAATATCGGCACTGAGTCCAATCTACAATCTGGGTTTTCTTCATTTTGATTTTGCAGTTGCTACTATGGTGTATTCTGGTCTAGCCTCATTACAAGCTATATGGATTACACTATTTTTAAGTCTGAGAACTAAACAGAGAGAAATCACAAAGTCTAATAACAGATTTACCAGAATCTGTACAGGAATCTACACACGTTCGGGCATAATGTAAACAAGTTTCGGATCAATTATGGTTGCTTATGTTGACGCTGCAGTTTTAGTTATTGTTTTATGTAATTTTATGTAATTTATGTTACTGCATATGCAACCATTATGTTATTTATTAAACATGCTGCATTTGTACTAGCCTATTGCTTGAGGTTGGGTAAGATATTTTGTCTAAATTGTGTTCATCTTGTTAATTATTCGGATTTGATATTGCATTAATTCGCATTTTGTTGATTTTATCATGTATTAAGTGTCCATCACAGAGTTTTTGTAATATATATAAACGATTCCTTATAATTTCAACGGCGAAAAGGTAGAAATCTGAAAAAAACGTGTCTGCCAGTGATAACAATTATTTAGACCGTTCTGCTTCATTCTTGGTATAAGCAGAATTACAATGCGATATGATCTCCAATCAAGAGTAAATTATCCAATATAGTCAATATAGATGGATTCACGTGATTGATAAAATTGTCACTGACAGAGCTCATTTTATGTTATGAGAATTTTTGAGAACAATCTTGCTGATGTTGATAAATACCCAATATCCAACTTTTACACAATCATTTCTCGACTGGTTTTGCTATTGCAACTAATTTGATGAATTATGTAATTAAAACCCTTTCTCAAAAATAAAAGACTTCTTTGGTACCAACACTGCACAGGCATAGAGGTGTTAATTTGAATTATAGATTATTCCTGTTTTGAGGAACCTAGATGATTTAAACTAACTTTCAGGGCAGTTAGTTCCCAATAAAATAATTGTTAAGCATTTGTTTTTAACCCAATATGGTGGCTCGAATCATGTGACTGGTTATTATTATAGCAGTAAATAGCTCAAACAATCTTGTGATGTGATCTAGTTAGTATTCGCGATATTTGTAGTACATATCCCAATGATGGTACAACGCAAATATCTTACCACCGATAACCCCGGAATTATTCAAATACTTCCGGGGTTCATAAAGCTGAGCTGAGCATACTGCATACTGATGCATAGTTAATTTCAGATCGGTCGGATAAATGTTTTTGGATTTTAAAATGTTTTATGCATTTTTTTAGAAAATTAAAGCAAAAGGGTCACGTGATGTGATATTTGTGATTCGTGAATTGGATAGTCTATGTCTCAGTGACTCCACAACAACAACTTTAGATTACATACGATTTGAACAAAAAAGTCACCAATTTAAATTTAAATACAGTGTAACCGGTCTTAATATCGGGTCTCAGGTTTTATCCTTAGGTTCCAAAGAATTGCTTGGATGCAGTGTAATACAATAAAATCAAGAGCTTTATTGTACCTTAGCTAACACTATACTAGTAAAAAGTACCATAAACACTGACAAATCTGTGATAAAGGATACACATTTTCCCAAATCGAAATATCCAATGATAATCTATGCGAGTGTTCTTATTCCATTGCTGGAAATAAATTAAAGGAAAACTCCAGCATACATAAAGGTCAAAACTGGGTGGCCAGCTCTAGATTAATCTATGTTAGTCAAGTCCTACTAAAGTTCTTTTCAGTTCTGATTTCTCGAATCACAACAGTTGGCAGGAATTTTCTTTATCCCACGATGATTCAGATACGCTGTTGCAATGCACGCTGGTGTAGAATAACCTCAACTAGATATTGCACGGCGAAATCTTTTCAAACGCCACAAAAATGCGTGTATACACCACCACAATAAACGCCGTGCACAAGTGCGGATGACAAAGACATTTTTGGACGGTAAATATCATACGTTTAACGACACTAACTAGTGCCGCATACATTACAGTATACATATATATCGTAATAGACTAAAACATCGGGTCAACTTTCAGATACTAGTATACAGATCGATAATAAACAATAATCATTAACAAAAAGTCAATGTGAAAGCCTGTAAACTCAAATAGAAAGTACAATTAGCTATGATGCAATACACGCGGTTGTCTTCACCGCTGAATGTAAAAATCAGGGGGGGGGGATTGGCACGAGAGGACGCCATCCGATCTGAATTGAACGTTTCGAAGTTAGTCAGTCGTAGCTACGTCTATCGTCAACGCAACAAACGTCCCTTTTATGAACATATTAGATAATGTCAGCGATTACAAAACTTACAGGCTTACAGAAAATACAGGCTCTAAAATTATGTCTAGTGCAATACTATTCAACCGACAGCAATTTCTTGCTGGAGTTACTTTCAACAGTTTGCTGGAGTCTGTCTCAAAAAACACCTTTACATCAGTTTTCCGGTATATTTTTTCGGCTCGTAACGATAGAATCAGTCAATTTAGAACTATCATGTATGCTATTGGAAAGCATTTTGGCATAATTTTACTGAAAAGAGGATATTGTTGTTGCTCATAAATATTAATTTATGCAAATGCACGATTATTACCACTAATAGTGTCATGCAACTCCCCCAGGTAAAAATCAAAGTACAGTAAATTATTCTATTCTATTCTATAATAATACCCGGAGTCGGGTTACAGCAGTAAATTACATTTAACCTGGTATGTACACAAAAAAACCGTTACGGCAAAAATATTAGCGATAAAGATAGAGCTCCAAGTCCGAAGGGCCCAGATGAACAACACTGGCGTGATTTAGACAAATGCACTCGCGCGGGAATTGAGTCTCAAGCGACGATAGCAACACACTCTAAAAACGCAAAGGCTCATGGGTAGACGCTTGTTTGTAAACAATGCCACTCTATGGCCATCTGACGTATGCGCAGGTGACTACTCCTCCGCTGTAAATGAAACAGCAATAAAGACATGGCGACAATCATACAAATGTTATAGCCAACCAAGCTTTACTTTCCAGGTAAACAACATTGTAGGAAATAACTTTGGAAATATGTTGAGGTCATAAAAATGAAATTATTGTCAAATACCCTCCCAAATGTAGTAGACGTGTTGGCCTTTCCTCGATTATACAAGTTACTAGTAGCTTTATTTAAACAATCTGAAGTAATGTGAAATGGTGGCTACACGTTGGTAAAAAAATGAATAAGAGATGTACAGGTATTCGGTTTCAGATGAAGGTACTATTATTTCTACTCATGGAGGTCAAGTATTGATGGGTGTTGGCCATTTACGTTTTCCATGTCTAGTCAAGCTAGCTGGTGAGTAATATTACATTCACAGAAACTAAAAAGAATTTATAAAAAAAGAAGCATAGGGGATTTCAACAAAATAGGACCAACATATAGCAATAACCACAGTACAAAATACAATTACACATATACATAGAACAGTGGAATAGACGACATATTCTACATGGGATAAATGATGTTAAAACACTTAGCAGCTTTCATTTTTCTTCAGCTCTTTCATTTCTCATTTTGCCAAAGTACATTTCAATAAATGTCATAGTGTGAGAAGGAAAATGCATTTAGTAATAAATACAATAAAAAAAGGTTTCTCGTATTTAATAAATAAACACTAGATTGCACTAGTCACTCATTCTAGGTGGAGTGAAATATATATAGTAAACACATGTAATACATGATCAATTTGAACTCATGTCTGTGTACAGGGAGTGTCATAATTGCACTGCTATCCTGTTACTATATACGTGTATAGTGCCAGTAGAGGAGGATTCCAAATAATGAGCTTAAATACTGCATGTAATCGGCATTCAGAATCCAGGATATTCCAGGTTTCATGTGACGTAGCTCTGAATTCGAATATAAAAAGGACTGCTTATTTTGAATATCTCACATCAGTTTATTGGCAAATAAGCAATTGTATATAAATAATGTAATATTTTCACTGATTACAAATCCGATGTTGCACGTGTTTATTTTGTGTACATACTGATATTATGCTTAATATTGTCAGTATAAACAAGAGAATATGAATATTCGATTATTTTACTTATATTCAGACTTTAAAAATGAAGCAGTATTGGGTTTGTGTGGTGCCTGACGGTTTTAGAGATGCCTTTGGCGTTATATGAAGAAATGATGTGTACCCATGGATATACGCCTGTGAGTAATTTTATACTGCATACTGAAATTAGCAAAAAAAGTATAAAAATATTCTACGTTTTGTACTTAAAAATGTTGAATGACTAACCAATGACAACTGAGCCACACAATGAATATCAAGCCAAGGTGCACGTGGCAAATCTCTCCGAACAGTGAGAAAAAAATATGTAACATCGTTTAACATGCGGTCCTCTGCCGTTAGGCGATTAAATTGAATTTGTTGGTGATACAGATGCAATGATCACAGCAGAGGATTGGCATACAAACATGCTCACACAAACTAATGCATAAATTAATCTTCTGACTAATGAAAAACAAAACAAAATTCAGTTTGTTGTTAAAATATTCTGATGCATGCAACAGGAAACAAAATTAAACTATTGTAATGTTTGAAACCGGTTTTCCTTGAATACCAATGGTATTCTTTGTAGTGCTTCATTTCCTGTTAGTGTTAAATTGATGGTGGAAAATACTTATTCTGTAGCAGAGGTTACGTCACTGGGAATATTTTGGATCATTACGTGAGTGAAATGTTCTATTGTAATTTAAAGTTATTTTTTTCTGAAGATCTCGGATTAAAATATTTACAATCCTTAACTTCTGTTGCAAATTTTTTTAACATAGATACGCCATGAGTATACCCTCAACATTTATGCTCGAAGACTTGAGTCGACCCATGACACCATACGATAAATGCACATTAACTCATTGCACTCCTTTATTTGTTAGTATTATGGGGAAGTCAAATATCCCACAACCTAAAGATATGACAGGTATAGTAACATCTTCTATATTATCATACATGGAGCGTATTTAGCACGATATAAAATAACATATAAACAATATTTTCTATTAGAAAAAAGATATGTATTTTCACTTTGTTGGTTTTAATAATATAGCTTTTGCTATAACAAAGTACATTCACATATATCAAGCTTTTGAATGTCTTTAACAAGTATTGTCTATACTATGTTAATTGTATATATTTATTATAAAAACGGTTTTTCTCAATTCGTACAATCTCAGGAATGTAGCTTCACTGTCTGAAACCTACCACATCACCACATTTCAAATCTTGTATCTGTATATAATTGTCTAAAACAACACACTACATTAAGTGTTCGTAGAAATCAAATTAATATACTAATAAATTGTTAGGGACAGAAAAGTTTAATAGTACAAATCATGGAAAATGTTTCGTAATATATGTAGCCTAGTAACTAATTTTACATCAGTTTACTCAAAACAAATCGTTCTTCTGTGCTTTCATGCTATTACATATCATTTCTTCTTGCAGTTGCTATGATGGTGTATTCCGGTCTACCTTCATTACAAGCTATATGGATTTTAATATTTTTTAAATCTAACAACATATGATTGAAAAATGAGAAACCCCAAAATCCTATAACGGATTCATCAGAATCTGTACAGGACCCTATTCACATTCACGTATAATGTAAATATGTTTTAGATGAATTATTGCTGTTACACTTGACAATATGTTGAAAAGAATTTCCAGAGTAGTGTTTGTACATTTTTCTATTGGCTTTGCTCTGTAAGATCTGCTTCCATCAGAGCTTTAATAATTTTGTATACACATAATATTTAGTTGATTGTATCAATAACCATCTGTACTTTCATAAGAGCTTGATGAGTATGTGTTGATTGCACATTCACTGTTGTGGCATATAAGTGTCGTATTGACATCTAAATTGAGGATTCATGTTCTTCTTGTACCTAGATGGTATAACATATAATTAAAAGCAGGTATTCCTCGGGGAAATGTTAGTTTTGAGCATTTTAAAACCATTTCTGTTATATTCCAATACTGTTACTGATTTCAATGATGAGTATGTGATGGAATGTATATATTTATAATGTGAATTATAAATAGCCCCAAATATATTTACTATTATGTATTGCAAAAATGATCAGTCTTTACACCAATCAATGCAATATAGTCATATGTATGTTTTATGGCACATCATACTTTCCACCTTATTTTAATTTTCCATAGTGCATATCATAACCTTTTCCATCAAATGCTGTCATCGGTCTTTCTGAATTCCAGGAAGTGAAGATAGGTGTTATTGTTTATTTCACGTCTAGCTGCTACAACACAAAAATATTGTCAATTGTATGCTTATATTTTCTGGACCCCCTGGATTTCAACAAGTATCTTGATTCAATAATTGTTTTCAGTATTTTAATAATTCCATTGTATAAAGTATTGCTGAACTCAATACAATACCTCTAAAGTCATCTAAGTTATCACCGTTACTATGTTTCTATGTTTTTTAATGTTTCCCGGCAATTTGCACGCAGTGCTTCCATTAGACAAGACAAAAGTTAAATAATAATCTTAATGATTCTGTTACAACTTCACCAACGTGTAATTTACTCTGGTCCGCTGGTTTATCGTTTTAAAAATGTGTAATTACCTTCTTAATTTGCAACAGTTGTATTTTCAATATGTTTTGTGATTACTTATCATTTCATTGACTGTGTTCATCAAGATCTTGTCAGTAGCTCAGTAAAACACTTTTCAGATATTAACTTATTTTCTTGGTTTATGATCAGTAGAATATAGAATTCCGACTGAATCTACCCATGATTTGAAATATCAGCACAATATTTACTCCTTTTTCAAATATTCGTCTAGATAAATAAGCACAAGGAAGCAGTAACAGAATAAGTGGTGCATTTACACCTTCCAGTAAGACACGTCCCACACGTCTTAAAGTTGACACAGGTTTACATTTCATATCATTAAACGTATGCTATAAATATGTAATGCAGCTCTGGTGATTATTTAGAATTAAGTGGTGTTTAAGAACATGGTTTCAATAAAATATAAGATTTGATCGATAATTAACAAAAACTACTCTCTTAAATGTAGTGCTTTATATGTGTTCACTAATGTATTTTTCTAAATATGATTTAAACCTAGTCCTTTTAAAGAGCAGTAACAGATATGCCATCAAGTGAAAAAGAAACGTATCAAAGAAAGAAACGTGGACATTGATTATTATTCAAGGCAAGGTAAATGAAATGAAACAAATTCAGTCAGTCTATATTAGTGATGTGATTGCGAAATATAGTTACCATTCACCTCGAGCAAAATAATAATACGCCTGGTTTCGTTTCAGCGCAACATGCAAAATTCCCTAGCAAACAAAACATTGCAGAAAATACCTGCATGTGAAAACATGTTAATTTTCAGATAATAAGAGAAATGAGTTTATTTTCTGTGTTTTTTTTATCCCATGTGATAAATTTACCATTGTTAATAAACATTTACTGCAACTATACACAAACAAATTATGTTTCGCCCTAATTTCGAATGGTGATTATGCGTTGTTGAATGAATTGTTGACTGGGAAAACTGTAAAGAACATTTTAGGGTGATAATGATTACAATTATAGTCATAGAGAGCAAGTTGTACAGAATACATTTTACAGTTGGATGTTGGTTGTGGCTTTCCTCATGGTTTTGGCGATGTTCCCCAATGATGATAGCTTATTTCGTTATGCAAAACAAGACAATATTTAGCTTCGTTGTTTGAAAGTTTTATACTCGTATTTCGTAGGAATTCCATGCAGGTTATTCATTGAATGTGTGTTTGTTTGCAATCTTTATGTTTTGCCGTTGTTGTTGGATTTCTGTGACCGCCCCTTGTTGTGAACATATTACCAGCTGCTACATATAATTCAGTTCACTCAAATGTAATATTGCCAAGCTACTTTGGTGAATGAATGTCGGAAGATGTGAGGGGTGCAGCACAATTAGTTGGCTGGAAGATAGTGATACTACTACAAACAATGAGCAGCAAGTAGGACAATATCAAGTATATAAGCAGGGGTGGTTTGTTGACATTCTCGTGGTTTTGCTGACAATCGCAAGCCAATTAGTAATTAATTAACGGATAATAAATGCTGTGAATATAGACATTGAGATTTTTTGCATAGGTTTGTTCATTGGCAGTGAATTCTGTCTTGCTGCAGTGCTTTGTTTTCCTTATATTCATGGAATTTGTGGTAGGCTTGTAATGTATCTTTGCCTTCACAACAGATATGCAATTCTAACCAGAAGAAAATAATTAGAAATATTAGAAATAGAAAAGTGAATCTACTCAAATAGGTCATGTATATATGTACTGTTAATCGTCTTAATTTGATTTTTATGTGTATTCACATACATACAGTTAAAATAATGTGTCTTTGTTTATAGAAAATGTAATCATCGGTCCCGCAACAAGTATTGTCGCCGAATATTACAATACTTCTGATGAAAATGTGAATCTATTGTAATTTCTATAACATTCAAAATTGTATAATTTTTCTATGGAATTGTACAGTAACAAGATTTATTAAATACAAAATAATCCTCAGATTGAATTCTATATTTTCGTAAGGGCATCATTTTGTTTTCTTTGGTAATTTACTAAAACAATAATTTGCAGATTAACTAAGGTACAGCCGGTAAAACATGGTATCAATAGTGATTTGTCGTCAAACCGGGCAACGACTAGTATGACCTCTTACAGTTGTGAACCACGTTCATTAATCATCACCTACATTGTCCCTGACTTTATTCAGTGTTTGATATGTCTAAACACTTCTATTTCACTACATTTATTTAAAATTAAAAACGATGTCACAACCTAATGGTTGAACTGTGCTGGTTTTCATTGTGCACACTGAAAATCACTACAACCTTACTCGTATGTGTTCTTATTCACTGTGCATGAAAACTGGTATATTATTATGCTTCATTTCTCGATATTATGTTATAAAATGATGTATTAATAAATTATTATGGTTCTCTGAACATACATAATTCACTTCAATTGCGATTGTTATTATAACCTACAAAAAAGCAAAAGGTTAGATTGATAGGATCAGTACAAAGATACGCCAACTATATGCATAAACAAACTCCTAGATATGAAGCAAATTCATATTCATCATCGCGTAACCTCTCGCATATATTATTCAAGTATCTATTTAAAGGGTCCATGTACGCTTATCTGGATTCCGTTTCTTTTGATGTATAATCTAAAATCCAGTTTCACTTTTTCAACCAAGCTTTTACAGAATTGCCAAACACGAATAGTCATTGATCTTGATATGTGATCCAGGAAAGACGATTACAACATAAATTTTATTCTGTAAACTCTTATTTTGTAGTTGATAATATATGGTATTCCCATATTAATTGGTGCAGTCTTAACATTTGCTTTGCTTAGCAGTGTACCACCATCACCACCTTCATCTAGCGCATCTGGAAAAACACAACCATTCTGTACTGGTTTGAAGCAGGTAAGTATTGGAACAAAAAGGTTTACCAAGAATATTTTTCATTGAAATATCGGGAATGAGTTTGTAACAAAATAATGATCGAAATAATGGAGGAATAATAGCGAAACGTGACAATAATGTGACAATAAAGTTTATATAATGATTCAATAATGTTATACAAGTAATTTCAAAATAAGCATACAATCACAAATCAATTTAAAAACAATAGAAACGGGAAAAATGGCGGTAATCTAGACCACATGTACGTGTTAATGAAATACATTTACTTTATTGTAGTGCATATTTAATTACGGGACATATTTCCGAATTGTCAGAATATTAAGAGACAAGCTCATTTTATTTTAGTTGACACACGCTTTACATTAATTGTGCTCAATTCAAGAATGCCTTGTTATTTTCCCAGTTATTGCGAATGCGGTGCCACAAAAAATTATACAATTGAAATAATTCATAGTCTTATTATCCAATTAAACCACGGACAATTTTAGTGTATAATTATGGATTATTCCTAGACGATGTTATAAACTAAGCAATTAGTCCTCAGTGAAAATGATTTTCAAGCATTTTTTTGTTAACCCAATATAGTGGGGCTAAAATCATGTGCCTGGTTTCACTAACTGTTTTTGACAATAGAGATATATTCCCCAGGCCAAATATAATATAATAAGTAATTCAAGCGTTATGTATTTTTTTCGGTTAATAGCTCAAACAATCTTGTGATCTAGTTTGTATTCGCTTATTTGTAATACATCTTAACTCCGACAACCCCAGTATTATTTGAGTGCAAATTGAAGCAAAAAATGTCATGTGCTATAGTTTTTATTCATTGGATAACCCATGTCTATGTGACAAATAAACAACAAATTTAGATGACATTCAATATTTTTAAATAAAGTCCATCAATACAAATACTGAAAGTAAGAAGCAGTATTTTACATCAAGGCCTATCACATAAGAAAAGGCATACGAGAAAGAACGGAACGAAATTATGATAAAATAGAACTGTAAGCCCGAAAGACCAAGATGAACAACACGGGCGTGATTTAGACAATCTTGCCATTTTATTGCTATTGTACTGTGACATTGGAACTGTGAGTTTTCAGAAGACATAAAAAATACCAGTTTGACTATTAAACTGAAGCATAAGTGTCATGATTGTTCATGATCATGACTCTCGTGCCAAGCAAGCTTTACTTCTCAAGAAAACAACGAATACACGAATGTACAGGTCATTGGATTTCAGGTGAAGATACTATTTTTTTTACTCGTGGTGGTCAAGTTGAAAAGTACACATTATGAAAGCTTAGATGGTGTGTTGCTTTTTCGTAGTTTTCCATGTCTATTCAAGCTAGTTGTTGAGTGATATAACATTTACGGGTACTAAATCACCTATTCGTGAAAAGGAAAAGACAGAAATAAGCACTGTTATGCCCATCATTAATCTAAACTCAATAGTCCCATAAGGGATTTAAGGCAAGTAGAAAAACACATGTAAACCATGTACACAGGACAAAATACACATTAAACATTGGTATAGAAATTAATGTGCTACGCGAAATGAAATGATCAGTCTTCGAACATCGACAAAAGTTTACGACCATGAAGATATATCAGGTATTTGCAAAAGAGTAAATATATCCTGTCCTACTTGTAGCATCCGCCGTATGTCAATATAAATAGGAATTAATTAGGAGACCTATTATTACATGGGATAAATAGCATTAAAACAGTGTTACCTAGCTTCAGTACCTTTCAGCCATTTCATTGTTACGGTGCGGGAATTGTTTGGCCAAAGTAGCCATTTTGCGTAAGAAGGAAAAAACATCTAGTAATAAATATAATATTTTACAATACAAAAACAAGTTTCTCGTATTTAATAAATAAACACTAGATGGCGCTATTCACTCTCATTCTAGGCGGAGTGAAATATATAATAAATACATGTAATCAATATATTCGATTGATGCTGAATGAAAATCTTCATTCCCGGCGAACAGCTCTGTGGATCGGTACCTTCCTGTCATATAGATGAAACAACTGACTAAAATTTTAACTCCTGTCTGTTTACAGGGAGCGTCATAATTGTACTGCTATCCTGTTACTATGCGTGTATAGTGCCAGTACTGGAGTATTCCAAATAATGAGCTTAAATACTGCATGTAATAAGCAAGAACGATCTCACGTTTACATCAGCATCCAGTATATTCGAGATTCCATGTCAGGACGACTCCCTGGCTAAAGATTTGTACCAGTGTAACTGCTTAATACAGCTGGGTTATTGCTATGTCAAATAAAAGGGTTATTTCAAAATAACGCATAATTCAGAATATAGGGGATGTATATTTTGATAGTGAAATAAACCACTTTTTATCCCAGATATGACAATTTAAAATATAGGCAGTAGGTCGAAGATGTCAAATTTATTTCAAATACAAATTGCCAACCAGTGTATTTTACAGCTGCCACACAATTGAATTAGGGCATACTATCATGCCACAGTGGAACAGATTTACCAAATTATGTTGGCACGCCACAGTTAGCCACAAGAGCTATGCTCTGTTGATACTGATAGAAGTTTAGCCAGACTTTTTCCACATCTTGAATTTTCAAGGTGAATGTTCCGCCGAAGCACTCTACTATCACCTTGAAGTATTTCATTAGGACTATGTGTATGTGACAATGCCCTCACAGTTTAGAATCAGTTTACCAACAGCCAATCATATTGTTTCTTTCATCAACGTGCTTGACCAAGCTATCAAAATCCTTGGGGGGGGGGAGCTAAGTCACAAGACGCGCACCACTCTATTTTGTATTTCTATGGGAACTGCTGTAGAACGCTGGTCGAAAAGCTAAAGTCGTCACCTGCGCATGCGTCAGATTGCCATAGCGTGACGTCGCTTGTGACTAAATTCCCGCGCGTGCGCAGGTGACGACCCTTTAACTTTGAAGAAATTCTAAACAACCAAATTTAAATATGTTGCATATGCAGGGTAATCTTGTTACACGGTTCAGAAGGTGTCAACAACCATTCACAAGTACAGTTTTCTGAGAGTTGTTGGCCTTTGTTTTCACCATGATGGTTGCCAGGCGGTGAAATCCCCCCCCCCCCCGAGAATAAATATCGCTCGCATAGTGGGAGCTGTGTTGGCTTGGATGTAGAGGCAATGCAACATTCGGACCAAAGCCATTCAAGCTACTTAGTTCCGACACAGTTGAGAGAGTGTGGTTCCGAGTCTGATGTGTTCGTTTTTAGTCGCACTGGAAATTGTAAATCATTATGTTATAAAATTATGCTTTACCAGCCTTGCAACCATCGAGCGTGCGTGGTAATAGTGCTGTCACCACTCAGGGGCGGATCCAGGATTCTGGAATAGGGGGCCCGATAAGTTGGCCTAATGTTTTCTGTCATCTCTCATTATGACTCCATACCGTACATAATATTCCAATAAAATAATCTATGATAGGTGCAATGCAGGGTATTATTGAATAATTCCGAAAATAATCAGAAATTAATAATCATTCGTTTTATAATCCCAGTTACATACCACATTATTTTTAACATTCGAAATACCGGTATTTACATTACCACTCATTCTGAAATAGTTCATGAAACACTGAAAAACACCTGTCACCATTGTCCAATGGCAATTATCTGTCAATTTGATAATGGATTAGCAATGAGCACCCGTCTTGGATGTTTTCGAGCATACATATCAATGACTATTCCGTAATCAAGTGGAATGTCCTTATGCACGAAGAGAAGAACCAGAGCATTGAACCTGTCTTCACCCATGGTTGACCTATAGACATTCTTCACGTATCTCAGCGCTGAATTGGTTCGCTCAACAGTGGCACTGGTTGCAGAGAAGGTAAGAACCATACGAAAAATGGTGATTATATTAGGATAGAGTTTCTCGACGCCGTCCACTTTCAACTTTTTCAGAGTGCCCGAGAGAGTGGTTGGAAGCTCGTCTGCATCTTTTTCTGGAGTCCAATATCGCCTCCACAGCCGAAGTTCTTGCTTGAATTCATCAGGGCTGGGTAAATCCTCCCAAAAGAAAGAGGCTATCGTATCTTCGGTGTCGGCCATCAGCTTCTGAAGATTCTTTGGTATAAGAAAGAGGGCCTGAATAGCGAAACCTGTCCTTGAGTTGTTCGATCAGGTTGTTAATAAAGGAAAATGGCACGGCACGGCTCGGCTCGAAGGGTTTGGCGTCCTACAACTCGTGGTTTGGAAATTGGTTCGACGGCAACTGCAGACATATTTTGACATGTGGCAAAAAGTTGTGAAAATTCTGCGTCACCTTTTTGTTATGGTCTGTAACTCGTCAGTGACAAGCTCCACCTTGTCAATGGCTGAGAGGATATCCATTGTTGATCCCTGAAGTTCTCTTGAAAGCCCTTTCGTGAATCCAACTATGTAGCGAGCTGCTACAAATGACACAATGAATTTGGAATTTTGCAATTGCACATTGAGGCCACTGGCTTCTGTCTCGATTTTGGGTCCCATTTGCTGTTCTCGTTTAAGGCTATGCCTTGCAAGCAATTCAGCAATGGTTCATAGAGGGTAGCTAAGTCTTCAAATGCTGTGTGGCGCTCCGCCAAAAGCGGTTTTAATTTATTTTTTCATTTGGCTGGTATCAAAATTGCTGAATTTTTTTCTCTTGCTTTCGTTGTCTCTTAGGAGAAAATTTAAAGAAAAGTCCCAATGATTTCATGAGACAAACCATATTGTAAATCTCAGGCACTCGAGATGCTTTGGACAAGGCAACTAATATTTAGTTGATGTGATGCGCAGTGAACGTATATAGCCTTCGTATTACCCGTTTTAACACGATACTGATTTTGCGCTCCTTTATCTTTCCCAGCCATATTCCCAGCGCCATCAGAAGTTTGTGACCGACATTGCATGGGAGCAAGGCCTACTTTTGATATACATTGTATTATCAGATCAGCTATGGTTGCGCCAGTAGTACTATCGCATTTGAGATACTGAAGAAGTCGCTCATTGGGCTTGTTGTCCTTCACGTAGCGCACAATCACTCCAAGTTGTTCACAGTTGTTAACATCGATGACTTCATCAGCAAAAAAAGGGTCCAGAGTCTTGGGCCTTGACCTCATCTACAATGTGACCTTGGATATAGTCCATGATACATTGTAGGATGTCATTTTGAGAGGTTTTCGAAATATATGATGCATTCTTTTTGCATACTTCCAAATGGTGCTGAAGGTCATGGTCAGTGCGACTTACCAGTTTAATAAGACTCTTGAAATTGCCCATGTTTTGGTCTTCATCCATTTCAATGGGATTCCCATCATCATCACAATACTTAAGACAACGTATGATCGATTCAAGGACACGCCTATTTTGCTCAATTTGTTCTGCGGCGCCAGCCCGAAGGATCTGATCAATGCGTGAATGTTGATTTTGCATTAAACCCCAACATGCATGCATTCGTGCATTTGAATCTTTGTGATATTCCAACTCAATAGAATGACGACCAAGGTCTGCTGACGCATCCTTCCAGTTGCGATAAGGAGCGCTGATTAGAAGACTTGCACGACTCCCTTGTTTAAACTTTACAGGAAAAAGAACACATGACAAACAAAATAAGCCGTCTGTGTCTTTTAAATATGCAAGAAAGTCATGTTTTTTTTTAACCAGTCAAGACAGCAATAGCGGTTCCTTTTCCCCGATTTTTCATTTTTGTCTTTGTATTCCTTTGCTGGAAATGAATATGCTTCACCAGGTGATCGGTTCTTAATCAAGTATTTCCATTGTTCATCGTCAATGGTCTTGCCATGTTTGATGGCATTGACACCTTCATTTATGTCGTGAAACAATAAGTTTTGATTTCAGTTTGATCCTGTCTGAAAAAAAGACGTCTTAGTGCATTTGTATCATGGCTTTCATTTTTTGAGCATTTCACAGAAAACTTTATTAAAATAAAAAGATAAGCATAAATACCTGTTGTGGAACCTACCATTTCGGGATCATTCCGAAGAAGGATTGCTGCAGTACTCGATGAGGAAAGAACAGCATCTTCATTTTGGTCAAATTCTGATTCTCTGTCAGAAAGGTCTGACGAAGAGGGTTGGTCGTTAGCTTCATCAGGGGGGTTGACTTCGTTATCTTCATCAAGGGGGTTATCTTTGGGTGAAGTGAAAATACTATTGTTTGAAAAGAGTGGGTCTGTGAAATCACACCTTTTATTCGGATCGTTTGGTAAACTTTTTCCACATAGTGATGTATGTATGGGGGTCTAAAAACTAACTCTGCGACACGATTGTGCAACTCGTCGAATGTCGATTATTGCACTCTGCGAAAGGATCGCATTGTCACTCTGTGAAGAGCACGATTCCCATTGGTTGGTTGGTCGAAAAGCGCGAATCCCAATGGTCGATCGATGTAAGGGTACACCGCATGCCTTATAGAAATGTTCGGTTTTAAATGGTTATTTCGCCGACTGCTCGCAAACTACAGTATTTACTGACGACATGCCGCACTGTTCAGTAATCAGCAAACATTTAACATTTATTTATTAATATATATAATATCCCCCGGAGGGGATGAAAGGGGTTGGTGTTGGCTGCCTTATTACGGTGTAACATCAGGGAGCTGGTAACATTAACGCCATCTCGAAGTTGTAAGACTTCGTCTGCAACTATGCTCATTAGCATAGGCGGCAGCTTTAAAACGAGTAGAGCACAAAGTACGTTTCACACGATGTTACGTTCTTTTTTTGTCATTAGCAAGTATGATTTGTTATGACTATATTCATCACTTTGAACTCCCAAATAAAGCGTGTAACGGGTCAAACTGTTTCTAGGCAATCAATATCGTTTTATTAAGAATATTAAGAGTAAAAAAAACGTAAAGCTGTGTGAATGGATTGAAACTACTGCTGAAGATAGAAAACTAAAACGGCAGTGTCAACGGAAAATTAGATGGGTGCACGCTCTCTGCATAAACGGAAATGATGGCTTTGTTTATTTGGCCGATGTCGACGAGCAACAGATTTCCTGTACTCGCTTCTTCGCCTGATCACCGGCCCTCAACGGTCTCACGTATCGGTGTCGTCATCGGTTAAGTAGTTGAAACCTTTGCGTTGATGCGAATATTTCAGCCTAATCGTCCCCTTCGAACCACTCGCGAGGTTGGTCATAATAAGACCTAGACGTGCTTGCAGTCTGTTGCGATTCCGATGAAAAATTCTTGAAAAATAAATATGAATCGCGTTAACGAGGGGTGAACGCGAAAGTCCTGTAATTTTTAATCGCAATCACAAAAGGCTGAAGGCAAGTCTAAATTAGTAAATATGATCCTGAGTTGCAGATTTTTCTTTGCCTCGTCTGTCATTGGTGTTGTTGCCTTCTTTCTTTTCACTGTCATTGCGTTAGTAAGATGGTGTTATTAAAATAGAGTATAGACTTGGAAAATAAAACGATTTCTCAAGTCTTTTATTATTCTTTTATTACTTTTATTCTTTTTTTTATTATTGTATTGTATTGTATTGTATTGTATTGTATTGTATTGTATTGTATTGTATTGTATTGTATTGTATTGTATTGTATTGTATTGTGATTTTTGATTTACGGGTATGTAAAACGAAATTACATTAACGGATGTAACTGATAACTTTTCCAATGAAATCCTTAGCACCCCGTTGGCAGGCCAGTCACACTGGTTCTCACCACAAGAGGTTACGATCCCCCCTGCCAAATGCTAAGTACAACTGAAACTAATATCTACATATTTACATGAAAAATTGTCCACCTGTGCGGATCTATTTGTGAAGGAGTTTTACGACCGTATGCTCTTACCTGACGTCAACCGAACTTGTTATGTGGGAAGTTGGCACCCAAGGCTCACAGGTGCTACCCCTTGCCCAAGGGTGACCTGGAGGTAGTTGCGGCAAAGGGTAACCTCATTCTCCCGAGTACAAAAACTCCGCAACCGGATGCAATTTTAACGTCGTACCCAGGACATAAAAAATATGTTTTAAAGCTGAAAACCGACACTACTAAGCCATGAGGCCAAACCTGTAATAAACCGGGAGCGCTGAAAAGCGTTCAGTGTGTTGAGGAAAATGACAAGCCAAGAGGATGGCAAATCAGTGTTTGTGTGTGTAGACTGATATCCACCATGAGAACAAAATCCTCTGACACGACTAATGTCACGAAACCAGGGAGTACCACAACAATTACCAAAGCGGATAAAAGAAGACTAGATATGACTCAATAGGGCAAAAGCCCTAAACAGCGAAGTGGACAAGTAAAACCTAGGTTTACAGATGAATTTGAAGTGCATCATTCTGAATATCACATAACACACCGTCCACTGCCCCAAATGTTTCGAATTTAGGTAGCTGAATTTTAAAACGGTGGTATTCATATTCCGTTTTGATCCTCAAAATAAGTCTCGTTTTGAAAATTTCTAGAGAATCACTGACACCTTTTTGTTGCCTCTTGTTTCGACGACTGGTGTGAATTGCAGCTTTCACCATGCTCGTTAATAGGCAAAACATTTGTTGTGCCTGTCGGGAAAGAAAACCCTTAGAACGACGCGGTGGCAGAATTAAAAACCACCAGATTGGCATACGAAAGCCTGTTTGAAGCAGACCAGATGTGATTATTTTGAAAGTATGTAATAGCTCGTTATTAGATGGGCATTCTATAAAGATGTGTTCAAGTGTATCCACCTCGCCACAAAAAATACACTTATCCGAGCTTGATAACCGAGCTTTGAAAAGGAAACTACCAGTTGCAAAGGCGCCATGGGATATGCGCCACTGCATATCTCCGTCATATGTCGTAATTGGTGCTGCATAACAGTCCTGAAAATTTGGTTTAGTTGTTTCAGGCAGACTAAGTATGTCACACCATACGTTTCTTGGTTGTTGTTGACGACCACTAGTACTGAGAACTTCAATTAAATATTTATATATTGCGCCTTTTTCAAGTTTATAAAGCGCTAGATTTAGCTCATCAGAAAAGTGTAGCTGAAAACCGAGATGAGAGAGAGCATGAGCACGCTTGTTTTTTCGTTTGAAATAATTGTTCACAGTATCCTTCCATTTGGTAGGCATGGAATCATGAATAACCTTGAGACTGAGCTGCAGAATGCGTTCAGAATGTATATTTACTCTATCTGAGATGTTTGAAGCTTCCAGCCACGTTCGATTTGTTTCATGGACCAGATCACAGACTTTGGTTATACCAGCGTCCACAAAGTGACGGAGTGCAAAAGGTTCCTTTCTAATAGGATGATTAATAAATGCATTGTGAAAAAGTGGTTCATTAAAAATATCAATCGGATTATTGTCATTAAATTTACGCACCTCATCTACAGACTTCCAGCATTGAAGGAATTCACGATAGAATGGTGGTATGCTCTTCAGTTTTAAAGGAAGGCTATTCGTGGTGCACAACAGCTGCCTAGTATAAGACATTTTGCTTGCTTGGATGAAGAAGTAGTCAGTGAACTTAAAGCAAAAATGATCAGTATTGCCATAAAGATATCTTTGAATATAATTAAGTCGCGTGGCGCTGATACGTGTGGGGAGATGGGTAACATTTTGTCCCCCCTTTTCCAGAGGAAGATAAAGTGTTTTAGCAGCAACCCAGTGGCGACCTTGCCAAAAGAAGTCAAGTAACGACCTTTGTATATTCAAAACAACATCAGTGGGTGGCACTAGGCTAGTAAAGCGGTATAGTAGTTGGGATGACATAATGTTGTTAATTACCATAGAGCGCCCCCTATAGGACATACTGTGAACAAAGTGGTTCCAGAATTCAATTTTTCTATTTATCTTTGAAACCAACTCAGTCCAGTTCTGTTTGGTATACATTTATCATTCCCGAGAAAAACGCCCAGCAATTTTAACCCGGTGTTGTTCCACTTAATATTGAGAGGAGAAAACGTGTTGTTGCGCCAGCTACCAACCCATAAACCTTCCGAATTTTCGAGGTTGATTTTCGCATTTGACGCGCATTCATAAATACGCAACCATGCAGCAAGTGATGCGAATTCTTGTTTATGTGTGATAAAAAATTCTATATCATCAGCATAAGCTGTAAGTTTACAGTGTTCATTATTGAGTTACGGTATAGTTAAACCTTTAATATTTCCATCATTTCTGATTTTATGGAGCAGTGGCTCAATGGCAATAACATAAAGGGCTGTGGACAATGAGCAACCTTGCCTAATACCACGTGACAGCATGACGGGAGGGGTGATAGCACTATTTATACGGATAAGGGACTGAGCATTTGAATATATAAGATGAATGTAAGAAATAAACTTGTCACCAAACCCAAAAGCATGAAGTGTGTTGAATAGATAAGCGTGATTTACTCTGTCAAATGCTTTTTCTTGATCTAGAGCCACGATGCCGAGGGGAGAGTTAGTCATATTAGCACAGTCAATGCTGTCACGTAATAGACTGATGTTGTCATGGATATGCCTGTTTGGAATACTACAAGTTTGATCTGGGTGAATTATGGAACCAATGATCCCGCGCAGACGTATTGCTAGTGTTTTAGTGAAGATCTTATAATCACTGCAAAGAAGACTCACAGGTCGCCAGTGTTTTAGTTGTGTAATATCACCTTTCTTTGGGAGTAGGGTAACAACTGCTCTAGAGCAAGAAAGTGGAAACACATTTTCTTCAGTGGCTTTACTGAACACGTCACAGAGGTCTTTCCCAATAAGATTCCAAAATTTTTGATAAAACTCGTTCGGAATCCCGTCAATGCCGGGAGTTCGCCCATGCGCAAGTTGCTTTACGGTGTTAGTAAGTTCGCCATACGTAATAGGCTCATCAAGGTCATCGCGGTCGGTATTACTCAGCTTTGGCAGGCCCTCAAGGATGGTATTCTGTGCATCTATATCAATATTATCTGTAGTATACAACTTAGTGTAAAAGTTGCGTACTATTTTGCGGATTTCAGCTTGATTTTGTGTGAGACTGTTGTCATGACGCCTGAGCTGAAAAATAGCTTTTTTGTTTCCATTCTTTTTCTCTATTTGGAAAAAGAAAGTATTACACACATCATTTTCATTTAGAAAATGGTGCCGCGCTCGTGTGATGAGACCTTTATTCTCATGTTGAACCATGTTTGAAAGGAGTCTCTTTTTTTCTATGTATGATTTTGTGGGCGGCGAATTCTGGGTGATATCGCGCTCTATAGCTCGGATGTCCCTTTCCAATGTTTGTTTTGCTTGTTTGTGTTTATATTGCTTGAATGCGCAATGCTGTTGAGTAATTAATTTTATTTTATTCTTTCCCACGTCCCACCAAGTTTGAATATGTGAATAGTTTTCACGACAAAGTTGCCATTCCAGCCAGAAATCCGTAATTTCTTTAACATATTCATCATCCTGTAAAATTTGTGTGTTCATACACCATACAGGACTTTTATTTTTTCCATTGTTAATTGTTATTGATATACTAACAAGAGAGTGATCAGAATAAGCCAACGCCCCGTTACTAATTTCAACAGACTTGATTTTCCCACGCATACACTTGCTAATGTACATTCTGTCCAGGCGAACAAGTGTACCACTACGCCCCCAAGTAAAATTAACAGCATTCCCATGGTGGTGACGCCACGTATCAATTAGTTTGTGACGACGAGTAACTGAAGTAAGGAGGTTAGCAGTACGCATGTCAGGCTCCCGTCCCCTATTGCGATCCATGTCAGGATCGGTTGTACAATTAAAATCTCCTCCCATAATCAGTGGGTCGTTATTTAAAGTAGGGATAAATTGTTTTATTTTATTAAAGCATTCCATTCGTTCCGCGCCATTTATGGGTGCATATACATTTATAATGTGTACAGGATTAATGTTTAATTCTACGTGTGTGTGCAGGACATAGCCTGGCATGATTTCACATTGTGATAAAATGTGTACAACTGTTGTTGGAGGAAACAATATAGCCACACCCGCGCGGTTAGCAGTGCCATGAGAAAAAATGCCCGTTCCGCGCCATACTAGCTTCCATATGTTTTCGTCGGACGCAAGAGTATGTGTTTCTTGTAATAAGTAAAAATTGCAGGGGTGATCACGCTTAATATAGTTGAAAACACTGAATCTTTTAAGTGAGTCGCGACATCCATTAACATTGTATGTTGCCCCAGAAATTGAACCCTCCATTATATGGTTTTGGTTTAAAAATCAGCTATAAATTTGCCAGTCCTTATTTGTTTTTTAACCTTTTTAATAAGCCTGTTTATGCGTATTTTCTCAGAAGCGTTTAGTTTCTGAGTGTTACGATAATTGATAAAATGCCACACCAACACTTTGAGATTTGGACAGAACTCAAAACATCTGCCAATAAACTTGCGGGAATGTCGTGTCGACAATAAAAAATCATTTAATTTTGCATTTGATATACTCTCCTCACTACTCATGATACCAATAGACACATTTGAAATGACAGATTCACTGTCACTTTCATCACTGGCAGTTTGGCAATCATCATTATTTTCTCTCGATGTACTTTGAGAATCAAAAAGGTCTTGCGATTGTTCATTCACATCACTGATGTCTACTGGCATTTCTGACAATGGTGAATAACTAGGGGAGTTGTCTGTAAAATCAAGGGAGGGCGTTGGTGGGAAAGAAGACAAATCAGTACTTTCTGGCTGGGGTACTGGTTTGAGTACAGTCACCTCTGCATACACATGTGGGGGTTGAGTGGATGGCAGCGGTGAGGGGGGTGAAGTGGATGGGTGTTCATTGGCAGTTGAAGAAGGGGATTGTACCCTTTCTTCATCGTTTGGTTGTTGTTCAATGTCACATACTATATTGCTTAGCGTACCATCACTTCGTTTTTTAATATTTGGTTTGATTATATTGCTATCTGTTGAGATGTCATTGTTATGACCTTCTCGAATCACTGGGGATTTTGATCGCGCACGTTTTTTGGTTGAAAGATTAACCATTTCAACATTATCTGTTATATCATTTTCATCAGTATCTATGTGGTTTTCATTACTTGTATTAACAATTTGATCACTATTGTTTTTATCAACTTCAACACTGGTCACATTTTGTTTATCGGTGAGATCTGTTTGCAAAGAGGGATCAGTTGTACCATTCACTTTATGAGTTTCATTAACACCTTGAACACCTGTAGAAATTCTTTGGGAGCCTTCATTGTTTTTCCCCATCACCATTTGCGTAACAATGCTTTGTGAATTTGGATATGATTTTCGTGTATGTCCTTTCATTTTACACTCAAAACAAACCAGTTCATCAGTTGAAACATAAATATTAAATATCTGACCCTGATAAGTGATTGGAAGTAAACCATTTATACTGACATCTTTCAAGTGAACATAAACCTGACATCGAAATGATTTGACGTGTTTCAGAGACGGTCTCTTACATCCCAGCGGAATCGCTCGTACCGCACTCGTCACACGTCCATAACTTGAAAGAATAGAAGTAATACACTCATCAGGTAAAAATGGGGGAACATTTGACAAAACAATTTTAGTGGAGGGGCGTACAAGTGGTTCAACTGAAATATGTAAGTCACCAATATCGAGACCCGAAATAACAACCGTTTCAACCCATGTAACGTGTGTAAGAAAAACAGAACGGTTCATCCTGGATGCCGCTATGATGTTATTTGCCCCAACAATATCACAAACGGCTTCTACATATGCTTCAACAGGAATGCCGTCAATATTCTCACACCTTATGGCATGGTTCCTGGTGAGTTTTACATTTGGGGACGATGAAGGCCTCTTCTCAGCGGCCGCCATATTGGTCGCCGGAATCTTACCACCGTCGAGGCAGAAAACGCCTCCAAAAACCACAATAATAACAAAAAACAACAAATATAAATTACTCACGTAAAGGGTAGACACACTATATACAACTGTGTAAAAACACGGGCGCACAACAAACGCAAAAAACGCAAAACAGGCAGAAAATCGGGGAGCGCTGAAAAGCACCGCGTTCACCCGATTGTATTGTATTGTATTTTGTATTGTGATTTTTGATTTACGTGGATGTAAAACGAAATTACATTAACGGATGTAACTGATAACTTTTCCAATGAAATCCTTAGCACCCCGTTGGCAGGCCAGTCACACTGGTTCTCACCACAAGAGGTTACGATCCCCCCTGCCAAATGCTAAGAACAACTGAAACTAATATTTACATGAAACATTTTCCACCTATGCGGATCTGTTTGTGCAGGAGTTTTACGACCGCGTGCCCTTACTGACGTCAACCAAACTTTTTATGTGGGAAGTTGGCACCCAAGGATGACAGGTACTACACCTTGCCCAAGGGTGACCTGGAGGTAGTTGTGGCAAAGGGTAACCTCATTCTCCCAAGTACAAAAACTCCACAACCGGATGCAATTTTAACGTCTTACCCAGGACATGTCCAATACAACTGAAAACCGACTAAGTCGTTAGGCCAAACCTGTAATAATACGGGGAGCGCTGAAATGCACTGCGTTCACCCGCGCATTCATTGTGCCCAAGGGTGACATGGAGGCTGCTGTGGCACATGATAACCTCATCTTCCCAAATTCCAAGGGAAAACTAAAACAAACAAAAAAAGCACAAAAAGCAGAAAGAAGAAACGCGCGTATGTTTGTAGATAATCCACCAAGAGGACGAAACTCTTGGCATCTGTGCATGTTCTAAACTTGGTTGTGCATTTCTGTACGTGAGTGCGTAAATTGCAATATTTGCCAAGACGATAGTATGTTATAGATTAATGCGGATTAATGTGACACAGGGCATTCTCCACTGTCCATGTATTCTTAAACTTAGGCACTAGGTTCATAACGCGTGAATATTCATATTCCGTTTTGAGTCTTGACCTAATACTTTGTTTGAAAATTTCGAAAGGGTCACTAGACCCTTTGTTTTGCTGCTTGTTACGATGGCTGGAGTAAATTGCAACTTTAGCCATGCACGCTAAGAAGCAAAAAATGCTTTGTGCCTGGCTAGAATGAAACTGTTTTGAGCGACGGGGTGGTAATATTATGAACCACCAACCAGGAATTCGAAAGTCTTGTTGAACCAGATGAGATGCGATGTTCGTAAAAAGGTAGAGTAGGTTATCATTAGACGTGCAATCAAAAAAGATATGTTGTAGAGTATCGACCTCATCACAGAAAGGACACTTATCAGAACTGTTCAGACGGGCATTGAACAGAAATCTCCCAGTTGGAAACCATGAGAGATACGCCACTGCAGGCCCCCATATTTTTCAATAACTGGTGCTATATAACAACCATGGAAATTGGGCTTGGCATTTTCAGGTAGACTCAGTATGTCACGCCAAACAGTATTTAGTTTTTGTGAATGATGACTGACGTAGAGAACCTGAATCAGATATTTATAAATTGCACCCCTTTCAAATTTATAAAGTGGTAAATTAAGGTCATCAGAAAAGTGGAGTTGAAAGCTGAGGTGTGAAAGAGAATGGTTGCACTCTTTTTTACTTTTGAAATAGGTGTTGATTGTGTCTTTCCATTTAGTGGGGATGGAATCATGAACAACCTTTATACTGAGCTGAAGAATACGATGGGAGTGGATTTTAATTCTATCTGCCAGATCAGCAGCACCCAACCCTGACTTTGGTTACTCCTGCATCCACAAAGTGTCTAAGTTCAACGGTTCATTTCTTATTGGGTGTAGAATGAGTGGATTGTGAAACAGTGGTTCCTTGAGAATATCAGTAACGTTACTATCATTAAAATTACGCATTTTATCAACAGACTTTTAACACTGAAGGAGTTCACAATAAAATGATGGCAGATGACGTAGAGATGCATTAATATTGATAGAAGTTGACTGGCAAAGTGCTCATTACTTACTTGGTTAAAAAAGTAGTCAGTGAATTTAAAACAAGGATGGTTATGGTTGCTGTACAGGTATCTTTGAATGTAACCGAGACGCATAGCGCTGATGCGCGTTGGGAGGTGCGTAACGTTTTGCCCACTTTTTTCCAAGGGGAGGTACAGTGTTTCGGTAGAAATCCAATGTCGGCCTTGCCAAAAGAATTCAAGCAACAATCTCTGCACCTTCAGAACTACGTCCATGGGTGGTGCTAGGCTGTTAATACGATACAATAGCTGTGAAGAAATCAGGTTATTAATAACAAGTGTGCGCCCTCTGTAGGACATGCTATGAACGAAGTGATTCCAGAAATTAATTTTATTATTCACTTTTGACACAAGTTCATCCCAGTTCTGGTCGGTATATGTTTGGCTGTTCCCAAGATAAACACCCAACACTTTCAATCCCACACTGTTCCATTTGATGTTGAGAGGAGTGTCAGTGTTGTTGCGCCAGCTACCAGCCTATAGCCCTTCAGATTTTTGCAGATTTATTTTTGATGCTCGCTCATACACTTGTAACCAGTGAGCAAGTGAACTAAAGTCCTGTTTACGGGTTATGAAAAATTCAACATCATCAGCATAAGCAGTAAACTTACAATGCTGTTTATTGCTATGTGGTATGACTAACCCTTCAATGTTTTTATCATTTCTGATTTTCTAGAGTAGTGGTTCAATGGCTATAACGTAGAGGGCAGTGGACATTGAACAGCCTTGTCGAATACCCCCAATTGATGTATGCGCACGCTATATACCTCACGAATAGAACCTCACAGATACGACCTCACGAATAGGACTCAGGAAGTGACGTATTGATTGTTCAATGGCGTTGTGGCACATTATAATTTAACGTTGCCGGGCCCATTAGTATCAATATATTTGGTATTTCGTAAATAGAAACTGAGCTCGCGACGTGGACTCGGGTCGCACACAGTCGGACAGAGCAAGGGAGCAAGGGAGTGTTTGGTTATTGAATGACCCTTGGTTTGCGGTGCTACTATTCGATGACTCGCGATGTAACGGTCGGTACTGTGACTGATTCAAACGCCGTGTGCCGTTATATTCCTGGGCACAGAATGTGTTTTGAGGCCTTCGAGTTCCAGTTCATAATCTTCAACTTACCGGTAGTGATGTTTTCAACAATTAGATTTTTCGGTACTTTGTAGAAGTTGGTCATGGAGAGCGACACGTTTACTATAGAGTCCTGTAGGTCCTAGCGAAGTACTCTGATGACAACAAACAATGATGCTCGCAAGATAATTCTAAAATAAAACAGCGTTTGCTTATAATTATAAATGTGTGGGTTGAATAGAACTGCGGTGCTATCTAAATTTAGCTTTGAAAAACAGATTTCCAAATAATCTGGGTGACAGGAAACTCTCAATCTATTACATAAAATATACATGATTCGTCTTCATAGACTAAAAAAATATTTGACCCATTATTTGAATTGACCATCAGCACTAAGTTTCATGTTTTTATGCTGTAATGGAATTATTTACGTTCAACAAACTTATATAGAACTCACGGTTTCAGGTTTTGTCACAGTCCGTGCTATTACAGAGAATGGCATTTTCCAGTACACTAATAACGCTTTATAAATTCTCTCAGAGTGCAAATTTTATTTCAAATGACAGCAGTGTGATGATACCATTCAAGCGAATGTTTTATTTGCAAAATCAATGTCGAAATATGTAAGATGGTATGTTTTAATAGGTGTTCTAAACTCCACTTCTTATTTATATTAGAAAAGGTCTTAAAACTCAGGCTCCATTTTGGGTAAATTGTACTAAAATGGATATTCAAATTTCGACATTTTGATGAAGATGTGTTGTCATAATAAGACATAGTTCTACATTACACTGAAAAGAGGGCTTAAACAGTTTGAAATGAGAACTCCGTAGCGCAGAATGTACCTATACCTCTCCAACACAAGGAGCTTCAACTTGGCAGTGAACCCCTTCCATTCACGGTGAATCGTCATTTAAGGATGTAACCCTGCATATTGTCTGTCTTTCTGTTGTCTAATAAGTATATTAAATGAGATTGGGTAATGCCAAAGAAATATTATTTTCTATTGCTATTTTGACAAATTATTATACTCAGTTTAGGTGATGAATTCCACGTCTTTGTTTCACTCATTTAATGAAATATACATTGCACTTACTACTAAATCAGAAAATACAACAACAGCTACATACAAATTAAAACAATATAGAGTACTGAGGCCTTTCATAGAAATGTAGATGTTTTAAGAATTATCATATTTCTACCGTTAAATGCGATTTCAACATGTTCATTAGTACGGCTGCCAGTGAATGCAATTCATATTCACATAACTGACTTGCAGTTGATTGCCGAATGCACTGTGAATCAAAACACATTTAAAAGATGCGTAAACTAACCACTGAGCTTAATGTTTCATTTCACCACGGTTTCGAGAATATGGGCTACTGGCAATAAGCCCCTGCAAAATCGCCGATTGGCTTTAATACTAACCTCGGAGTATGCAATGTTATTTTTCTTTTAAGGGGCAGTTACACGTGATTCTTTGTGAACCCTGTGACAGACTCATCAAGGCGTAAAAGACAAAATATCCGACATGTACATATAATACACATATCCATGTGATACTAGTATATGACCCAACCATCCGACTACACTATACATATCCATGTGATACTAGTATATGACCCAACCATCCGACTACAACTACACATATCCATGTGATACTAGTATATCACCTCAACCATCCGACTACAACTACACATATCCACGTGATACTAGTATTTCACCTCAACCATCCGACTACAACTACACATATTCATGTGATACCAGTATATCACTCAACCATCCGACTACAACTACACATATCCACGTGATACTAGTATTTCACCTCAACCATCCGACTACAACTACACATATTCATGTGATACCAGTATATCACTCAACCATCCGACTACAACTACACATATCCACGTGATACTAGTATATGACCCAACCATCCGACTACACTATACATATCCATGTGATACCAGTATATCACCTTAACCATTCGACTACAACTACACATATCAATGTGATACTAGTATATCACCTCAACCATCTGACTACGACTACACATATCCATGTGATACTAGTATATCGTGTCAACCTTCCGACTACAACTACATATATCCATGTGATACTAGTATATGATCTCAACCATCTGACTACAACTACACATATCCATGTGATACTAGTATATCACCTCAACCATCTGACTACAACTACACATATCCATGTGATACTAGTATATAACCTCAACCATCTGACTATACTACACATATCCATGTGATACTAGTATATGATCTCAATCATCCAACTACAACTACACATATCCATGTGATACTAGTATATGATCTCAATCATCCAACTACAACTACACATATCCATGTGATACTAGTATATCACCCAACCATCCAACTACAACTACACATATCCATGTGATACTAGTAGATCACCTCAACCACCCAACTACAACTACACATATCCATGTGATACTAGTATATAACCTCAACCATCTGACTATACTACACATATCCATGTGATACTAGTATATCACCCAACCATCCAACTACAATTACACATATCCATGTGATACTAGTAGATCACCTCAACCACCCAACTACAACTACACATATCCATGTGATACTAGTATATAACCTCAACCATCTGACTACAACTACACATATCCATGTGATACTAGTATATCACCTCAACCATCTGACTATACTACACATATCCATGTGATACTAGTAGATCACCTCAACCACCCAACTACAACTACACATATACATGTGATACTAGTATATGATCTCAACCATCCGACTACAACTACACATATCCATGTGATACTAGTATATAACCTGACTATACTACACATATCCATGTGATACTAGTATATCACCTCAACCATCCAACTACAACTACGCATATCCATGTGATACTAGTAGATCACCTCAACCATCTGACTATACTACACATATACATGTGATACTAGTATATCACCTCAACCATCCAACTACAACTACACATATCCATGTGATACTAGTATATGATCTCAACCATCTGACTACAACTACACATATCCATGTGATACTAGTAGATCACCTCAACCATCCGACTACAACTACACATATCCATGTGATACTAGTAGATCACCTCAACCATCTGACTATACTACACATATCCATGTGATACTAGTAGATCACCTCAACCATCCGACTACAACTACACATATCCATGTGATACTAGTAGATCACCTCAACCATCTGACTATACTACACATATCCATGTGATACTAGTAGATCACCTCAACCATCCGACTATTTTATAAAGTTTATTCTTTACTCTGGGTTTTAAGTGTTCAGTCAAGAGAGCAAGTAAACATTATTCCTTGCAAAATCCGCTATTCTTATGATGATGCACAGTCCCTCTGATGATACAAGGGTTCTTCAGCTTTTTAAATAAATTTCAAATACGTACACAATTTTTTTAAAAACAACAACAACAACAAAAACATTCAATTAACAAAAACATCAAAAGCATACCCTATTGGCGTAATTTCAACACATCAATAAAAACGATTGCCCTGTTAGCATTTTGCCCATCTTTATTCTAAACACCGAATATACATGTTCCCGAATGAGGTTTGCACATCCAACATTAGCCGGCCAAAAAATGAAAATATACTTCTATGAAATCCAGAAATATCATTTTGAAAAAAATATAATTCATCATACCACCATCATGATATAATTCAGTGTTTGGCTGAACTATTCATTACAAATTAACTCACATCAAAATGTATCATACGCCTTAACGATTAGATCAACTAAGTTCTGTATTCAGGAAGGAAATTATACATATTTATGCAGTTAACACGCCAGTCTGTTCTTCGCGATTATTCAGGGGCGGGGGAATTCTGAACGTCACGTACTACTAAGTATACCTTACCGGAGATTCGCTGGTAGGTTCGCCGGAGAGATTCACAGAAGAAATTACAAAAATGTAAAACTTGAAGATTGATTAGTAACCTCTTTTCCGTTTATCTTATATGTCGGAAAAAATATACCCGTATTTTGTTTTCTCGATTTTAATAACCCTACCTACGTGTAGACATTACTTTCTATTGCATAACCACATTCACGGGCATGCACGCGGGGGGGGGGGCAGTTGATACATAGCTGGGTAGGGAAGTGCCCCTGAGTGCTCAAAAGTGTGGCCAATTTTATAACTGGATAGTGGCAAAATCTATACCCATATTTATACCAAAGTACCATTTCTGTCCTCACTGTTTATTTCGAATAAAACAGTTACCTAGGGATATGAGGCCGGAATCTGAGGTGGAGATATTCGCTCATATACGGAACCATAAATACACCAAATTGGGAAAATACTACCGATATTCATACCTATCTTGATCAGAAATAAGACCGATACTTATTTCTAATATTCTAAAAACGAGAACCACTGCAGGGGCACGTAAAATATGCCGCCAATCGAAAATCAAGCTGAAACCTTTTGTGTCAGCACAATTTGCCCCTCAAAATGAAGGAAATAGCTTAGGTTGTAGAGGGTCTAGATTTCAAAATTCAAGGAAGAGTATGCCCCTGGGTCCTCCTAGTAAGCGAGGGGTGATGAGCAGATCTCGCCCCTCCATGGGGTATTTCGTTCCACCGCCTCTGTAAATCATAATAGCGACTGATTTGAATATCTCGGCAAAATGTATCCTTGTTTATATTACTGTGACCCCCCCCCCCCCAAATACGAGAACACAAAATCTTTGTGCGCGTGTGTTCTCTAGAAAAGTTTGTTCTAGATGATTGGATATAAATTGTATTATCTGATGAAATGTTGAAACCTGTCTACACAACGGAGCAAATGTAACTTCCAGCCATATGTGCTAATTGTTGTAATCTTTCATTTTCCTTCGCAGTGCTGCAAAACAGCACGAACAAGTAATATTAAAATTTACTGTTTTGTCTATTATGTTTCTTTAAGGTTTATGCACACTACAAATTGTTTCCATAAAATGTTAAGAAAATATTGTCGTAACTAATAAGTTTTTGTTGTGTGATAAGTAACTGCCATTTTCGACGGATCAACATGAAACCTCAACCGCAGCCTTTCAAATAGAGTCTGCAATGAACCTCAGACCAATGGTCTGACATTTACAGATAAATATCACAACTAGGACGAAACGAAACGTTGGCATGGCGACATCGATACGCATACTGTAAAATGACTAATTTTCACTTGGTTTAAATTTCGCTGATTTACCATTTCAGGTATATTAAGTGGGTTTTAAATTCACGGTTTTGTCATTTAGATAATGTATTCTATGCTAAATTGTACATATTCACTGGGTTTTAATTTAGCGCATTTTTCATTCAGCGAAATAAGCCAAATTAAAACCCGGTGAACAATTGATCCTTTTACAGTATATGGCGCATTACGTGTGAAATGCTAGAAAGTTGTAAATATGCACAATGCTTTCAAAACCTTATGCTTTCACAAAGCTTAGAAGACAGGATGCCCATGCACGATTATTTGTTCAAATACAAATCTGCAATATATGACCCTGATTTAGAGCTTGTGCTGCTGGGTGTAATCAGACCAGACGTCACAAACATGATTTATTGGTTGTCATCGTGGGTGGGAAAGTCCAATAACGTGTCGGCAGATGAACATTTGTAGACGGAGTACAGTTCATATAGCTGACGGCCGTACGTGGCTACATGGGGTCGAAAGTTTTTTTGATAGTGGTTTGTCATCAGCTAGGTCAGTTTACCAGCTACCCAAGTTACAGTTGGTTTTCCAGTTCTCATCATGAATAGCGGCTACTTTTGTTTGAAGTAGATATAAGACGCATAATAATAATAACTGTATTTAAATCTACAAATACAACACTATCAGATATTGACAATAATGAGCTAAAATCGTCACAAATGTCACGGATATACGATAAAATAAAAAATGTATTTATAAAGTATTGGATTAACTCAATTAATGATGATAACAGACAAAACACTAATACAAAAAACAAACTGAGGACTTACAAAAAATTTAAAACAAACTTCATTTTGGAAAACTACTTAATTAAGCTAAAAAATAAAGAACTGAAAAGTACCCTAACTAAATTCAGACTGAGCAATCAGTTTAGAAATTGAAAAAGAAAGACACAACAGAATCAAAAGTAGCGACAGAATCTGCAAATTGTGTAATAAAAATGATATTGAAGATGAACATCACTTCCTCATAATATGCCCAGTATATAGTAAAGAGAGGGTCGTTTTATACAATGAAGCTGAAAAGATTATTCCTGACTTTACTAATCTCACACCTGAAAATAAATTCATAAAAATAATGTCAAATAATAACTTAGCAATTCCTCTGGCACAATATCTGAAATACAGCTTTGCTATTAGACAGCAGCACCTACCCCTGGTACTTAGTCATTGACTTTTTCTTTTATTTTTTTTTACACCTATTCATTGGGTTTTTGTTTTTATATTCAGTTTATAGTTTTTTTTTGTGTTTTATTTTACTTTATTATATATTTCCGTTACTAACTTTTATTCTGTTTTTAGTCTGTTTTTGGTTGTCTTTAAACTATTAGCCATTGTAATTTGATTAATTTTTTTTCTGTAATTTTTGTTGTTGTTGTAACCTTTAACCTCCTTCAGTAGGTTGTTACGAGTTAATAAATTGTACTGTATTGCATCTTTAGAAATACGCAATTTTCTATCAGTACCGGTATATAGCAATAACTCCAAATGTATTAGAACAGTGTACAGAACAGTGTTGGGTGCTTCCGCAGTAAGCTATTTTGGGGGTTATGTATTGCATGGAGCTTCATGTGTAGCCAGCTGACAATGAATGTTTGTTAGTTCATGGTATTATCAGCACTTTTAATATGAAAAACATTTAAATATCATCTGAAACAATTTCTTTTCATTGTAATGTTTCAGTGTCACTTTATTTAACCCATCGAGGAAAGGGAATTATTTCCTGGACTCGAGACTCAAGTTAACAAATGAAAATAGCTTATAAGATGATTATAAAAAAAATATTTTCATTATAAACTGAAATAATCTGGCAAAATGTCTGTCCTGACGTTGCACCCACATCTAAACAATGTTGATAATTCCAGGTTAGCCAGCATTAATTTATATTATATCCAGTATACAGTGCAGTAATGTTGGTTTCCATACAGCTTGTTCTAAAGAATATAAAGGAAAAAATATGGCATTCTTTATCAGCATCCTCAGTTATATTATATAGGTTCTCTAATAAAACACAATTTGTTTTATAATAATTGTAAATGGTTGCAGTGTTATTCCATACTAAATAAACTTGGTTCTGAATGTCCATATGATTTGTGTGACATTTTAGGCGCAAAACTGACAATTGAGATTTGTGTCCACAAAATATAAATAACTGTACATCCACAATTATGAGCAACTAATTTAAAGGGCCAGTGAAAATTTGCACCACAAATTTCATCAAGTATCTTAAGTAGGTAAAGATAATTTTCCAAAAAAATTGAAAACTGTAAATGTGCTGCCTTCTAGATGACTAATATGGCAAGTGTCAGTTCTGCAGTAGCAATAATTAGCTATTTAAATTTGAACTGACATCAATGAAAATCAGTTGTCACTAATATCCTCATAATTGTATTAAAGTTGCCTACAGTGCATGTAAGTAATATACTGGAATGTGGTGGATACTTATGTCATCGTCATCTCAACATTTTATTACAAACTATGGAATTATAAACTTGTTAAATAGGTTAATCAGGTCTAGTGTGCAATGTCTTCATTATAACACTGTGTGACTATCTCTATATGCACTAATGCTCTTGACAGGACTCTGTACGAACCTGTGAAAATAGGGCATCAAGGGACACCAAATACTTTCTGCATTTTCCTATACTAATGTAACATACAAACTAGAAAAGCATGCACTCAGAATGTCAAACACACATGATATATACAAGGATGATTTATCTGTGGTTCCACAGAATTTCTGTTTTCTTAGCCATGTTTTTTAAGATTTATATATAGTTAAAGCTCAACAAAACAAAATAATGTTTCAGATCACCTTCACATCACTCAAAGATTACATGTCAAATGTTTTTTTTTGTAGTTGGCCATGGTAGTAAAGAAATGCATCAATTTTGAAAAAATAATTTGGCCAGAAACATTGTTTTTGGGCAAAGAGTGTACAATGTCACCTTTGACTTATTGTGGTACAATTAAACTGCTATAAATAGATAAAACCCAAGTTTTACTGTATTGCCTGCCCAAAAATACTATTAACAAGTTATACAGTCCTCATTGGTTATGAAGTTTAAGTCATTGCATAAAAAACAAAATCCATCCAAGATGGGGCCTTCTGCAGTCATCTTAATAATATTTATTAGATGCATAAAATCCTCAGGGAAGAATAAAAAGGGTCTTACAAAAAGAAATTTAAAAACTAGAATTTAAAAAAAAACAAAAAAGAAAACACACTATTCTAAAAATAAAAAACAAATCAAAAACAAATATGAATAAAAAATATGCATCCCGAGTTGTGTGCATGTTTAAAGTTTCAGGTTAACTATCCAATTACTTTCAAGATATGGAACCAGAATTATATTTGTTAAATCAAAAGGAAAGGACGCGCATCAAGGTTCAATATTAGTTCAGAAAGGCCAATTTAAATAAGTTTAATGCATTTTTAGTACTAAATCTTGAATCAAGTAGTAGCACATGTTGTATGGTGTTTGTATAAAGTTTGAACTTGACCATTCCAGTGTTTCCAATATAGAGACCTGGAACTGTATTTGGTAAAACAAAATGGCCACCAGTAAGCCATTTTTAATTATATCTGCATGTCTTGTGCATCAAGGTCCTATTCGTTTTCATTGTACCAAGTTTGAATGTAATCAGTCTATGCATTACCAAGATCTGTTTCTGAAATGGCCAAAACAGGGAATTTTGATGTATTTTTAGCACTAAAATTGCCACTGTTTGTCCATGTTAAATAAGTCTGTATCACAAATGGATGTTCATATGTAAGTCATATGTACAAGCCTATATAACAATTTTGTAAAAGTCTGGAAAACAACCAAATTTGAGGTAAAATCAGTGAATAAATTCATTTGCACAGAAATTAAGGGTGACCAATACATTTTCAAGACTGTATTCAGAAATGGCTAAATAAAATGTTTCATTACTATACACCCTTTTTCAGTTTACATGGTGGTCTATGGGGAAAACTGCAAACATTTAATGTGATGGTCAATTTTGTAAAAAAAAAATTACCAGTTTTCTTTATACTCCAAAAAAATTAGAGAAAAGAAATAGAGAACAACAATTTTAATGCACCAATAGAGAAAAACTCTATTGATTGTATATTTTAATATCAGTAACATTTTCCATCAACTGTAAATTCTGCAGTACTGGTAGTAGCATTGGAAATGATGGGAAATGTTCTTAAGAAATATGTTGCTAACATAAACACTGTATTTGCTGTTTAATCTGTTTATGAAAATGATTGGTCAAACTACTACTTGTCCTAATCAATATGGAACTCATGACATACACAATACATGTAAAATACACATTTGTTTACAGGGAATGCGCAGCAATGCTTTAATGACCATGAATACATTAAATACAATTATTTAATTGTAAATATGGCACTGCCAAACTGTGGTTATATTTATTCCCACTTTTAAGAAACTTTGTGCATGCAAATTTATGGGATCTTCGTTGATTTTATTATCAGGAACAACATAATATAATTTTTAAGATCAAAAGGTAAAATAATAAAGAAACATAATTCAACGAGCATGCAACACAAGCTATTATATAGTATTCCCTATTTTGAGTGACGTATCACTAGGAGTCCACAAACTTCAGATCTTCTGTGCAAATCAAAGACTCAGATTCCTATATTTCACATGGATGTTACCCTAATACTCAGAACTTGTAATGGTTGTCGTTTATAGATTGCATATGTGATTTGATAGCATACCATGTACACAGTGATGATTTGTGCTGTGAAATAAATCATTAATCTACTGAAAACCAAGCGACCTGACGGTCGAAATAGGTCCGCTGTCTTCATTATCATGGAACAAGAATCAGTGAAGTGGCGTTGTGGTTGTAATATTCATAGTCAGTCATTTAGAAAACATTGCAGTTACAGTTTCTTGCAGTTGCAATTATGAACTTTTATAGTGTTCATAAGGATAGTGCATTTCATTGGACAAACATCATTGAGGCTAAACTTAAGAAATCATGGATGTGCAAAAACCTGAGAAATGGTCGAGAAAAAAAAAATATGTTTTTGTTTGAAAATTGTGGTCATGTTTTTGAAATGTTATCTTTCCTGATACGTTGTACATATATGTAATTGTTTTGTTACACCCAAGAACAAATGTTCAATAAATCTGTGCAGTAATAATCTTATGATCAGGTATAAAAGAGTCAATTACAAATGTACTCCAGTTTTACATAAGACATTGCTGAATGCAAGATCAATTGTTGTGCCATATATGTGGTGGCTTCTGAAATAAGCTGAGAAGATCTAAAAGTTGTTTCTAATGACTGTATCAATGTTCTATTTATAATGACCGTCCAAATTATTATGTGTGCAATTTAAGGGACCTGATATAAGCAGAATAATCATCGCATTTTTCATCAAAAATACCAGTTACTTAACTCACTTGTGCTATTACATATTCAAAGTATACTTTAAAGCTGTATTATGTTTTATATTTAGTTGAAAGCTCTCTGTAAATAGGGCTTACGGTTTTGAACCAGTTGTCAAAAATAACATTTTTTATCAAAAATGAGAAAAATGTGCACTAAAAATCCAAATTTGCTTATTTTGACACCAGTTTAACAAATTTGACCATCCAACGTATCATTGCTGGAAATATGAAAGCATTTGGACTTATGGTTTCGAACTAGTTGTCGAAAATAACATTTTTTACCAAAAATGACAAAAATATTCACTTAAAATCTAAATTTCCATATTTTTACACGAATTTAACAAATCTGACAGATATATATATATAACAATTTTTTTTTAGATGGTGCCGAGCATTTTTTAGTGGAACTCTGTTAAATCCAATAGCAATGTAAATCAGCATATATTTTTACTTAACTATAAAATATACAAATTAGCAATTGTCTCTTATAAACTTTACGCTTTGACCTTTTGTTTTGAAATTTTCACAAATGATTGACAATGTGTTTATCTTCAAAACGCCGTAGGGGCATTGTTTTTGGTTGAACAGTGTTACAACAATCGTACAGACAACTAGCCTGGGTGTTAATTTATGCATAAACTTGAATTAGTGAAATTTGAGCTGCTGCCCAGGTAGACAGTTTTCAAGACGAAACTTTCTTCATAGTAAACAGATGTACCCGTAAACCAATTTTGACAGGAAACAGAGACATGGTTTAAAGGCGAATTTGTTTTAAATCACTTTTGACCAAAAAAAAAACATTTTTGTGCATATTTCAAACTACAATGTCCATAAAAAAAATACTTACAAAATTTTAAAATTCATACAATAAGCTTTCTAAAAATATATAGTTATGTGGACAAGGGAGGTCATCTTGGTTGCCTAATTAACTAATTAAAATACCTGTCTGGTAAACTGCATCTCTACCTTAAATATCAATTGGCCCAAACCTAATAATCCCCTTATATAGCTACAATGGTATGTTAATGATTTGTAAACACAATCACTTTTCTATTTCAAAACAATATTCCTTCCATGAGAAATCTCAACCCAGGCATTTGGGATGTGGGATTCAATTAGTCTCAAAAATTGAATAATGCTGCCTAGCACAAAGGGATGGCTGGACAAATGTGAACAATAAGATACAGTATTGTATTTATATATGCAATATTATGCAATATTCAAATGCTGCACCTTTCACAATATGAATGATTAAAATATTAAATAAATGAATTTTCAGGACAGCTGATTCCAAAACTATGGTGCACACAATATATTAAGGCATGCCTGAAAAATGATATTCTTCACTTCATGATTTTAAATGGTAGAATTTGAACAAGGTGGAACTACATTTAAAATTATCAGACATTAATCTTTCTTGAACTTCTAAAAAACTAACAATTGCTATGTAATCTTCAATTTCAATTACTGGGGGTAGTTCACATTATTTTGTATCTTTCTCCAAGCAACCCATAGAGGGCACTGTGTATTTAAAAAACATTCACTGGTTTGAATTCCAGCGGATACTAAATAGAAATATTTATTAGATTAAAAATTCACTTGTTTGAGAAAGGTAACTATACATTCTACTGTTAAATCATGGACCATTTTATTAGGTTCATACTGTCTATCAGCCATCCAAATCAGCTACTGGTAATAATTTAATCTGATTTATGTACATGCAGCGGTAAATTTGATAAAAATCATTAGCCACATTTTATTTATTATAAGTAATAGAGATGACATCTATTAGTAAAATAATTTGATTTTCAATAAACACAAATTAGAAACATACATTGATCATTATTGAGAAAAAAATTGTAGCACCTGATGGTTACCAAAAGAAAGTTGTTGTAAAATACATTGCAGTAATTAGCCTGTAGTAAGCACACCAATCACTGTCTTCCTTTTATTTTAAGGAACTATTCAACATCATGAAAGATGTTTATTCCAATCACAGTTTTGAAATATAGGTTCTGTCTTGTGTATAGGAATGGGATTGAATGTTTTGATCACTGAAGCAATATAAGACCAAACATGCTAAAACAGAAACATGTTATGTTCTAAGATATCAAATTTATACTGCTCCTTATACCGGGGTATAAACCACTACTATACCAAGATAATAATGTTTAAAAATTACAAAGGTATGAAGTATTGTTTTAACGACAACAATAATACACAGTCACCTGAGTTAGCCAGTGAAATTTGTTTACGTCTAATGTGGAAAGAATATTACCCAGTTCTTTAATGCTGTGTTCCCCAATCTTAGAAAAAAAATTTACCCAAAAACACTCAGGTCTAGAACAAGTAATATCAGGATAACCTTACATTTATTGAAACATGTCAAATTCCTGGAGAGGAATTAAACTGGTTTTATACAATTGTACCAGTTAAATGCTACAAGCTAACATACTAGATGTTAAATAGTACATTGGAACAGTACATGCTTCAATGCCCCCAGACATCACTACCTCAAACAAGGATTAGCTGAATTAAAAAATAAATTAATTTGTCAAATAATTTATTTATTCAACACTAAAACGAACTACAGTGAGTTGTTCTATGGTCATATAACAATAAAAATAGATAAGATAAAATAAAATAAACTACACTAAGATACAGTAATGTTAATCAACTACACAGAATGCTAAATAAAGCTAAATAATATTACAAACACGCAAAAGATCATAATAAACTTATACGGTACAATACAATACACTAGCTAATATTATTAAGAGGTAACAAAATCACATTAAAATCACATTAGTCATAATTATGGTGGAAAGAATATTTTTAATTTTGGTGGAGCTGCTCACATCTCATTTGCATACATTTTTGTATGTATTGTGCAGTTCTTATTCCTGAACAATATTTCATGATTGCATTGAATTTTTCTAGTTCATTTAACTTCCTAAAATTTTGTATAATTTCCTTACAGTACTTGAATAATTCAATTCTGTGTGTATTGTACAGACTGCAGTCCATAAGGAAATGTATCTCATCTTCAATCTGCTTTTTAGCACAGTGTTTACAGACCCTTTCATTCCTTGGAGTTCTGCAATGCCTGCCAGTTTCAATATGAAGTTTGTGATCAGAGATTCTGAACTGGCATAGGGAGTGTCTCAGTTTAATATTACTCATTGTTATTAAACATTTTTCCATTTTAAACTGTGTTTTGAATGTTCTATAATTTTCCAATTTGTTTGTTCCACCATTTGCTCTGTTGTCATCAAATAGAGCTTCTTTCCATTTTATTTTATAATTTTCTTTCAGTAAAGCAGAGATAGTCTTGGTTTGGTGTGGTTTCTTTTTTTTTATTTGTTGTTTTATTGCCTTATCAAGATTGTTGTCACTGATTATTTTGTCGACATTTCTTGTCCACCTAGTTTTTACTGTATTGACCTCATCAAAGGTGCTTTTTATTAACTTGGGCGTCTATGGAAGTTTTGATCTGAGCCAGAATTTAATTATTTGTGTGATAATTTTTATGGCAAGAGGGTATCTTCCCAATTCCCCTAAGATTGCAAGCTTAGTAGCATTCTTTTTAACCCTCAGGAGTAATCAGAAGAAAGAATAGTTAACAGTTTCAATAATATCGCTATTTTTAGTGACTTCCTCTCCCCATACTTCACACCCATAGCTAATGATGGGTGCTATCAATTTATCAAATAGGTTTAGAGCTATGCTTATTTTGAGGTTTGAGACAGAATTGAGTGTTTGTTTTAGTACGAACTTGTACTAGTGTACGTTTGTTTCAGTAATAAGCCTTCTTCCCTATACCCCCTCTAGATAACTATAGGCGTCCTTAGAAGGGACATACGCAATTAAATTGGGCTAGGAGTGGTATGGGGTGGTGGTTTTGGTAAAAGGAGCCCCCCCCCCCCGTGTTGGAGCACAGGAACTATGATCAAATTTGAAATTTTAAACAGCAACCAATATTCTTCAAGCTGGTATTTTTTTTTTAGATTTTATTTTTTCATTCCGTTTGACTGTTTTTTCGAGTTTAAAAAATATGAGCTGGCTGGAGCCTTCATCCCTTATTTCTTAAACTAGATACCAGCCGATAACCCACCCCCCCCCCCCGCTCATAGGGATTGCGTACAGTTGATCAAAGTTCCTGGGCTCCGACTGGTTGGAGGGTCACAAGTGTTCATAGCAAAAATGTCTGGAGAGCATTTATAAAATAAAAACGATTAAATAATGTTGGGCTTAAGTTACAGCTCTGTTTTACTCCTGAAGAGTATGGAAATCTATTTGTTATTCTTCCGTTTAACAAGCTGTCGAAGATTCGGGTCAACGCAACGAGTCCGATGCCAATAAATATTCCAATAAATCCTACGTTCATAAACATGAATAAACATGCAAACTGAATCGCTATCTCGCGAGGCGATATTGGTTCAAATACTGCGTCAGGAAAACGTACGATTACTGGTAAACGCAAAACATCGAGTACACACTGCGAAGAAACCGAAAAAAACTAACAACTAACCTACCAGCCATTTTGTATAATGCAATATGGGTAATATGTAAAGTAGGTCGTATTCGTGAGGTCCTATTTGAGAGCTCCCAGATACGACCCAATGTGGCGTGCGCATAACCCTTCTCAATACCCCTAGCCACTGTGATGGGTGCAGTGAGGGCGCAATTAACGCGAATCAGAGACTGGGCGTGTGCATAAATGAGGCGAACGTATGAGATGAAGCGGTCACCAAAACCAAAGGCATACAGAGTGTTAAAGAGATAGCTATGGTTTATTCTATCAAATGCCTTTTCTTGGTCTAGGGCAACAATGGCCAGAGGAGATTTAGTAACGTTGGCATAGTCAATGCTGTCACGTAGGAGACTAATGTTATCATGAATGTGCCTGTTGGGAACGCTACAAGTTTGGTCTGGGTGAACAATGGTGCCAATGACCCCGCGCAGTCGCAGTGCAAGCGTTTTCGTGAAGATTTTATAATCACTGCATAACAGACTCACTGGTCGCCAGTGATTTAGGTTGGTGACATCACCTTGTTTAGGAAGGAGAGTAACAACTGCTCTAGTACAAGATAGAGGGAGCGCATTTTCGTTGATGGCAGCAGTAAAAACTTCACACAGATCTCTCCCAATAACATGCCAAAACGTTTGGTAAAACTCGTTTGGTATGCCATTAATGCCAGGCGTACGCCCGTGTGAAAGCATTTTGACGGTAGTGCTCATTTCGTCAAATGTGATCGGTTCGTCAAGGTCGTCACGGTCGGTTTCACTAAGCTTTGGTAGGCCTTCAAAAATGTTATTTTGAGCCTCGATGTCGATGTTATCGGGAGTGTACAGGTTATTGTAAAAATCATGTATGAGTTTGCGAATTTCAGTTTGATTTTTAGTGAGCGTGTTATCTTGGCGCCTGAGCTGAAAAATCGCCTTTTTATTGCCATTCTTTTTCTCTAGCTGGAAAAAGAAGGAGTGACACACGTCACTTTCGTTCAGAAACTGATGTCGCGCACGAGTAGGAAGACCAGTATTTTCATGTTTAACGAGGCGTGCAAGGAGTTCCTTCTTTTCGGCGTAGGTGTTGGAGAGCGGTGCATTGCGGGTAGTAGTGCGTTCAATGGCTTGGATTTCCATTTCCAAAACGTGTTTTTCTGTTTTGTGTTTATCTTTTTTAAATGTGCAATATTGCTGGGTTAATAATTTGATTTTGTTTTTCCCGATGTCCCACCACGCCTGGATATTCGCATGATTGTTTCGGAGCGATTGCCACTTCGCCCAAAACTCAGTGATAACAGCTACGTATTCATCATCTCCCAAAATCCCGGTGTTCATACACCACACAGGACTCTTATGTTTACCACCGTCTATAGCCATGATGATGATATGCTGACAAGAGAATGATCAGAAAACGCTAGCGCACCATTACTGGTATTGATATTTTTAATTTTACCGCGCAAGCACTTGCTGATGTAAATTCTATCTAAACGCACCAGCGCGCATGTCAGGTTCTCTACCTTTATTTCGATCTATTTCAGGTTCAGTAGTGCAGTTAAAATTATGACAGTGTCGTTGTTTAAATTACTAATAAAATGTTCAAGCTTAGAAAAACATTCCATGCGCTCTGTGCCATTGATGGGTGGATACGTATTTATAATGTGAAATGAGATATTATTTATTTGAATATGGGCGTGCACAACGTACCCAGGCATGATTTCATACTGTGATAAAATATTTACGTTTGCTGCTGGGGAAAACAAGATGGCTACACCAGCGCGATTGACAGTGCCATGAGAAAAATTACCAAGGCCACGCCACACAAGTTTCCATATGTTTTCATCTGATGCAAGAGAATGCGTTTCCTGTAACATATAAAAATTGCATGGGTGGTCACGCTTAAGATATTTAAATACACTATATCGTTTGAGAGCATCCCGACAGCCATTAACATTGTATGCTGCGCATGTTATTGAGCTTGTCATCATGAGAGTGGATTTTTTTTTAAAAATCAGCCATAAAATTACCAGTTCTGATTTGTTGTTTTATTTTTTTAATGAGTCTGTGAATGCGCGCTTTGTCTGAAGTGTTCAACAGTTGGGAGTTTCGGTAGTTTATTGGGTGTCTAGCAAGTATCTTAAGATTGGGACAAAATTCAAAGCACTTGTCTATAAATCTACGAGAATGCAGCGTGGACACCAAAAACTCTTTAATATTTTCATTTGATATAGCTGTTTCATTACTGTCAGTACTCGTTGAAATCTCGGATATCGTAGACCCTTCATTGTCGCTACATTCACTAACAGTTTCCTCCATTTCAACATTTGTTTGATCTGGTGGATTTGGTGTGTTAAAAAGGTCTTGAGACTGGTCGGTTAGCCCACTTAAGTCAAGCGGGATAGCAGAAAGCAGTGAGTAGCGCGGGGATGTAGCAGTGAAATCAAGTGAAGGGGATGGTGAAAATGAAGACAACACAGTGTCATCGGGTTGTGGCACAGGATTGCACACTGTCACATTGGCATAAACATGTGGTTTGGAGGACGAACAGGGTGGGGGGGGGGCGAAGGTGATGCAATGAGCGGGAAAGGAGGTGTTTGTACCCTTTCATCAATTGAAATATTTTCTTCAATACTTTCTATTTCATTTTCATTTCCATCGTTGCGCTTTTTGAGGATCGGTTCAGTCTTATTTTCATTATTTATGTTGTCACCATTTTGTGTTTCTCTGCTCACTGGCGATTTTGAACGCGTGCGCTTTTTTGTCGTGTTCTTAGTTGAGTCAGTAGCCATATCAGTTTCAATGTTTTTTGTTAGATGAGTCACATTATTTTGTATAGCAGTATCAGCTGGTGTTGTAACATTTTTATCGGTTATGTCATCGTTTTCGCCAGTCAATGTGTCAGTGGTATTTAAGTTACCTTTTACCTGTTGCATATCTGTTGTTGAGTTATTTTGATTACCATTGTCTTCACTGTGAGTCATTTGCATATCTATTGATTGTGAGTTTGGACATGTTTTTCGTGTGTGCCCCTTCATCTTACATGAAAAGCAAGTCAGTTCATCGGAGGAAACATAAATGTTGTATGTTTGACCTTGGAAAGCAATAGGCAATAAACCATTAATATTTAGATCTTTTAAATGAACATAAACCTGGCGGCGAAAAGATTTAATATGCATGTTTTAGTGTTGGGTTTTTACACCCGAGTGGGATCGCTCGCACCGCGCTCATAACACGCCCATAGTTGGCCAAGGCGTCAGTAATACATTTGTCTGGCAAAAAGGGGGTACATTTGATAAAACAATTTTAGTTCAGGGACGGACCAGAGGTTCGACTGACACATGTAAATCTCCAACATCAATGCCGGCGGCAGAGACCATATCAACCCATGAGACATTAGACAGAAAAACGATAACAGATCGATTCATGCGAGAGGCCGCCACAATATTAGTTGCCCCGATCAAATCAGCAATTGCCTCCACATAGGTTTCGACTGGGATTCCATCAATATTTTCACACCTTATCGCATGATTTCTCGTTAACTGACTTGTTGACGTTGAAGGTGGTCGTGTGTGAGCGGCAGCCATTTTGATCGCCGACCACCTTGCCAAGGCAGAGGCAAGAAACACTCCAAAAAGCACCAAAATAAGTTATAGTAAACCAGAAAGTTACTCACGTAGTGACAATAACAACAAACAGAACGCCTATAGCAAAAATCACAACTCAGACGAAAGCAAGACACCAAAACCAGGCGAAAACGCACGGAGCGCTGGAAACCACGTGCTCACTCGACCATTATTGTTTTATCAATTATTGAAATATCAAGAAAAAAAGAAAATTTCCCTTCCCGCTACATTAAGATCAAAGTGGACCACCGACATTTGGCTTTCATTTAGAAAAAATAAACCATAATTTTCAGTAATACTGACTTCGAAAATTATGATACAAAAATATTTACATTCATACCACAAACTAACGCCGTTTTTGTTTACTTTTCACAACTGTTACAAAGTATTTCATTTCTGGTGGTTAAAATACCAGCTAATCGATCGTAGACCACAAGTTTGGAGTCAGTTTATGATCTAAACGAAGGCAGACGATTTCAAACAACTGCTGTCATGGCAAAACGTTTTTTTCACTGCATGCAAATTATTTTCCTTGATGCACTCAACAAAGTCAAAGCTAACGTACAACATTCGTTGCAGAACGCGTGAAAAGTACTTCGCGTTCCACTCGCTTTGAAGCTGCCGCCTATGCTAATGAGCGATGGCGATAACGTTACACCGTAAGTAGGCAGTCAACACTAACGTGCACGTTACATTATTTAACTTTTCTAGCCAGCGGTGTGATCTGTCTAATCACCATAAATCATGTGTCATTTGTTTGGTCCCACAATTTGTCTTTCATGTGCTTGCCGATCACCGAACAGTGCGGCATGTCGCCGGTAAATAGTGTTTACACACTTTTTTTACCTTACCATTTTTACCATTTAAAACTCAATTTGTTTTATAAGCCATGCGGTGAATCCTTACACTGTAAATGAGAAGTAATATTACGGGCATCCCAATGGATTCGCGGTTTTCGGCCAACCAACCAACCAATGGGAATCGTGCTCTTCGCAGAGTGACACTGCGATTCTGTCGCAGAATGCAATAATCGACATTTGGTGAGACATAATATAATCGCTTGAGACATGACAGGGGAAATTACGAATACATCAAAACTTTATAAATCGATTGGAATAATCGCAAAGTGAAAGACATGCCGCTGTCATTTCAAAATTTAAATGAAGTTCCATTGGTTTCTTTTGTTTTAGCTTCTTAGCAGCACTTTCATCTGATTTCAAAATCTTGTTTTGATATTTGAATAGTCTTGAAATATTGTGTACTCATCATGAAAACATCAAGAAACATTTCAGAGGACGAGGCACTTGCAGAAGAAATACGAAAGTAGCCGTACGTTTACAAAAAACCTGAAGAAGGTTACCAAGAAAATATCTTTTCAGAAATGCATGAAAAGGAGGCGGGCCTATATCAAACAGGATCAAAATTAAAGCTATCGTTACGGTATGGCTAACGTGTCTGGACCTACAAGGAGAACAACCCCCTTTTTACTCTAACCTAAAATTATAAATCCGAACATGAAAAATGGAAACAAACCTTTCTTTCGTGGAAAAATATCGAAGAGCGTGAGCTGCTGTGGTTTGCGTTTATCTGCCATGGCTGTACGCGTCTTGTTGGTGAGTCACGTGTTGTTAGGTTGGCATGGCAGCCACGCACGGTCAGGCGTGTTGATCGGATTGCGACGCTGAAATTGAAATTTGCTGATATTTTTTTTTGATTGTTAAGAATAGGGGCGGCCCCCTCTAAATCCGCCACTTCCACTGTTGAGTATTATAGAAGAGTAGGTGTTATGTCATGATTTATATTTCAGCCTAATGGTGGTTGCCATGGCATCTACTGATAGGGGTTAAATGACGAGGTCAGTCAGCTTAATAGTGGTTGCCATGACATCTACTGATAGGGGTTAAATGACGAGGTCAGTCAGCTTAATAGTGGTTGCCATGACATCTACTGATAAAGGTTAATGATAAGGCCAGATGGCGAGCTAATCAAAATCAGCTGAGAAATCTCATGCGTTGGCAACTTTCTAAAAGATTACGAGGTACGGGGATAGTAATTCAAAACCAATCTTGTTTGTGATTCTAACTCATGTGGTATCGTTGTGGAATGTTATTGCAAGACTATTAAACCCATAAATATTAGTTGGCGTTGACAATATGATAGTGGTTTTCTTAATAGCTTGATAATTGATTATGATGTGTAAAACTTTCATGTGATTGGTTGTTTGTTTGAAGGCAGGGCCTTGGAGTCTCTTATATTGATTGTAATTGGTTAAGGAATGACAAGTAATAAAGTGTGATTTAATGCTGTCTCGGGCGCAAAAGCTGGAGACTAGCGGAGAATCGGTCGAACATGAATGGAGCTTGTTTGTGTTTTTTGTGAGTCCAGCGTGGAGAACAATCAAATCCCGGTTACCTAAGTGAAAGGTTTTTAAACATCAAAAATACCTATCACTGTTATACCTGAAATCTCATGGTGTAACTTCAACATATATCGCCAGAAATGAAGCCGAAGACATCAGAAATTCAAAGCCCCAAGTGCTTATTGGTAGTCATTGTAACAAAGCTTTCTATTAGTCGGTAAACTTTCTATCGCGCAAACACGTGATATACACGGTTATGAATAGAATTACCGCACGGTGTTGTGGAAGGAGGAATGTTCGAACGGAACAACACCATGCAGGCGGACGATGGTTTTTCCACTACACGTATACTTATACCTATATGGATGGAACTTTTCAGTCATGACCATATCTTTTTAACAGACTTTAATTTACATCACAAAACAATAATACATCTGTATCATAATCACAGAATCGAATCTCAATCGCGTGTTCGAATTGTTCATAACACAGACAATAAGAATTGTTGTGTGTCACAATACTAGTATGCAACATATACAGCAGCAAAGAAATGGTTCTATTGTTCTATATCAGATAAAATACCTCTTGTCAAAGTTGCATCCTGTTTAATTTAGTGAATGTTACATCACCCTTCCAAAGATCTTTGCAAAACTCCGTAGCATTCTCCTTCAGTACATGTCGGAATTCCTTTCCTTCAATGTATTTGAATTGTCCCATTTCAATGCACTTCTCAAGTGTTTCGTTTTGGAGTTTACGGAATTCCTGAAGATGATATTTAAAACACGGACCGTAATGACGTATTTCGTTGAACAATACTTTCCTAAAATACAGATAAAGCTTTAAATCTGACTTATTCCACTCTAGTATTTTATCCTTATCAGTTGATGTCAGATTGCTACGTCGATTGTCGCTCCGTATTCCATTGGATATGTACAATATATCATTTACAGACCAACATAGTAGATCTCGTAATATTAATAAAGACTCGTCAAAATATTCAGTGATAAGTACAACATCTATTTCTTTGTGCAAGGTTTGTAATGTCTCGTTCACTATCTCGGCATCTAGTGTCTTTGTTGCGCTCAGGCCAAGGTCAAACAGCTGTCCATTTCGAGTATTTGTAGGAATTTTATTGGTGAATTTTTCCGGGTTGCGTAAGAATTCAGAGATTGGGTCCTTTGCCGGAATGAACCTACCCCATTGAAAATATCCAAATGCTGATTCAAACTGTTGCACTGGGTGGCGTAATATTGTAATGTAGGTTGCATTTGGAATCAGTGAGTCAAGTTTACGGCGATTGTATCGTGCATGATTAGTCAACATGTCATAGTTCTTCATATCAGCAAAATTCGAAACCATTTTTTTATTAAACAATTCTGTATTGGAAAATACATGATTCCCATTTGGTACTGCAATTGTTAGATTTCTTGTATAACCATATCTTTCCAGAATTGAAGCTAGGGTAGTACTTGCAGTTTTGTGTGTTTTGACATAGATTATTTTGTTCTTTGGTTTGCATACTGGACGAGCATACAAACGCTCCAGGCATTCTTCATGCGACGGCTCGTCAATTTTGAGTTCGCTGAAAAAACAAAAACATGCACGATATATCATTAATTATTTGCATACCACAGGTTTACCTGACCTAACAAAGCTAAGTGAAAACACTAAGTTTTCTAGAAGAATATTTGAATTTGCTCTTCAAACAATTTTAAATAATTCTCTGCTCTAATCCAACACATTGACTATTTATGTAACTTGGATACTGCATTAAAATGCGAGAACAGTACGGGTGGCATAGTAGTTCCACAAGAACATATTTAGTCGTATAATCGACGTCACTCTCATACACTATACGTTATGATATACTGTCAAAACAAATAAACTATGCAACACACTCAAATACAACTGTGCAGACCATCGGCATACTACTAGTAGCCATACAAGCCATTTCTATATTTTAACCAACCTGTGTTTGTTGCCCTCAATTCTATTGATATATGATCATATGCTAGGTCAGTATTGCTAACATAAAATCAATCACTATACGTTATTTTTAATCCTATTATAATTACATTACAAATAACAAAATGAGAATAGCGTTATACTAGCCTTTGATGTTATTTTGAGCAAATAAGGTCATGTTTCATAACCTCTTTTTGAGTGGGGCGAATTTTTTTGTATGATGTTTTTCAGACTGCTATGATACCATGTACCACGTGAGGTCACTGGGGATCAGCTGATACTTTCCATCGATTTCAAACCTTACAAATGCAGCACATACAATCATATGTTTAATATTTAAATGTATATTAAATCGAGAAAGCAAATATCTCAGAGCTGCTACACAAAACCAGACAAATGACACCTTATACGTTTTTCATTACATACACCCACACCATCTATATTACCATCGTGTGAGAATCACTTGCAATACCAGGTCATTCGTACATACGGTGTGATATCACAGGAAATGTCGTGTGATAACCTTAAAAATACAGCATGTCAAACAGAAAGTACGGGACTCGAATCAAGGGCGCCTACGGGGCGTAAGGGATGGTGAGCACCCCCCCCCCTATGCATAATTTCGTGCCGCCGTATCTCGTATGTTGTCCTCAGTTAAACTACAATAAGCTCAAGGTCGTAATTTGAAAGGCAAGAATGGAAACGGCCAAAATATGTTTCCTTCAACGAATTATACACAATAAGTAAACAGTAAATGCAAAATGATATTTGCTCTATACTAGATTTTCAATTTGCAAGGTGAAATGTACATATCATTATCATTAAGCTGTATTTGTGTATAAAACCATAACAATTTCAATACAGTTAGTGTGTACTTACCGATACTCGTAATCAGAAGAGATGATATTGATATTAAATCTTTGTAAAGTAACATATGACACTGTAGTATTATATGCCAACAAACAAAGCAAATATCCCAAAGCTGCTACAAATAAAACAGACAAAAAAACAGACAAATTACGCCTTTGATGTGTTCCATTACAGGCACCCAAACCAACCATATTATCAACGTGACGGAATATAATTAGTATTTGAGAATACCAAAATCAACCCTACATATGACGCGGTAGCTTAGGGATTATCATATAATTACCGTTCATCAAACATAAGTTACGGGACTCGACAGTAAATGAGACACGCCCCCTGCCAGACCGAACACACCGTCATGTTCCACCATGGTTACGCTGTGCCCTCATAGGTTGCATACTCGTTGTAATTCACGACTAGACCCACCGTGTACAATCTATTCTCGGATGTAGTAAAATTGGTTTATCTTAATCGGGAAGAACACATTATGTATTTGATATAATCGGAATTCGCGTTTTTGTCTTACTTTTGATATGCAACCCAAATTTACAACAAAGTGTATGTGAAAGTGGATATTATTATGCTTGGTGTTATCACTGTATAATCAACCAAAATATGTTGATCTCAATTGATACATTTAAGCGTGGGCATGAATATAATGAGTTAATTGTAAATGCAGTATGCTAGGATTTAATTTTCAACGTAGTTTGTTTGTAGGCTGGTTGGCGTTCCGCTTCGCTCAAAAAACAACAAACATGTTTTCGGCTGTTGCCATGGTAGGGACATGAACGTAAAGCTATCGTCGATTTATAACAAATACCGGCGCCCCGTATACGAAACATTCAGTCTTCAGAGCTGGAGTCACTTATCACTGGCGCGTATTTTGCTCTTATAATTATTATTTCCGATCGTTTTGCGATTGTATTTGAATTTCCAGATTCTTTGATTGAACACAGCATTTACAGCTCATTCAAAATTGCACTGGGTTGATCCGCTGATACAGTGTATCAATGTTCGCGCCGGTGATCTGTCGTCGGTGCGCAAGTTAGCCAAAATAAAATACATGACCATTTGAAAACAATACTGGTACGAGGTAATACATTCGGGGCGAAAATTTGTAATTACTGATGCAACGTTATAAATTCACATCCACACTGAACTTATCCAGTGTGGTTGTGTAACATAAAGAAAATCATATGTTTTAGAATAGTTTTACCACTCTAGGTCACGTGTACCATTGTTCTAAGCGTTCATTTATTACTGTAACACCTATTGTTCTTGTGCAGATTAGTAAACATTCATGGGTACATTCAAATTAGTAAACCTTACAGTTTTGTCAATAACTTAATTAACATATGAATACAACTGTAAGGTTTATTAATTTGATATGCAAGATGCGCGCAAATTTTACATATAGCATTGGTTGCATTGTTTGTTTTGTGTTGTTTACCAAACGTTTCGCGTTTTTGTTTTTCAAAATATTATATTATTTTATCTTTTTTTCCATATTGATTTTTTTTTAAATTTTTTTTTTAATTTATTTTTGAAATTGTTACTTTTTGTTTCATTCATTTATATCGAGTTTGGTTATTTTTATAAGTATTTCTAATTTGCTTGTATGTTTATTTTTGTTTTATTTTTCAGTATTTTTCATTTGCATGTTTTTTCTTTGTCAGACTTATTTTGTTGCAGCCTTTTTATTTCAAGCATTTCCCAGTCTAATATTATTTAACTATTATTTTTTATATTTTAGTTTTTGAGTCTTTGCAGTTAGTGTGTCTGTCTGTCTGTCTGTGTGTCTGTGTCTGTTCCATCGATATCTCAAGAAGCTTGTCTGGGGCAATACGCAGATTTGATTAGTTTTTTGGTTGACATCCATGCATATTAATCAGCTTATGTGCATGTGAATTTTAAACTATTTCAGTTATATCTCAAGAAGTATTAAAACGATTTTTATGTAACTTGGTAAGAATGTTACTAATGATTGGCTGCTGCAATTTATTGTTGTATTTTACATTTTAATTAAAATTTAGCATTTTTTATGCATTTTTTAATTATTTTTTTTTCTGCCCAATTGCATGAATACAACTAATAGGAATCGGTGTGTGGACTAATTTGCATAATGATGCTCATGCGTATACTATTTTTTGTGAGCAGCAATTTATGATGGTGTCAGCCATTTTGTTATTTTGAGATGAAATGAATCAGTTTACATTATGAAAAGGTCTAAGAAATTACATGTACGATTTGTTATTATCGTATAAGTAAATAAATAAATAAGTAATTGGAACAAATGTATAACCTTAATGACTCTGAAACGAATTACTGTGCAAGCTAGTTTACATTCACGCGTGGTGTACAATTACATTCAAGCCACGGAACATTGAACCCTGTGTGAGCCCAGTCAAGAAAATAATGAATGTGAGATTCATCATCGCCAAAACCATGGCAGTGTTGAAGATGTGAAAATGGTTGGTAGGTTCGATGTCATGGTAAAATGTTGTGTAAATTCGTTGTACTTGTGAATCCTGAAATTTACATAGTTGTTCTTGCTACTTTACGTTTTCCGTGTTAACTAAATTTCTAAAATATTTTTAAATGACCTATAAGTTTATTTTGGGCATTTATTTGTTTACTATTTTCGTTGCCTTTCATTTTCCCCAATGTTTTATGAATTATTTCAGTTTTCTTTTTAATGTTTCAATTTTGTGTAGACTTTTTATGCATATTTTTAAGTAGGCTTATTGTAGGTATACGATGTCTATGTGTGTAGATGGCTACTGGTGGCTCCTTATTTAATAGATTATTCATAATTTGTTTATCATTTTCAAATATTCCCGAATATTACATCATGATCCCTATTCCCTCAGCACACGGGAGTTCTTTCTAAGCTTTCTTTGATCAATTGTTATTTCTAGATGTACATATTTTGATTTGGGGGAAAAGGCTATGAAATTCTGTTTATTATTCTGTATGATAGAATATTTTTGCAACATTTGGCGCGACGTAGTACCACACCGTCGCCCGAACAGCTACATAAAACACAGGTCTCTATTGAATTGAACTAAGACATTTCTATAATTGAAATTGAGCCGTATCTTCTCTCGGAAATCGTGAATTGGTTTCAAAAATGAAATGTGGTGTATTCCTTTAATATCTACGTTAATTTGCGCAACCCTGTAAACCAGCTTTATCGGCCAGGCATTCTCTATTGTGGGACTAATGCTACTGAAATTGAAATTACATTTTTGTAGCAATTCCAGTTTATAATTTAGTATTTATTTTAAAATAGAAAAAAATGCTCATCAGATTAAAAATTACTCATAGTATAGTAAAAAAAAATCAACATTAATCACTTACCTATTAATGCAGCAATTATAAATAGTCTACAACTATTATGTGACCAGATGCTAATATACATTAAAATAGCACCCCTCGTACAATTAAATCTACAAAATAAGTATTGTATTCAAACGATACAAATTTACTGTTTTACAATGACAGATACTATATTTTCAAATATCGCCATCACAGGTATAACATCGAGAATCACAACTTAACTTAAAATCAATTGCAATAAACAAACCAAAATGTTAGATTAAAGAAAATATTAGAAATTCACATGGCGGACAATATGTCGAGTCACGATGACTCATCTTTTAATACATATTGTGAATCATGTTGAAAATTATACTTGAGCAGGTGGCGCGTTTTTTTTAAACATGCACTACTTAACTAAAGACAAGTCACGGGTGTCTAAGGTTTCTGCTCCTTAGATGCGATGAATTAGGTTCAATAATGCTAGGACAAAGGTCGACGTCGTAACAGACTACTGTTGACTGTGCAAATATTGTGTTCCTTCATATAAGAGGTGGACCGCTAGAAACTTGGGTGATGGCAGGAAAGATATTTTTGAATGGTGGATTCGATGTAATCCCGTGTGTAATATAAATAAGTAATAAAATAGACGTGCGGGATGTTTTTCTGTTATTCATCACTGCAGAATTTGTCCCCCATAATTTTTTCCAGTGCATTTATTTTTTTCAATTCTGCCATCGGCCGCCCCTATTTCATAATAGTCCACCCATACATGACTAATGATGATAAAGCAGGTACGTTATAAACCATTTATAAACATATATGTATAAATACAAACGGCAATTACACATTGTATGAGCGTCTAGTTTTATTGTTGTAAATTAGCTACTACATTACCACGTGTTAATAGTGTGCATATATTCAATATCACGTGCTTCATATTCACTGATCAGGACAGGTCTTTAGGTACGAGTTGTTGAAACAATTATTCACCGTCAATTCAATTACTCAGTTTGAACTGTTTTCTTGATAACACCGACATATATTGCAAGACTTGAGGAGCTGAGAGTCGGTTACCTGTTTAACCTTCACGTGTCTCTGGGTGGGATTTGTCTTCGATATGTAATAGTTAAATTTATTTGATAATATTTTTATAAACTTTTATTTGTATAAAATAACGCGTCCACGGCTGTGATTGGGGATTTATTTATCTTATCTCCCGGTTCGAGTCCAGTAGTACTTGCGAACCTTCGGATTATTATAACACAATTGGAACTATTTCGGGATATTTGGATTCGCTTAAAATGTGCTACTGTAGGGTAGTATTGTTCTTAATTTCCTCATTTCTGATATCAATACAAGATATTATCAGAAAGAAATCTAAAACGAACAAATACAATATTTTTGTGAAAACAAACCATTACAGTAGCACATTTTTAGCGAATCCAATTATCCCGATATAGTTCCAATTGTGTTTTATGTAGTTATTGCTATAAACTAACATAAACGCATTCCGTGTTGAAATTGGCTATAGAATCGCAAACGAATAGAATGGAACAACGAGCGGCCCCACAACTCGGCTACACGTTCCATATTTAGTGCACAGTTTACGAGGTATTGACACATGGCAAACGACTGTCACGTGTTTGGACTGTTGAATACACAATCATATTTGTCATGCAAACATTGTTGAGACAGTGTTTGAAATTACTGCCCGCCCGTACGTCCGGTACGGGTGACTATTCAGTCGGGTTAGTGACAATCTAATTACTAGCCCTGTGTTTTGAAATAAAAAAAAATATATTACTAAAATATTATATATTTTTAGAAAAATCACAATGTATATGGATGTATGATTGTCGTCAAAATCTGACACATGTAAAACAGGTATAAACGAAAACAGTCCATGAAATATTCGTGATTTAGTGAACTCTGACACTATGCGCGAGTTCAGTGAACTCTCAAAATATGCTTGAATTGAACGCTCACAGTATGCGAGAGTTCCCGTTTACCCGACCTTTTCAGAGCTGACATGCAATTCATCAAAGAAATAAACTTCATTATCATCAAAGAAAGCCTCAATTTATGGAAGACAAGAGGACGAAAACTTGTGATTAATATACAACAGCTAGATGAGGCAGTAGGTGGGTGGCACCAACTCGAGGGGCACATAGAGTGGTGGGGGCTTCTAATTTTACAAGATTTCACTCAGATTATGAGTATGATTTTCTCAATTTTATGAAATGTAGTGAAACTATTGAAAATAAATAAATTATTGAAAACATAAACAGAGCTGGTGAATTTTAGCATGGCAGGCAAGTTTTCAAAAGTTAAGCAGAGTCTTCAATGCGATATGCGGTTACACTTCATCTTTAAAAATACATTACAATGAATAACTAACTATAAATGAATGAAGCCAAAAAAATAGGATCAAATTTGTTGATTTTTATTATATTGAACACGCGAATGACATATTGATTAATGAAGGCAATTTGAAATCTAAACACGAGTTGTGTTTTTTTGTTGTTCTTTAATGACCATTGTATAGCAGTATAAACGTGTTCGTCATTAGATGGAAACTTTTAAATAATTTACAATGGAAACAAATCGTCAAGTTATTGTTCTACTATAAACATAAATATATTTTGTATATTACAGCGAGTATCCAGCATGGAATGCAGCACAATAGCGACAGCTATGTTGGTAGTCATGGCAACCATAATACTATTTCCGTACACGTGGCTGAACAGAATAAGAGCACAACGACTCGAAAAGGTTATCTGCCGAAAAGGGCGCGAATTGGGCGACTGGGAAAGATTACTTTCCGATTTAGTTGAACGTGGTATCTTCATTTATTCTTACGTAATATTTATTGAATCCAAGATTCAGCTGACTATGGATAGTTTAACAAAGGCAGCACTGATGATCAGATCGAGACATCCACTTCTACGCATGCGTGTTGCAGATCTCATTGACTTCTGAATCAATGGAATTAGTAGAAAGGTGTTTGAACCAGTATGAGATTCGTTGATGAACTTCCTGCATAAACCACGTAGTAAAAGGAAATAATGATAAATAAAGTCTTCCATTGCACCCGTCTTAATAATATAATAGTAATATTTTTTGTTCTGATGATGAAAAGGTATTTTTACAAACCTTCAAATCTCTATACAGAAAGATTTTGCATGACAATGACAACAAATTCTGGTGTACGCCATGCTACGAAAGTCATCCAATTGAATTTCTCAAACATGAAACAACGATGATAAAGCCATATTCACAACACCACAACGCCAAGGTCAATGGTACCCTGTTAGCAGCGACCCGGTTGCTGTTGCACGCATAGTTAATTTAAGAGGAAAAAGAAAACCATACAAATGAGAACTACATTTGCTGCTAATCTGCGAGGCATATGCAGACCAGCATTAAATTCAAAATAATCCTTTGGTACATACGCACCAGCATATTTTCTGCGTAGCGGTGTGTCCAGTTCGATTGATGACCTGGGGTCATTTGGTGAATTAGCCATGAGCCGTATGAGGCAAACGCATGAAATGATAATCAGGTGATGGCCAGTCCATGGTTCAAACCTGTAAACTGCTGTATGATCTTGGATTTGGTATGAAGCCGTTCGTTGAAGATTCTATGAATATTCAAAAGAAAGGTTACGGCAGTGATAATGTTTCCATGTTGTCCAATCTGGGAAACTTACAATACTTCTCAAAATAGAAGCCGAGAACATGGGATGTATATTCGACAACTACGTCGCAACAATTCATGGTCGACTACTTTTGACTGTGGCCTATGCAATGAATGTTGTTGAAGTGCTTAGAACCATGTGCATGCAGCAATATCAAATATCATATAGCATTAAACATGCTAATAATATCACAAGAACCGAACAATTTGCAAGAATAAGATTTCGTATTAGATCATTACATACTTATATATGCCATTTTTTTTGTAAAATATAACCATTATGCTAAATAAATTTAATTTGTTCGGGTCTTTTGTTATTGGTTCACTAGGTAGATATGCAAATACGTTCCGGGTTTTAAAAATAAGACAGGTTTTCGTATTTACACATGGTTACAGTATTGTTTATTTGATTTCATTGTTTTCCAATGATGAATTCGTTCAATTTTGTGGTTAAGATTACAGTATAATTTGTGGGTGCTCTAAGCCAAATAACTACTTAGTCATATTCAGATGTATTCTAGAAAGAAAACTGATTTTAACATTTAACTCCGCTCTACAAATTCGAGAGGGGTGAAATTTACAAATTCCTGATAAAGTCTCAGTATTTTTCCAACCGAAATTCACAGTTTAACACTATATGGCACGACTTACTTTCTCTCTCTCCCAACTCTAAACCCGTCTTTAGAGATTGTTATATGACCCCAATCACATAGGAAGACGGGAACCTTAATTGGCGCATGCTCCACGGCGCCTACCCAACTGGCGGGGTTCTTTTAAAAACCAAAGCCCAGACCACTGATACTTGTCCCTTTTGTGACGAAAGGAACGATCTTGCCCACATTTTTATTGAATGCTCAAGACTCGCCCCACTTTTCAACATGCTGAAATTAATTACCAATAAACTTATAAATATATACACTATACCACTTTCTTGGTACGTACTGGACCCACCAAGGAAAAAAAAAACGCTACACATCGTTTGCTCTGTCACATAATTGCAATCATGAAAGTGGCAACTCACGTAACACGATATAAAAGGTTAAACGATCGGGTACAAACAAATGCTTTACAGTGTTTTAAATCTAAAATTAGGTATCGGGTAACTAACGAATACAACTATCACCTGTTTACAAAGTCTCTAAATGTATTTGAAACACAGTGGTGCGTTAATGATGCCATTGCAATCCTGGATGACAACTCACTGATAATCCCCGATATCTTATATAATGGCTGAATAATATCCTTTTTACAAACCCGCCTTTTCAATTGCTTTTTATTAGATTTATTCTACTTTTAAGTATTTTTAAAATTGTAATTTTTAAACTTTTTATCATTTACCTATTGTAATTTGAGTGTACAACCATTTGTTATTTATATCGTTCAATGTCGTACATGTCTCTAATCCATCACTCGTCATTTGTCCATTGTCTACTTGTTTGTAACCTCCGGTTATCATTTGTAATCGTTTATTTTGAACCGAGAAATGTGTCAAACGGATGACTGTTATCCCGATGGCACAGGGTAGGAGGGTTCGATTCCCCCATTGTCCGTGCCACTTGGTGTTGGCTTGCCCGCGGGGTTTCTTGGTTTTATTTTTCTCTGTCCAGTCATTATTGATTTATTATTTACCCGTAGAATCAAAAAGGAACTGTATGTTATTAAAGGATTTCTTCCAGAACTTCAATGTCAGCTGATACGACTATTACGTAAAGTAGACCAACTTTTATCATACTTTGAGTGGTGAGCCATTAGATACTGGTACAATAGCATCTACACGCATATATCTTGGAAAAAAATATTACAAACAGATTAAATTAAAAAATGCAGGGAAATCATCATTGAAAAAAAACCCACAAAACTATGTGACATTTTTCTACCATCGCTTCACCCATAGTCTAATGGTCAGCACTTATAATGACGTTAAAAGTGTTATTATGAAGTGTAGTTTACGGGAATCTTTATAAATAAGTATTTTTATAATGTCAAATCTGTAAGGAGGTTGTTGGGTTCTTTAATACTAACATTTAGTATGCGTATTTTTTTGTAATTTCATAGTTATGCTAATTTGGTTTATTTCAATATTCAACGGCAAATAAATTGTTTCATTTAGTACCTATAGTTACGTTGCTACCCAACCGTTATGTGCGCATTTTAGGCAAAGTGTGAAATAATGGTGCATCGTTTAGTGTTTTTAATTAAAAGTGTTAAGACTTTACTGCAAAGTGCACTTTACTGATTGCGTGATATTAAATTATTTTGCGTATGCCATTTCGAACAGGCGAATGGAGCTTACAATTGAGGCTTTAACGTGTATTTAAGTTTTAGCTTAATTTGCTTTAATTTGATTTGGGTGTTCAATTTTTGGATACTAAGTATTGAAGTTACAAATAGGTGATTTCGTTTATTAAAAGAGCGCCACCACATGGTCACTGACAAATACTGATTGCGGGAGCCACTTTTAACAACTACCATATTGGGTAATATCAATTTGTATGGGTATGTAACAATTACAAGTTAAAGTGTAGATTATCCTCAAAAACAACACGGGCATGTTTATAAAAAATAAATATGACCGACGTAATTATATTTTTCAAATTTTTCCCTAATTTTAGCATTTTACAACTTCATATCTTTACAAATAAAATGCAAAAAGGTAAAAGAGGAATATTATTAATGACTATAGCAAAATCATTTTTGTCAGTAAATTTTTAACCACATTTGAGACATGTGAAAGGCGTTGTTTACAAAGCTGATGCTTCCTCTAATTCCATTATCACCCGTTTCGACTAACTTTGTAAATAAAGAGTGTACGAGCCGACCAGACTCTTCCAAATAAACATTCTTTCTCAGGGTTCGTACCACAGTTTATTCCTCCAGTTATGTTGGACCATTTTATATGACGCATGACAATTTCGTTCATAATTTGCTTCATTTAACGAAACTGTGTATACTAGTGCTACCTAATTTTAGACACATAACGTATATAATTTCTAAACTTGTGTTTATGATATTTCACATGTAAATTTTGTAGTAATAATAATTTATATTATGCCGTAATTTTGCGGTAATTTACGGGCTATTTTTATTCTACTATATTAGGAAATGCAAATTACAAATATGGAATTATTACGCGCGTAAGCGTCCTCTAATATTAAAAAAAAACACGCCCGCCACCAGGGTTTGGCCGGACTCCACACTAAGAAGTTCGCTGATTCTATTCTAAACTGTTTGGATTTCGGCATTCTCATGAGGAATCATCTGGAGGAAAAGATGTATAATAATAAGGTTATTACGAAGATACTGCTAAGTACGCACTCGGAGAGTACGCCGTCACTGCTGGGCGTCGGTTGTATTACGTTTTTCTTTGAAATGTTCCTGCATCTGCCGTCATTTGGCGAGTTCCAAACACTTGTCTAAGGACGATCGGTTATTTTAGCCCTAATGTAACAAAGCTAAATTCGTTATCATCTCATAGTACATAGACTGAAACGCGATTTGTTTGTCGTGAAAATTGTTTGAAGTATTGTTGGATCTCTCAACGTGACTTATATCCAATGCGTAGACGTAGTTTGCGTCGTTTGTTATAAAAACAGATTCCGAACCACGAAATTCTCGATCGCAGAACTCGTGTTAACTAGTTTTTCTGGTTCATATTATGGATTTGTAATATTGTTGTGATTTTAAGTCAATTTAGCGGAGCGAATCGCCAAAAAGTCAAAGAAACTACTGAAACGTTTTTGGCGATCCGCTCCGTCAGGATTGCTCTTAAAATCGCTTTTGTGTATTCCATAATTGTTGGCATGTTCGTAGCTTATGCCATTGTCGACCCAATCCTAGCTTGTTTACACAATTTAGCCACATGCACCCGGATTGGCTAAGAATACGAGGTAGTCAAAAATAGACTAATCAGGTCCATTGTGTCATGGGGGACGGCAGACTGACTTTCAAATTTGAGTGACGCATCGGTGGTTCGTAGACAAAGCAGTTACATATACATTCTCAGCTTTTGGAAAGGAAAACTGTTTTGTACTGGTAATAATTGTATAACAATCGTACTGCAAGTCGACAAAACTAAACTAAACGAAACTCCGATTGTAATGAGTTATAGAGCAAAAACGACGAACTGTAATTCACGACAGTGTTGTCGGCAACCTTGACATACTTGCTTCCAAGCGGATTCAGTCAGGAAATAGTAGGCCTTTTTTTACTTAAATTACGATTTTTAATTGATATTCAACAACAAACGTTTCATCGACAAAAAAAGCGTAGCTTTACCGAGTACTCGCATCTCATTATGTAGTTCTGCTCTGATTACATTTTCGCTTGGTTCAGGTGCCGTGGCTTACTAGAAAGATGCGAGAAAGGGGGCGTAGACACGACAGTGTTCAAGTTTAACGGTCACATATCACGTTTTGTACATGAACAAATGTTTGTTGTGATATGGTATAACACTCGAAACTAAGCTTGTCAAGCAAATAAACTTAAATTGATAACGGGATTACACTGTTTATTCAGGGCAGCCACACGTTGTTTTTTTTCAAATTATCGATTTTTTCATAACTTTATCGGCCACGTACCAAACGGGTTGTTTTGATTTTTATTCATCAAACATCAACACATCAAAAAATAACTGAATACGATGCGCTGAACAGAAAATATCCTCTCAACTGTGCTACTTTTAGTTTTTGAGTCTTTTCAGCCATTTGAAACGTAACGTGTCCGATTTCATTGATTTTTGCAGAGATGAAACTCAAGATCAACTAAAAACAAAATGTAATTTTTTTTTCAAGTATCAGTAATATTTCATTACTAATTGACCTGTGAAAACAGAGCACTCTAATTTATTACATAATTCTTCTCCACCACTTTGTAAAAGAACCAAACAATTCAGAAACTCTTTTACATTATTGTTGAGAACATTGCAGTCTTCCTTTTCTCATAAAAATATGTGTTGGCTAACTGTTTTCTAGTAGCAGTACAAATAGCAGAACAATCGATTTTGTTTATTTTGGGTAGAGTGTTGCAAGGGCCACAATAATCATTATTATTATTTCTATCAAGCTTTTGCTGTTTTGCCCAACGAAAGTCAGTAACTACATCCTTAACAAGTTTTAATATATTATATCCTTGTAGTTTTATTTAATTAAATTATATATTAAGTCATTTTAACCTTTGCAATATATCTGTCGTGCTTTATTTTTTGTACTCATAATATTTACAGACTAGCTGTATGTAAACCACACTATTATAAGCTTAGTGCGCCATTTTAAACAATTGTTACAGATCCACCCATTTCCAATATCACCAATTTCAGGTTATTTATACATTTGTAATATGTTTGTCGTATATTATTAATCAGTAATATTATTCGTAAATCAATTGCAATTCAGCTTTATTTTTTGCAAATATTTGATAGATTTTAGAATTCCGTCTAATTGGAAATATGTTTTAACAAGTTATTCCAGTGAGTGAGTGAGTGCATTCAATCAATTCGAGCCGTAGGCGGGAATCACGATTATCTAAGAGAAAATATCGTGTGATTATATATATTTTCACTGTCCTAAACCGTGAAATAGCAAAGTGTTAAAAGTGGAACTTTTTTTAAATTTCAATTAATTTTGGAGATCTTGAATAATAATTTCAAAAATACACACATAAGCTTCCCGAAGTTAACCATATTTACCATAATCGTTTATATCAGCTCGTATATAAACCCGGAAACCTTCAGGCAGCGAGTACAGTAAAAACAATTTGACGTCAAACTATGTGATGTACATTTCCGATGTGTTATGCATTACGTCACACTGTGAAGATATGCACATTATGCATGAGATGAGTGACTTTATTATTAAAGTTCACAACTTTTAACAAACATGTTATTTCCAACGAATTGGGAGATTTGAGGAATAAATAGCAAATTTGACAATGTTATATTGATGATTTTCCTCACGATGTTTTGATATATGTGTTATTTACTCATTATTATTTAAATTCATACTTTGAAACAAAAAAAATCTGATGAATCTGTTACTGGCTGTTCGAAATAAAGTCTCTTATTGATATGATTGATATATTTATATTAATAATAGTTATACATACAACAGTCCATTGTTCCAGGCTTTCAAACTGCAGATGTGTACATGTATAACTATACATAATTATATTCAGTAATACCATTCCAAAAACTAACTATACTTCCATAAAATATAACAAGAAAAATACGTACATGAGTGAATACACACAAAATATGTTACCTTCTCAGTCATATTAAGGTAGAATTCATGTAGATTGATATAGTTGAAAAAAAAGACATGATTACAAATATCGATGGCAGACACTGGATGGTCCGGTACATTTTCTAGATTCTTCTTTTTGCTTCAAACAAAAACATTTACAGGGGACATTTCGTATGTTCGTTTTAGTCTGGTTCCAGCCATAACGTATATAGAGAACCGACTAAGTTTACTGAGCGTAAGATACATGAATCCGAAATTAGAAAATGAGCGGGCATAAAAGCCGAATTTTCTGGATGGCACACGTCCACATTCCCGCTCTCCCTAATCGTAGTTGTAGGTTTTAGACAGTACATCACAATTCATGTTCCCGTGTTAACGGATTCAAGGAGAGGGCAACCAGGATGAATAACTTACGGGAATTTATTATGATTGTCATTCGAATTAAATACAAATTAGATTGAACAATCATTTGTATATACAACAAATAGCACATGAAACCATTATATAAATTAGAGATGAGAAAGCCGTTTCCTGTTCAATTCAGTAAATGTTACATCACCCCTCCAAACATTAATGCAAAACTCTGTGGCATTCTCTTTCAATACATGTCGGAATTCTTTTCCTTGAATATCTTTGAACCTTTCCTTTTCAATGCACTTCTCAAGTGTTTCATTTTGGAGTTTACGGAATTCTTGGAGATGGTGCTTGAAACATGGACCGTACTCACGTATTTTTTTGAACAAAACTTCCTCAAAATACAGATAAAGCTTTAAATCTGACTTATTCCACTCTAGTATTTTATCCTTATCAGTTGATGTCAGATTGCTACGTCCATTGTCGCTCCGTATTCCATTGGATATGTACAATATATCATTGACAGACCAACATAGTAGATCCCGTAATATTAATAAAGACTCGTCAAAATATTCAGTGATAAGTACAACATCCATTTCTTTGTGCAAGGTTTTTATTGTCTCGTTCACCATCTCCTCATCCAGTGTCTGTGTTGAGCTCAGGCCAAGGTCGAACAGCTGTCCATTTCGAGTATTCCAAGGAATCGCACTGGTGTATTGCTGGGGATTGCGTAAGAATTCAGAGATTGGGTCCTTTGTCGGAATGAACCTGCCCCATTGAAAATACCCAAATGCTGATTCAAACTGTTGCAAAGGGTGACGTAATATTGTAATGTAGGTTGCATTTGGAATCAGTGAGACAAACTCACGGCGATTGTATCGTGCATGATTGGTCAACATGTCATAATTCTTTATATCATTGAAATTTAAAACCATATTTTTATTGAATAGTTCTGTTCGTGAAAATATGTGATTCCTTTTAGGTATTGCCATTGTAAGATTTCTTGTATAACCATATCTTTCCAGAATTGAGGCTACGGTAGTACTTGCAGTCTTGTGTGTTTTGATATAAACAATTTTTTGCTTTGGTTTGCATGTTGGACGATCATACAATCGCTCAAGACATTGGTCAGGTGATAGTTCATTGTAGTAATCGTCATTCTTCTCGAATTCACTGAAAAGTATAAAAGAATATACATGATATATCATGATATATCAATATGGTCACAGGCAACGACGACGGAGTTCAAGCGTTCTATACTATAAACAAAACTGAGATAGTAGAGGTATGCCATAAATAAATCCAAGCGAGCTGTAACTAGTTGATATTGATTGCCTGTTCGCTCTAAATACTGCTCCACGACTTTGCCACGAATATGCCATTTCTCATCAGTTTGCAATAGAGAAAATTTCCGAAAACTCAAGAAAATTCTAACATTTGCAGCTCCTAGATTTATTCCTAACCACCAATCAAATAAATAAAACAATATACATATATATAGATTGATCATGTCACTGAGATTCAAAATGTGTTGATTTTTAATGTGTAAATTGTACAATAGTAATTTGATACGCATGTATACTCATACAATGTTATTCTTTTAATTATGAATTATATATGTAGAACCACTTTCAAACCAATTAACCTAGTTACATTTCAAATTGTGTGAGGTATTATACTGCATAATATATTTTTTAATTAAAGTTTTAACTGTTCTCAAAGACAAGCAAGTATTTGCAAAAGTTGATATTCAGATATTCATTGTCTAATGTATTTTATTCGCGATGTCAAAAAATGAAATGGAACCAACCAACATATGCTGTCCACAATAGTATTTAATGAACGCGATTTGAATTGAAGTTTTGAATACAATTATATGTAATTACTCTACTACGTGTTAAAACGTAAACATGTTGATAATTCCCTATACAAATCATACAATACATACAGTTGGCATGTTTGTAGTCGAAGCTCTATTTAGTTCAGTTTGGAACTAAATCTGGTTTATTTACTCTGCTGTATATATTGGTATATTGAAGAATAATGAAGTGATTCATGGTTACATGAACTACTAACACCAAATAACAGAATACACTTTTAAATATCGGTGAAGCCGATTCCATGAGTTTAAGAGTTGTCGGCGATTTAAAGGATTGAGACAAAACAATGTACGTTTTTATTTCAAAGTATTTAGATGTGTCAGATCCAACTGTATGTGCGTGTACTACTTGTAGATAAAATATGCATGTAGAAATACTATATCAAACCATAAATCATACTATGTTTTACATTACTAATGTCACGTATTAACATATTCAGTTGTTATTTATTTAATTATAATGTGTTTTAAAAATTCTAAACATGGTATGTGGGTATGGCAATGTATTTGGGGGCAGCAAAATACTTGTTGAAGGGCGAGTATATTCTGTCCCATAATTCAAAACCATACACCATGTGACGTCACTAAGTAGACGTTTCCAATCAATTTCAGACTTGACGAACGTAGTAAATTAAGCATTATGGTAATAACAATTTCAATAAAGATTGAGCGCGTACTTACCGATCCCTGGATTTTGGAGAGAACATATTGATATGTAATCGTTGAAAAGTACCATGTGACGTTGTAGTATCATACGTCAACAAACCCAGATATCCTAGAGCTGCTGCACTTGAAATAAAAAGGAAAACAGACCAATTACGTATTGGTCGTGTTCCATTACTTACACCAAAACCCTTCATATTGTCAACGTATGTTTTGAAATAACGATGCAATTGTTTGTTTGGAACACACGAAACACAATTATGCGATGAGGGCGCTTCTACAATCGCAATCGCGGCCCTGCAACTTTAGCATAACAATTATGTTTAAGTCACATTTCAGACATTGAAATCATCCAATACGTAGTTGGTCTGTTTTCCTTTTTATTTCCTGCGTAGCAGCTATAGGATATCTCGGTTTGTTGACGTATGATACTACAACGTCACATTGTACTTTTAAACGATTACATATCAATATGTTCTCTCAAAAATCCAGGGATCGGTAAGTACGCGCTCAATCCTTATTGAAACTGTTATTACCATAATGTTCTACTTAGTGACGTCACATTGTGCATGGTTCTGAATTATGGGACAGGATATACTCGTACTTCAAAAGTAGTCAACTACCCCCAAACACATTGTTATACCCATACACAGTGACCATGTTAACAATTTTTTAAACACCTTATATTTAAAAGAAAAAATAACAAATTAGTACGTTAATACGTGATATCACTAATAAAATACATAGTATGAATTACGGTTGGATATATTATTTCCAGATGCATATTTCATCCACAAGTAGTACACGCACCTATAGTTGAATTTGAAATATCTAAATACTTTGAACTAAAAACGTAAATTGTTTTGTCTCCATTCTTTAAATCGCCGCCTACTTTAAAACTCACAGGGATCAGATTCACTGATATTTTCAAATAAATATTTAAATATTTTTAAAACCGTTTATTCTGTTATTTAGTGTTCATGTACCCATGAATTACTTCGTTATTCTTCAATATATAATACAACGGAGTAAATAAACCAGATTTAGCTATAATCCGAACACGGACTACTGACACGGTAACTATTATATTGTATGATTTGTATAGGGAATTATAAACATATGTACGTTTTACACCGGTTTTCACTAACTTTAGATGTATGAGCTGCTCGGCTTAAAAATAAACAAAATTAAGCATGAGGACCAAGTATAGAGTAATTACATATAATTGTATTTACAACTTCAATTCAATTCGCGTTCATTAAATTCCATTGAGGACAGCATATGTTAGTTGGCTCCATTTCAGAAATGACGTTTATGACCTCGCGAATAAAATATACATTGGACAACGAATATCGCCTTTTGCAAATAATTGCTTGTCTTTAAGAAGAGTTATAACTTTAATCAAAGTATTATAAGCTTCAGTTTTTCTATGCAGTATAATATGCACAATTTTGGAATTTAAGACAAATACTAAACCATACCAGGCTAATTGGTTTGAAAGTTGTTAAAAGAATAACATTGTATGAGTAGGCTTGCGTATCAAATTATTTCTCTATTGTACGAGCTGCAAATGTTAGAATTTTCTTGTGTTTTCGGAAATTTTCTCTATTGCAAACTGATGAGAATTGACATGTTCGTGGCAAAGTCGTGGAGCAGTATTTAGAGCGAAGTGCAATCAATATCAGCTAGTTACAGCTCGCTTGGATTTATTTATGGCATACCTTCCACTATCTCAGTTTCATTTATAGTATAGAAGCTTGAACTCCGTCGTCGTTGTGTGTGACCATATTGATATGCCATGTATGTTAAAATTCTTTTATACTTTTCAGTGAATCCGAGAAGAATGATGATTGGTACAATGAAATATCACCTGACCAATGTCTTGAGCGATTGTATGATCGCCCAACATACAAATCAAAGCAAAAAAATGTTTATATCAAAGCACACAAGACTGCAAGTACTACCCTAGCCTCAATTCTGAAAAGATATGGTTATACAATAATTCTAACAATGGCACTACCTAAAGGAAATCACATATTTTTTTTTAACACAGAACTATTTAATAAAAATGTGGTTTTGAATTTCAATGATATGAAGAATTATGACATGTTGACCAATCATGCACGATATAATCGTTGTGAATTTGACTCACTGATTTCAAATACAACCTACATTACAATATTACGCTACTCAGTACAACAGTTTGAATCAACATTTGGTTATTTTCAAAGTGGAACATACATGTCGACAAAAGACCAAATCTCTGAATTCTTACGTAACCCCCAGCAATACACAAATACAATTCCTTGGAATAATCGAAATGGACAGCTGTTCGATCTTGGCCTGAGCTCAACACAGACACTGGATGAGGAGATGGTGAACGAGACAATAAAAACCTTGCACAAAGAAATAGATGTTGTACTTATCACTGAATATTTTGACGAGTCTTTATTAATATTACGAGATCTACTATGTTGGTCTGTCAATGATATATTGTACATGTCCAATGGAATACGGAGCGACAATCGACGTAGCAATCTGACATCAACTGATAAGGATAAAATACTAGAGTGGAATAAGTCAGATTTAAATCTTTATCTGTATTTTAAGAAAGTATTGTTCAACAAAATTCGTCAGTACGGTCCATGTTTTAAATATCATCTTCAGGAATTCCTTAAACTCCAAAACGAAACACTTGAGAAGTGCATTGGAAAGGAACAGTTTCCGACATGTATTGAAGGAGAATGCCACAGAGTTTTGCATTCGTGTTTGGAGGGGTGATGTAACATTTACTGAATTGAACAAGAAAGGGCATTCTCATCTGTAATTTATATTTAATATAGTAATGGTAAAATGTGCTATTTGTTGTATATACAAATCTTATTTGTATTTCATTCAAATGACAATCATTATAAAGTTATTCACTCTGGTTATCGAGTCCTCTCCTTGACACGGGTACATGAATTGTGATGTACTGTCTAAAACCTACAGCTACGATTAGGGAGAGCGGGAATGCGGACGTGTTCCGTCCAGAAAATTCGGTTTTTATGCCCGCTCATTTGCCTCATTTCGGATTCATGTATCTGACGCTCGGTACAAATAGTCGGTTCATTATGTTATGGCTGAAATAAGACTAAAACAAACATACAAAATGTCGCATGTAAATGTTTTCATTTGAAACAAAACGAAGAATCTGGAAAATGTACCGGACCATCAAGTGTCTGCCATGTATATTTTTAATCCTGTCTTTTTTCAACTATATGACTATATTTATTTAAATGAATTTTACCCTTAGGCTAATATGACTGAGAAGGCAACACATGTTGTGTGTATAAACTTATGTACGTATTTTGCTTGTTATATTTTATGGAACTTTATGTATAGTAGTACTGAATATAATTATGTATAGTTAGTTATACATGTATACAACTGCAGTCTGTAAGCCTGAAACAATGAACTGTTGTATGTATAACTATTATATAACACAGAATATAAATATGTCAATCATATCAATGGAGAGACTTTATTTTGAACAGCCAGTAACAGATTCATCAAATAATAATAATGAGTAAATAACATATAGATCATCAATATAACATTGTCAAATTTGCTATTTCTTCCTCAAATCTCCCAATTCGTTGGAAATAACCAACAACAAAAACAAAATCGACCACATAACATGTTTGTTAAAAGTTGTGAACTTTAATAATAAAGTCACATATCGCGTGCATAATGTGCATATCTCCACAGTGTGACGTAATGCATAACATATCGGAAATGTACATCACATAGTTTGACGTCAAATTGTTTTCACTGTACTCGCTGCCTGAAGGTTTCCGGGTTTATATACGAGCTGATATGAACGGATTATGATAAATATGGTTAACTTTGGTAAGCTTATATGTGTATTTTTTAAATTATTATACAGGGTCTCCAAACATAATTGAAATTTAAAAAACCTAACTAAGTGCAGAAAAAATTGTGAACCAGCAAAAACCATAACACATCGTAGGCATCGTAAGTATTTGCGTGAATTGGCGTCTACAGAAATAGATTTACGATATATTTCTGATATTTTTGGTATAGTTACACTTTTAACACTTTGCTACTTTTCTTGAAAATATATGCACCTGATCAGTATAAAATCTCGCGATATTTTCCCTTAGATTGACGATAGGAGACAATTGTGAGTACCGCCTACGGCTCGAATTGATTGAATGCACTCGCTCACTTGCATAACTTAATGACCGACTTGTTAAAACATATTTTCAATTAGAAAGAATTCCAAAATCTATCAAATATTAGCAAAAAATAAAGCAATCGATTTACGAATAATAGTACTAAATAATAATATACGACAAAAATATCACAAATGTATATATAATCTGAAATTAGAGATATTTGAGAATGGCGTTGAAAATGGGTGGATCTGTAACATTTGTTTACAATGGTGCACCACGTTTATAGTTTGCGGTTTACATACAGCTAGTCTGTAAATATAAGTACAAAAAATAAAGCACGACAGATAATGTTACAAAGCTTAAAATGACTTATTATATAATTTAATTAAATAAAACTACAATGATAAATGTATTAAAAATTGTTAATGACGTCAATGTCATCAAATACCAAATCACATTCGCTTAGTTGATGGACAAGTTTTACAATTAGCGCTAAAATGAAACGTGGGAATCATTTTCGATATTATGAGAGAAGATTGGCGTCTATTCCGTTTTTATTTCAAGATATAGCGCAACAGCCATATAGGAATTAGCGGATTGCCAACTGTGTTAAAAAGTTCACCTGAATATTTCTTTCCTTACATCAGACCCTAGATGACTACTAAGAGTGTTAAATAGTCTACCATGAATAGTTCATATACAAAAACTGCAAGGATATCATATGGATGTATGTAATGCGCAAATATTTCACAAGATAACGAATTGCAACACAATTAAGTTGGGACTTGACATGCATTACTGTACATTGTATGGCGGGTTACAGCGCCATCGTCACTTCATTGTGCGACGTTTGTTACAGTCACAATTTGCATATTTCAAAACACAATAAAGTTCGTTTGGGTGTAAAAGTGGCAATCATTCCGTAATTGGTGTTTTTTTGTTTGTTTTTTTTACATTGAAGCACTAGAATGATTGATTATATTTACGTGTTTTTCAACAGTTTATTGACACATTGATTCATGTGTTTATTGATTGGAAATTAATTTCTCGCTTGCTGGCTAAATTGCGATTTAAAACAGCTTGTGTAAACAACCCGGATTTAGGCCAACAATGACGTAAGCTACGAACATGCCAACAATTATGGCATGCACAAAAGTGATTTTAATGGCAATCCTATCGGAGCGGATTGCCAAAAAAAACGTTTTGGTAGTTTCTTTTACTAGTACTTCTTTTTGGTGATTCGTTCCGCTAGAATTGACTTAAAATCACAACAATATAACCAATCCATAATATGAACCAGAACCATGAGTTCTGTGACCGGGAATTTATTTATTTTGTGGTTCTGTAGTTTATGAAAAATGACGCAAACTGCGTCTATGCATTGGATACAAGTCACGTTCAGAGACCCACTAATAACACTCACGACAAGCAAATCGCGTTTCAATCTATGTACTACGAGATGAGAACTAATTTAGCTTTGTTACACTAGATCTGAAACAACCGATCGTCCGTAGACAAGTGTTTGTAACTCGCCAAATGACGGCAGAGGAAGGAACATTTTAAAGAAAAACGTAATACAACCGACGCACAGCAGTGACGGCATGATGTCTGAGTGCATACTTAGCAGTATCTTCGTAATAACCTTATTATTATACATCTGTTCCTCCAAATGATATATCATGGGAATGCCGAAATCCATAAATTTAGAATAGAATCAGCGAACTTCGTAGTGTGGAGTCCGGTCAAACTCTGGTGGCGGACATGTTTTTTTTTATTATTATTAGAGGACGCTCACGCGCGTAATAGTTCAATATTTAGAATTCGCATTTCCTAATATAATAGGATGAAAATACACCGTAAAATACCGCATAATTACGGCATAATATAAATTGTTATTATTATTACAAAATTTACATTTGAAATATCATGAAAAAACTTTAAAAATGATATGATATACGTTATGTGTCTAAAACTAGTAGCACGAGTATACACAGTTCCGTTAATTCAACGAATTGTCATGCGCCATATAAAATGGTCCAACATGACTGGAGAAATAAACTGTGGGACGAACCCTGAGAAAGAACGTTTATTTGGACGAGTAGAATCAGCTCGTCTACTTTTTATTTACAAAGTTAGTCGAAACGGGTGATAATGAAAGTAGAGGAAGCATCACGTGTCTCAAATACGGTTAAACATTTACTGACAACAATGATTTATGCTATAGTCATTAATATTATTCCTCTTTTACCTTTTTTTGCATTTTTTGGTAAAGATATGGAGTTGTAAAATGCTCAAATTAGGGGAAAATTTGACAAATTATATTACGGACATATTTAATTTTTTTATAAACATGCTTATGTTGTTTTTGATGATAATCTACACTTAACTTGTAATGTATCTGTAAACAAAATTGTTGTAATCTTAATTATAGAACAAGAAATGTCAATGATCTATGATTTGTGATTCAAGACGAAGACACCGTGATCGCTTGATTTGGTAGACTGTGAAACACGTTCCGAATACGAAGCCCCACAGAACACGTCGTTACATACAATAAAAATTGATATTACCCAATATGGTAGTTGTTAAAAGTCAAAATCAAAGAGATTTGTCAGTGACCATGTGATGGCGCTCTTTAATAAACGAAATCACCTATTTGCAACTTCAATACTTAGTATTCAAAAACTGAACCCCCCCAAATCAAATTAAACCAGTCGTGCAGCTATGACTTTAATACACGTTAAAGCCTTAATTGTAAGCTCCATTCGCCTGTTCAAAATGGCATACGCAAAATAATTTAATACTGCAGAATCGGTAAAGTGCACTTGTCTAATCAAGTCTAAACACTTGTAACTAAAAAAACCATGCACCATTATTTCACAACTGATACACTTTGTCTATATTGCGTTTATAACTGTTGGATTGCAACATAATTATAGGTACTAAATGAAACAATTTATTTGCCTTTGAATATCGAAATAAACAAAATTAGCATAACCATGAAATTACAAAAAATACACATACTAAGTGTTAGTATTTTAGAACTACGCCAATCTTGAACCTAACAACCTCCTTACTGGTTTGACATTATAAAATACTTATTTATAAAGAACCTCGTAAACTACACTTTCTAATAAAACTTTTAATGCCATTAAGTGCTGACCATTAAACTATAGGTGGAGCGATGATAGAAAAAAAAGTCAAAACAAAGTTTTGGTTGTTTTTTCAGTGATGATTTCCCTGCATTTTTTAATTACATCTGTTTGTGATATTTTTCTCCAAGATATATGCGTGTAGATGATTTTGTTCCTTCAATTGATCTTTGTAGGATAATTTCCATAATTAGTTTGCTATTAGAGCAGTATGTAATGGTTCGCCACTCAAAGAATGATAAAAGTTGGTCTACTTTACGTAATAGTCGTATCAGCTGACATTGAAGTTCTGAAAGAAATCCTTTAAATGTTAAAATCAGTGTTCTTTCTAGAATACATCTGAATATGACTGGCTAAGTAGTTATTTGGCTTAGACCACCCAAAATTATAATGTAATCTTTACCACAAAATTTAAGCAAATTAATCATTGCAAACAATGAAATCAAATAAAAAATACTGTTACCGTGTGTAAATACGAAAACATGTCTTCTTTTTATAACCCGAAACATATTTGCATATCTACCTAGTGCGCCAAGATCAAAAGATTCGAACAAATTCAATTCAATTTATTTAGCATGATAGAAGTTATATTTAACAAAATAAAATAAAATGTGGCATATCCAAGTATGTCATTATCTAATACGAAATCTTATTCTGGCAAATTGTTGGTTTCATGGGGGTGTTTAATGTAATATGATATTTGTTATTGTTGCATGCACATGGTTCTAATTACTTCAACAATCATGCCAGAAAAATCCTTGGCTTGTTCTTTGCTAACAACATTCGTTGCATAGACAACAGTCCACAGTAGTCGACCATGAATCGTTGCGACGTAGTTGTCGAACACGCATCCCATTTTATCCATGGAACAGGCATTATGTTTACTCATTATCTCGAATGTTCTCTGCTTCTCTTTTGAGAAGTATTGTAAGTTTCCCAGATTGGACAACATGAAAACATTGTCACTACGGTAACCTTTCTTTTGATTATTTATAGAATCTTCAATGAACGGCTTCATACCAAATCCAAGATCGTACAGCAATTTACAGATCTGAACCATGTATTGGCCATCACCTCTTCTGATCATTTCATGCGTCTTCTTCGTGACGTTCATGGCTAATTTACCAAATGACTCTGGGCCATCAATCGAACTGGACACATCGCTATACAGAAAATATGGTGGTGCGTATGTACCAAAGGATTCTTTGGGATCTAATGATGGTCTGCACATGCCTCGTAAATTAGCAGCAAATGTAGTTTTCATACGTATGGTATTTCCATTGCCCCCTTCGTTAACTATGCGTGCAACAGCAACCAGGGCCGCTGCTAATAGGGTGCCATTGACCGTTGCTTTGTAGCGTTGTGAATATGACTTGATCATCGTTGTTTCATGTTTGGAAAATTCAATTGGGATGACTTTCGTAGCATGGCGTACGCCAGGATTTCTTGTCATTGTCATGCCAAATTTTTCTGTATAGGGGTTTGAAGGTTTGTAAAAATACCTTTTCATCATCAGAATGAAAAATATTAAGACTTTCCACCACGGCATATTGGTAATACCAAGAGCACCATCTAAAGACGGGTGCAATGGAAGACTTTCGGGTAGATCATTATTTCCTTTTACTACTCGGTCGAGATGGTCAAGTAGTTCATCCACGAATCTCATTATAGTATTTCCATCAATAATACTATGGTGAAATGTTACGATCAGAGTGCTTTTATAGACGTTGTCTATATTATGTGCCCCCAACTGATCTTCCAGAAGACGCAGTCGCCATAGTGGGCCATTCCTAACATCAAAGTTGGTGGCCAATTCTTTTGAATGAGCTTCTATCCAGTCATCTCCTACAATATGTTTAACATCAACAAGCATTTCTTCTACTGGTTCAAACACCTTTCTACCAATTCCATTGGAGTCAACGACATCTGCAACACGCATGCGTAGAAGTGGATGTCTCGATCTGATCATCTGTGCTGCCTTTGTTAAACTATCCACAGTCAGCTGAACCTTGGATTCGATAAATATTACGTAAGAATTAATGAAGATACCACCTTCAACGAAATCGAAAAGTAATCTTTCCCAGTCTCCCAATTCGCGCCCATTTCGGCAGATAACCTTTCCGAGCCGTTGTGCCCTTATTCTGTTCAGCCACATGTACGCAAATAGTATGATGGTTGCCACGACTACCAACATTGCTGTCGCTATTGTGCTGCATTCCATGCTGGATACTCGCTGTAATATACAATATATATTTATGTTTATAGTAGAACAATAACTTTGACTTGTTTCCATTGCAAATTAATCGAAAGTTTCTACCTAATAACGAACACGTTTAATGTTATACAATGGTTATTATAGAACAAAAACACACAAAAAATTATAAATATCAGTGAGCATCTACATCAGCAAATCTTGTAACATTGGAAGCCTCCACTACTCCCTGTGCCCTTCAAGTTGGTGCTGACCCTCCCCTACTGCCTCATCTAGCTGATGTATATTGTTCAAAAGTTGTCGTTTTCTTGCCTTCCATAAATTGAGGCTCCCTATGGTGGTGTTTATTCCTTTGATGAATTGCATGTCAATTCCAGCTCTGAAAGGTCGGGTAATCGGGAACTCTCGCATACTGCGAGCGTTCAAATCAAGCATATTGTGAAAGTTCACTAAACTCACGCATAGTGTGAGAGTTCACTAAATCACACTCTTCCAAGGACTGTTGTTGTTTATACCTGTTTTACATGTTGCATGTGTCAAAACGGTTGCAATAGATTTTTACAACAATCATACATCCATAGACATTTTGTGATTTTTCTAAATATATATATTTTTATAATACATTTATTTTATTTTCTCAAAACGACACCCCGACTACGGGGTTAATGATTAGATTTTCACCGACCCGACTCAACATGTTACTGCTTTTGCGATTTGACCGGCTATATCTATTTGGTTGTACACACATTAGTGGTCTTGTTTGCATGTCAAATATACTTGTGTGTTCAACGGTCCAACCATATGATGGTCGTTTGCCGTGTGTCAATACCTGGTAAACTGTGCACTAAATATGGAACATGTAGCCGAGGTGTGGTGGCCACTCGTTGTTTCATTCTATTCGTTGGCGATTCTATAGCCAATTTCAATACGGAATGCGTTTATGTTAGTTTATAGCAATAATTTCATAATAAACTGATACTGGAGGATAAGATGAATAAATCAGCTATCATAGCCGTGGACGTGCTATTTTATTCAAATAAAAGTCTCGAAGAAGTGACCTAAATGTGGTTACTTAATATTTATTGTGTTTACACGTGTTAATATCGAATATTACATTTAACGTATTACATACCTTAAGTAGGAAACTAAAAAGCTGCTTTCATAAATCCGATCCAGAGACACGTGAAGGTTAAACAGGTATTCGACTTCCAGCTTCTCAAGTCTTGCAATAAATGCCGGCGTTATCTGGAGACCAGTTCAAACAGAGTACATGAATTGACGGTGACTAATTGTGTCAACAACTCATACCCAAAGACCTGTTCTGATCAGTTAATATGAAGCACGTGATATTGAATATATGCACACTATTAACACGTGGTAATGTAGTAGCTAATTTACAACAATAAAACTAGACTCTCATACAATGTGTAATTGCTGTTTGAATTTATACATATATGTTTATAAATGGTTTATAACGTACCTGCTTTATCATTAGCCATTTACGGGTGGGCTATTATAAAACTGGGGGGGCGATGGCAGAATTGGAAAAAGAAATGCACAGGAAAATATTATTTGGAGAAAATTCTGTGATGATGAATAACAGAAAAAAAATCCCGCATGCCTATTTCTTAAATCAGTATTCAAAAATATCTTTTCTGCCATCACCCAAGTTTCTAGCGGACCACCCCTAATATGAAGGAACACAATATTTGCTCAGTCAACAGTAGTCGGTTACGACCTTCGTCCTATCATTGTTGAACACAATTCGTCGCATCTAAGGAGCAGAAATTTCAGACACCCGTGACTTGTCTTTAGTAAAGTAGCGTATATTTCAAAGTTTAAAAAAAAAAACGCGCAACTTTCACTAGTATAATGTTGACCATAATTCACAATATGTATTAAAAACCGTTAAGGTGGGTCATCGTGACTCGACATTTTGTCCGCCAAGTGAATTTCTAATATTTTCTTCATTCTAACATTTTATTTTTTTAATCTCAATTGATAAATTTGTGGTAAGCAATCACAATTTAAAATTTAGTTGTGATTCTCGATGTTATTCCTGTGGTGGCGACATTTAAAAATATGAGATCTGACATTGTGAAACAATAATTTTGTATCGTTTAAGTACAATACTTATTTTGTAGATTTAATTGAATTGTACGAGGGGTGCTATTTTAATGTATATTAGCATCTGGTCACATAATAGTTGTAGACTATTTATAATTGCTGCATTAATAGGTAAGTGATTAATGTTGATTTTTTTACTATAATACGAGTCATTCTGATAAGTTAATCTGATGAGCATTTTTTCTATTTTAAATAAATACTAAATTACAGACCTGAATTGCTACAAAAATGTAATTTCAATTTCAGTGGCATTGTACCCCACAATAGGGAATGCCTGGCAAATAAAGCTGTGAAATCCTCATAAGCGGTCATTTTAATTCACAGGGTTGCGCAAATTAACATAGATATTGAAGGAATACATCACGAGTTTTATTTCTGAAAATAAATTCACGATTTCCGGGAGGAAATGAGGCTCATTATTCATTTTTTATCCATTCACCCAATTTAAATTTTGAAATATCTCAGTTCAATTCAATAGAGAACTGTGTTACATGACCATACAATCAAAATAATTTACTCACCTGAAAATATATAACTAAAGTAAAGCTGTGTTATCAGTAAAATTACCAGTTAAATTCACCGTGACCAGTGTTTTGTGTAAGAAAGTATATCAGCATGAAGGTGAATTTAGTGAACTTTACAATGCAGATATGTTTTGTTTTCATTATTTCGTTATTTAGCGTTCGCAGGAAACGATTACCATCACAACAGCACCGACTAAGATTCCTGAAACTGTCGCTCATTGCAGTTTGGCTATTTCTGAAAACGGAAAAATCCCCGCACTGTTATACTAGACGGGTTTCGAGTTATAACGCCATAAGTCGGTTCCCGTGCTAGAATAGAGGATTGGCTTCTAGCTTGCGCAATTTATTCGCTGTTGTTTGTTTGGTGGTGGGGGTGTTCTCGTTGTTGTGATGAGCTATCGAACGTTACGCCACAAGACCATCCCCCCCCCCCCACGTAGACGGAATTGGAACATTTTTACACTACAGTGTCTATGGTAACGGTAGATTTAAACTTGTCAATTTGAGTGTTAGTATTCGCTTGACCTAGTATACTGACAAATAATTATAATTTAGTGAGGTATTTTATTCAAATTTATCTTAATAAGCTACTGTGCAGTACTGTAGCAGATATTTTTATTTATTTTGTAGAGGTTAGTGACCTTAGCTGGTTCCCATCGTCCCATGCGAATGGCAACTTGAAGTAGACTCAGGTCACGGTCAGCGCCCTCTACCATTCCAACAGTTTCTAAGTCAAGATAGTATATATGTATATATTAACTGCAGGCATGGAAAGTAGTCCAATTACCTTGCATTGTTGACGTTTATTGGCGGTCAAGACCTCAATAATTTTTCTCATACTTGGCACGCAGGTCACTCTAGTTGGGTTGATTTCTGAATACGTTCGCCCTGAATGTATTACCTCCTACCAATATTGTATTAGCATTTTTCAAATGACCATTCTTTTTATTTTGGCTAACTTGCGTACCGACGACAGATCATCGGCGCGGACATTGTTACACTGATAACTGATCAACCCAACGCAACTTTGGAAAATACAACCGCAAAACGATCGGAAATAATAAATATAACAGCAAAATAAAGTGAAGTGTCTCCAACTCTGAAGACTGAATGATTCGTATACGGGGCGCCGGTTTTAGTAATAAACCGACGTTAGCTTTACGTTCATGTCTTACCATGGCAATAGCCGAAAACATGTTTTGTTTTACGTTTTTCACACAAACAAATGACGTTTTAAATTTAACTCGTCGAAATTAAATCCTAGCATACTGCATTTACAATTAACTCATATTCATGCCCACGCCTCTGAGTATGAATTGAGATCAACATATGTCGGTTGGCTATACAGCGATAACTTTTACGAACAGACCAATAATAACAGACCAACTTTCATATACACTTAATTGTAAATTTGGGTTCGATATCAACAGTAAGACAAAAAATCTGAATTCGGATTATATCTAATACATAATGTGTTCTACCCGATTAAGATAGATCAATTTATACTTGCGACAACATATTATTTTTAATGTACATTATATTTTAATATTTAGTGATACATTTACGAGTTAAATTATGAGTGGTTTGTTCACCAACTGTACTAGCGAATCAATACCAACACGTTATCATAGGCACTGTTTGTATTGTGTCTTTATGCTTTCTTTCCAAATAAACTTAATTTTCCAACAGTTATAGTGTAGATCACTAGCTCTGACCCAGATATATAGCAATAATATCTATATAAAATACATTGTATGGTAGTCATTCAAGCTACTACGGAGACTACATAAATTACAAATATATTGACGTCAATGCAATTTAATTATTCTGAATGCCTAAAACATCCCAATCTAGCTGTTGTATGGAATAATAAGTGATGTTTGAAGAGTTGGTCTTGTGCTTTACGAATTAAAAACATAACTTATAAATTGTACACATGAAGTACGATTCAAAGACTGTAATGTTATATCGTGATGGAGAAAAAACAAGATAGACATCCATTTTGTTCATGTAGTCAGGTCAACAGTCCAATGCAATCAACCCTGTTCAGACGTATAAACATAGAAGAGTACAAGATGACTACATGCCATTCATGGGAGATGCTGAATTGTTCAAGTTATGGACATCGAGTTACGAAAACATAGAGTTACAAAAAGTCCACATTTCAAGAACCTCACCCACTTTTATGAAACCATGAACAAATTGTGTATCTATGTTAAATTGCAAGTTTCATTTTTGTTTTTGTTCAACTTTCAAATTACATTGCTAAAAAGATTTTCGAAGCATTTCGAAGAGAGGAAAACATTCACAACAAACAAATATTTTTACCTTTCTAATATTGATACCTATCTGCTCTCAAAGCATACACCAATACACTTTTATCACGGCACTACTTCATACAATGACTATAGTATAAATATTTACAACCGTATTTCTCAAATACTGGATATAGATGGAGATATGACTGAATTGAATTGTTATGAAGACAACGAGATTAGGAGGTCTTTATGCTTGGTCAAATAAGCCTCATAGCAGTCATTTGAAGATATTGTTTTTGTTGTTGAACTCCCAGTTGTGACCAATCAACATGCTCAATTCAGGATTGCAAAAGATGACATCTGGATGATTTTTTTTACCCATCCAAACAGCAAACAATGTGTACAGGGTGTTGTTGCAAGGCGTTTAGAATTATTTCATAATTTTATGTTAATTTCATGTACTGGAGATTTTGTACTTGTAGTCTTCGTAGTAGCTTAACACAATAACGTGCTATCCCATTTCAAGTGTTATTTCACGAATTTTGCTGCCATTTAACATCCAAAAGTATTCGGCATCACTCTGTCATAACGTATTTTTCCACAATGAATTTATAATGCAGAATAATGTTTGAAGTTTTTGAAACCTAATATAAAAATAGTACATGTATGAACATCTACATGTGTTGATTTTTTTAATTGTTACATTGCATACATCTCCATACATAAAAGTCCCATTAATTATCTTAATACATGTATAACTTAGCCACAAATAATTGTTTTTTCAATGTTATAATTGAAATATATTGCTTTGTGACGATGTATTCTCCGTAGTAGGTGAATTGTACAACAAAACTTTGGCGAAAGTGTTTTAAAGAAATCGTTGTATTTTGTGATTCTGACTGCTGACAGTAATGATACCTATCAAATAATTCTCTCTGTTTTCATTATGTTTTCAAATGGTTCAATATGTCGTGCTGTGAGACAAATTGCAAAAAATCATTTTTTGGGTATTTTTTTTCCAAAGAGAATTCCATGTATGTTATGTATTTCTTTTACTAATATATTTATAATGCAAGTGTTTGTAGTATCCATAGTACCACTTTTTGAGTGTGGATTATATCGTTAACTAAATGCGAATAAATAAAACTACGTATGATAAACTCAGAAAAGTTCACTGCTACATTGCTGACATATATTGCTACCAGGTCCTATCCGTATTTGCCGCAAATTCAGGAAAAATCACTCCCATGAAACACAAAGGTACTCCTGATCTTGCACTCGCCGGAAAACAACACATAACAAAATAAAACTTTAAGAAAGTACCACAGTGGCGGTGTCACAAGGGGGACAGAGGGGCGGTCGTCCTTCGAAAGAAATGTTGGGGCGCCCCTCCATAATCAAGTTGAAATTATTTGTGTCAGCAAATTTTGACCTTCAAAATGCAGGAAATAGCATTACAGAGGATAAAGCTTTCAAAATTTTTAAGGGAGAGCATGCCCTCGGATTCTCCAGTAAGGTCGCGCGAGCTTGGTGAGCAGATCTTGCCGCCCTCATGCAAAATTTCGTGCCGCCACCTCTGTGTAAACACGTGACCTTTTCAACTTTTTCCCACAAATCAGTACCATAAGTTAGTATATTTCTATTCAATTTTTTTTGTAACTCATTATTTTCAATGAGATTATAATAGGATTAAAAACATTATATTTTGATCGGTTTTATGTTAACTATCACTTTACTGACCCAGCTTATGAGCATATATCAATAAAATTGAGGGTAAGATACACAGATTGGTTAAAATATAGAAATGGCTTTTATGACCACTAGTAGTCTGCCGATAGTCCGCGAAATTGTATTTGACTTTGTTGCGTAGTTTATTTGTTTTGACAGTGTATCTAAATAGTACGTATAGTGCTATGAGGATGGCGTCGACATGAACCTAAAATCAAGCAGGGCAGCTCGGTTCGGTGTATCATGTGGAATGATATTCACATGAGCAGTAACGCTATGATCTGTATATCGCAGCCCCCAAAACATCGTAATACATAACACAAAATAGTGAACCAACTGATTCAAATGGATTCTTGGAATAACATAGGACTACGTTGTTCTTGTGTATTAATCAAGTACTACGCAACCCCTTACGCTTATTTTGTGCTCTTTTCTCATTTTAATGATGTGACATAAATAGTATATGAATATCTCTACCAATTAATAAACTGATTGGTGATTGTGAAACGTAATTACATCTAATTACGACATGCTCATTCACATTCCTCTTTGGAAATACTGACATTTATTTTAAAATTGTTATGTTTGTACTTGTCTCACATAGTTCTGCCTTTATAGCATGGTTCATGAATGCATTATGAACGCGTTGGATTGGGATTAATGTATGTATGCAAATGAAAGTGGAAAGAACACACTAAAACATATATTTTTGTTCAGAAATGCTAAATAAACGACAGACAATTGAAAAAACAGTCCACAAGAACAAATCAAAACAAGTGCACTACACTACATATTCAAATTAATAAGATAAACATGTATGAAATCCATGGTATAGGATGATGAGTCCCAATGAAGAAACTTAAAGTGTGATTGTTGCAAATTGATAGTTTGACCAATTAGAAACAATTGGACAACTGCACTCTCTTGGATATAGTCAATGTGTTGGAGTAGAAAAGTGAATTATTTGAAATTGTTTGAAGAAAAAACTCAAATATTCTTCTGGAAAGCTTAGCGTTTTTACTTATAGCTATGTTAGGTCAGGTTTAAATTGTGGTATACAATGAATTAATGATATATCGTGCATGTTGTTTTGTTTGTTTTTTCAGCGAATTCAAAATTGACGAGCCGTCACATGAACAATGCCTGGATCGTCTGTATGCTCGTCCAGTATGCAAACCAAAGAACAAAATAATCTATGTCAAAACACAAAAAACTGCAAGTACTACCTTAGCTTCAATTCTGGAAAGATATGGTTATACATGAAATCTCACAATTGCAGTACCGAATAGGAATCATATATTTTCTAATACAAAATTGTTTAATAAAAACATAGTTTCGAATTTTGCTGATATGAAGAACTGTGACATGTTGACTAATCATGCACGATATAATCGCCGTGAATGTATTAAAGGAGAATGTTACGGAGTTTTGCAAAGATCTTTGGAGGGTCGATGTAACATTTACTAAATTAAACAGGATGCAACTTTGACAAGAGGTATTTTATCTTATATAGTACAATGGTTCAATTTCTTTGCTGCTGTATATATTGTATATTGTGTGACACACAACAATTATTATTCGCATACAAATGGGTGTCTGTGTAATGAAAAATTCGAACACGCGATGGAGATTCGATTATGTGATCATGATACAGATGTATTATCGTTGTGTGATGTAAATTAAAGACTGTTAAACGATATGGCCATGGCTGAAAAGTTCCACCCATATAATTATACGTGTAGTGGAAAAACTAAAAAAAACAAGGTCTCTGTTGTGTTGATACTGTGGTGAATTCCATGATAGATAGAAGGCTAGCCACTGTGGCGTGCCAACATAATTTGATAAATCTGTCCCCCTGTGGTATGATAGTATGCCCTAATTCAATTGTGTGGCAGCTGTGAAATGCACTGGTCGGCAATTGTTATTTAAAATAAATATGCCATTATCAACCTGCTGCCTATGTTTTAAATTGCCATAGCTTGGATAAAAAGTGCTTCCCCTATATTCTGAATTATGCGCTACTTTGAAATAACCAATAATTTAGTTGGACAACTTTTTATTTGACATAGCAATAACCCAGTTGTATTTAGCCAGGGAGTCGACCTGACATGGAACCTCGAATATACTGGATTCTGATTGCTGATGTAAACGTGCATTGAGATCGTTCTTGCTGATTATTACATGCAGTATTTAAACTCATTATTTGGAATACTCCTGTACTGGCACTATACACGTATATAGTAACAGAATAGCAGTGCAATTATGACACTCCCTGTACACAGACAGGAGTTTAAATTTTAGTGGATTTGTTTCATCTATATGACAGGAAGGTAGCAGGTACCAGTCCACAGATCTCTTCGCCGGGGAATGATGATTTTCATTCAGCATCGATCGAATATTTTGATTTCATGTATTTACTATATATTTCACTCCACCTAGAATGAGAGTGACTAGTGCCATCTGGATTTTATTTATTAAGTACGAGAGTCTTGTTTTGTATTGTGAATTATTATATTCATTACTAGATGTTTTTTCCTTCTCACGCAAAATGGCTACTTTGGCTAAACGATTCCCATCCCGTAACAATGAAATAGATGAAAAGAACTGAAGTTTGGTAACATTGTTTTAACGCCATTTATCAGACTCAAAATGTATGTTCATGAATTCCTATTTGTATTGACATACGGCGGGTGCTACCAGTAAGACAGGATATCATTACTCTTTTGCAAACACCTGATATATCTTCATGGTCGTAAACTTGGAATTTTGTCAATGTTCGAAGACTGATCATTTCATTTCGCGTAGCACATTAATTACAATACCACTGTTTTATGTATATGTGTAAATGTATTTTGTCCTATGTACATGGTTTATATATGTTTTTCTACTTGACTTAAATCCCCTGTGGGACTATTGAGTTTAGATTAATAATGGGGATAGCAGTACTTCTTTCTTTCTTTTTTTCCCGAATAGGTGATTTAGTTCACTTAAATGTTATATCACTCAACAGCTAGCTTGAATAGACATGGAAAACTACGAAAAAGCAACACACCATACATAGTTTCATAATGTGTACTTTTCAACTTGACCACCAAGAGTAAAAATACTAGTATCTTCATCTGAAATCCAATAAACTATACATTCGTGTATTCGTCATTTATTCCCGTTCTCTGACATTAACATATCCACAGTAGGTTATTTCCTGCAATGCTGCTTACCTGAGAAGTAAAGCTTGGTTGGCTACAACAATCATAAGAGTCATGCTCATGAACAATCATGACACTTATGTTTCAGTTAAATCGTCAAACTGGCATTTTCTATGTCTTTCCCAATGTCACAACTACAACAACAATAAAAATGGCAACATTGTGTAAATCACGCCTGTGTTGTTAATCTTGGTCTTTCGGGCTTATAGCTCTATCTTTATCATTCATAATTTCGTTCCATTCTTTGTCATATGCCTTTTTTGTGTGGTAGAAATAGATGTAAAATACTTCATCTTACTTATCAGTATTTGTATTGATTGACTTTATTTGGACACAATGGATGTCATTTAAATTTGTTTGTTTATTTGTCACTGAGACATAGGTTATCCAATTCATGAATAAAAACTATATCACATCACGTGACCTGTTTTTCTTCAATTTGCACTCAAATCATTCTGATGTTGTCGGAGACATTTGCTTTGTACCATCATTGGGATATGTACTACAAATATCGCAAGATTGTTTGATCTATTAACCGAACAAACTTATTAACTTGAACTTATTTTATTATATTTTGCCCGGGGAATATATCTCTTTTGTCAAAAACAGTGAAACCAGGCATATGATTTTTGCCACTATAATGGGTTAACAAAAAATGCTTAAAAATCTTTTTACTGAGGACTAATTGCTTAGTTTATACAGTTTATGTAAAACAGCGTGTGTTAACTAAAATAAAATGAGCTGGTCACTTAATATTCTGACAATTCGGGAATATGTCCAGTAATTAAATATGCACTACAGTGAAGTAAATTTATTTCATGATTAACACGTACGTACGGTCTATGGGGTGCGATTACTGCTAGAAGTCCCGGTCTCAATTTTGTTTAAATTAGTTTATGTTTGTATGCTTATTTCGAAATTACTTGTGTAACATTATTGAATGATTCTTTGAATTCATTGTCACATTTTCTCTATCATTCCCCCATTATTCGATCATTATTTCGTTACGAACTCATTCTCGATACTTCAATGAAAAATAAATCTTTGTGTTGCAATACTTACCTGCTTTAAACCAGTACAGAATGGTTGTGTATTTCCAGATGCGCTAGCTGAAGTGAAAAAGTGAGACTGGATTTTAGATTATACATCAAAAGAAACAGAATCCAGATAAACATACATGCACCCTCTAAAATGTGTACATATCTTGGATACCTGGCTATTATGTGCGAGAGGTTACGCGATGATGATATGTGTACATTTGAATATGATCAAATTTGCTTAATATCTAGGAGTTTGTTTATGCATATAGTTGGCGTATCTTGTACTGATCTTGTACTGATCCTATCAAACTAACCTTTGCTTTTTTATTTAGGTTATAATAACAAGCGCAATTAAAGTGAATTATGTATGTTCAGAGAACCATAATAATTTATTGATACATCATTTTATCATTAACATAATATCGAGGAATGAAGCATAATAGTATACTAGTTTTCATGCACAGTGAATAAGAACACATACGAGTAAGGTTGTAGTGATGTTCAATGTACACAATAAAAACCAGCACAGTTCAAAGATTAAGTTGTGACATCGTTTTTAATTTTAAATAAATGAATGGAAATAGAAGTGTCTAGACATAACCAACACTGAATAAAGTCAGAGACAACGTAGGTAAGGATTTATGAACGTGGTTCACAACTGTAAGAGCTCATACTAGTTGCCCGGTGTCCTGACGACAATTCACTATTGATACCATGTTGTATCGGCTGTACCTTAGTTAAGCTACAAATTATTGTCTCAGTAAAAATTACCAACAACAAAAAATGGTGCCCTTACGAAAATATAGAATTCAATCCGAGGATTATTTTGTATTTAATAAATCTAGTTGATATACAATTCCATGAAAAAATTATACAATTTTGAATGTTGTAGAATGTACAATAGATTCACATTTTCATCAGAGGTATTGCAATATTCGGCAACAACACTTAATACGAAGGAATACGTTAGACAGCATTGTTCTGCATTAGGTGTACGTTAATGTGCGCACTGTATACTTCCGGTCTCAGTAAATACACTGCTGTGTATATTTACGTATCAGTATGTTCCGAATGTGTGAATATACATTGCGTATTCCCCGTACATACGTTGAATGTACGTGTGCGCTGACTAACGTATATCTTCGAATATCGGGAATATACGTGTGCGAATACGCTAATGTACCCGGCGTATACCAACGATTTTGCCCAGTGTAATATAGACTGACAATTTGTCCTAATGGTACTTTTCCCCTTCGGATTGTTTTCACTCAGCATGCAAATATGCTCCTTTTTTATTTGTGTATACTAATTTTTATTTACTTTACTTTTCATTTCATTTACCTTGCCCTGAATAAAGTCAATGCTCGCGTTCCTCTCTTTGATACGTGTCTTTTTCACTTGATGGCAATTATCTGTTACTGCTTTTTAAAAAGAACTGGGTTCAAATCATATTTAGAAAAATACATTATTGAACACATACATTTATGGGAGTAGTTTTTGTTAATTATCCATCAAATCTTATATATGTCTGGACGCTGTTGTCACCGTGATACGTACTCCTTGAGTGGTTTATTCCGGAATTATTCATCTTACGATTAATATTATGTTACTGTTTTAATTAAGTTATTAATTGCCAAGACAACACACTACCAACAATACTAGCTGCTGCTATTCCCTTATTTTGTAACCAATGCAAAACAATTATGTGTCGTTACTTTCACTTAAACACCACTTATTAATTCTAAATAATCACCAAAGCTATATTAGAAATTTATAGCATACTTTTAATGGCATGAAATGTGAACATGTGTCAACTGTGGTAAGGGATGTAGGACACTGTGTCTTACTGGAAGGTGTGAATGCACCACTCATTCTGTTATTGCTTCCTTATGCTTATTTGGTTTTCATCTAGAAGAATATTTGTAAAAAAGGTAAAAATTGTGCTTATATTTCAAATGAGGGGTAGATTCAGTCGGAATTCTGTATTCTACCGATATCATAAACCAAGAATATTTGAAAAGGATTAAGTTCAAATGTTTTACTGAGCTACTGGCAAGATCTTTTTTGATGAACACAATTAATGAAATAATGAGTAATCACAAAACACATTGAAAATACAACTGTTACAAATTAAGAAATTAAGAATGTAATTGCAATTTTTTAAAACAATAAACCAGCGGACCAGAGAAAATTACACAAGAAGTAATAAGATGGTGAATTTGTAACAGAATCATTAAGATTATTATTTTACTTGTGTCTTGTCTAATGAAAGCAGTGCGTGCAGATTGTGGGGAAACATTAGAAGCATAGAAAAGGTGATAACTTAGATGAGTTTAGAGGCATTGTATTGAGTTCAGCAATAATTTATACAATGGTATTATTAAAAAGCTGAAAACAATTATTGAATCAAGATACTTGTTAAAATCCAGAGGGTTCCAGAAAATATAGGCATACAATTGACAAACATATCGTTTTGTAGCAGCTAGTCGTGAAAAAAACACGTATCTTCGTTTCCTGGACTTTAGAAAGACCTATGACAGCATTTGATGGAAAAGGTTATGATATGCACTACGGAAAATTACAATAAGGTAGAAAGTATGATGTGCCATAAAACATACATATGACTATATTGAATTGATTTACACCAGTAAAGACTAATCATTTGTCCAGAATGAAGGCCTCAGACAAGGCGTTTTTGCAATACATATGAATGAATTTATATTTCGGGCTATTTATAATTCACATTATATATACATTAAATTGCATACATATACATTACATGCCCGAATACATCATTGTTTTGGTAACAATATTGAAATATAACCCAAAAAATGCTCAAAACTAAAATTTACTATACTTACCATTGGGAACGTTTTTAGAGTAAATTCGGGTGATTTTGAAGATTTCATTGGGCACTTTTCTTTACTTATAGATTACTTGTCATTTCGAGTACAGTAATAAACGATATTAAAATATTAACTTCGACGTCTGCGTATTTCCGACTTTCTTGTTTTCGACATTTCCTATATCTACATGGCTAAATGTGTTTAATTCTCTCTGAAATTGGTATATGCTTAAAGCTGTGTGGTCTGCAAATTTGCGTTTGAAGTATCACGCGTCATAGATAGATACGGTAGCCGTTAGCTTCATCAAGCAGTTCCATAGATTTGTTTGTGATTGATTTCAGCATCTTAGGATGGCATAAAATCACAGTATGTACAGTTGGCCACGACATAAAAAATATCCGGCTTGATACATTCAACTGAAATCAACCTAAAACTAAATTGCGCCCTCACTGGGAGGCAAGTGTCGCTTTCCGCCATAGTTGGCGCTAATACTGATTATTATATTCCTAAAATTGTGTTTAAACTCACTATACGTTATACCCGTAGTGACCATTTAGTTTATATGCACATAAAGCTCAATTTCTACAGAAAACCGTTGAAAGTGAAAGGTTCAAAGAATCCAACTCCTTTAATTTCACGTTTGGATATGTTGATAATGTACATTTCTTAAATTAACCTAAATTTAGTGATTATATTCCAATGATTTATCGAGATGAACTTGAGGTTGAAGAAACTATAATATCTACTTCTTCTTCTTTACACTTCATAATTCAACTATATTTTTTGATAAAAGAGGTGATTTTAATTTTACTGTCACCGAATTTCTACATCTAAACAGCAATATCCTACTTTTTTCAATGAGGTATAAATTTCAAAACTCATACACTCAAGCACTATGCTAGTATGCAGAGTATATGTTGTTACATTGTTTTATTTTATTCTAACTATGACACCAAGGTTTCTCTAGATAGAGGAAAAATACTCTTAACATTCAATCATTTTTTAATGGATATAATGAGCTTGTAGTTATACATGACAACATTGTTATACTGATGATCTCAGATTGCATAAATGTCATTTGTCTGGGATCTTAGGTTCCTATCACAAACCATTCGATTATGACTTAGAGTGATCAACAGCCTACGTGAAGACAACAAGTCGTGATATAAAATGAATGTCCTCGTGTTATTCATTTAATTATATCGATTTATTTAATATACATACACCGTGCACAGCTACATCTTACATACATCCTCACACCATTGTTATACAGATGCTCTCAGATTGCATCAATGTCAATTGCCTGGGATCTTAGGTTTCTAACACAAACCATTTTATCATGACTTAGAATGTTCAACAGCCCATGTGAACACACGATGTACCCTGAATGGCCTTGTTTTATTCATTTCATTATATCTTACATACATCCACCATGACAAATTACATCTAACATACATCTCTCACACCCGCACTCTCACAAAATACAATACAATACTTATATTTCAAGTTTGCATTATTTTATTTCATGTATTATAACAAGTGACGCAATACTCAAAAGCATACATATATATGTACATGATTGGCACGAGCACACTCACTGGAAAAAGAACCTAATTTTAGTTTCACTGAACAATGTTGTTCATAACTTTCACTTATCGAAGTTGCATATATGATTGAATATATAACTTGAAATGTGCCATAAGTTTGGCATTGTGTAAATAACTGATCGCACCGTTTATGATTTGAAGGTTGTGAGAAACTACTTTGCATTTCAAGTGATTTATCACGAATGAGACACACTAAAACAATTAATCAAATAAATAATTAATGTGGTGCAATTCAAATTTCCACACAACTTGTGTTGGAATATTGAATATTGATTGAAACATTTGATGTGATGTACCATGAATACGTGTTTGTAAAGAGCCAGATTTACTTTCAGTTGTTAACCTTTAATCGTTGTTTTGTTTGGTTTTTTTCGCTGAACAGCAATTAAAGCTATGCAAGGATCGTATTTTAAGTTATCGGTTTCTAAGGGTATTACGTTATAAGTTTAGACTCGGTTACCTAAATCAGAGAAAAGTTAAACACACCTATAATTATAAAACAGTCTTGAGTGCGAAAATGTAGGGTTATAACGATTCATAAAGGTACGTATGCCCTACTTGGGCATATTTCTACATCAATGTATAGTACGAGTACGCCACCATTGTTCGCGATAGCGTGAATGTGAAGCTAACACGAAATGCACTTGTTGCACTTTGTAGTTATATAAGGCGCGTATTCGTGATGGCATCTAGAGTACGTTTCTAAGATATTTTGGTAAGATAATTTACATATAACATTTTACAATGAAATGCGACAGGGCACGCACTTAGTTCACTCGTGGCAAGGAGAGGATAAAGTCGTGATAAAATTATGTAATATGCGATTCATGTGCGTGAATGTTGCTCATTGTCTGAAACAAACATCAAAGAGCGCCACCGACAATGCGGGCGAATACTGTGTGTTGTGCGTGCTGCATTGAATGGACCGTAAAACCATCCAAATACCACTTGTTGTCACGTCCGCTGTTCTCAACAATAATAATAGAATGATAGAATGATAAAACGACAAAATTCTTATTTTTATATCCACAGTGAAACATCTTAATGTTGCATTTTTTGACGCTATTGAAGTAGCGTATTTTAAGTTATCGGTTTCTAAATGTATTACGTTATAAGTTTTGACTCGGTTACCAAAATCACAGAACAGTTAAACAGACCTATGAATTAGTAAGCAATCTTGGGTTCATAAATGGGTTCATAAACGTTGCATCTTGACGAAAGCGCGGATTTCGTACGTCTGTCCTACTTGGGCATATTTTAATGACATTGTACAGTACGCCACCACTGTTCGCGATAACGCGAATCCGAAGCTAACACAAAATGCAATTGTTGCACTTCGTAATTAGATGCCTACTTATGAATGTAAATACCCAGAATTCATCCATTCTCCAATAAATCGTACTCCCGAGCATTATAAGGATATTTAACTAGAAAAAGGTTGGGAAATCACCAACTTAAATTTTGAAAAAATTGTTGTTGTAATTTAGTGTTTAATGGTCATTTTTACAGTATTATAACGCTTTTACCATAAGTACCTATGACAGATATTATGCCATATCAATAATTTTAGCTTGGTGACATAGGATGAAATAATTATATATTTTTAATGATGGAGTACTTATTGTTGTTCTGAATTATTTAAAAACTTTGGGTTTTAAAAAACTGTCAAACAATGTAATTTTTCTTTAACATTGGGCTCTATTGAATTGTTCTAAAAATAACGATTTTAGAAAAATACCAGAAGTTTTTCAAAATACGTCACTGTAACCCACAAAAGAATGCTATTCCATGGTACCATTGGACAATTACTCCATGATTTTACATAATAAACCATTTTTTTTTCAAAAATTATGAGTAAGCTTCTACCTTAAATCAACTATTGAGGCGTATAATCGTGATGACATCTAGAGTGCGTTTCTAAGATGTTTTGGTAAGATAATTTACATGTAAAATGTCACTATAACGCGCGACAGGGTACGCAATTATTACACTCATGGCAAGGAAAAGGGGAAGTCGTGATACAATTACGTAAAATACGATTCATGTGCGTGAATTTTGCTCATTGTCTGAAACAAACATCAAAGGACGCCACCGACAATGCGGGCGAATACTGTGTGCTGTGCGTGCTGCATTGAATGGGACCGTAAAACCATCCGAATACCACGTGTTGTCACGTACGCGTTTATCAGCAAGAAAGGTGATAATGACCTTTCCACACATTTCATTTTTGGAGAACTCATCCGTTTGATAAAACGGATCTACAATGTAACTGATCTTCAAGGACAAAATAAGCCTTCTAAACCAGCAGCTAGTCTATACTGTTCACAGATCTAGCCTAATTCAGGTGATCTGCTTAAACCATGTTGTAAAGATAATCTCTCATGGCTCATCCACAATCTGAATAACGTATGGTATATATAATCAAGGTGTTTCTTATTACCTCAACCGGGACAAACGAACAATCACAATGTTTGTCACGACCGGGGGGCATAACTGGGTATTCAGCAATAGTATATTAGCTAAATTGTCACGTTGCTTTGTGTGATATTGTGACGCTCATCAACATGTCCCCTTTCTATTTCAGTATTTGCCTTCGAGTCATTGCATGACGTTAAGATCGCAAACACGTTGCAGAAATTGTGTCTGAACGCCGTGATGGGCACCGATTTATAACTGAGTGCCCGAGTGTTTCGTTAGCTCGATACAGTGTCTCACAAATGAACTGTCGACATGTCAGCAATGTATGGAAGAATACACGACCGGAAACCGCGTTAAACAACTTCCATTTCTTCATTATAAGGCACTTATATTTTATCGTGGATTCCAGAAAATATACACATTGCTAAATTTACTTGTTCAGTTATCGAGAATGTACTGTTTACAGGTGAAATATAAATGTATATTCTTTTGGCTATTATATACAAAGTAGTTACAAATTCAATTATAGTTACTAAGTAAGTATTATAATTATGACAAAATGAAGCGCCAGGATTGTCACACGGCGCGTCTATTTTTTTGGTGAAATGAACATTTTTTTTACACGCGTTTTATACATCGCATAAGACCCATATGCAGGTAATAACAATTGTATTTTATCATATACATATGTTTCACGACATTAATTATAGCTCAATTAGAGCTTATTTTAGTCAGATCGCTGCTGTGACGTATACCTTCGCAACTTGAACAAGAATATGACGGCGAATGTGACGTGTACTGGGACCATGGCGACATACATACTAATACCGTATCGTCTTGTATTTAGTATTCAAACTGTATTTTAATTCTTAGGTTGAACCTTTTTTAAATTGATTCTAATAGAGTTGTTTTAACTTTAACTGTGACCAATTTCCGTGGTTGTTGAAGAAAACGTGCGTGGAATTAATAATCGTCAACATCATATATACCCAAATAAGTTGCTTTAATTGCGCTCCAATTAAGTCCAGTTAACACAGTCGCTTATATTCATGATAACAAAAATATGTACGTGTCATTTAAAATTGCAAATTCTTTATTCAATTATATTTTTTGTTGAGAATGTTTTAAACAATTGTCCCAGTACGATATATGTAGCGTCATAGACGATGATCGCCGTCACACTAAATTGGAACTAAAACGCGTGGGGTTGGTAGATGGCGAACTTCTTGAATTTCCTTCACGCGAATTTCCGGTATGGCTGTCAGCGTACAAACATGCCCGATGGCCTTGATTGAAGTTGTTTAAGTCATCTAAGTTGGTGCCCACGCAAACTGGATTTCTGTATGCGAGGTTTTCAACGTTTGCAGACGCCCCTCCGCAAATAGAGGCAATGCACGGCACCATTTGGCGAAACTCTCGATAAAATATATCACTAAGGCGACCATAGAGAAACGGGTTGATGCACGCTGATATCATGGCAACGGAATGGCAGATGTGATAACTTAAATCAATCCAGTGACCGTCGAGAATAGAAAATTGGAAGTCTGATAAAAGAATCCAAACATTTAGGGGTAACCACGTAACAGCAAACACTACCACAACCGCCATTAACATTTTGTTCGTTTTGTATTTCTTGGACATTTCCGACTGTACTTGTTCAGTTGTAAGAACGCCAGGGACAACTCGATTTCTCAGTTTAACCCATACACGATAGTATGTTATCAGAATTACAATTATAGGCAATATATATTGAAAGGTGAAAATTAATGAAGTGTAAATTTGTTTCTTCCGAGTGCTTGGCCAAGCTTCGCTGCATAATACCCTGTTTAAATGAAATTCAGGAATATTAACTTCTTCGTACAGGCGATATGCAATTAGAGGCGCCGATAGACTGAGCGATAACAGCCAGATCGAAACCATGATAGTGGTGCTCTGTTGTAAAGTAATGCGTTTCTTCAAAGGGTACAGAATGAGAACGTATCTGTCGATGGCAATTGCTGTCATCGTCAATGTCGACACCAGTACGGACACAGTCTGAAGCGGTAATACAGTGTAGCAGAGAAATTCACCGAATAGCCACGTATCTGATAGCGTGTAAACGAGTGTCAACGGCAAACAGAACAGACATACAGCGATGTCGCTGATGGATAAGTTACATATGAATACATACGTCGGTGTGTGTAGGTTTTTGTTCCGTTTCACGGCCATACATACCATAATATTGCCGAAGACACCAGTGACTATTATTCCTACGTACACCGAGATAAAGATCCCCCGAAACACCGGGTGAGAACTACTTTCCTGATACACCGCATCAAAATAGTCGAATATATACTGGTCGAAATCGATCCTCCAGGTGTAGTTGAATTCTGACATCGTCAAGTCTGGTAATTGTTCACCAACGCGTTGCTTTCACATTAGATACAGTCTAATATATGAGGCGACGTGCTATCGCATATCGAAAACATTCCCGCAATCCGTGGGCATCCTGCATGTGATTGGCAAACAAAAAGCAGGAATTCAAATATCTTCTTGTAACCTTGTCGAATGAATACATTAGGACTAAAAGCCGGTAGATTCCATTTAATGCAGGGTACATTAAATCCGCATATGTAAGGTGGGAGTAGGCTCGATATGATAGTATTTCGGTTTGGTTCTTAACATAGGTAATCTGTAAAATCGTATATTAATTTGCCTCACACTCACTAATCGCATAGAAACAAAGAGTTGAAGAATATATTCGATCATGTGCACTGCTTTGCATTAATCATTGCATCTCGCAAGTGCGCTTAAAGTAGTCGATAATGTTAAAAACACTTTTAGATTGCTCTAAATTTACTGTTAATGCGCGTAAGCTTGACATCAATGCCCCTGCCCTCTGAATCGATTGACCGGGAAGACTCACCAAAGATTGCAAATGTTAATGGAAGTGTTTTTATAAATCTTTGAACAGTTAAAAAAAATAAACCCATGTACAACATCAATGCGAATTGAAAGATCATTTTTTCTTTAATCCTAGCAGCTTCTAATTTACAAATACCCTGGGGTTTTTAGTCGGCATATCAAAAACAAGTATGCATTTACACTAAAACACGTACACGGAGTAGCAGTTATCAGAATAAAAACACATTCATCGACATACGATTTAATTAACCATAGGTATTCTAATAACCGGTTAACCAATATATGTTATCAGTAAACGACATGTGGTGACAGGTCTCTAGTGAGTAAATTCGTATTCAGACAAAAAAACCAGGAGTCCACAGTGTTGTTTGTTACAATGACTGGCAAAATATATGAAAATTTGAAAAATTATGTATATGTATATTTACAGCAAAACGTCGCTTCACCATATTGAAGCGTGTTATTACACACGATCTTCAAGGAGTCTCGGGTGAGAGTTTTTAACAGCATATTTATTATAATATAAATTGGGATAGGGATAAATTAAAAAGAAATTCTTTTTTCCTCTCACTTGTTTCATCTATCATTTTCTTTAGTGTCTAGTGAATGGCTAGCTTTGGATGTATTTTTTTACTACTGGCATTACTATATAAAATCAAACATTCCAAAGAATGCAAAATACAGCACATTGTTTGTAGATCGTGACAAATAACTGAATAGGTCCATCTTTGTTCAATGCTACAATTCCGAAGCATTTTCGTCTTTTTTTTAAATATTTTTAACATCATTCTCCGCTGTTAGTTTCAGTTGCGTGATAAATTATGTGTTGTATTGTAACATTTTGGTATTCATACCGATTATATTGTTAGTATTAAAAAACGGCTACATTCGGAGCATTCTTGTGTATGCTAATGACTGTCCAAAAAAATAAATAATCGAATCTGCCCCGGTCTTATTAGTATACTTTTTAGATTCACAGATATATATCGGCTGGATCAAAATAAATTCAATACCGCTTTCTTGTAAATTCTTGACCATTACATTTATGAAAAAACTAGAAAATAATAAAGAACTCGATATGTATGCTCGTCCCTTCCTTGCATAATTAATATAATTTAATAATAATAATTTCAAAACATTATCAAATTCGCAATCGCCCTCTTCTCTTTCATGTTGAAATTTATAATCCTAATGATGTTTGCACAATAAATAGAAGAATGCGTATTATTATTATTATTATTATTATTATTATTATTATTATTAATATTATTAATATTATTATTATTATTATTCAGCTTCGATACACAAACTCGACCAATACAGAAATGTCGTTGCTGTCTCACAAAGCACATATAGAAAGCGCTAGTGTCAGAGATTTTAGCTCATTTTCCATGCGTAAGCTGTAACTATGTTAGTTGGGTAAGCTATAAACCATACAGTGTATTCACCGCAATACTCAGTGATATTTCCGTTAACTTACCTATTGTGCAATAATCTCATATTCGTAATCTTGGGCTTGGTGTCTGAAAGTGTTTTTCGTGATGTTCAGTCATTTCCTATTTTAGTTTATTTTTTTCCCGACAAGCTGAGACTGTGATAGCAGAATAACCCCCCCCCCCCTGCTTCAATGGAAGGCGAATAAACGCAGATAAAAAACGACAGTGTTGTCTCTTATCAGCATTTAGTCATGGAAATTGTACTTCTTAAATTACGAAAAAGCAAAGAATGTCGATTTCTGTACTTCTTGACCTCATTTCAACTTGATGAATACTACACCAATATATCGTGCGTCAACAGCGTGTTCATTCATTACCTTATCTTGTCTGAATATTACTTGCTTTTCAGCTTTCGATTAGCACTGATTAAAGTCAGTTACGTCATTCCGTCCGTAACAGTTGGTTTATTAAGATTACTGGTTATTCAAAACAGAAACAAGTGACAAAATACGTTTTCCTTAACAACATCCAGTTCACTAAATACAGCACTAAAATATTTGCCGTTTTCTTTTATATTGAACTTAATAATCCACACTAAACAATATTTTATACATATTATTGACAGGCTGGGGCGGAAAATTATTGTCATTTTCTCATTATTGCCTAGGAATACAACTTGTATCGTCATGGTTGTAGTGGCAACGCTCGGCTCTGCACATTTGTAGAAAGGAAGCCATTACAGCGGGGTTTTTTTATCTGATCTGTGACGATTACTCTGTCGGTAGTCGGCTTTTCAGCCGTTAGAAATCAACTCACTTATACAAATGTCGGTTACGAACCAGCAATTTGTCCGGGCTACTTCACACATTTTACAAATTCACATCTCAGCGAAGTAGTATGTCGTCAATTTATGGTGATGGATAGCGACTTCTCTGGGAAGCTCTATTCGGGTCATGGGGACCTATACACATGTTGAGGCTTGAGTACCTGTAACTGCGTATAGCGTAACTGCGTATAAAGTAACTGCCTAGTTAGACTATCGAGTTCATTCAGCTGGCCTTTTACTGCAAAAGGTGTGTTCCGTGGTTTATGAAAAACAGGCTCTATATCTGGGTGTATTTGAGATGGTTTCTGCTAGACGTAGTAATTTTGATATTCCCATCTTCACCAGAAATATAGATAAATAGCTTCCATTTCTTGTTTTAGTGTTGTTATATTAACACTAGCTCAACTTCACTCACGTTTTAAACTTGTGTTGGTCTCAATTACAATGTTTAGACAACCATAATATCCCACTTATCAACTGTCGTCTCGCTTTTTGCAAAATGTTTGGTCTGATGCTTTATGTGCAGAATCGTTCGCTCGCTCACGGACCTTCGGCGTTTTGTTAAGTATCAACCCTACGTACAGGTTTGTTATTTGGTCTTACACAAGGCGCACTTTCAAACCAGCACAAGAACACGCGCACGCACATACTTATTTGTTTTGAGTCGCCGATAAATTAACGTTGAGAAATGAAATCATCGACTTAAAGCTGCAGCCACCACCATGCAATGATCTCCGTCGCGTTACTGTTCAGCAAGGCATACTCTGTAAATCTTTCATGTTTTTCATTAAAACACGTCGTTTTACTTGAAAGCACACTGTTGTAATTAAAAACATGTGCATTATATAATAATTATTCATAGCATATTTATGGACTGGTGCACCCAACTTTATGCAAGCAGTATTGACAAAATTGAGGGAAAAGTCTGTGGACTCGTGAGTAAGCATTATGATATATATGCCAACTAGACAATCACCGAAGGTGACGTAATTCAACGCATGATAAGATGGGTCATGACATTACTTTCAGGAAACAATTTTATGTCAAAGAACAGTTTGTGGAAGAATTAATTGTATGTACGCTAAAATGGTCTTACGAGCCAATATTACCGAGACACGTGGTGAATTAAGTACCTCGTTGACTAACGGATTGTGATACTCCGCATTTGGTGAACGGTAGTTGTAGTTCCAATCACATCTAAGCACTTTCAAATGTGATTTTAACATTTTCTCTACACGTTTTTTGAAACACTTCAGAAAAGCAAAATCACAAACGATGTTTCAACCCAAAAAACTAGACAATAATTTTGTCGCAAAGTGCTCATGCATAAGACACATGAGAGTAACTGAAACGCTATTCTTCTAAGTTGTTTTAACTTTAAGCACTTCCTAAAACAAACACACAGGCAATGTGATTTAGGAAATGTTCCAATGTACCACACCCGACACACCCATATATCTTTCATAAGTGTTTATGTATACGACATGTACACAAGTTCATAAGGGTAATTAAAACACTTTTCTTCCAAATTGTTTTATTTTGAACAAATACACATGCAATGACTCAACCTAAAACACCCGATTATATAAGTGCTCGTGTACAGGATATTTGTGTATGCTGTCTACGGTATGCATCTATAATAGACACAATACTTATATTCGACTGTATGCAGCATATTTATTGGGGGAAAAAAAGCTCACACACGTCACCATTGTCAGCAGACATACTGTGCATGTAGCGATAAACTTATTGATTTTAGTATTTTCAATATTAAACCGCTTTATAAATTCACATGTTTTGCGAGTATGCATACCATGTACCTGTCACAAGCTTAATAATCGATGGAATAAAATATGCAAGGTTTTGTTGCCAATGCTCAAATTAGTAAGTTGGAAGATGCAGCGCCACACATTGATTAATTTTCTTTATAGCTATTCTATTGGTGGATACACTGACATAGCAAGAGATGCACACTAAGGGAGCCAGCATTCTCCAGCACTGAAACGTCTGTGATCCTGTCCTGCCACTTGATGCTGAGAATTCGTCGGAGTTTTCCAGGCAGTTCGCTTGCATGGCGAATGTCGTCCAGAATTCGCTGCCGTACAGTAGACTGCTAAGCACATACTCCTGGTAGACTTTGAGTTTGGTGTTCAGAGTTAGCTGGTTGTTTCCCCACACTTTCTTACTCAGTTGTGCCATCACGGCAGCAGCTTTGGCGATGCGTTTGGCGATGTCAGTGTCAAGTGACAAGTTGCTGGTGACGGTGGACCTCACCATCGATGCTGGTGGTGAGGGGACGTCCTGGCCCATAACGTTCGTTTTCTTGATGCTGATTGTCAGCCCGAACTCCTTGCAGGCATAGGAAAACTTGTTCATCAGTCGCTGAAGGTCTACCTTAGTGTATGTGTTCAGAGCTGCGTCGTCTGCAAACAGCATCTCCCTTATGAGGACTGTGCGGACGTTAGTCTTTGTCTTTAGGCGAGCCAGATTGAACAGCCTGCCATCACTTCTGGCGTGTAAGTGTAAACCTTCTGTGGAATGACCGAATGCAAAGTTTAACAGTAGAGAAAAATACACCGAATAAAGTTGGTGCAAGGACACAGCCTTGTTTCACGCCAACCTGTATCTGGAAGGATTCTATGCTTCACCGTCGAAGCTGATGATGCCCTTCATGTCGTCGTGGAAGAAGGCAGTGATGCTGAGCAACCGGGGTGGACAGCCATTCTTCTTCAGTAGCTGGAACAGAACTTTATTGAATTTGAGTAAACACACTTATTCATAAGCACATAAGTCAATGACACGTCTTCATGCGATTGATAATATCTTTTACAACAATTATATGCGAACTTACTTTATTAATGTTTATATTTAGGAATAAATTCTTACATGATTATGTAATTTGTTTATCGTATGTTATATTACTGTAGTGCAAAATGTTTGATCATGAAGCGAATCATTTGATATATTTTTTTTTCCAAAATGATAATGTTGATAATTTTTTACCATGTTATCAGTGTGAATACATTTTAAAATGTCTCTCTGTTACAAGCACTTGTAAATATTCAGTTTGTGTTTTGCGTTAAAGCACTTTTCAAAGGGTTGCTATGATAAAATCGTTTGCTTACGTATTTCTGGTCATATTTTTAGAATGGAAAGGTTTCCAAAATCCTTACCACGAATGTTAAAATAATGTATAATTGAAGTTGAAAGCTAGTAATATTTGATCATACTTGACATTAGGTATTTAATTAATTAATTATTGTTATTTGTACAAATATAGCGAAGTATGATTTATGGTTTGGGCTATATCGCAATGTATCGCTTCCCTTTGAACTGGTTTTCGTAACCATTATACGGTTGATGCCTTTGCAGATATAAGATCATGGCCACCCTTCATTTATCATATACCAAATCGTGATATTATTAATATTATTTGACGTCATGTCATCATCGTGTGACACTTCGGTTTATGAATAAACAAATAATCGAATCACATAAGTTGATTTGTATATCACGTGTCCATGACCTAAATTCGTTACTATAATCACACGTATGCGCACACAGACCATATGTAAGGATCGCTACTACTATTCATCTATTCATAGATCTTTCACAGTATTATAATCATAGACAACATATATTCTAGGGTATAACAGACTTATTTCTTTTTCAACCAAGTATTTATCAAAACAATTCGACTATAAAATGGATAACACCGCTTCTAGACAATCTATACGACATAAGATATTTGCAGGATGCTAATTAACTCATGTCCAGTCCAGTGGGACAAATATGAACTACAAGTGCACCTGAAACAGAGTGAGTATCTTTTTAGGATTGTATGTCATTATATTTATTGTATTACATCTAGTTCTCATTTATTATATATTTTTATAGTCATATATCACTCATCAGGTGATAATTATATAATTTGTTACGAAATAAAACCTAATTATTTGTACATGGCGAGACATGATAATCAGTATGCATATTAATATTAATATACATTATGAATCAACATTGTCCAAAAGACACCAATGGAATGTTTATTTGCTCACATGTTTATGGGTGTTTATGATCACAATGCCCTGAATATTATAACACTTTATGAATACTCAATAGAAACTCTTCACATATTGTGACCCATCTATATTTATATTCACTGTAATTGAGAGTCAAACATACTCCTTATTGATTGTTTCAAAATCATTTCGCTCACATATTAATTGATTAATAAATAGCCTGAGCGCCTTTGCACGCTTTTATTCGAATTAATCAATATACTAAAAAGGAACACAACAGGTATGTGAAAAATGTACACCGCAGACAAAATACTATGCTTCACTTACTACTTTCCACGTATAATAAAATGACATCAGTAATCGACACTTGTCACGTGTGTCATACAACGTTTTCTGTAATCGACATATCTGAAATAAAAGTACTCAGTCATATGAAATGTATGTCGAGGTAATTATATCACGGGCGTAACCTTGTTCCAGGGGCATTTTGCTACCCATTAAATTACAGTGAAGTTCGTATTCCATCGGGTATACTCTCTGGGATTAGGTTTTATAGATTGTGAAGGATGCATGTATAAACTGATGTAAGTAGTGGATATTTAGACAGCCCTATGTTATATTCATATATGCATTAAAGTGCCTGTGCAATGCCCACTCTCACGTTAACTATTTTAGATCCGTGTCCTACTGAAGTGGGCAGTTATTGATTTTTTTTGTCAAAATGGTTACTCCTATCCAAGTAAATTTAAGATATATCTCGTGCTGTAGCCACGCCCACCTATCCTGAAACGGTCGACTGTTTCCGGATTTCCGACTCTCGCCGAAAGTGCGCCACCACTTCCAAAATATGAGAGGAAGCCATACTCCTGAGCTGTACTTATATAACACTGCGTGATTCAACATACTTTTAAACGATATACATTTTTCGGTCGGCATTTCTTTTTTTTGTCATTTTTTTTTTTTTTTGAGATAGAGAGTTTTTAGAAGTTGTTTTCAGAACAAACGTTTGTGATGGTTAAACGTTGTGTTGTGGGCGGTTGCAGTAATACGTATAGTCATAGTGTAAGTATTCACACTTTTCCAAACGATCCGAAGGTGCGACGTCAGTAAACGAAAGCCGTGAAAACGAGAAAAGGTTGGGGTGGACCTTCTCCTTACAGCGTCATATGTAGTGTCCACTTCACCTCAGATTATTTTTTCGAAAAACTGTCTTCGGCCGTGAAAAAACAACTAGGTTTTAAAGAGAAGCGCCGACAACTTAAACCTGGCGCAATACCAACAATTTTGAAAGAAATAGATTCCGAACCAGCCCATGATCACCGAGGCGGATTTCAGAAGAGAGAGACGTCGGGTAAGTGTTTCAAATCATTTGACTTGTTTTGCCATCCTGATTATCGCTTTATAGAGACAATTAAGTTTGCGTTATGTAAAGGTATCAATAATTTTTGATAGTAACACAAAAACGACGCGTCGGACAAACAGGAAATTACGCAGTCCTTACACACTGCTAATTGTTTTCATTTTCGCAGGCTAAAAGTTTCTGAATTGTTCGGTGATTGGTGTTGAATTCACACCTCTGTTACTTTCCTTCTAGCTTGATCTGCGAAATAATTTATGGGGGTACTGGACATCTCGACCCCAAAAAATCCCGACCCGTTTTTCATACCTACAGCCAAAACAAAGTCAGCTTGGACTTTCAGTTATGAGACATGACAAAACAAACGCTGCCAGTGATAGATTTCGCGAATAAAAAACAAAATTAACGCAATCAAAGGCGCCGACCACACGCGTTGGAAATACTAGTAGATAGTACACGATGTTTCGAATCAAAAGATGTCGATCAACGTTGAACTAGATAGAGGTTCGCGTCGCCACATTGAGACAGGGTCGCGTCGATGCGGTGGGTCGAGATGTCTTGGGTCGAGATGTCTAGAAATCATTTATGGAATAAGAATCCGGGCTTTGGCTGTCAATGCGTTATCACCAAGTAAATAAGCATGACAATCACGCTAACTCGAGTCCACTCTGAATTTGTCTGTATGTGTGTTGCTCTGAATTATTTTTGTTATCCAATTAAACGCCACCAGTCACGCACTGGTCCTCGTCGTGACCCGACGCGTTCACCCATTTCAACTGAATCTATTTCCACGCGGCGGTCATTTATTTAGTAACTGTGATTTGTCGTTTTTTTTAGTTATTTCCCTATTTTATTGATCACTAAAGTTTAACGTCTAGAATGTCAAAATATGTTTTCTTTTTATTTTATTTTAATTTTGATGCTTCTACTGGAAATGTACTTCAATAGAGCATGTATGATATGATTCTTTATGGTTTTCTATCTACTATTGTTGAATCAAAATGCTCTCATTATAATTTACAGATTACGTAGAAGAACTCTTCAATACACTAGACTTGTATGTTGGAGGAGATTGTGTATTACATACACTTGATGATGCACCCCTGCCACTCAACAGCCAGTATGCCCACCCTGACAAAGTCTCGGCAGTTCATTGCCACACTACAAGATTCACATAACAGTGTAAATACATTTCCAGATGCTGCAACAATTATGCTAATAAAAAACAGGCTACGTTACACAGTTCACATATTTTATTTAGACTTGTGATGAACAAGGAAATATGACAATGTAAACATTGGATTGTCTGTACATGTATGTGAGGAAAATAATGTGAATAAAATATAATTTGTACATGGATTACTATTACTATAGTATATGGTTTTAATTGAGTGACACTGTGACAATGAAAAAAAGGAAACACATCTTCAGATTTTGGAATCCATGAAAAACCAAGATTTGGTAGTTTAAGTCCTAAATAATTCTCTGACATAAATATTGATAAATCTGTTACTGCTCACTCTGGTAGTACTGTAGTCTTTTTCAAGGAACTTCAAGTATCCCCTCGTTAACCTGTGGAGGTTTAGAAAATAAATAAGGTCACAATCTTTATTTGGCATTTGTTTATACGAAATTCATTCATTTTATGATGCATCTTTTGTTACTATAATAAAGGCAACTATTATTATGTTATATATGTGTTTGAATTATGGATGAAAAAAATATTGAACACATTTACAATTAGTACATAAGTATAAACAATTGCCACCCAATCCTCTCAAACGATTATTCAAAAAATAATTAAATTTTTTTTCTTCATTTTCTTTTCATAATAATATGTCAATTTTATTTCACCAAACATTTTTCAAATTTACGTTTAAAATTTTGAAACTTGCGGATGTAATGCACACCCGCGCTTCGTGTGAAGGGAAGCCAGGTCAAAACATTGGGCATTTTACGTGTGTAGAGCAGCCCACAGAGACGTCGGCCGATCCCAACAACCATATCAGAAATTGTTGATGGTGGAAAAAAATAAGAGTTTCATTTGTGCAAAAAAAAAAAATCAAACGTGATAAAGTAAAACGCCGATGACATTCGGGCCACACGAGACGAGACACTCACGCCTTCGACCATGAACGAAAATCTAATATATGGATGCCAATGCACGTTTGAACGAAGCAGGCAATATTTCTGAGGAAATTCGCGATCTAAGTTTATCGAGCATAATAAAGAGTTCACACATACCTCTTTGAAATTATCGATCAGATATTTTATAAAGAGTAGTAAGCTCAACTAGAACAAAAAAAAACTAGAACTTCTTACCGACTCGAAAGTTGTCCAGTGCCGAGGTTCAGCGATAGTTTACAAACGTGCGCCGGGGACGGTGACATCACTGCGACCAGCCACACCAGAACGGACATATCTCGCATCTAACTCAACCCCATGCAACAAATTTGATATCCAAGTGTTCATTATGGCCCGTTCTTCCTCGACGAAAAAGTACATAAGTGACAATTTAGTCAAAGACGAGAAAACTGCACAAGAAATTGGCCTTATTTACACGTATCGGCAATGCGAGCTGCCCAGCAACTTCCCTTTCTGACGTCACAAGGGGAATTTCTGTATGGCAATGAATAGCTAATGAGGAGCCTCGTTTTAAAATACAAAAAATAAAGTTGCTGTAGACTGAGTTTAAAACACATTTTTTCACTTCAAAAAAATAATTTATGCTTAGAAACATAAAAATTAATAATATTAATGTATCAATTGATAATTTTAGACGTGAAAATAGCAGCCATTTCACAGGCACTTTAAGTTCCGGGTTGGGGTGGGAGTTATAGGTCTAGTAGAAAATAATCGTCAATTAATATATACTAGGTCCTTGATTCTGATCGGAACTTTTATATTTACTTTTTTGCAGACATCTGCCAACCAATGATTTATTACACCTGTATCGTACTTCAGGTGGATATGAGCATGCGGAAAACATCGATATGTTCTTCTAAAACGCCTGACTGGTGAAAATGTTTATTAAATCTATATCCGATCAAAATCGTCGGGTTTTTGTAAACGCTAGAAATGTGTTGTATTAATGATGCATATATTGCGCTAGTTGCAACACGATTTGATAAAATTACATATTTGTGTGTATGTAATTTTGTTTTTCGCGGCATCCATATAACGTGCGATATACGATCGGCTGTTTTTACTATTTTTCAGAAAACACATTTTTAATATCATTTTTCGTGTTTTTAATATACTAGTAGATTGCACTCACACATCGCATCATTATTTTATCTTTATTAAACTTATAGTCACAATTAACTAAAAAAAACTGCTATATCGTCAAGATGGCAAGAATTCACTACTCGTATGTGTCTCCATGTATGGCATACACTATAAGATTTTGTATATTTATTTCGCACAAGAAACAGTCGCCGAGACCTTCTCGTCTTTAACGAATATCAGCCAGGTATGAAACAATACTCGCTCCACGCACGCACGTGATACAGTGTGATATTAATATGAACAATACAGTAATGGCTTATTTGCTGGAAGTATAGAAAAAGATGCATTACACAATATCTGAGATAATGCCAACTGTGGTGGTTTAAAGGGCCGAATGCATTAAATATTCAATCGAACCACACAAATCAAAGTAATTTCATAATCCAGCAGTCCCCAAACAATTTGGCAATGGAAATCTCTTTAAAAAAATACTGGGAGGTAAAATCCGTATGAATGTTGAATTATTAATAAAATCCTAGTGAAATGTACTAGAGTACAAACATCCATTACAGCAGCATCCAGCTAAGTATCCAGACAAAACCCTGACGTACGTGTTTTCAGTGCAACCTCCTCATGGCAAACATATCTAGATCTCTCTCAAATCCAATTGATTTGTCCTGAAATTGCTTCGTCCATACCTTTCTGGGTTACCCCTGTCGCAGATAAACAGAGGGACAAACAAACCAACGCAAGAACAAATAATGACGTCCTTAGCGGGGACAATAGTAACACGTACAACACGTCGAGCGACTAAGATGGAGAAGTATAGGTCGTTAATCTTGTAAAACACGGACAATATATCATTTGATTTCATGTTTAACGGGCGTCGCGCGCTTCATGTTTAATATTGGACCTACAGCGACGTATACAACGCTTGTAAAATGCATTGTTTCTTTACGTGAAATTCGAACAGCATCGACCTTAAATCGGCGCATAATTGAAAATGTGGAGTATGCCTGATAATTTAAATAGAAGACTCAACAGAAATATTGTTACAGTACTTATAGATAAGATAAGTCCATACGATTTTTACAATATATAATTTATACTCAACATGGTAACTGATAGCCACTATAAACGCTTCGGAAATTCTTATCAAGAGCCGTACTAATATATACACATATGTGAAAGCACAACTAATTTAGAAGATATTGTACAGAATAGTATTATTGTCATATTCAGAACATAAAAATAAATAATAAATAGAAAATTTCGTTATGTAATTTTTTCCGTTGCCATCTCAGCATTGTTTACGTCCTCCATATTACCAAGACATGCTGCTCACGAGGGTAGATATTATGTGCAATTTAAAAACATTGTCTCGCTTTAAGGTACCACCCCTTCAAAGAGTTTCAATTTGAAGATGTAGTTGATGGATTGCTCTTGTTCATTGAGTAACTTGATATACTTTTTGAACTCAAAAAACAATTTTGGTTTGAGACAATGTGGTGACAACCGTAATAGACGAGTTTCGATTTACTGATTGTGGTCGCGACAGAATAGGCTGAGGTTGACCGGTCGTCCGGGAGCCCGTTTTGTTGTTGATTATATACGTGCTTTTTTGCAGTCCCGAAAAAAAATTACAAATGTACATACGGATACAACAAGAATATAAATTATATCTTGTCTTTATTTTTTTGAGTGTTGGCATAGTTGTTGGCATAGTAAAATAACTGGGTTTCGATGACCTGAAGTAAATCCACGTAGATTAAACCCCCTTCGCACGCATGGTAACTAAGCCTACTCACCATTTTCGTCGATTTCGCATGTTTCTGCGCAATTGAAAGGCGTAAAATGGCAGCTTTTACGACATAGTAAATAAATATGCCAAACAAACAACATGGACCTTCTTTTTTTAATTATACATCAATGATAGTTGTTATGAGTATAGTATATTATTTTTTGACAAATTATAAATATCGATGCATGTGAACGAACTTTTACGTTAGCCACTAACGTAAAACGGGTAAGCGTTGCTTTGTAAACATTAGCCCAGCTTTTTTTTTTAAAGCGGACGAGTCATACTTTGCTGTGCGTTTGTTTTGAAGCGATTTCCTAGATATTCATTCCAGGTAAGTTAAGTTTATAAACACTCAATTTCAAATTGCCGAATGAAAAATGCAAAATAATTGTCACTAAGTGTCCGAAATACGTGTATGATAATCATCGAGACGGTGTTGACCGTGTCAAGTGCAATACGGGTTTCGTTTCAAGTTGACATCTGTTCGTTTATAACACTGCAACATTTAGATGTACATGGGCTGCATGGGTATGGAATAGATATAATACATGTGTACATTTATAGAATTATTACTCAGGTATGAGTAAGCGATGCCGGTGTAGTAATGGAAAGTTTGTTTCCAAGTCCGACGAAAAACGCAGAAATGGTAGCGGTCGGAGGTTATCTACAAACTCTGAATATGCATGTGAAGCTGGTGAAATCCTGGGTGAAATAGTTGAAACCACACCAGTGAAACACGTTTCTTATGTGGGTATCATGTTAGAACACAATTACTGTCTGCACAATTCTCAAACACATAGGTATGCTTTCCCTACTGTACACAACGTAAACGTTGTCAAGGAAGAAATTGTGCACACAAAAGACAGTGACGAAGACAGTTCCACAATAGCCCGTCTAAAAAACATGTTGACCCGGCTATTGAAAAAAAATCTGATAGTAATCATGTCAAAAAAATTCTTGGCAATCAGCTATATGCCCTGAAGGATACTCATAAAGTTTTAACAGTTAAAGTGATTAGATATCTTCAAAAATGATTTAATTATATGGTTAGACAAAATGAAGGAAATGAACAGAATCTTAGGCAAGGATTAAAATCACTTTTGCAGCATCCATTTGGCAACCATACTTATTGTAGTCCTTCATGGTGCAGATTTCTTGAAAATCCCACCTCAAATTATAAATCTTTACCATATGGCCGTCCACTCTGTGATACTCTATTGCAATTGAAGTTAAGCAGGATATTTGAAGTTCTGTCTTCTGTTGCTTAAGAACTAGTGTCATTAGAAAGTGCACAAGCAAATGAGAGTTTTAACCATACAGTGTCATCTAAAGCTTGCAAAAGTCACTTTTATAGTGGTTCTCAGAGTCTGAACTATAGAGTGGCAGCAGCAGTATCACAGAAGAATATTGGTTATACATGTGTATCAGAAGTTGGTTTTTAACTCAATGATGGGGAGTTTTAGGGTGTATTATTGCTCATTTGCCAATTCAGTAATGTTTAGTTGAAAAGTAAAATTGAGTTGGTGACTTACATATATATGCATATGAAAAAAATCTTTTCTTTCAGATCTTGTTCAAATATTGAAAATAAGACTAATAATTAGTCAAAATTGTATTATTGATTTGTTATATTAACTTCTGTTTTATAAGGTGCAGACAATTCAGAAATATGGAGAGGTCTTTAATGATTATTTGAGAAACAACTTTAATTTTCCCACACTTTCCTATTGCTATTTTTTACATATTCCAAAACTGATGTTTTTTCATGTTATATTTCAGGTTAACAAACAATTAGGGTTATCCCCAAGAACATTCTCAGCAGCCAAAGCTCTCCAGATTGACAAGGAAATCTCTAAACGTCATGCTGAAAGTCAATCAAGAGATGCCAAGAAACGACGCCATGAATTAAAAGAGAAAAAACATGTATGACTGTGGCGCATGAGACAAGAGAAAGAGACACATACTCAATAAGCTTTCAAATTTCAAAACGTAATAATTATTACCATTTTTTTAAAAGCATGATTTAAATAAAAGTGTCTTTGTACCTATCTACCTAACCGTTTGCTTACAATGAAGCAAATATTACTATAATTTTTGCACAAACTATGTGTTTCCATGGTTTATACATGTTGACAAACATATACACATTTATATTAATAGAATCAAACATTATAAAGTAAAATCTTAAGTTCATTTGTTTCATTTTCAGCCATCCATGACATTGACTACATTCCTGCAGCACAGCTTCCTCCAATTCCTTATCCGGTAATAAGTCATCAGTTCCTTGGGTTTCTTTTGACTTGGAAACCACTGATCTGAGTAAGTTACAAGTTATTCATAGTTTTTAATTGTCATGCATTTTACACTTCTTGTAAACATAGCTATGTGACCCATATCAAACACCGTGTGATGTAATGACTATCTAGCTTTATTATGTATTACCGGTACTGTCAATTTCATTTAGGCATGACTGTCTTTTATAGAAATTGATAAAATATTTATTATTTATTCAAACGTAAATTTAAATTCATAAAACATTTATTAATATTTTATATAATAAAAAAATATATGCCTTCATGAAATTCATACTATACAATGGATTAATAAAAATAAGTCTTTTTTACTGTATTTGCTCTATTAAACGTACAGTTCCAAAACAAGTACACATAAAATAAATTTGAACTTATAGTATGTTGGATCATTAAAATATGACTTATTTTGCCCATTCACTGTTAAGGATGTTGAGGGAAGGTGATTTCCATAAGCAATTGTGCTACTGACACTATTGCAAATATGGTGTTTATAATTGATTATAACTAACACCTTTAACATATCACACATGAGGGCAGATCATATTTGTCAGAAATCTTATCAAAGCATTCTGTTTGTTCTTGCAGGTCGCACATCACATATCACACAGTTGGCTGCCATTGGTCCGTCTTTTCAGCTGAATTTATATATAAAACCAAAAAAAAATATTAGTCCTGAAGCATCTGCCATCACAGGCATCACATTTTTAAATGGAGTAATGAAATAAAAATGAGACAACTACTGAATGTATTCCAATTAAGTATGCGTTAACAAAATTTGTTTAGTTTCTTTCTCCAAATGGAGCTATTTTAATAGGCCATAATATTAGAAGTTTTGACTCTCGTGTTCTAGTTAACGCAGTGGTGTCTAATAAGATGGAAGATAGTTTTGGAAGCCTTATTAACGGCTTTGTTGATTCTTTAATTATTTTTAAGCATTTACACCCTGGTTGTCAGAGTTATAAACAGAAGAATTTGGTATCACAATTCACAGGGTGTAAATATAATGCCCATGATGCAATTGCAGATGTCCAATCACTAAAATCTGTGGAAGTATACATTTTCATGGCGTTATGTTGGTGATTGTGTCAATTATGCTTTGATGAAAACTAACAACCGTGTGACAATAGATCCACTTATACAAAAAAGTGCTTTCACAGTATATGGCTCAGAAAATAGCTGGTAGTGGTTTGATGTTAGCACACCTTTTGCTGGCTCATAAAAGGAATCCAGCAGATGGTATTTCTGCATTGTTTCGTGAAAAAGAAAATTGTTGCAAGCCACGGGTTACTGAAAATGGAGTAATTATCAGTAATGTCAATAAATATAAAGAGCTGGATAATCAACAGATCATATATATTTGTACTTATTCATCCATATTTTATAATAGATGACAAACTTAAAAATAAATACATATTTGTTTACCAAAGTATGCATTAGGTTTTTATAATATGCTCGCATTCAAGAAAGTGGCAAATGACATTTACGTATACAAGCTTTGACCAGAAAGTTTTCAATTTCGTAAACAACAGAAACTGCAACAAAATAGATAGAATATATCAGTTTACAACCTACATGTATTCAGAAGAATACCCTAAAATATACAGAATGCTGAATAATGAAATAAATCAAATTGAAATAATGCTAACAGACCGAAATTGAATTAATTATTCTAGCCTTAGCTCCTAACAACTCTCCTTTGTAAGTAATGAACCACCAGCACTAATCAGACAAGAATGTGATTCAGTAAGCATAAAGGAGTAGATTAGTTTGAAACGAAGTGCAAGGTTAATCAAATTTATACCTTATTAATTCACTAGACTCTAACACTATTCTAAATTTAAATTCAAACTTTTGCATGTATGCTTCATTTTTCTTACCAGTAGAAAACGTATAAATAAGAAGGCCATCAAAATGGGGTGGGTGGATGAGGGATGGCCTGGGGGGGTCACTTTAAGTGAGCTGCTCCCATTAGCAAAATGCCCGTTTCTCCCTAAGTTGGCTGGTAATTGTGAAAAATAAATTCTATTTTGCCTAAAATAATTCAGTCCTATGTTCAATTGGAAACACTGAGTGAACATGCTGTAATTTGACATTCATATCTACCTCAGGGCCAGGTTCCATAGTTTCCCCCTTTCCAAAGCTGTGAAAATAGTCTGGTGACCCTGTGTTTTTCTTATTTACATAGAAAGATAAGGCACATGAGATTGTCTATACTGATTATTAAGGAATTCTGGGTTTTAGAAGTTTGTAATATATTACATAATAATGACCCTTGTTATCAAATCCCATGTAATCCTATGGAACGTTTCTGGACAAATAAATCGTTAAATGCTTTAAGCAGGTCAAATATAATAAAGTAGGATATTTTCGTGGCGAATATATTAAAGGGTGGTGGACGACATTTGTGTTGATAAACATTGATTTTCCCACAAAGCGCTCTTCCAATGGTAATGACGAGTACAATTTTAACCTGTGCGCAACGTGCACTAATTACAGCTGGTGACTCCTTCAATGCCTTTCAATCAAAGAAATTATATAATTAAAGCTCAGTAACATCTCAGTTAACGATTTTGATACTCTAATTTAGTTCGACATTATGTATACTATTTTTTTTAATTCGCACATATGTATATATTCAGTGACAGCTCCGAATCAACTTGAATTTGTTAGAATATACCAGTGCAATGGCATTGTTACCTGAGGAGTCACCTCAAGATATGTCAAATCTCGCAGCAAATGCAGCAGTGAGTAAAACACAACTGTAGTGAACGGTACATTCTCCATGAAATATTGCTACACCTTTGACACACGTTAATGTTATTTTAATAATTTTAGTAGCTTGTGAGAAATAGTTGTGTTGTTACAAGCTTGAGTGTATTATGGGGATACGTAAACATCCTTCAGAGAATGTCATGGTCATACTTGACAGAATGATTGCATTGTGTGTATTGCGGTGTTTTTAAGTTAGCGTATGTTTATCACGCATGAATAGCATTTCACTAGTAAACAAGACACTGACGTCACAAGACGCTAACATGCATAACGCAATTACTCATTCATTCACTTATACCTCATCTCTCCGTCGGAGTTCCCGGTATGTGTGTGTTTGTATATTTATGAGCAGATATATAGATGATTTGAGTTTATAGGTTTAGGCTAGGACGGTTGGTGTGTAAATTAATCGGAAAATTTTAGAAACAAGAAACATTGGTAATTTATCATAGCTTGACCCGCCTCCGACTACAGCCTGTAATATATATATATATATATATATATATATATATATATATATATATATATTATGTGTTTCAGACACGAACATGAAAACATGAACTCGCAACTCGTATGTGTCCCGGAAATGTAAGCATCCGCACTTCCCGTTATACTTAGTGTACTGTCCAAAAACACCTTGAAACGGTGTAGTGAATGCGCATTTGAGATTATATTTCTACGCATTTTAAAGTAAATAATAAATCGCTTGACCGTTTAACCGTTTATATATACTAAATTACAGGAGCAATGTATTTAAGCCTCTCAGAAAACGTAAAGGTTACTTATTTATACAAACATTTCAAAGAGTGCAAAATACTGTAACAGCACACTGTTAGTGGATTGTGACGGATAATTTGTTCAATGCTACAATTCTGTTGTTGTTTTTAATTATTTTAAGATCATTTTCCGATGTAAGTTTCTGTTGCGTGATGAATTATGTGTTGTATTGTAACTTTTTTATATTCATACCGATTATGTTAGTATTATTATTATTATTTCCTGGGTCGGTCAAATAGTAACTCGACTTCAGCCTCGTTACACAAACTCGACCAATACAGAGATATCGTTGCTGTCTCACAAAGCACATATTGAAAGTGCTAGTTTCAGAGATTCGAGACTCATTTTCTATGTGTAAGTTGTTACTATGTTGGTTATGCAATAAATCATACCGCATTTTGCATCCACTTTCTTGACATTACCCAGTGATATGACTAATCTATAGTGCAATAATCTCATATTCGTGATCTTGGGCTTGGTGTCTGAAAGTATTTTTGTGATGTTCAGTCATTTCCTATTTTAATTTCTTTTTTTCCCGACTAGCTGAGACTGTGATAGCAGACCCCCCCCCCTTTTCCAACAAAAAGCGATTGAACGCAGATAAAAACCGATAGTGTTGTCTCTTATCAGCATTTAGTCATGGAAATTGTACTCCTTGTTAAATTACGAAAACGAAAAGAATGTCGATTTCTGTACTTCTTGAGCTCATTCCAACTTGCGAATACTACACTAATATGTCGTGCGTCAACAGCGTGTTCATTCATTACCTTATCTTGTCTGAATAGTACTTGCTTTTCAGCTTTCGATTAGCACTGATTGAAGTCAGTTACGTCATTCCGTCCGCAGCAGTTGGTTTATTAAGTTTACTGGTTATTCAAAACAGAGACAAGTGTCAAAACAAGTTTTCCTTAATAGTATCCAGTTCAATAAATACAGCACTAACATTTTTGCCGTTTTCTGATATACTGAACTTTATAATCCACACTAGAAATATTTGTACTGATTACTGACGGGCTGTGAGGGTAAATTAATGTCATTTCCTCATTATTGCATAGCAATACATCTTGTATCGTCATGGTTGCAGTGACAACGTTTGGCTCTGCTCATTCGTAGAAGGGGAGGCATTACATTTTTTTTATCTGATATGTGATGATTTCCCTGCCGGTAGTCGGCTTTTCAGCCGTTAGAAATCAACTCACAATCTTAGTAATACAAATGTCGATTACAATCCAGCAATTCTACTGGGCTACTTCACACATTTTACAAATTCATATCTCAGCGAAGTAGTTTGTCGTCAATTTATGGTGATGGATAGTGACTTCTCTGGGAAGCTCTATTTGGTTCACGGGGACCAATACACATGTTGACAATATCAGGCTTGAGTACCTGTAACTGGTTACAAAATAACTGCCTCGTTCGAGTTCATTCGGCCGACGTTTTTACTGCAATATGTATGTTCCGTGGTTTATGAAATACAGGCTATACATCTTAGTATATTTGAGATGGTACGTTTCTGCCAGTGTTCTCGAATGCATTTTGATACTCCCATCTTCAACAAAAAACTAAATAAATAGCTTCCGTTTCTTCTTTTATTGTAGTTGTTATGTTAACAGTAGCTCAACTTAGTGTTAATTTGTCTTTCCATCTTCTCCATACTAATGCCAAATTCGTGTTTATGTAAATTAGCTGTAAAAATAAGTGTGAGATTTGCTTTTCTTCTTTTACTTTGCTCTATTGTATTGGGCCATTTTACATTTCTCCCACGTTTCAAATTTGTGTTTGGAAAAAAACTCTAACAACATATTTTAAATAACAATCCGATATACAAGTTTACTATTTGGACGTACACAAGGCCACACTTTCAAACCAAAATAAGATCATGCGCACGCACAGACGCATTTTCTACAAGTATATGAAACGAGAGTCATCGATAGATTAAGGTTAAGAAAATAAATCATCGACTTAAATTTGCAGCCATCACCATGCAATGATCACCGTCGCGTTACTGTTCAGCAAGACATACACTGTAAATCTTTCATGTTTTCATTAAAACACACCATTTTAAGAAAATGTTTTAATGAAAAACACTTAATGTTTTAATTATAAAACACTTAAAGTAATTTTAAAGTGGGGACAAATAGGTGTCATGTTTTAAACACCTAGATTTACAGTGTAGGTAACTGCGGGACAGTAACAGTTTGTTTTTGTTTTTTGTTTTTTGAAGTTTTGACCTTTTCTTAGAATAGAAAAGTTTCCAAAATCCTTCAAAGAATGTTAAAATAATATATAATAAGCTGAAATGTATTGATATTTTAACAATCCGGACATTAGGTATTTAATAAATTGCAAGTTTCATTTCTACAAATCATATGCCGAATTATGATTTATAGTTCGGTCTATATCGCACTGTATTGCTTTCCCTTGAACTGGTTTTCGTAACCATTATACTGACGATGCTCTTGCCGATATAAGAACATGGCCACCATCCATTTATCAGATACCAAATCGTGATATTATTGATATTATTTGACGTCATGTCATCATCATGTGAATTTCGGTTAATGAATAAACGAATAAGCGAATCAAATAAGTTGATATTTAAATCACTTTCCATGACCTAAATTCGATACTATGATCACACGAATGCGCACACAGACCATATGTAAGGATCGCTGCTACTATTCATCTATTCATAGATCTTTCACAGTATTATAATCATTGACAGAATATAGTCTACGGTAGGACAATCTATACGATATAAGAAATGCTAAATAATCATGCCCAGTCCCGTGGGATGAATATAAAGGACAAGTGAACCAGAAACAAAATGAGCATTTTTTTGGATTGTATGCCGTCATATATATTTCATCATATCTATTTCTGATTTATTATATACACTTATAATACAGTAATATATCATCAGATAATAATTACTAGTATATAATTTGTTACTATGTAAAACTCAATTATTTGTACATGGCATGGCAATCAGTATGCATATCAATAATCACATATATTATGAATCAAAATTGTCCCAAAGATACCAATGGAATGTCTACTTGCTCACATGTTTACTGGTGTTTATGTGTACAATGTTCTGAATATTATAACACTTTATGAATACTCGATATAAAATCTTCACATATTGTGACCCATCTATATTTATATTCACTGTAATTGAGAGTCAACATACTCCTTATTGATTGTTTCAAAATCATTACGCTCACATATTAATTGATCAATAAATAGCCTGAACACATTCGCTATTTCTATATGTACTATAATAATATTGATATTAGTAATCGACACTCATGTTTATTAAATCTATATCAGATCAATATCGTCGGGTTTTTGTAAACACTAAAAATGTGTTGTATTAATGATGCATATATTGCGCTAGTTGTAACACGATTTGATTAAATTACATATGTGTGTGTATGTATGTACGTTTGTTTTTCTCAGCATCCATACAACGTGCGATATACGATCAGCTGTTTTTACTATTTCTCAGAAAACATATTTTTATTATGTATCGTTTAATATCATTTTTCGTGTTTTTAATATACTAGTAGATTGCACTCACGCATCGCATCATTATTATTTTATCTTTATTAAAGTTATAGTCACAATTAACTTAAAAAACTGCTATATCGTCAAGATGGCAAGAATTCCGGTCAAATCCTGGTGGTAGCCATGTTTGTTTTTATTATTAGAGGGCGCTTACGCGCGTAATCATTCTATATTTGGAATTCGCATTTCCAAATATGGTAGTATGAAAATACCCCGTAAAATACCGCAAAATTACGGCACGCTGTAACTTATGGCGTTACGGTAACAGATGTATAATAATGTTAGGTATTGTATATCTATTTCGCACAAGAAACAGACGCTGAGACCTTCTCGTCTTAAACGAATATCAGCCAGGTATGAAGCAATACTCACTCTACGCACGCACGTGATACAGTATGATATTAATACGAATAATACAGTAATGGATTATATGCTGGAAGTATAGAAACAGATAAATTACAAAATATCAGAGATAATGTCGAATGTGGTTTAAAGGGCCGAATGTATTAAATATCCAACCGAATCACACAAATCAAAGTAACTTCATAACCCAACAGTCCCCAAACAATTGGAAATTTCTTTTAAAAAAATACTGGGAGCTAAAATCCGTATGAATGTTGAATTATTAATAAAATCCTAGTGAATTGAAGTGCACTAGAGCACAAACATCCATTACAGCAGCAGAATACTTATCCAGACAAAACCCTGACGGATAAGAATACTTGTTTTCAGTGCAACCTCCTCATGGCAAACATATCTAGATCTCTCTCAAATCCAATCTGGGTTACCCCTGTCGCAGATAAACAGAGGGACAAAGAACAAATAATGACGTCCTTAGCGGGGACAATAGTATTACAACACGTCGAGCGACTAAGATGGAGAAGTATAGGTCGTTAATCTTGTAAAACACGGACAATATATCATTTGATTTCATGTTTAACAGCGACGTATACAACGCTTGTAAAATGCATTGTTTCTTTACGTGAAATTCGAACACACACTGCGTGACGACCACCGACCTTAAATTGGCGTATAATTCAAAATGTGGGGCATGCCTGATAATTTAAATAGAAGACTCAACAGAAATATTGTATAAGATAAGATAAGTCCACACGATTTTTACAATATATTATTTATACTCAACATGGTAACTGATAGCCACTATAAACGCTTCGGAAATTCTTATCAAAAGCCGTACTAATATATACACACATATGTGAAATCACAACTAATTTAGAAGATATTGTACAGAATAGTATTATTGTCATATTCCGAACATAAAAATAAATAATAAATTGAAAATTTCGTTATGTAATTTTTTCCGTTGCCATCTAAGCTTTTTTTACGTCCTCCATATTACCAAGACATGCTGCTCACGAGGGTAGATATTATGTGCAATTTAAAAACATTGTCTCGCTTTAAATAAGATTTCTTTTGCTTGAACAGTTGTACATGTATTCCACCTGTCGCCAAGTGCATGTAATATCTATTCGTACGCTTTGTTAATATTATGTTAATCGCGTTTCGTGAACAGCAAATAGAAATACAAATCGTACCATTCTCGTATGTTGTAGTACTGTTGTAAGTTTCTTTATCTTTTATCAAAATACATATTATATAATGTACTTCTGGATGAAACCTTATACCGATGAATTCGCGTTTGGTATCACGCTATAACGTTAAAATTAATAATAGTTTCTTTACAAGATCTTTATTGAGATGTAAACTTATAAATAGAAAATAAGCTAGTTTTTATTACGCTTCCGTTACCGACTGTATTTTTTTGTAATTTTGTTTATCTAAAATATTGTTCCCATAAATGAGTTTTCATATAATATACAACATAAAGAACAATAAATCTATGATATCAATTTAAAATCGACAAAATAACAAAAATAACACATGACATAATAAATATAAACACTGTTCATAGCTGACTGTACTATGTTTGATAGTATGAGCTTTTGAAATATAATATATATTTCTGGTGGTATGTGAGTGAATGGCAGAGTTAGAAGTGAGTAGGTCTGATACAGTTCATGAAATCAAACGCTGCTTACATTTGTTACAAAGTATATTGACAAGTCTTATAAGTCTTTCTTGTGTGGGTGGCTCGCCACGAGCAGATATAGACATTACAACTGGTCGTATTTTTAAGAGCACATTAAATCCCAACTCCTTTGAATGAGGTTGACAATTCATTGAATATAATGTTTTTCGCAAACCTTCTCTGCGAAACCGGCTAAATGTGTTAGACGGGTAACACTCCTTCAAAGAGTTTCAATTTGAAGATGTAGTTGATGATTTGCTCATGTTCAGTAAGTAACTTGATATACTTTTAGAACTCAAACAACATATATTCAGGCAATTTTGGTTTGAGACAATGTGGTGACAAACGTAATATACGAGTTTCGATTTACTGATTGTGGTCGCGACAGAATAGGGTGAGGTTCGATTTTTCAACCGGTCGTCCGGGAGCCCGTTTTGTTGTTTATTATATACGTGCTCTTTTACAGTCCCGAAAAAAAATGACAAATGTACATACGAATACAAAAAGAATATAAATTATATCTTGTCTTTATTTATATTAAGTGTTGGCATAGTAAAATAACTGGGTTTCGATGACCTGATGTAAATCCACGTAGATTAAACCCTCCTTCGCACGCATGGTAACTAAGCAACCAGAGAATCTTGGGAACCCGAAACTCGTATATTGCATCGACGATTACGGCTATGTACTCGTTCCATGTGTATGGTGTCAATGTTATCACACGCAGATTTGAGAATATTGATGGCATAATCATATCTAACAAGGCATATTAGAGTCATGCAAGAAGATCATCCATGTAGATGGGGAATAACACTGGTCAATACACACTGCTTTGTGCAAAACCAGCTTTAAAATCAATAAAATCAGAGCAATAGTTTTAGCATTGAAGGTTCTGGAGAAATAAATCGTTCAATTAAAGTAAAACATAATAAAGTAGGATATTTTTCGTCGCGCCACGCATGTACGACATTTGTGTTGATAAACATTGATTTTCCCACAAAGCGCTCTCTCAATGGTAATCACGAGTAAAGTTTTAACCTGTGCTCAACGTGCACTAATTAGAGCTGGTGGCTCCTTCAATAGCTTTCAATCAAAGAAATTATATAATTAAAGCTCAGTAACATCTCAGTTAACGATTTTGATACTCTAATTTAGTTCTACATTATGTATACTATATTTTTTTTAATTCGCACATATGTATATATTTCAGTGACAGCTCTGAAGCTACTTGAATTTGTTAGAATATACCAGTGCAATGGCATTGTTATCTGAAGAGACACCTCAAGATATGTCAAATCTCGCAGCAAATGCAGCAGTGAGTAAAACACAACTGCAGTAAATGGTACATTTTTCCTGAGAAACAACTACATCTTTGACACACGTTAATGTTATTTTAATTTAATAGTTTTTAGTAGCTTGAGAGAAATAATTGTGTTGATTTGCAAGCTTGAGTGTATTGTGTGAATACGTAAACATCCTTCAAAGGATTTCACGGTCATACTTGACAGAATGTACAATTGCATTTTGTGTATTGTGGTGTTTTTAAGTTAGCATGTGTATATTACGCATGAATAGAATTTCAATAGTAAACAAGACACTGGCGTCACAGGACGCTAATACAGAATTCTCGGTATGTGTTTGTATACTTATAAGCAGATATGTAGATGATTTTAGTCTATACGTTTACGCTTGGATGGTTTGGTTTGGTTGGTTGGTGTGTAAATTAATCGGAATGGTTTAGATTAGCAATGTGCATTACTCAAGCAAGAAACATCGGTAATTTATGATCGGCCTCTGACTACATTCTGTAATACATATACATTACGTGTTCTCATAATTACAGACACGAACACAGGATTCGAACTCGCAACTCGTATGTGCCCGGGAATGTAAACAGCAGCACTCCACGTTATACTATAATAGTGCACTGTCCAAAAAACGCCCTAAAGCAGTGTAGTGAATGCGCATTTGAGATACTTCTACTCCTTTTAAATCAAATAAAGGCATACATCAAATTACAGTTTAAACGTCTATACATACACTTTGAGTTTTGCTGCTAGCGCAATTTATTCAAGTCCCTCAGAAAATGTAAAGGTTAAGGAGCGTTCTTCTTTATTTATACAATTATTCCTCTGTTATACGTATTTTTGCATGGCTTGTCATCTGACTGCGAAGCCCTTCAGATGGCACAAGATGATTCACAGCCGGTAGACAAATGCATACAGTTAGCAAATATCCACCAAAAAAATTCAAATCAGTTTTGTCTTATATTATAAGCATAAAAACAACATCGATATACATTTATTTGTAGCATACTACCATTGAAATAGTTTATATTAATTATGCAGTTTTACTGGTTGCAACCAAGTTGAATCCAGTCACATTTTTTGTTTAAATATTTTTTCATTCATGCGGTGCTTATTTCAAAATAACGAAGCAGCATAAACCTATGACTGTGTAGCATTTGTTACCATGAACTGTGGCGTTTTGCATATTCACTTCATAAAATATCCATACTACTAGAACTACATGTTTGTCTAAGTCGAGTGACAATCACGTATGCAAAACATTACGCGTTACACATGCACGTGGTACAGTAAAATGTCAATGTGACAGGGGTCAAACTTTTCTATCAAAAGCCTTAGACCTTAGACCTAATGCCCGGATTCTCCACCACGTGCTGTGAACACGAGCGCTGTGTTTGGGGATTTGGGAACTTCGTCTCGCTTGGCTGATGCCAACTACACGCAGAGATACCAGATTCGACCCAAATGAATACAGATTAGTTCATTACAGATTTTTGACCTTTGACATGCCGCTGGTCATTGTTAACTGAACATCGCTCAGTAAATGTTGCTGTCATTTCGTTGTTGATATTGATCTCCTCATACTCAGAACGTGATAACAATAATAGTAAATGGTAACAGTTTGGATACAGGTGTAAAAACTAGAGCAGCTCTTCTTAGAGAATCGACAGATTTGCCGAAACCGTCTGACCGTGAAACTTCAAATGATGGAAACAGTGTCAAGATGGCGTCACAAAAGTAAATAATATGGAACAATCGTTGTTAAAACATAACAAATGTATTCAGAAAGTAGAAGACTCTATGATAGCCACGTATTCGAAATTACGTAACATAGATGGGGAACTTATATTATCTGAAATACGAGATTTGAAGTTGAATGTGGATTCTTTGTCTAATAGACTTAGCAAAAATAATGTGGTTATATATGACATTCCAGAAGGAATGTAGGAAAGTTTGCATAATATGGTCGAGTTCATAATCAGTCTGCTGGTAAACGATCTTGGGATTTCAGAAGCCAAAGGTTAGATAATTGAACTGAGTCACCGAACTCCAGCCGATCCTGCCAAGATAATGGGTACAATTAGATCCATACATATTAAGTTATTGAGACTCCAGGATAAAGTTGGTTCTACGTAATTTACTGTCAAAACCAATAATGTGGAAGGGTCAAAAAGTCAAGAAGGTGGTCTCCGAAGACGTGACAGAAACAGTCCGTCATGAAAGGAAAGTAATTCTTGCGGAAAAAAGAAACTTCAAAATGAAATTTCCTGAGAGAAAAATTTTTGTTCCTCCTCAAGTACCAGCAGTGCTATTATATGAAAATGACGAAGGCAAGCTAACACGTCTGAGATGTGGAGATAAGCCACCATGGTGATTGCATGTACGAGTATGGGGTACCTCAACACGGTGGTTACATATTGACTGTTACTTGTTCCCAGTGAACTTTCATATTATGTTATATTTATATGGTATTTCTCACGTAAATTGAAAGTAATTTCCGGATAGGAAAGTTTCTGTTTTACTGTGAGTACCATCAATGTCACTATTTGAGAATGATGAAATGAAAGTTGAAACGTCTGAGCGATGAAGAAAGCCCACCATGGTGGTTACATGTAATATGTGTATAGGACAGCTTCATACTGACTGTTACTTATTCCCAGTGACCTTTTTCATTTTTCATAAACAGGATTTTTTGTTATTTATTTATTTGTTTATTTATTTTTATCCTTTATTTTTCACCATGCACTTTGGTGCGGGGCATTAGGAATTATTTGAAAAGGAAAAAAATATTCACTTGGTTAAAATAGTAGTGATGTTATCATGCTACAGGAATTGTACAGTACACAAGAGATTGAGCAGAAATGGGCAAATGATTGGAAGAGTAATATTGTTTATTCTCATGGAACCAGTCATGGTAGGGGGGTTGGTATTATGATCAAAAGATCACTGGATATCATGATACATTTAGAGATAACAATGGTAGGCTAATTTGTATGGATGTTACAATTCAGGGTATTAACGTAATTCTTTGTAATATGTATGCACCCAATTGTCAATTTGATAAGTCAAGTACCTTTTTTTTAATCAAGTTTGCTCTAATATTGAGGACTTTAACCCAGAGAGCGATAAAGCAGTTATTTTGGGAGGTGATTTTAACCTGTGTTTAAACCCACTTTTGGATAGACAAGGAGGAAGTCTGAGACTCAACACAAATATTTTGAATATTGTGAATGGAAAGCTAGCAGTATTGGATTTGATTGATATATGGTGGGTTAAAAATCCCAATTTAAAAAGATATACTTGGCGGCAGAGATCACCAGTCATTGAAAGTCGTCTGGATTATTGGTTTATCTCAGACTTCCTAAAGGATAATGTAAGATCGATTTATATTATGCTCTCAATTGCTTCTGATCATTCTGCACTTTTTTATATTTAGATAAACACGGTACATCATACTGGAAGTTTGATAATAGTTTGTGTCTCGATCAGGACTTTGTTAACCAAATGAATCAGAATATTAACACTTGGGTACAGAAAACCCTAGATGGGGATGCCATTGAGACATGGGAGGTCATGAAATATGAGATTAGGAGATTCCCTATAAAGTTTCCTATACAAAGAGTAAAGCCTGAAATAAGCGAAAGAGATTACTTGAATTGGAGAAATCAATTAAAGATTTGGAATCAAATTTAGATGAATGCTATGGCACTTTACACTGATTTGAAACTACAGTTGGAAAATATTTTGGAAGAAGAAACCCGTGGGTTAATATTCAGGTCCAGGTGTAACTATTGTGAGATGGGGGGAAAAGTAATAGGTATTTTTTGGGTTTAGAAAGAACAAATAAACACGGTTAACAGTGAGGCGTCTGAATGTTGATGGTAGTGAAATTAGTGACCAATATAAGATAAATAAATGTATTAAAGAATTCTATTCTAACCTTTAAGCCAACTGATCTCTATAGCAGTAATGCTGAGCTGTTTTTGAAAGGTGATAACATTCCCCGTTTAGATGCAGAGGCAAAAATGAAGTGTGAGGGAGAATTAACAATGACAGAATGTTATTCAGCACTCCAGTCATTGCCTAACAATAAAACACCAGAGAACGATGGTCTCTCTGCTGATTTTTATAAGACATTTTGACCAGTAATAGGAAGGTATTTGCTTTATAGTATTAAATATTCATATCATAAAGGTCTATTGGGGTTTTCACGAAGACAGGGTGTCAGCACATAAATTGCAAAAATTGCATCTAAAGCTATTTCAAAGCGTATGCTTAATGTCTTGCCTTTTATAATTCATTCAGACCAATGTACATTTGTAAAAGGCCGCTATATTGGGGATGCTATACGAACAGTTCTTGATCTTATGTGGTACTCTAAACAGGATGGTATGTCAGGTATTCAAGTGTCTAAGGCATTTGATTCGGTCGACCATAGATTTATTATTGAAGCCTTAAAGAGTTTCAACTTTGTTGAATCATTTATAAATTGGGTGAAAATGTTTTATAAAGATGTTACTGCTTGTGTCATAAACCATGGTGTCTCAACTGGTTATTTTGAAGTGGGTAGAGGAGTTTGTCAAAGAGACCCCCTATCTCCATATCTATTCATTGTAGCTATTGAATTGTTAGCAATTGCAATTAGAAACAACCCGTCTATTGAAGGTTTTATTTTTTCAGAAATGTATTAAACTGGCAATGTATGTAGATGACATTACATGTTTTATCAAACCAACATCAATTGAAGTTTTGTTTCAAATAACTAATAATGTTAAATGTTGTTCAGGTTTGAGGTTAAACCAAGATAAAACAATTATTGTTGCTGGGTTATGGGCACAAGCCAAAGAAAAAACCTGAGTTTGTTTCAAACTGGTCTGATGGTATAAAAATATTTGGCATTTATGTAACCTATGATGAAAAAAATTCTTTGAAGAAAATTTCAAAAATAAATTAACAAAACTGAAACAAATATGTAATCTGTGGTCTCAAAGATCTCTCTCAATTATTGGTAAGATTCAAATTATGAAAACATTCGGCCTTTCATACACCAAAACTAGAGATAAAACAGATTATATTTAAGTTTATTTGGAACGGGAGAGACACAGTTAAAAGGAATACATTTATCTCCAGTATTGAAAATGGGGGTCTTAATATGATTGAAGTTGAATCTTTCATAAAGGCACAACAAATAAAATGGGTTAAAAAATGTATCTCTGGTGGTTTTGCTGGATGGCAAACTATTATGAATAGGGTTTTAGGGGGTTTGGGGAGTAATATTATTTTTTTGTGTAATATTGAGATTAAAGAGTTGTTAAACAAGGTCCCACTCTTCTATTATGATATTTTACAAGATTGGTCAAAAATTACCCATATAATTCCTGAAACGGTACAGCAAATTGATAGCCAGATACTTTGGAATAATAAATTTTTAAAGATTGCTAACCATTCAGTGTATTTTCGGGAATTGGCAAACAAAAATATTAATAGGATTGGGGATTTAATTGACACCAATGGAAACTTTTACAATTGGGGTTTTTAGAATACTAAAGGTATTTCACAAGTAGAATTTTTCCAAATTCAGGGTATAATGAGAGCTTTTCAGTTTCAAATTTTACATAGACACTTACCTGTTAATGCAAAATTATTTGAATGGAGCCTTGTAAATTCTCCCTTGTGTTCACTCTGCCAATTGTATAATGAAACAATTGAACATCTTTTAGTTGACTGTCACCATGTTCAACAATTATGGAATGCATTACAGGCAGGGTGTAGTATTATTCAACAAATAGAGTGTAATAAAGTAAATATAATTTTAGGTATTTTAAATGATGACAATCTAATTTTGAACCATTTCATTTTACTGTTCAAGCTGTAGAAGAAATGCTACAGTGCCTTCTGCAAATGCGTTTAAATCACTAGTCCGTGAAAATAGAAAAAAATAGAGTTGGAAATAGCCCTATATAAAGGAAAGGAACAATATCACTATCGTGAATGGGATCTCTTAAATAATTGGTTGGCTTAAATACAAGTAAATTAATCTTGTTTTTGTTTTTGTCTCACGAAAATTTTTTATTAAAAATTTAAAAAAAAATTATTACAGATAGTCAGCTTTATTCACATAAGCAGTCAACTGTGGTAACCCCTCGCTGCTCCGTTCTCTCGTTCTTTCTCTTACAAAGTTACAAACTCTCTATATTAAAAGTCAAAACACTACTGAGAAAACATGCGATCAGCTAATCGATGCAGTCGTTGATAACAGTTAAAACCTTGATTTTTTGCCACTACTAAATACAATAAGTAAACAATTTATTTATCAAATTCCTGTTATATGTGTTTATAGTCTCCACCCTAAACATGCAAGTTGTTGATTCTAAACAATAGTCTAACGGCGTGTGAACCGAATGTGCGAACATGAATGAATATGAGGTTATCACGAGAATACCAGTAGTCGTATCGGCTCACCCGTACTGCTGCCTGAGTGTACACTTCGCGATGGCAACGAAAAACGTTATGCGCTGTGTGAATGTTTGCGTGAGTGATGACTCCATTTCCAATGCGCGCTTATAGTATTCTTGATTATAATTTAAACAAAAGGAAGGCTTCCAATGTGACGTCAATTACCTTGGAATGCGTCAATGTTCGTGACGTAGTTTACCTTATTTGGGCGTAATTATGAATGTTTGAATAAATATGCTTGCTGAAGATCAATGGCACAAGATCTGAGATGATTCCGACTTTGATATAAAAGACCAAATGCATTAATATTTAACCAAATCGCACAAATCATAGTAATTGCACAACACAACAGTCTCCAGACAATTTAATATGGGAAAACTCTGGGAGGTAATATCCTGCATATACTTTGAATTATAAATGAAATCCAAGTGAAATATAATGCACTAGAGCCCAAACATCTATCACAGTTGCAGAATACTTATCCTTACAAAAACCCTATCTGGCAAAAAATACTTTCATGGCAAACGGTTCAGATCTCTCCTGAAATCCAAGCAATTTGTCTTTGAGTCAAGAGCAAACCATCCTAACAATTACATAAAACTTCGTTCATAACATTACTGGTAATCCTTCTCATAGTCAGGCAGAAAGACAAACAAATGAAATCAGCAAAAACATAACATCCTCGGCAGAGTTAATAGTAGTATAACACATTGGAGAACATAGTATGTATATATAATTCATTAATTTTGTAAAACACTGGCAATCATTTAATAGTAATACATTGGCGTAGAATCGAATTTATGACATATCTGCTGAAATTGAACATACACAAAAATATTGTAAACGATATACGTCCACACTAGTCCAGTACAGGTTTTACGATTTGATATGCCTACTATATTACATTATTCGCAATGAAAGCGAGTTTGTGGTTTGAATGACATATGTCCTGAATTATCTATTTATAAGTACTAAATTTATAGCTCTAATAAACGTTCTAGAAATTCGTACCAGAAGTCATACATAGCTAATACTAATATATACAGCTATGTGAAAACACAAGTAATTTTGCGGGATATTGTACAGAAGAGTATTACTTATTGCTAAATCCATAGTATAAAAAAATAATAAATACAAAATCTGGTTTAATTTCCCGTTGCCTCGTCTCAAATAAGATTTCTTTTGGTTCATCAGTCGTTCACGCATTTCACTTGTCGACAAGTGCATGTAATATCCATCCATCCGCTTTTGTTAATAAAACGTTAGTCACGTTTCGTGAACAGCAAATAGAAATATAAATCGTACCATTGTTGTATGTTGTAAGTACTGTTGTATTTATAAGTTTCTTTATCTTCAATCAACATATCTACATGTAAACTATCCTGATAAATTCGCGTCTGATCGCACGCCATAACGTTAAAAGTTAATTACTTTTTTGTGCAAGATCTCTATTATTGATGAACAACGAGATGTCAACTTATAAATAGAAAATAAACTTTTTTGCGTTTCGCTTCCGTAATCGGCTATATTTTTGTAATTATTTTCATTTACAATAATGTTTCCATGCAGAACAACAAATCTATGATACCAATCTAAAATCAGCGAAATAAATAAATAACACATTTATGCAGAGCTGACTGTGATATGTTTGATAGTTTGATAGCTTTTGGAATATGATATATATTTCTGGTGGTATGCGAGTTAGAAGTGAGTAATTCTGATACAGATCATGGAATACTAACTGATCGTCGAATGCTTTAGACAAGTCAAATATAATGAAGTAGGATATTTTCTTGACATGCATATTAAAAGGCGGTGTACGCTGCGCATGTGCAACATTTGACTTTATAAACATTGATTTTCCCACAATGCGCTCTTCTAATGGGAATCACGAGTTTTGACCTGGGGGCAACATGCACTAACTACCGATGGTGACTAATACGATGTCTTCCAATAATTGTTTTTAAATACACACATATGTTTTCTGTATCCATTTCAGCGACAACTCCGAAGTGACTTTGTTTGAATATACCAATACCATGGTATTATTACCTGATGAGTCACCTCCAGATTTGTCAAATCTCGCAGCAAATGCAATAATCGGTACATTCTGAAACAACCACACCTTTGACACACGTTATTATTTTAGTTTTTATTAACATGAGAGAAATTATTGTGTTGTTTTGCAAGCTTAATTGTATTATGGGAATACGTAAACATTCTTCAGAGAATGTCATGGTCATACTTGACAGAATGTATCATTGCATTTTGTGTATTGCGGTGTTGGTGTATGTATATTCAAGCTTATACACAAGCTTATAAACACTTTAAATCTTATTGAAACAGTAACAATGATTTTAAAACAGTAATGTTTAAAAATTTTAAGAAAAACACTTATAAAACACTTAAGGTAGAGATGCAGTTTACCTGACAGGTATTTTAATTAGTTAATTAGGAAACCAAGATGACCTCCCATGTCCACAAATTTATATATTTTCGGAAAGCTTATTGTATGAATTTTATAATTGTGTTAGTATTTTTTATGGACACTGTAGTTTAAAATATGCACAAAAATGTACGTTTTTAGTCAAAAGTGATTTTAAAAAAATAGCTTCTAAACCATGCTTCTTTATCCTGTCAAAATTGGTTTACGGGTACATCTGTTTACTATGAAGAAAGTGCCGTCTTGAAAACTGTCTACCAGTTGTCAATTTTGTTTTTTGCAGTTTTCCAAAATCCTTACTACGAATGTTAAAATAAAGTTAAAATGTATTGATGTTTATCAATTTTGACATTAGGTATTTAATAAATTGCAAGTGTTATTTGTACAAATCATATGCCGAAGTATGATTTATAGTTCGAGCTATGTCGCAATGTATTGCTTTCCTTTGAACTGATTTTCGTAACCATTATACTATCGATGCCCTTGCCGATATAAGATCATGGCCACTATCCATTTATCAGCTACCAAATCGTGATATTATTAATATTATTTGACGTCATGTCATCATCGTGTGACATTTCGGTTTATGAATAAACAAATAAGAGAATCAAATAAGTTGATTTGCAAATCACTTTTCCATTACCTAAATTCGTTACTATGATCACACGAATGCGCAAAAAAACCATATGTTAGGATCGCTACTACTATTCATCTATTCATGGATTATAATCATAGACAACATATAGTCTAGGGAATAACAAACTTATTTCCTTTTCAATCAAGTTTATATTGAAACAATTCGACTATAAAATGGATAAAACCGCTCTTAGACAATCTATACAAAATAAGAAATTTGCAGGATGCTAATTAATCATGCCCAGTGCCGTTGGATGATATATAAACGACAAGTGAACCAGAAACAGAATGAGTATCTTTTATTGGATTGTTTGTCATTATATTTATTGTATCATATCTATCTCTCATTTATTATATATTCTTATAATACAGTCATATATCACTCATCAGGTAATCATTATATAATTTGTTACGAAATAAAATCAAATTATCTGTACACTGCGAGCCATGACAATCAGTGTGCATATTGTCCCAATAATACCAATGAAATGTTTATTTGTTCACATGTTTATGGATGTTTATGTGTAAATTGCCCTGAATATTATAACACTTAATGGATACTCAATAGAAATTCTTCACATATTGTGACCATCTATATTGATATTCACTGTAATTGAGATTCAAACATACTCCTTATTGATTGTTTCAAAATCATTTCTCTCACATATTAATTGATTATTAAATATCCTTCGCACGCCTTATTCGAATTAATCAATATACTAAAAAGGAACACAACAGGTATGTGTAAAATGTACACCGCAGACAAAATACTATGCTTCACTTACTACTTTCTACGTATAATATAATGACATCAGTAATCGACACTTGTCACGTGTATCATACAACGTTTTCTGTAATCGACATATCTGATATGAAAGTACTCATTCATATGAAATGTATGTCGAGGTAATCATATCACGGACGTAACCTTGTCACTGTAACGCCATAAGTTACAGCGTGCCGTAATTGCTCGGTATTTTACGGGGTATTTCCATCCTATCATATAATGACATGCGAATTCCAAATATGGAATGATTACGCGCGTAAGCATCCTCATATAATAAAAACAAACATGACTGCCACCAGGGTTTGACCGGACTCCACACAAAGAAGCTCGCTGATTCTGGTCAAACTTTTTGGATTTCGGCATTCCCATGATGTATCTTTGGAAAGAAAAGATGTATAATAATGTTATTACGAGGATACCTCAAAGTATGCACTCAGACAGTACGCCGTCGCATCGACCTCCGCTGCGCGTCGGTCGAAACTCCCGCTGTACTGTCTTCGAACATACTTTGAAGTATCCTTGTAATAACCTCTAAATAACTATGCATACCTTGCGCTATTAATTGCAACACGATTTGATTAAATTACATATTTGTGTGTATATACTTTTGTTTTTCTTGGCATCGATATAACGTTAATGTACTGTCGGCTGTTCATTACTATTTCTCAGAAAACACATTTTTTATTATGTGTCGTTTTGTAAAATTTTTTCCATGTTTTTAATTTAGATTGTACTCACGCATCGCAACTTTATTATTTTATCTTTATTAACTTATAGTGGCAATTAACAAAAAAAGAACTGCTATATCGGCCAAATGATCTAATAAATTCACTATTGCAGTATGTGTTTCCATATATGGCAAATACTGTAAGGTGTCGAAACAGACGATGAGACCTTCTCGTCTTAAATGAATATCAGCCAGGTATGAAACAATACTTGCTCCACGCACGCACGTGGTATAGAATGATATTAATGTGAATGATACAGTAATTCGTGATATGCCGGAAGTATAGAAAAAGATGAATTACACAAGATCTGAGATAATGCCGACTGTGGTTAAAAGGGTCGAATGTATTAAATATTCAATCAATCCATACAAATCAAAGTAACTTCATAACCCAACAGTCCCCAAACAATTGGACACTGGAAATTTCTTTTAAAAAAAGAATGCTGGGAGCTAAAATCCATATACTTGTTGAATTATTAATAAAATCATAGTGAAATAAAATGCACTAGAGCACAAACATCCATTACAGCAGCAACATACTTATCCAGACAAAACCCTGACTGACAAGAATACGTGTTTTCAGTGCAACCTCTCATGGCAAACATATCTAGATCTCTCTCAAATCCAATTGATTTGTCTTTGAGACAAAGACAACCAATTCTAAAATTGCTTCCTCTATACCTTTCCGGGTTATCCCTGTCGCAGATAAACAGAAAGACAAACAAACCAACGCGACAAAAAATAATGGCGTCCTTAGCGGGGACAATAGTATTACAATACGTCGAGCCACTAAGATGGAGAAGTATAGGTCGTTAATCTTGACAAAACACTGGCAATATATCATTTGATTTCATGTTTAACGGGCGTCGCGCCGCGTCGTGTTCGATATGGGACCCACAGCGACATATACAACGCGTGTAAAATACATTGTTTCCTTATATGGAATTCGAACACACGCTGTGTGATGACTTCCGATCTTAAATACATCGGTGTATATTTGAAAATTTGGGACATGTCTGATAAAATAGAAGAGACCACAGGAATATTGTATAAGATATAAGTCCACACGAGTTTTACAATATACTGAGCCTACTATTTTACATTATTTTTAGTGGGTGCGATTGTATGGTTTGAGTGGCACGTGGTCTGAATTACCTATTTTTAAGATTTCTATACTTAACATGGTAATTGATAGACTCTATAAACGTTTTGGAAAATTCTCATCAAAAGCCGTACTGATATATACATATATGTGAAAACACAACTAATTTGGAGGATATTGTACAGAATAGTATTACTTATTGTCATAATCAGAACATAAAAATAAATGCTAGATAGAAACAAATCTCGTTATGTCATTGTTTCCTGTTTCCTCCATATTACTGGGACGAAGGTTTATATTATGCGCAATTTAAAAACATTGTCTCGCTACCTTAATTTTCCATTGCCTCGTCTCAAATAAGATTTATTTTGGTTAAACAGTTGTACACGCATTTCACTTGTCGACAAGCGCATGTAATATCCATTCATGCACTTTGTTAATATAACGTTAATCACGTTTCGTGAAAAGCAAATAGAAATACAAATCGTACCATTGTCGTATGTTGTAGTACTGTTGTAAGTTTTTTTATCAAAATAATATTACATAATATACTTCTGGATGAAACCTTATACCGATGAATTCGCGTTTGGTCTCAAGCTATAACGTTAATATTAATTATAATTTCTTTGCAGGATATTTATTAATGCCGAATAATGAGATGTATAAATAGAAAATAAACTAGTTTTTTATTACGCTTCCGTTACCGACTGTAATTATGTTATGAGATTGACCATACATTGAAGACTTTTTAGTTATTGTAATGTTCCTAGCTGAACTTTTCTGGTTTAACGTGATCACTGTGTTAGACGAATACGACTCCTTCAAAGAGTTACAATTTGAAGATATAGTTGATGGTTTGCTCTTGGTCAGTGAGAATCATGATATACTTCTAGAACTAAAAATGTATATTTAGGCAATTTTGGTTTGGGACAATTTGATGACAACCGTAATAGACGAGTTACAAATTACTGAACGTAGTCGCGACCAAAAAATTAGAGGGTCGATTTTCTCAACCGGTCGTCCGGAAGACAGTTTTTTGGAAGTTGAATATATACATGCTTATTTGCTGTTTCGAAAATATTTTACAAAGGTACACAAGGAAACAAAAAGAATATAAATTATATTTTATCTGTATTTATTTTAAGTGTTGGCATCGTAAAATAACTAAAACTGCGTGTTTCCATGACCTGAAGTAAATCCACGTAGATCAAACCCCCTTCGCACGCATGGTAACTAAGCAACCAGGGAATCTTGGGAACCCGAAACTCGTCTATTGCATCGACGGTTACTGTCACGTATTCGTTCCGTGTGCATGCTGTCAATATTATCACACGCATTTTTGAGATTATTGATGGCATAATCATATCTAACAAGGTATATTAAAGACATTTTGATGAAAGTTTCAGCATTGAAAATTCGGAACAAATAAATCGTTAAATGTTTGGCAAGCCAAACATATTTAAAGTAGGGTATTTTCTTGGCGTACATATTATAGGGTGATGGTCGTCGTGCTGCGCATGTGCGACATTTGTGTTGATAAACATTGATTTTCCCACAAAGCGCTCTCCCAATGGTAATCACGAGTACAGTTTTAACCTGTGCGCAACGTGCACTAATTACAGCTGGTGACTCCTTCGATACCTTTCAATCACCACTATTTATTTCTACATCATGTATACTATTTTTTTTAAATACGCACATGTGTATTCAATTCAGTGACAACTCCAAAGCTACCTGAATGTGTTGAAATATTCCAGAGCAATGATGAGTTACGTCCAGATTTCTCAAATCTTGCAGAAAATGTGGTAATCGGTACATTCTCCATGAAATACTACTACACCTTTGACACAAGTTATTGCTATTTTAATTTAATAGTTTTTAGTAGCTTGAGATAAATAATTGTGTTGATTTGCAAGCTTGAGTGTATTTTGTGAATACGTAAACATTCTACAGAGAATGTCAAGGTCGTACTTGACAGAATGATTGCATTTTGTGTATTGCGGTGTTTTCAAATTAGCGTATGTATATCACGCATGGATAGCATTTTACTAGTAAACAAGACACTGACGTCACATTCTGCTAATACAGAATCATGCATAACACACTTATTCATTGACTTATACTTCATCTCTCCATCAGAGTTCTCAATATGTGACTGTGTGGTTGTATATTAATCGGGAAATTATAGAAATACGAAACATCGGTAATTTGTAATAGCTTGATCGGCCTCTGACTACAGCCTGTGATATATACATATGTTACGTGTTTCAGAAACAAACATGACAACATGAACTCGCAACTCGTATGTGCCCCGGGAATGTGAGCATCCACACTCCCCGTTTTACTATAATAGTGCACTGTCCAAAACACCTTGAAACATTGTAGTGAATGCGCATTTGAGATGATAATTCTCCGCATTTCAAAATAGAAATAAATCGCAGTTTAACGTCTATATATACTGAATTGCAGGATCAATTTAATTAAGTCTCTCAGAAAATGTAAAGGTTATTTATTTATACAATTATTCCTCTGTTATACGTATTTTAGCATGGCTTGTCATCTGACTGGGAAGCCCTTCAGATGGCAAAAGATGATTCACAGCCGGTAGACAGATGCATACAGTTAGCAAACATCTATCGAACGAATTCAATTCCTTTTGTCTTATATTTATGAGCATAATAACAATATCTATATATACATTTATCTGAAGCATGCTACGCTGGAAATAGTCTATATTAATTATGCAGTTTTACTGGTTGCAACCAAGTTGAATCTAGTCACATGTTTGTGTGTATATATTTGTCATTCTTGAGATACATATTTCATTTTATAAAGACAACACATTTCAAAACGAAGAAGTGGCATAAACACTTGACTGTGTAGCTTTTGTTACCATGAACTGTGACGTTGTGCATTTTCACTTCAAAAAATCTCCATACGACTAGAACTACATGAAAAGTTTGTTTGTCTAAGTCGAATGATTAGTAAACAATTTATTTATCAAATTCCTGTTATATATGTTTATAATATCCACCCTAAACATGCAAATTGTTGATTCTAAACAATAATCTAACGGCGTGTAAACCGAATGTGCGAACGTGAATGAATATGAGGTTATCACTAGAAAACCAGTTTTCGTATCGGCTCACCCGTACTGTCTGAGTGCACACTTCTCGGTGGCAACGAAAAAGTTTTGCGCTGAGTAAACATTTGCGTGAGTGACGACTCCATTTCCAATGCAAGCTTATAGTATTCTTGATTCCAATGTAAACACAGGAAGGGATTCGAATGTGATGTCAATTACTTTGAACGCGTCAATGTTCGTGACGCAGTTTACTTCATTTGAGGGTAAATTTGAATGTTTGAATAAGTGTGCTTGCTGAAGATGAATGACACAAGATCTGAGATGATTTTGACTTTGATTCAAAAGACCGAATGCATTTAATATTCAACCGAACCACACAAATCATAGTAATTGCACAACACAACAGTCTCCAGACAATTTAATATGGGAAAAATCCTGCATATACTTTGATTATAAATGAAATCCAAGTGAAATAAAACGCACTAGAGCCCAAACATCCATCACGGCAGCAAAATATTTTTCCCGACAAAAACCCTATCTGATAAAAAAAAATACCTTCATGGCAAACGGCACATCTCTCCTGAAATTCAGGCAATTTGTCTTTGAGTCAAGAGCAATCCTTCCTAACAATTGCCTGAAACTTCGTCCATAACTTTACGGGTAATCATGCTCATAGTAAGACAGACAGAGAGACAAACAATTGAAGTCAGCGTCTCAAATACGATTTTGTTATTAGAACAGTCGTTCACGCATTTCACTTGTCGACAAGTGCATGTAATATCCATCCATCCACTTTTGTTAATATAACGTTAGTCACGTTACGTGAACAGGAAATAGAAATACAAATCGTACCATTGTCGTATGTTGTAAGTACTGTTGTATTTATAAGTTTCTTTATCTTCAATCAACATCTCTAGGATGTAAACTATCCTGATAAATTCGCGTCTGATCGCACGCCATAACGTTAAAAGTTAATTATTTTTTTTGTGTGCAAGATCTCTATTATTGATGAACAACGAGATGTCAACTTATAAATAGAAAATAAACATTTTTGTGTTCCGCTTCCGTAATCGGCTATATTTTTGTAATTATTTTCATTTACAATAATGTTTCCATGCAGAACAATAAATCTATGATACCAATCTAAAATCAGCGAAATGAACAAATAACACATTTATGCAGAGCTGACTGTGATATGTTTGATAGTTTGATAGCTTTTGGAATATGATATATATTTCTGGTGGTATGCGAGTGAACTCTGCCAGAGTTAGAAGTGAGTAATTTTGATACAGATCATGGAATACTAACTGATGTGTTAACAATTTATTGACGACTCAATACTAACTGTAATGTTCCTTGCTGACATTCTCTGATGTAACGGGTTCAACGTGTTAGACGCGTACCACTATTGCAAGGATGTTCAGTTTGCGAATGTAGTTGATGATTTGTTCTTGTACAGTGAGAGACATGACTTTTTGGATGAAAGTTTTGGCATTAAGGTTTCTGGAGAAATAAACCGTTGAATACTTTAGACAAGTCAAATATATTGAAGTAGGGTATTTTCTTGACATGCATATTAAAAGGCGGTGTACGCTGCGCATGTGCAACATTTGACTTTATAAACATTGATTTTCCCACAATGCGCTCTTCTAATGGGAATCACGAGGTTTGACCTGGGGCAACATGCACTAACTACCGATGGTGACCAGTGCGATCCCTTTGAATAAAAACAATGCATAGTTAAAACTATTATTTAAATACACAAATATGTTTTCTGTATTCATTTCAGCGATAACTCCAAATCGCCTTTGTTTGAATATACCAATACCATGGTATTGTTACCTGATGAGTCACCACCAGATATGTCAAATTTCGCAGCAAATGCAGTAATTCTCCATGAAATACTACTACACCTTTGACACACGTTATTATTTTAGATTTCATTAGCTTGAGAGAAATTATTGTGATGGTTTGCAAGCTTAAGTGTATTATAGGAATACGTAAACATCCTTCAGTGAATGTCATGGTCATACTTGACAGAATGTACAATTGCATTTTGTGTATTGCGGTGTTTTTAAGTTAGCATATGTTTATCACGCATGAATAGCATTTCTCAGTAAATAAGACTCTGACGTCACAGGACGCTAATACAGAATCATGCATAACACACTTACTCATTCATTCACTTATACCTCATCTCTCCATCAGAGTTCTCGGTATGTGTGTGTTTGTATACTTGTGAGCAGATATGTAGATGATTTTAGTTTATAGGTTTAGACTTGGACGGTTGGTGTGTAAATTAGTCGGAATATTTTAGATGAGCAATGTCATTTCTCGACCAAGAAACATTTGCAATTTATAACAGTTTGATCCGCCTCTGACTACACTCTGTAATAATTACAGACACGAACACAGGATTCGAACCCGTAACTCGTATGTGCCCCGGGAATGTAAGCAGCAGCACTCTACGTTATACTATAATAGTGCACTGTCCAAACAAAACGCCCTAAAACAGTGTAGTGAATGCGCATTTGAGATACTTCTATTTCTTTTAAATCAAAATAAAAATAAATCACATGACAGTTTAGCGTCTATATATACATAATTGCTGGAGCAATTTATTCAATTCTCTCAGAAATGTAAAGGTTAAGGAGCGTTCTCACTTATTTATACAAGTATTCATCTGGTATAAACATCTACCGAACGAGCATAAGAAAAACATCGATATAGACATTGAAGCATGCTACGTCTTAACTTTTTCAGACTGATCAAGGTGTTCTGAGTTCTCGCGAACCCGCTGAAGATAGTCTACAGTAATTATGTGTATAGTTTACTGGTTGCAACCAAGTTTGATCCAACCAAATGTTTGTGTGTATACATTTGCTTTTCATGACAGTAGTATAATGTTTAGGTATGATTGGCAGTTTATTATCTCTTTGGATTAATTAATTTAATAATGTATTTGTTTATATCACTTTCAGGAAGTACAGTTATATTACTGTTAATTGTAATGAAAAATATTCTTTAATAGAATACATATATTCTGTTGGTATTTTTCGCTCATGCGATGGATATTTAATTATATAATGACATTGCACTTCAGAAACCATGAACGTATAGCATTTGTACTAGTGTATACTATTTCTAGCTTGAACGGGTTCGATTTTCCGCGTCTAACAGCTATAGAACACACAGGTTCTAGTAAACTAATAAAGTTAGTCATTTATATAATCTAATGCTTTGGCATCATCGAGAAAAGAACTGCACTTTTCTAACGCAATTCATGTATATTTTTATCTAATTAACTGATCATTTCATTCGGATATATGGCGTGAAACGTCTTATTAAAGTGATTACATCAATCGAGTGACTCACACATAACTTTGTTAAGTGACAGGGTCTTGTAGTTCGAACATATGCAAATATGCAAATGAGTTCTATGCATAGCTGCTTTGTGCGTTGATGATAAAAAACGCGCATCGAACTGTGCGGTGTTCGAGTTTACCCTATAAAGGGAAAAGTTCGAATATGTGTACGTTTTAGAAGGAGTGGTGATACTCTTTTATACAGAATAAAACGAATAGAACGGCAAATTCTAATGCCATCAACATTTGTAACATTTGCCGGAATACAGCTATGATTCTGTAGTTAAAAGTCGGTGTTCGTCGTGCAGTGAGTGTTAGAAATTCATGTAAACTAACATGTTGCACGGGTTGTCTAGGTAGCTCGTAAACAATTTAACTAAACCGGATAATGAACGAAACCTATGCATGTTGAATTGTTAATGAAACATAATCGAATTCCATTATAACAGTAAATTAAAAAGGAGTCTTTGAGCGTACTGTGTCCACATGGTGAAAAACCATTCCACAAAGTGATGTTTCGTCATAAGATCTAAACAAATTTATCCTGCGAAAATACAGACAGACAGGAAAACCAATGTGGGCAAAAACGTAATGGCCTTGGCACAGGTATTTCAAAATGGGAAACAAGGGATTTATACGTCAGTAAATCTTGTAAAATATATCTTTGATTCCACGTTCTATTTTCTTTAATACATAGGTGTATGACCAACTGGAATAGTTGGTACTTGTCCGCTACTTTAAAGAATCATAGGCTTCGCATAAACATTGAGGAGCCTGAAATATCGGTTTTCAAAGTTACTATTAATAATAAACTGCTTATCATATCTAAACATTATATTAATGCTGAGAAAGACAATTACACACACACACACACACATACACCCCCCCACACACACACACACATGTGATTCAATCCACCTTGGTTGCACCCAGAAAACTATATACATAATTAATATAAACTAATACAGTAATTGAGAGCTGTAATTGTATTTAAACTGTATAATAGTCTCGGGGAAATTGTATTTAGCAACACGACCAAGAGTAGATATAGCAATTGAAACATGATAGTGCATTTTAGCACTGAATTCCTAGTGCAATGTTGATGATCCGCATGAAGAGCACTGGTTTATGTGATATTGGAGTGGCAGTAAACGGCGTCACAGTAATCAAGAAGTGAAAACACAGTATCTGAGGCGACATTGATGTGAACCTTCACGTAGTTATAGCGTCTCTATTGTGCTATACGTATTAGAAGGGAGTCTGCATTTCTTATATTTTTAAATACGATTACATCATTTCAAATCAGGGATTCTAATTTTAGACAAGTAGCAGATGTGATTACGTGGATGGTTTTATCTTTTATATATATAAACTTGATGTACTCGGGTACGACGTTGTTCTGGTTCGATATGTAGGGCGTTATATCGTCATAAGTAGGGGGTTTGGTAAAGGTGTTATGGAATGGATCAATGTAGGAAGAACATGTATGTAAATAATTAACACTGTTCCGCAACCAACTGCCACGTGGAACAGTAAACTCAGTGCAATAGTTAATACAATGGGCATGATTGTCGGGGTAGTTTTGGAATATCTGTATCATTGTAGGGTGAAAGCTGTAGCATTGAAGTTTGCAGAGATGTATACTGTACTTGCAAGTGATTTAGTCAGACAAGTCAGTATGTGTCAGGATTTATCTTTATTGCAATAGATATAGATTTTTAAAAAATGAAGAAGTTGTTTTGAACACTATTTTTGTTAACATTACAATTAGACATATTGAACAATATTTGGTGAAGTTTTTGTATTCGTGTTAATATCTCCACATGAAGAATATCCACTGTTATACTATTTTTAAAGAACAAATATATTCACTGTCTGTTTTTGTCAATAACTCTGAATCGACTGGCATACTAGATACTGAGTTAAAGTTACAATGGGAGACAAGGTAAATATTAAATATTGATGTCCCGTGATATTATGCTGCAATCCAAAGAATTTAACCTTGATAATACAATGTCTTAGTAATAATTGTATACATTTACCATGTACTTTTAAACATGACCCCTTTTCAATTATATACTTCCGAATACTTGTTGTATATTAAAGGTATAGCCTTCAACGAGGATGGGATGACTTTGTGCGACTCTGTCTTTACTTTACTGCTATAGGGCAGTATGTAAAATGTTACAGATGTTATCTATACGCCGGTGTTGTTTCGCTGAAGACGTTTTCATCCAAAAAAACAACATCTGATCAAGAAAATGGCTTAACTTATTAGCACATTTAATATTGTCATGCGTAATAAATGTTTTGATAGTGCGTTTTTAAATAATTATGACGATCATCTGCATAAAACACAAATGAACAACATTCTGGTCCAATTCCGAGTAATTCTGATTTAACTGATGTTGATAGCCTGAGTGGAATATTAAAATACTTATTAATATCACGTGCATATAACCTTTCACTAGTTAACTAGACTCTATCGCCAAACTAACCTATCAGACAATCGCATTTCCTAGCTGACTAGTTCTTCCTCCCTTCCCCTACCTCCCCTCGCCTTTCCTTCCTCATATGTTTGTAATAGTACTAATATGTATTATTCTCCTATAGTTTATAACTCTGATTATTCTGATTGTTCTTGTATGTATGTTTGATATGGGTTTTCTCTTTCTAATCTTATAATTTATGTATGATTTCAGTCAGCCATTCATCTATTTGATCAAAATGTACGAGGTTCCATCGTCCTCTGCCATGCGTCGGTGAATGCGACATCGTTCTGTCTGAGTGCATACTTTGCCTATTCTCGTGACGACCTTATCAATATACATCTTTTTCCTGTGTGTGGCAATAATTTAATAGGAGATTATAGCATGTAATGACAACGAAAAACGATTTGCGACCTGCACACGTTTGTGATCCGTGACGAGATTCTATTTCCGCTACGCGCTATAGCGCTTCGGCGTCCAACGTAAACAAAGGGAGGTGTTGGAATGTGACGTCAATAACCTTGAACGCGCCAATGCTGGTCGCCTAGTTTACACCATATAAGGTAAAAATCGAACGGTCAAAAAGTTCTGATTTTTACGGAATGGCGAACTCTGTTATCTCTTTTGGTAAATAATAATATGGCATAGAAAGGGAGTTACATGATTCGTAGACATATGTGATTTAATTGTTACATTGCTGTATAGGTGATAGTGAAATTGCAGGCGTCTCAACAGTAGTGAGAACAATATAAATTCATTATAATTGCTAGAACAAAAATTACTGTTACTATAGAAATCAGTAATATTCATTCAACAATATACAAGATTTGCACAGTGATATTCAAAACTGACACACTTGATATTTAATCCAACTATTTGACTTTTGTAACATGAAACACTACTCACAGAAATACTTAGGATACTTAATGCACGGACGTGTACACTTCGTAATGAAAATGTCACGGTCATACTTGATGTAATGAATTTGTGTATTTGATGTAGCGTGTCATTAGATTGATTGATGTAATTACTTTTTAGTTTCAGAATCACGCACGCTTGAAACGTTTCAATTGCGTAAACAGATCTGAGCGAATTTGCCGGCTTATCCAAGAAATAACAACGCGTTGATTCACATTTTTACAAATACGTAGGACACTAGCAAAAAAGAAACGAAAGACACAATCCTTTTTTTCACAAACTCACTCAAATGTATTTGATTTATGTGTGTAGTTAGATCATGACATACTTTTCATCACGATAATTACATATGCAAACATGTCGACGTGTAATGTGTAGAATATGATTAATAATAACTAAGGGAAAGAAAAGTGCATGATTTTCAATCTTGGGCACAATCACATATGTGTTTATATTTTTTAACAGAATCTTGATATTTCCGAAACGATTTTCAATTTTTAAACACAAGAGGTCACTTTTATTTATAAACCTTAACTATCCGTTTTTTCCATGATGATATTCAAAACTAATACACTTAATATTTGTTCCACTTATTTTAAAAAAGTGAAAAAAAACATAACGTGAGAGAGATAATTATGTTATTTGGGAGACTTAATGCACAGACGTGTATAAATCGTAAACAAATGTCAAGATCATACTAGATGTGTGCATTTGAAGTAGGGTGTGATTAAATTGATTGATAAATCTACTTTTAGTTTCAGAGTCACGCACGCTTGGAAATTGTTCATTGCGTGAAAAGAACTGAGCAGGTTTACCGGCTTATCCAAGAAACAACAACACGCGATACACGTTTTACAAATACACAAGGACATTAGCAAAACATAAAAGCGGCAGACACTACTCTTTTTTCACATACACTCAATTGTATTCAATTTCTGCGTTTTTGTTATTAGATATGTATTTGTTAAAATATCAAAGCATGTATGAATTTCACCTTTCTGCCTCTACTGATGGTATTGCGTGTCGGCACAGTATGGCGCGTCCGCTATGTCGTTTTATGGTTCGAAACCCCTGTTGAGTTCGTTACTTGCTGTTTGGTTATTTGTCATGTTAGGTATATTGCCATATATTATTTACTCTGCTGCGCTTTGTAGTAAACCCAACGTTTTTATAACTCTATATCACAATGCAGCTAAAGGTCATTTTGAAGTGCGCGGTGAGGTCACTGACCCCCTTTTAGTATATATCAACAGTTTTCAGCCAGAAATTATAATGGAAAAAACTTGTAATTCATTAACACTTAAAAAACTAACTGAGTTATTCAAAAAGCATTAGTAATGTTAGATGTCGAATAACAATTCTGTAGATTATAACTAACTTACCAGAGTCTTATTGGCGTCTCTATTGTAAATAATGAATTCCAAGATTATGTCTTTATATACAATGGGGTGGGATGAAAAGCGAGCATTGTACGATTGTATATACATATATATTAGTCAAAATAACAAAATAGGTTGGATATCCATTCCTTACATATATGTTACTCAGTGTATATGTGTATATCTATTATACATGATACCAAACTTAAACTGGACTTCGCTCGTCACAGTATTTTGTTTGATTTTTCAATTTGCGAACCGATTTTCAATTTCTATAATCAAGTGGATATTGTAGTAATAATATATTATTACATATGTACTGCAGTTTATTTTGATTCGTCCCTGGAATCAAAATCGGTATTTCCACAACCCATATGCAAATGAGGTCTGCGAGCAAACAAAGTAGTCCCTTCAGGAGTACAGTTTTTCGAAATAAACAATATTTAGAAGTATGATATTTTCCCCTTGGCGTACATGAATATACTTGCCGAGTGAAATGAAATTTGAACAACAGTAATGGTACTTTCAGGCAGTCACTTATTTTGGCCCAAACTAATTTGCATATCACCCATGCAATAATGTTTTCGGTATTTTCACGGTCGATATGCAAATGAACATGGTATTTTCATTGGCTACCGAACTATTTTTATTTTGTAAACACATTTTCGTCTGCTATTTTTATCCAGTTCAAATCGTTCAACAACATTTTTGGCATGTCAGGTGTACATCACATGGAATACTACGATTGGGAGAACTTAATGTATGTTGACCACCTGGAAACTGAGTTTTATAAACCTTGAAGGGCTTTCAGAAGATCCACCAGCAGTAAAATCATCGATTACTATCCAGCCGCAACCATCAGCATCGAGATACCAGGTTTCTGCTGGCGACGTTGCGGCGTTACTCAGTTCCAAATAAAAAATAACAACGCCAAAAAAGCAACATTTTAACCGGTAAACAAGACTCAGTCAATCCACGACCAGCAAGCAACATCACACACGAAGTTGTAGCGTGCAGCTCAGCGACAACCGCTGTCGACGAAAGTCATCCCGTCAGTGGAGTACACTCCGCAGTTGCACGGCATGTTTGCCAATGCACAATTATGTGGCAGAACTTTTAACTTCAACATAAACTGTGTATCATAGTCGTCCAGTTCAAGTTCTGGTTCTGCCGTGGTCCCAACTAAACGTCAACGAGTTATTTATTCGGACAGTGACTCAGATTAGATTTATTTTAATTTCAAACGAACAGTGACACGCGTTCTCCGGGCGCGTTCTACACTGACACGCGCTGCTAGGGCGTAACACTTATATTGGAACATATTAATGGGCAATGGGGTTCCCCGACCTAAATTCCATCCCGGTTTGCACGTTCTTTCTTTAATACGAAATAATCAAGTATGGAACATATGTAATAATAACAGAACCCCACACCCCACACTCGAGATGCGGTGTATTCTGCTGTACTTTCACGAGCTTCGCTCGTGAAAGTACGGCCGCAGGATACACCGCATCACTCGTGAAAATAACTTCCATACGCAACGAAAGCCACGGGGAGGGTGTGGGGTTCTGTTATAGTATTAATCATCAAAACAATATAACAAGTTTTGCATGGTAACATTCGAATCTAACACATTCAATATTTATTATTTATTTGTTGTAACTTGAAACTTTAAAAAAGTAACGTTAAGGATATACATTATGTTAGTTGGAACACTAACTTGACAGGCAGACATGTACACGTTACACAGAAACTGTTACGATCATACTATATAGAGGGCACTTTTTCATTAGGTAGTATGTGAAGAAAATGACTGATAAACCAATTTTTAGTTTCAGAATCACGCACTCCATTCATGCATTTAGGTAAACAGTTTCTGACATCCCATGACAACATTCACGCTAATACACCATGGTGACTCACGCATATGCCATTTAAATAAGCGTAATTGTCGAATCCACTCATCTTAAATAGCAGCACTCAAATAATATATTATAGGGATGTGTATATACAAAAAAAAATAGAAATGTTGTGAGAAAACGTATAATTCACAAAGACATATGTAATTATTTGCAATGATTATTGGGAATATAATGGGAATGTAACTTATATGTCCATGGTGATATGCTATGTAGATTTTCTTCCACATGATTTGAAATTGCAACTGCGTAGACAGAAACCAGCTAGGTTACTGATATATTTAGAGAACATAAACACGTAATAGACGTTTCATGAATTCACAATGACACTATTTACTTACTATCCCATATTTGTATTAGTAGTTATGTATATATTGATAAATTGGTGATGAATTGGCATGTGATCAGATCTTTATACATAGTAGTGGACATTATTGTTTCAGACCCTGTTAATTTCGCTGAGACGTATTTTAACATATATTTTTTTACTCCACTGCGCTTTGTAGTACATTCAGAGGCTTGTTACATACTTGTGACATTGCAGTTTATGATTATCTTGGGGTACGCAGTGAGACCGTCGTACACCTTTTTCGTTATGCCAACAATTAAAGGCCAGAGTATATGATTTAAATGCGACTAAAGCATATACTGAAGTTAATTTTAAATGTATGCTTTCTATAGTCAAGTGGACTACCAGTATAGTACGTTTTTATTAAAACACTTTAAACCATGATAATCATTTTTGTAACCCGAAACAACACTCACGTGTAACAAACTTATAACATCGATTTTACCTATGTGCTATAGGGAAGGTGACAAACAAAGTGAACTGTTCCTTCCGGTTTTGAAAAAAAAAACAGCGTGATATGTAAAATACACTACTACCTGAAGTACAACTGTGAAAATTTATAATGAAATCTGTAGTTATTACTTTCGTTTATATTCATCAAATCGCATGATACTGAAATGAATTACATTGGCCTTGAGCATAGTTCGTTTGATGAAATATATAAAGTATTAGGAAAGCCTTCCTGCTGAATTCTATCATATATTTTCGAATGAGCTAGAGCCAAGTATCTTCGACATTTTTAATATTAATGTGGGTCAATGCGCCCTTTCGAACTCCCGGAGAAATGCTCTATTGTAGGGGAGTGTGATAGAAAACGGGAAACTAATTATCCCACTCTATGTTGAATATGAACTTCTAAGGTTTAACCGTTGTTAATAATAACATATACTATGATCAAACTGAAATGCCCGTTTTATAGTTCAGAATGTGAGATTAATATGCGATACGATTGGTTGCGCAATGAATAAGAAAATGCCCGATGCGATGTTGTTTCTTGACTTTAGAAAGACCTTCAATACACTCGAATGAAGTTTTCTCTTAAAAGTGCTCGACAAAATAACTTTACTTACATTAATTGCACATACTCGCAACAGTAATAGCGTTTGGACATTGAAACCATTGTTTTTTTTCAAAAAGTGCCACTAGACACAAGATTGTCCGCACTTTTATTGTTACTGCACGTTGAAATATCCTCCACCAACACTGTGTCGTCGGTGAATTATGACATTAGTGTATCTAGTAAGAAATTCTCAACCCAACTATAAACAATTACAGGTAGGAGAAAACATTAGAAACTTCATCCCTGACAACATTTCCATAACTAACTTTGCTGGAATAACAATCGTTGCTATTGCAGGCGGACGATGAGATATGGCCACGGTTACTAGGAGAACGGTTAGGAAACTCCATTGGATGCTTGTCCAACAACTATGACGTCATCGTTTGGGTTTTAAGCTTGGCGTCCATATTGCTTATTGTAACGTGATATGGTCAAGGGACTTCAAATGTGTTTGTACAGAACATAGTACATTATGCCCTTTCCCTTTTGAAAATTCTGCGTTTGTTGAATCGTAAAAAGTAACATAACATCATGAAAATGGGTCCCTATATTCTATTTACATCGAATAACCTCATTTTACAAACAAAAATGAGGAAATCCACTGTCCAAATAGTTAAAAAATTGCCAATCGTCTCTTGCCCCCTATTAGATGGACTGGAATATGTTGATAGGCAATGTATATGATTTAACGTGGACACGTTGATATTAATGTTATGATGTGAAAACTGAAAAAAACTAATTTAATTGCTTTTGTGCAATGTTTATTGCAGTATACTGTCACAGTGCAAGACCTGCTGGACAGGGGCTCTTTCACTGCTAGAATGGGGTAGACAAGACAATAGTACTGGAAATGAAATACACATGCACCAAAATATCGAGTTAAAACTCCTGACTTTAATACCTCTCAAAATAATTACAAGAAATAAAGCGCAGAAAATACAATGAATTAAGTCACTAAAATAGGCGATTG